>NC_135579.1:25220481-25845481 GCF_965152235.1 Eretmochelys imbricata
ATGTGATGTCTGTTATAAGAGTATTTTTCAATGGTGTATTTACACTGTATTATTTATCTGTATAAGTTACCCAGTCAGGAAACAATATCATGTGATTTATGTAACAACACAATGTGAATTGCTTGTTGCAAATATTAACAGCAACCCATAGGCAGAAGTGAATTTATTGTATACAATCTCTTAAATTTAAGAGCAGCTGCTATTTTGTCCTTTCCAAAAGGAGTTACTGAAGTCAAGTCCAATGAGCAGCTAATGAGACCACAAAATAACTCATAAGCTCCCCTCAGTAAGAAATTCTAAATTCTGTTACTGGAAGGAAAGCAGCTTAAATAAATAGAAAGATAAGGATAGAGAGTTGGAAGACATCATTGCGGAGGAGATTGGATAATCTCAAGGTATTTCAATGCCTCACATCTAACAACTGCTGAAGTTATGGTGTCAAAGGTGAAATAATTCTGGATCATAAATTGCTACATGTACTGCCCGTCAAAATATTTCAGTTAGCAACATTCTCACCTCTGGGCCAGAATGCTGTGAGTTCATATTTCCCTATTAGGCTTTGGGGTTCCATCTTAAAAATAACAGGGCCAAATTCTGCCCTTAGTAACACATTCAAACCCATTTACTTCATTGCAATTACATGGTATGATTGAGGTCAATTGTACCATGCTCCAGATCAATGGCAGATTACTTCCCTGCTTGCCCCACGAGGCACAATTTGTTAATGGTTTGTTCCAAGTGCAGTGCAGCTATGTGCTCCTCCCGATTCAGGGAAAATTGTTAAATCACAACCTAGCCCAAAATCTTATCCAATACTTTTTGATGCTTTTTAGGACTGTACAGTACTTTCATGGAAGGTGCCACTGGGGGGTGCTGTTATATCTTTTCTTCAGAGTTGTTTTTTATTACTTGCAAGCAAATGTTCAGCCTTGGGAAGGCATGCTATGTGTTGTTTTTAGATTTGGTTATGCAAGGTTCCAGGTAGAGGGTGCTGTACCAGCAGTAGGGAGGTTTTCTCACTGCCTTAGTCTCTGACTAGAGTCAATTCTGGAGGTAGAGTTGCTCCTTTGGAACTGGGCATTGGTGTTGAGATTCTGAAGAAAGAGTTCTCCCTGAATGCTGTTGACCATCTCCGTTCTAAGGCTGTTGTCTATGGGTAAATTAAACAAGTTACATGTAGAATATAGCCAGTCTCCCTGTCACTGATTTCTCCAGCACTGTGAAGCTGACCATCAGGGTCTCAGATATCTGCTGCCACTTGGCAGAGAGGTGACACTGGTGTCAGAACAGAATGCTGCTGGTGTCAGAAGAAAGGGCAAGAGGATGCTGATGTGTGTTTGAGAGCTAATACTATATATTACTTTTTCCATCCTAATGCCTGATTCTGCTTATTCATATTGAATAGTGCCATATTACACTTTAAATCAATTGAACTATGTATAGAATGAATTATGGTGTTAGAATCTGTCCCTACATTAATAGACGTAAGCTGATTTCTGATGTATATGCATTTTATTTCAGTCGCCACAATTTTGAATAAGGAGGGGTTTAAAGGGGATTTGATATTGTATTAAGCCACTGTGTAAATAATGTGGATATCAATTATAATTTGTTTATACCTTATTACTCCTTTAGTTTTAGGTAATCTATTAAACACACAGTAATACCAACTGCTTTTTTTCTGCTCATGAAAATACAACACACATAATATCTCTGTGTTTGGGATAATATATCTAATCATAACCCCCAAATCATATAAATTGTGCACTTTCTTAAATAAATGTATGAATTCATAAATGGGAGATGTACATATTTATAGTTGCTGGGCTAAATCTTGCTGTGATATATTCTGTTCGGCTGCATCAAATAATATCCAAATATCAAGTCTCATAAACGACCAAAGCAATTACAACTATGATTTTCTCAATATTGCAGATTTTTATTACAGCTTTTGGAACAGCTCAGCATTCAAGATTCCCTGCTCCCCATCCCAATATACATTTAAAAATACATTTTAGTTTAATTACATTGAGTTAAGGGTTTTTTTTTTTTTTGACATTTACTCAAAAGCTTTTTACTAAATCCACAGAGAGAAGGGTGCTTGTGGGGCAAGGAGCTGGGGATTAAAGATATTTAATAGGTATTGGACAAGATGTACTCTTGTGTTGCATGGTATATCAAAAGTGGAAAGTATGCCATCTGAGCAGGGAGCAACTCATTGGGTCCAGTACTGCTTCTATTTCAAAATTTTAGTCCACTGTACCAGAACAGATTTAGGCAAAGATTTTCAAAGGCATAAATAGGAGTTAGGTGCCCAACTCTTAATGGCAATCAATTGAATTTGGATGTCTAACTCCTCTGGGCTCCACTGAAAATGATTGCCTTAGGTTTTGTACAACCATTCATGCTCAAGGAATCTCAAAGTGCTGTTGAAAGTAGTGATGACTTTGATACTGTATAAGCAAAGAGAAAAGCTGCTATAAATTCTATTGGAACACGGGCTAGAGTCTGATCCAGCTCACATGCAATCAATGGAAAGATTTCCAGTGAGTTTATTGTTCATTGGATTGGGCTTTTTAATGAGAGAGGAGGAGATGGCCACATGATTAGGCTGTTTCTCATAAAAATGTTTTATGGCCGTCTACTGGTAGAAGTGACCATTATTTATAAATTCTCAGGTGAAGCCTAAATATTCATTTAAGTTAATCAGAAATAATTAACTTCAATGGTACTACACTGATTTATGCCAGCTGAAGATCTGAAATCAGCAGAGATATAGCACTAGAGTGGAATAATGTTGATTGTATATTTAAAAGAGTTAGTTACAGAACAAATAGTTTATTTTTATTGAGAATTAATAATTCATGCACCTCAATAAGGCAGTGATTTTGTCTTTTACACATAGAATAAACAATTATAAAAAAATGCTGTTTGCAATCGTAAATTAACGCATTCCTTTTCATAAAAGGTTTGAGTTGCAAAGCCGTGTTTTCAAAGCAAGTACTGAAAGGTAATATAAATGAAATTGTTAACTTGAGTTCTATTTAAAATGATAATAAAAACAAAACAAAATACTTCTAATGAGTTTGGATTACCAAGATTTCTACTTTTCACTTTAGCCAAGAGAAGCCACAAAAAGTTAGTTTCAATGACTAGTCAAAATAAAGTAGATGCCAAAGCTACATAGAAAATCCTGATGCTACCAGTCTTATTATATTATAGTTGAAAGCATCCAACTCAAGCTCATGAGCTTGACTTCAGATTTAATTCTAGATGTCCTTTCCCTTATACACATGTGAATAAATAGGAAAATGATATTTGTTAGCTAGATCTCTGGTTTAAGCAGAAATGCAATCAGCATGGTACCTAAGTATTGTGTGTACACTATCTAACTCAATTTTCTCAGCATTATTTAGACATGCTCAGTGCTTTCACCTGATAGAAAGTCTTCCCACCCATACCAATTAACCTAACCCTGCGATTTCATTCTACCCAGTCGTCCTTGAATCTTCTCTTGTTCTCCTCTGTACGCTGCTCATTTGAATTAGTTTGAATCCCTTCCCAGAAAGTGTTTGTAATCTAAAAGTTGTCTTAATTGGGTTGGTCCTGTTTTTCCAGGTTTTTAATTCCCCAGATGACATAAATGGATTTCCAGACTTTTTTTAATAGGTTGCTATAGAAGCTGAAGCAAGTATCAGGTGGAGAGACAATCTTTGATGAACAGGTCCTCTGAGCTCAGAAGGAACTCAGCGTTTCATATGCAGGAATTAAATAGGTACAGAAAATATATAGTGAAGGTCCATTCAGAATTACTATATCATGATCTCACCATAAATGGGATTATTTTTAAATATATCTGTGTGACAGAGGCAAGGCTCACTCAATAGAAAGGCCATATGGGGTCTAGTCTTACCTTATGACTTCTGTTCTCCCCACATGTGACTTGTATTAGCACTAATTGGAGTTGCATAAATCTACTGAGAATTATGCAATAGATACACCCACATGAATGGGGCAGACTCTCTTGTGACACTCCTCAGGTCCAAGGATTGTGATTGTGAGGTACCTCACCACCACCTGCCCTTAGCACAAAGAAATCTCGTCTCTGCCTGCTATGGATCAGTTCCCTGAAACCACCAGTCA
This sequence comes from Eretmochelys imbricata, assembly GCF_965152235.1. Taxonomy (NCBI): domain Eukaryota; kingdom Metazoa; phylum Chordata; order Testudines; family Cheloniidae; genus Eretmochelys; species Eretmochelys imbricata. Next base: position 25,224,625 of record NC_135579.1, read on the forward strand.
CAAAAGCACTGCCTTCCAAACCTGTGCAGGCCTCACCCTCTGTGTACAGGTAGTGATAGGCTCACACTAACTTCCGAGTCCTTGGAGAGTTCCCAGCAGCATCCAGCCCCTTATCCACTGAACACTCTGAGAATTACCAGGCCTGCTGTTCCCAAAGAAACAATACGCGCCAGCTTGTAAGATTCAACTTAGGATCACCACTTTGTTTAATACCACAGCAGTTAAATATATTTATAGAGAAAAGAAGAATAAGTTTATTACCCCAAAACAGAGGTTCAAGTGGTAGTGAGTAAGAATATTGGAAACAAATGGTTACATATAAAACAAAATCATAATATGCTTTCCAGAGACTACATTTAACTAAGAGGTTAACCTCCTGTCTAAAGAAGATTATCTGACCCAAAGTTCTGCAGAGACTTTTCAAGCAAGCCTGGTTGAGAACGGTTATTTCATACAACACTCTTGCTGTCCGTTTACTTCCTCTGTGAAGTTGACAGGGTGTTTTCTTTGTCCCCCAGATATATAGTAGCAAAGGCTTTGAAGTGCACTTCAAGATAGCATTCTACCCTCCCTCTCCAACCACCCCACCAGTAGTTTTTCTCCTCCTCTTAGTTTCTTTCTTTACAATCCTTCATTAACATTCAGTTCAGACTGGTGATGGGACATCTGTTGTGACCTATACAATACTTAAATAACATGTAAACAGCCAACTATATAAGCATTTCTTGTCTGACAGGAAACTTGTTTTCCACATTTGCTGGTGACCGGTCCCTGGACACAGACCTTATATTTTTCAGAGTATGTACTGTGAGGGTTACCCCATAAGGCTTTATGGAAATATACTTATGAATGTACATATGACATGACTAGAATGTATTTTATGCTGCATATGCCGTGTAACATACCTCTGTAAAGGTTATGATCTACTGGATCTATCACTCCTATGTGTGTGCCTGTATCATTTTTGTATTCGAAGTTATGAATATTGGTTGCATAGTTGTTTGATTCTGAGTAGGTTTTAGTGAAGCAGTTGGTCAGCTTCCTGAGAAAAGTCTATTTTCAGTAAGTACCCAATCAAGAAGACCTTAAGCCAACAATGAATTTGCAGGATCTGGATTGAGTAATGTGGTTTATGTAATGAAATGAGAGATCTGGTAGATAAGTGATGAGGGAGAAAGGCATTACAAGATTTGAAGGAAAGTGTGATTTGGTTACTCAGGAACAATTCCTGAATATGTGCAGTGATGATGTAAAACGGTATTTGTGGGACAAAAAGGCAGATGCAGTGGGTGAATTAGCTGGGTTTGCAGACCCTTATGCGCAACCACAGGCTGCAATTAAATATAAACCACTGGCAGAGGGGTACAGGGTTGGGGGGAAGCAGAATCACCGTTTTGCCCCGGGAAAGAGGAAGCTGGGCGTTCACCTCCCCATTCCCCTGTTACTCGTCCCAAATTTCCTATACAAGCAGAGGAGCCCACAAGGTGCTCTCATTGTAAGTCCACCGAGCACCTGAGGAATAAGTGTCCTTTGCTGAGTGGAAGCAGGCAGCAAGTAAAACATGAAGCTGCTACTTCTCAGAGCCAGGCTGTGGCCTCTTTCCACCCAGGATTTGTAAAGCTTGCTTCCACACAACCAAGCAATGAGCATATGCATGCTGTTAAAATCAATGGTGAAGTGCTTCTTGGATTGAGGAACACAGGTGCTGAGATTTCTGTGGTCAGGAGGGACCTGATCCAGGAGAAGGATTTGTTGCCAGGTAAAATGGCTGAATTAGAACTGGTGGGAGGTTACAAATTCCTTGCACCTTTAGCTAAAGTACATGTGCAAACTAAGGATTGCAGGCTGAACTGACGGTTGCCATGGCGGCACACAATTTTGCACCGTTTCTACTGGGGAATGATTTCTTTAATGTGGCAGAATCTGTCCCAGGGTTGGTTAGCAGTGAGAAGGAATCTTGTGCTAAAAGCCCTCGCTGGGGGTGGGGGGTTAAAGTCACATGGACTGCTGAGGGAATAGGAGGGTGTCTCTTAGATTTCTCTGTAGCAGTAAAGAATGCAGCTTTGGGGGCAGGGATGGTTGTAGCCAATTCCTGTAGCCCTGGGGCTCCAGGCAAATTCCAGAGGGAAGAGCTGGATGAAGCCAGCTCCTGTCCTGCAATCATTTCCCAGGGAGAGGGGAATGTATCACCTTGTTACAGGGGGGCCACCCCAGCCACTGTCTGCCAGGAAGTTGCAGCTCAGCAGGGGGCAGGGCTTGCCGTGGGGTGCACAGAGACATGTGTCCCGAAGGTGGAATTTGGGGTCCTGGTGGCCGCTGAGGTGGGAACAGACCCCAAGGACTCTGTAGCTGGAAGCAAGCCCAACCTGAGTGAAAAGAGGGGAATTTTGCTGGCCAGTGAAGGGTCTGTCATAGCTGGTAGCTGTGAGCCCACAGGTGGACCAGGGTTGCCTTCCCTTTTGGGGGACAAAGGGGTGTCTGACCCAGAGGGGAGCCCAGAAGGGGAAGCCCAGACAGAAGGTGAGGGGGGCCTGGAGAGTCCACCCACCTTTTGTAGGGAGGATCTTTCCCAGGAGGAGGGTGAAGAGTCTGCATTTAAAATGCCAGACTCCTCTCCTGTGGATTAGGTTTTAAGGGAAAATGGGGGGTCAGATCTCCGGAAGCGGGGAGTCCATCCAGCTGACCTTTTGGGAACAGAGAGTGGGGCGCCCAGAGGGGTTTTACCAATCCAAGGCACTCCATTGAAAGATCTTGTTCTTGCTACGCTTGTCAGAGATAAAGGGGGAAAATCTCTGCATGGGCGAAACTTCTCAAGGGAGTGGGGTCCAGCCCAGACAAATTCCAGAGGGAGGGGCCGAGGGCAGGCATGGTTGCAGTGCACCCTTTCCTTGCCAAAGCCCCAAACACATGCCTGAATTGAAAGCCTTCTCCAAAGAGGCAGAAGAGTCTGCATCAGGTGCTTACCAGGGGGCACAAAGAAATGGGAAAATACAGTAGACGCTGAGCAGGCTAAATTGTGTGAACAAAGCCTGTCCACCGTAGATTTGCTGTTAATCTTGGGTCTTTTCCTATTGCATCTGTGGGTCAGGACAAAGGAAATAATACTAGTGGTTAACACTTTAGAGATGTGGGACATACATGATTTGTGGAAGAAATTGTTGTACATGCTAGGGATGGTGACAAGACAGCCCAACGAGCATGTTACTTTTCAGCCTATACCTGTAAACAGACTGGAAGCTTGTCACAGCAGCAAAAGCATAACAAGCCCATGCTACTATATAGAAGGGGAAACTGAGGCACACCTCCTCATGACATTGGTGGCTAAATTCCAAGACACATACACTTTAACAGATATTGCTGTCTGCATTCTGTTAACAATACTACACCCCAACGTCTTTTCAGGAATCTGGGGACCAGGAACCCCCAAACTGGCTAGAACACTTATGAATGACATATGGTTTAAAGGTACTGAAAAGGAGTGTGACTAAAGACAAAGAGGGAATTTACATGTACCGCCTCTGCCATGGACAGTGTCCAAGTCTCTGGCAGTAAGTTCAGGAGGAGAGTGTGACGGTGCCCCCCCCCCCAGGCTTTATGGAAATATACTTATGAATGCATATATGACATACCTAGAATGTGTTTTATGCTACTGTCAAGGTTCCTTCCCCACTCTGAACTCTAGGGTATAGATGTGGGGACCAGCATGAAAGACCCCCGAAGCTTATTCTTACCAGCTGAGGTTAAAACTTCCCCAAGGTACAAACTTTTACCTTTTGTCCTTGAACCTTTTTGCTGCCACCACCAAAGTGTCTAACAAAAATAACGGGGGAAGTGCCCACTTGGAAACGTCTGCCCCCCAAAATATCCCCCCAAGCACTACACCCCCTTTCCTGGGGAAGGCTTGGTGAAAATCCTCATCAATTTGCATAGGTAAACACACACCCAAACCCTTGGATCTTAAGAACAATGAAAAAAACAATCAGGTTCTTAAAAGAAGAATTTTAATTAAAGTAAAAGAATCACCTCTGTAAAATCAGGATGGTAAATACCTTATAGGGCAATCAGATTCAAAACATAGAGAATCCCTCTAGGTAAAACCTTAAGTTACAAAAAGACACAACAAGAGGAATATACGTTCCATTCAGCACAAATTATTTTATCAGCCATTTAAACAAAACAGAATCTAACACATATCTAACTAGATTGCTTACTAACTCTTTACAGGAGTTCTGACCTGCATTCCTGCTCTGGTCCTGGCAAAAGCATCACACAAACAGACAGACCCTTTGTTTCTTCCCCCCCCCCTCCAGATTTTAAAGTGTCTTGTCTCCTCATTGGTCATTTTGGTCAGGTGCCAGCAAGGTTATCTTAGCTTCTTAACCCTTTACAGATGAAAGGGTTTTTCCTCTGGCCAGGAGGGATTTAAAGGTGTTTACCCTTCCCTTTATATTTATGACAGCTACATATGCCGTGTAACATAGCTCTGTAAAGGTTATGATCTACTGGATCTATCACTCCTATGTGTGTGCATGTATCATTTTTGTATTTGAAGTTATGAATATTGGTTGCATAGTTGTTTGATTCTGAGTAGGTTTTAGTGAAGCAGTTGGTCAGCTTCCTGAGAAAAGACTATTCTCAGTAAGTGCCCAGTCAGAAGCCCGTAAGCCAACAATGAACTTGGAGATGCAAATCCACATCTGGACTTTCCCAGGAATGTGGCTTGGCTGGTAAGGAACTCAGTCATGCATGGACATGTGACTTGCCCAGGTGACTCCAAAACTCTATTTTGTAGCTGGACTTTGCATAGGAGAGAGGAGGGGGTCTCCACCTACCAGAGAAAATCTATTTAAACCCCTGGGAGACCCCTCCATTTTGTCTTCAGCTGGCTAAAGAGAGAGCCTTTCCCCACCCAAGGATACCTGAAAGAAACTGGAACAAGGGACAGTAACTACAGTTGGTGTGAGTGATTGCTGGACCCAGACTAGAAGGAGACTAGCCTGTAAAAGAAAGCTTACTGGAACTGGTGAGGTTTTTATCTGTATTCAGTTTTATTACCCTACTAGACATAGACTTGCATGTTTTATTTTGCTTGGTAATTCACTTTGTTCTGTCTGTTACTACTTGGAACCTCTTAAATCCTACTTTCTGTATTTAATAAAATCACTTTTTACTTATTAATTAACCCAGAGGATATATTAATACCTTGGGCGGGGGAGCAAACAGCTGTGCATACCTGTCCATCAGTGTTATAGAGGGCAAACAATTTATGAGTTTACCTTGTGTAAGCTTTATGCAGAGTAAAATATATTTATTTAGGGTTTGAACCCCATTGGGAGTTGGGCATCTGAGTGTCAAGGACAGGAACACTTCCTAAATTGCTTTCAATTAAGCCTACAACTGTTAGGGGATGTGGTTCAGACCTGGGTCTGGGTTTGAAGCAGGCTAGTGGGTCTGGCTCAAACCAGGCAGGGCCCTGAAGTCCTAAGCTGACAGGGCAGGAAAGCAGGAGCAGAAGTAGTCTTGGCACATCAGGTGGCAGCTCCCAGGGGGTTTCTGTGATCCAACCCATCACATGTACCCCTTACACAACATCTGTACATGTGATTTGCAATGATATTGATGACTCGGATGACTCCAGTTTGAGCCCTCACATGACATTCTTTAGTGAAGTAGAGTGCACACACCAGACTCAGGAGATTACTGTAACCCCTGTTCACCCTCTCCATGCCCCTGGTCCCCTGAGGGGTTCCTGACTCACAGCTGTCTTTCTGGAGGCAGCATGGTCTAGTGGATAAGGCACAGGACTTGGTGGGGGCGGGGGGGTGTCAGGAAACTTGAGTTCTGTAGTGTGTAGGAATTGAGTAGTAGCCCTTTAAATAGTTTGTGTCACCTCTAATGGCCATCACAGCCTTCTAAGTTTCAGAAGCTCACCAGAACCCTGTCAGAGCAGTGGTGCACCTGTTGGATCATATTAAAGAAGTTCTGTATTAAAATCACAAATGAGTTTGATTCCCCATAGTTTAAATTCCAGGGTATTACTAATTAAGAGGTCTCTTGATTTTTGGTACTGTTTCTCTCCCTCTATGTGTGAAACTTGCAAGCTGCTAATTGTGTTAGTACATTCTAAGACAGAGTCTGTTCTCAAAGCAATTCTTTGTAACAACTACTCACACAGAGAGAGACTCAAAGCAATACTCTGTAACAATAGAAATAGCACCCAGAGACTCCCTGCCCTTTTGTTGTATTCATCTCACTTTGTTAACAATTGTGATTAAAATAGAGATAGAGGATGTATGTGGATGGATGCTTGGGGTGGATAATAAATGAATGATCAGGGAGGTGCCAGCCTAAGAATCCAGTGTCCATCGACTGAAGAAGGCGTCAAGTGGAAACCAAAGGAGGACCCCCGGAGGGCAGACTGGAATGCACCCAACAGCCTCAAGAATGGGAGAACCAAAGAACAAGATAACATCTGGCAGCATGGAGCCGTCAGAAATGTGACATCTGCTGATTGATTCAGCAACAGAATGATGAAGCAATTCCCATAGACTGACACAGGAAGAAATTCCTATAAAAATGGACTCTGGAAAGTGAGAACTTTGGGGTTTGATTCTGCAAACCAACTTCCAGGAGCACCAGATGTGCATCTGACAAGGCCCTGCTCCCTCCTCATGTCCAGGCCACCTGGCCAGTGGCTTGGCATGAGCAACTCTAAGGCTGGTAACTATGAAAACAACCTTGCAGAAGCTGTGTGTGTGTGTGTGTGTGTGTGATTTAATGTATGAATAAATATGAGATTGAATGGAATGTTATAGCTATAACTAACTGCTTACTATCATTCTTTCTGTATTCACAATAAATGTGGTATTTTGCCTTTTCCCCTTTAATAAGATCCTGCTGGTTTTTATTTTATTGGTATAACACACCCACTGTTGCAGGTGCTTAGTTTGTCCCTATATGTTGTATGTAGTGGAAGAACAGAGTTATTTGGATCCCATTTTGCCCATGTTGTTCCTATTAGGTTTTCTGTATGAAGAGTAAAAGGCACAGCAGGTTCTGTTCCTGACTTTGCCACTGACATCTAGGTGACCTTGGGCAAGGAACACAGATATACTGCTTTTCTTGTGCTCTTCCTTTTCCCCCCTATTAGCAGAGTTCAGACCTGGACCAGATCTGATCCCTTATTCGCACTGAGCAGCACTTTACTCCACAAGAAGTTATTGGCTTCAGTGGACTATTCAGGCACTATTCAACACAAGCAAGGGTATCACCATCTGGCACTATATATATATTTCTAGTGTGTATGTCAGTGGGTTTCTATCTCACAGAGGTGAAGTCATGGCTCATCTTAAAGCTAATTTATGTATATTCACATCTGATTATCTATTTTTAGCTGACATTTTAACTGAAGTGTATGGGGTGAGCCTATTATTCCAAAGTGCAAACTTCAGTGATGCATCTGGAGGAGGAAGATCCTTTGAGGTTTAACTTTTTTTTTTTTCAAGTAGTATAATTTTAATCTAAACTCCAATATATTACAGTCTCAACCTTGTGTTCTCAAGGCAGCAGCAAGGATAAAAACCTCATTACTGAAACTTTGACAAATCTCTATTTATTTATATGATGTAAAATTTCTCCCAAATCACCACATTCCAGTCATGTTTACGATCTGCCTCCTAACTTATAGGCAGAGGTGCCCCTATGGTTTTGGAAGGAATAGACACTTTAATTTCTCAATTTGGCTAGAGATAAAAGCATTGCATAGATGATGATGAGGGGGAGGATACAGCAGGCATCATTGCTTTTGATTCCCTGGTGGCTGCTTACAAACCAAGGGCTAGATCCTCCAACTAAGGAGTCAAACCAAAATGTTGTGGTATGCAGTAGAGACTGCTTCTCTTCCCTCCTGCAAAATGACTACAGTGAACATGATTGTTTCTGGAGAACAGCATATAGAGGCTGGTGAAGGGAGGAGAATGAGATTATCCTGGAGTGATGAGAGAAGGCAACCCAAGTATAAATTAAATGAAGTTTAAGAAAACTACTGAAATTGAACCACTGCCTTGGAGAGGTTTGGGCAGTGAGGGAAGGGAATAACATAGCTTTGTGAGATCCGTGACACAAAGGGAAAGCCTGAGAGCCCTCCACCATACAAAAAAAACCAACACAACAACTTTTGAATCATATAGTTTTGGCAATTTTCTATTGTTAACTGGAAGTGAGATAAGTGTCTCACAAGCTAAACCAAATTCTCTCTACCACTTACGTTATATTAGTTGTGAGAAGAATGTGACATAGAACAAATTGTTTCTTGGTTACCTTGACATTCTGTATTTTTTGGCCAACCCAGTTTCTAACTGAAGACAATGGCAGTCTTTCAGTGACTTTACTGGGAGCTGGATCAGCTCCTAGGATGGCAACTATAACTAGAACCGATAGAAATGTGGACCAATCTTTCATCAAAACTTGAGCAAAAGTGAGCCTGTTCACTTCTGTCAACATTTGAACTTTTACTATATTTTGACTTATTACAAAGCTAGTCAAAAACGAGGTTAATTGTGCACAAAAATTGATAAAAAATTCATGCTTTTTACTATATTTTATTACAAATCATGGGATCGTTCTTTCCACTGAAACAGATTCTCTATACTATGCTGTCCAATTTATGCCACGCTGGCAGCATGAACATGACAAATAGTCAGTGGAACTGGCCTAACTCAGACACTAGCATAGCATTGTATGTTGGTTATGAGGGTCATAATACGGCTATTCCTAGTTTCACAATGGTCCGTTGAGGGCTCAGACAAATGAGTATGAGTTAAAGCAACACTGAAATAGCTCTAATTTACACCAGGGTCAAACCTTTGTCTGGGCTTGTATACAGGAAGGTAAAAGATGGAATAAAGCCACCTTTCTCCATTCCTGCACTGAGTGGAGTTGGGAAGGAATAGAGAAGACAAAATAAATTATACAGGATTGGAACCTTATGTTTTCTTCTTATTGTCCTTAAATCAGATCATATTTAGCCAATGCAATAAAGTGAAATAAGCAACAGTGTTTGCATTCACAGGCTGCCAATATTACAAATTTCCAGTTGCAGCAGGCATTTCATGTGATGTTAAAAGAATCTAAAATTTTGATCTTAGAATCCTTATGTTAAGAGAAAGGTTTGATTTTCTATGAATTGCTTATTTTATTTATAGGTATTTCTGTGATATTTACCATTCTAGTATCTCAGCACCTTGGATTATCATTTAACAGAGTGGCAAATACATTTTTTCATTTTGGGGCAATATTGTTAGAAAACACATTTCTTAATGATATTGCCTGTGGAAATGCTATTATAAATAACTGTCCTCTGATATTTCCGTGCAGCACTATTTTTAATTATCTCAGAAGCAAATATTATGGGAAGGACTAATTAGAGAGTCTTTAGCACTAGATTCCTGATGTCTAGAAAAAGTAGTCATGCTCTAGGAGGTCTGGAATCTGCTGAAAGCAGGTATTTTAAATTAACTGCAGATAGTTCACATGAGTGGATAATTAATTTTCCTCACCCTGTGGCCCAGATTTCAATAGATTGTGATATACAAAAGCTAAACAAATCATTTATCTGTCAGTGAAAGGAATGCCAGGATTTAGGGTTATATCATGACCACACAATGACCTGTTGATATTGGGAAAACCTACAGACAAAAATCAGTAAAATGAAAACTTGCAAAGATCCCAATGACTCATTTGGCTGCAGATTTCCCAGACTATGGAGGGACGATGGGAAATATTCTCTCAAATTTTTAAAAAATCTATGAGGAAATCCAGCATAGTTTAGAACATCCATAGAGCACCTGGCTGGTTTACAGGATATTGACAATCTTCTGTTATTTTTAATACATTTGAAATTCATAATGATAAAATAGACTGGACATTATTTTCAAAGTATATGGCAACATAGTTTACATGATAGGTTACGTTGTGTTTTTTTAGTGGAATAAGTATACATGGTCAGTTTACATTATTTTATCCAGGCTTTTCTGTACATAGTTCTTTTCCCTGGGCTATCTCCCCGCTTCCCCAAAAAGAGATTAAAAAGAGATGGATCAGACCCAAAAGCCCACATTTTACCATTATTCTATTTATGCAAACACCATTAAATAGAGGGAAGATTATGCCAACAAATTAAAATGAGTGAATAGAAAGTAGCTCCATGGGACAAGTATGATTAGTGTGGGAATATGCGTTCTACATAAGTCTGGCTAGTAGAAGTGTTGTGATGCTAAGAGCTTTTTATAAGCTGTCTGCCTAGTGATGGGAAATGTAGTGCTTCTACTGTTCTGGTTCCTAGCTTCAGGAAATCACGTAGTGGACAAACAAATGAAATAGAACTCATGTTGTGCACGTCTGTTTCACTAATTAAGAGCTCTATTGTGGTACTACCATAAGCCCTAAGGGGGGTGCAGTGAGTACTCATACTATCTGTAGAATCTAGGAACAGATTAGGAACCAAATGGTGACTCAGAAGGTGACTAACCATGAATGTAACATTAAGCAATTGCATAAGGCTTTCTAGGATTGCGGCTTAGCTATTAGGACCATGATCCAGCAATTGAAGGCACCGGAACTACTCACATACTTAAAATTAAGCATGTGCTAAATGTTTTGCTGTATCAGAGCCTGAGACTCCAAACCATTTCTAATCATTGGCTCCAAAGTTCTCTTATTCATTGCAGTCTCACACATTAACCATGCAAACACTCTTGCAAGAGATTATAAATTCTAGATAATGTTCAGTAGCATATTTATTAGGTTAACGTTATCTCTCAATCATTTTTCCTACTGATTTACAGACTTCTCAAAAGCCTCAGAGACCTATTAGATTAGCAAACCCCAGAAAGAGTAAGGTAGTATTTACAATCAGTAAGATTCATGTAGATTGTAGTAGAAGATAAGACTTGTTTTCATGCCCAAATACTAGTAGAATTATTTATGGATAAAGATAAATGAATACAGCACATTTGGAAGGAAGATTGATCTTACAAACCTGAAGGACTTGACAAGATCTCATGCAGATTCCTGTAGGCTTATGACAATGTTTTTAAAAGGATATAATGTATTGTTGAAGACTAATTATGCAGACAACTGAGCAGCTAGTGTAGCCTTGCTGTGCCTACACAACATCTGCCCCATGCATTGAAATAACCATATTGAAAAGAGAATAATGTGTCTGCTTTTTTTAAAAAAAAAAAAAAAGATTTACAATATTCTTTCCTTTATCTGATCTAACAGAATGAGAAAAAGAAATTTCCATCTAAATGTTCTTCTTTTTATTGTGCTTTCATTAAAAACATGGAAGCCTAGCGATTAGTTAAATAAACCACAGACCCTGGCAATGACATTTATTGTTTCTTGGCACTCTACATGAAAAGGATAACTAGTGCAACCTATTGGAAAACTGATTTTATTTTGCTTCCCTGAGAACAAAGATATTTTTAAAATGTCAGTATAATTGACAATCGCAGATACAGTTTGGGATTAGGAACCTGATCTTGCTCCCACTGAAGTCAATGATAAAACTTCCATTGACTTCATCAGTAGAGGATTAAAGCCATTTTCTGGGGGAGGAGGGGCGCAGAAAGGAAAGGGAGGGGAAAGTACGCAGACTCTAGCCCCAAGGAATTATTAAGAAAAGCGCAGCTGAAAGAAATTCCATTGTAAGATATTTAAAGACACTCATATTACCAAAAGAAAAAGAAAAGGAGACCAATTTTTATATATCCTTTTAAATTAGCAAAGGAAGAGTTAACACACATAAGAGTTTACTATTTTATTCTGTTTCAAGCCATCTCTTTAATAGTTTAACTCAGCTTCTGCAATCACTATTTTGTTGCAAACTGGCTTTTGTCCTGAAGCATGAATGTTTATAGACTTCCAAACCACTCATTTTTATAATATATTTACTGTTATAGCTCTGGATATTCTTTGTATCCATATAAACCATAGAATCATATGATTGGAAGGGACCTCAAGAGGTCATCTAATCTAGTCTCCTACATTCATAGCAGGACTAAGTATTATCTAGACCATTCCTGACAGGTGTTTGTCTAACCTGCTCTTAAAAATTTGCAATGACGGAGATTCCAATACCTCCCTAGGCAATGTATTCTAGTGCTTAACCTGATAGTTAGGAAGTTTTTCCTAATGCCCAACCTAAATCTCCCTTGATGCAATTTAAACTCATTACTTCTTGTCCTAATCTCAGAGGTTAAGAAAAACAGTTCTTCTCCCTCCTCCTTGTAACAACCTTTTACATATTGGAAAACTGTTATGTCCCCTCTCAGTCTTCTCTTTTCCAGACTAGAGAAACCCAGTTTTTTCAATCTTCCCCCATAGGTGATGTTTTCTAGACTTTTAATAATTTTTGTTGCTCTTCTCTGCTCTCTGTCCTAAAATGTGGCTCCCAGAACTGGACACAATACTCCTGTTGAGACCTAATCAGCGCAGAGTAGAGCAGAAGAATTACTTCTCCTGTCTTCGCAAAAAGAAAAGGAGTACTTGTGGCACCTTAGAGACTAACCAATTTATTTGAGCATGAGCTTTCGTGAGCTATTGAAATTATAATTCATTAAAGAAATGCTACTTGAAGGGTTTGTTGAAATATAGTTGACAGGAAGAGAAACATTAAGGAGTGTGAGACAATGGGTCCTCAAACTAATTAACTTAGAGCTCCTACTGAGCTAGGAGATTGGTAAACGTTACTATGCAAATAAGATATGTATGTATATTTGTCAGTTTCTGCTTCCTTTGTCTCTTATGTTAAATTCGCTTTGGCTTGTCTTTATAAATAAGTTAGCTTGAGCTTTTGCAGGGACTCACATATCTGGGTGCATTGGCAAAGCACTTTGCTAATAAACAGAGTGGTCTGACAAATTATGTGAGTCCTGAATCTGACTTTGACACTTGCTTACAACACTCCTGCTAATGTATCCCAGAATGATGTTCACTTTTTTTTTTTTTTGCAACAGTGTTAAACTGTTGACCCATATTTAGTTTGTGGTCCACTATGACTCCCAGATCCCTTCCCATAGCATTCCTTCCTAGGCAGTCGTCTCCCCATTGTGTGTGTGTGCAAGCAACTGATTGTTCCTTCCTAAGTGGAATACTTTGCATTTGTCCTTATTGAGTTTCATCCTATTTACTTCTGACCATTTCTCCAGTTTGTCCAAATCATTCTGAATTTTACTCCTATCCTCCAAAGCCCTTGCAACCCCTCCCATCTTGGTATCATCCGCAAACTTCATAATGTATTCTCTATGACATTTTCTAAATATTGATGAAGATGTTGAATAGAACTGGAACCAAAACTGATCCATGAGGGATCCCACTCATTATGTCCTTTCAGTATGGCTGTGAAGCACTGAGAAGTACTCTCTGGTAACAGTTTTCTATCCAATTTTGCACCCACCTTATAGTAGCTCCATCTAGGTTGCATTTCCCTAGTTAGTTTATGAAAAGGTCATGCGAGACAATATCAAATGCTTTACTAAAGTCAAGATATACCGTGTCCACCACTTCCCCTCTATCCACAAGGCTTGTTCAGTGCTTCTACTAATTCCTAGTAAGTTCTTAGTCTGAATGATATTCAGTGTTCATAGATGCTTCAACTACATCTTGCAGTCAACCATAGCAAAGGCTCCAGATAGATCTAAAAGAGTAGGTCCTGATGCTTGATTTTTGTCCATCACCAGAGGGAAATCATTAGCCAATGAGAGTAGAACAGTCTTTGAACCATACCTAGGTCTACAATCAGACCAAAAGAACCCAGAAATATTCGAGGATGGAAGGTATTGCCAGAGCTGCCTCCCCTTCTGTATGAAAAAGAAACAAAGATTAGATAAGAGGCATTAATGGGCAAGATAGCCAATAGCAACAGTTGGTTTCTTGAGCACAGTCCAAACAATATTAATTTTAATTCCTCCCTTGTGTAGACAATAATCTTTAGCAAAAATGATCCAAAGTCTCTTTACAAGATTTTAGCAACCAATGTACCCAAGCACTGTTCTAGGACAACAGTGAGCAAAATTAGATAATATTCAAGCATTCAGGCAACAAACTGCAGAAATGGTCTCAAGTAAATAGGCTGAAATACAAATATCTGTTAACTAAAATGTCCTTGTGCAGGGAAGATGGAATTACATAAAAATGAAGTAATATAGTTTTTACTATATTTGCTTTTCAATCATATATACCTGTCTGTGGATTTTGCTGTATAAACAGGTACAGGTATAAACTAGCACATTTTACCTGTTTCCCTGAAATGAGTATAAAGCATCCTTTTCAACCTTGATTGGCTTGATTGCATTGGGGGGTGAGGGGAGGGAATGATGAGGTTGTTTTCATTAACAGAGTCTTTAAATAATGTACTTTTAATTGTTTTTTTTTCTTCCCAACAGCAATGATCTATATGTAAAAACTAAAATCCAATTACAAGGCATAGGAAGAAAAAAAGTGTCTCCAAGGGGGATTTGTTTTGTTTTATTTTTTTAATGAGATACATTATAATTAAATTTGAAATTGGTTAATTGCAAATACTTTATTTTGATAAACTGCATCCCTAAACTGTAATGCTTGTAGGTGGATTCTTCCATATTATTAGTATTCTGTGTGATCTAGATATGCCAGCTAAATACAGAAAGTCCTATGGGAGCTGGTTGTATCCATAGCAACCAGATTGCAGTTTCCAATAACTGTGTAATGGAGTGCTGGTACACTTTAAGCACAAGGTGCTAGGTAAAATGTTTTTTCACTGCAATCAGTTTCTTCATGATTAACAATGGCAGAAAATCATGCAGTAAATATACTAATAAAACTTCATTGACTACTACTTTGTCAGTTTTACCGATATACTGAAAAATTGCTGAATTTATACTTCTTATGCTACTAATTAAAAGTTTGGCACCATGTAAAATCTTGAGATATCTACTATAGGTACCAACCACTCATCAACACTATTTATTTAAGAGTCAACGCTGTTTAGTAGTAAATTCTAAATAGCTTCTTTATGATACTTTTATAGGATACTGTTTGTAGCCCAAACAGTTCTAATATTGTGAAATTAGAAAAAGTGACACACGTTCAAAGGAGATGCCTAAAGTACCTGATCTGAAGTTCCTTGAAGTCAATAGGAAGGTTTCTGTTCACTTCAACAGAAGGTTTTGAGTCAGGCCAAAGGTAAATATACTCATGAAGGCTGGAACTTTTCAAGGATGTAGAAAGGAGTTTGGGTGTAGAAGGGAATGGTGACTGGCAGCCCTGGGAGCAGTGGGTGGCCGTGCAAATGTAAACAAACAGTCTGGTGGCCTGCCAGCGGATTATGCTGACAGGCCATGTGCTGCCCACGATAACAAGATTTATTGGGCCAAGTTCAAATATGAGTTTGCTGATTTCAGAGAGCTGCACATGATTACACCAGGGCAGAATTTGGCCCCATTGAATGCCAAATCTTAGGTAACCCATAAGTATTAATTATATGTAACTTTTCATTCTGAATTAAGTTACAAATTAACAGAACACACATCAAGGAGAGAAGACAAAATTAGCATCATGAAGAATGTAAAGTTTCTATGGTCTAACAAAGAGTGATGAATGAAGGATTTAAAGATCATTGAAAGACCTTTACTTTCTAATGGGAAATTACAAGATAAAATGGATTATGTCCAGTCTTTGGTGATGTACAGCTTTACCTGCACAAAATAGGGACTCAAATATAAATTCAATAGTCTTCTGTAAGAAATCTTGTATTGAGAAGAGATTAAAGTTGAGGTATAATATTAATTTCACCTTTTCCACTGCTGTTCAAACAGTTATCATATTGGGGGGAAACAAAATAAGAGTATCAAAGGACAAATTATTATTATCTAAGGGGCTGACAATAAAGCAATTTAACCTGAATGAGAATGAATGAGAAATACACAAAGCATATGAATCCTACCACTGTCCACTCCTCAACTGAAATATCTTGCTCAAGGAATGAAGAGTGTGACCAATGAAGCACAAACCTGGAATTTGCCAATTTTATGAGGCAGTCAAAAATATAGCTTGAAAAATTCCCCAGATCAGTTAGAAAGATTTGAAAATGTAATAAATCCATGACATCTTCTCCCACAGAGACTTACCCTAAGAAATGTTAGCCTGGACCTTTAGGCCTTTGTAAAACTCTTCAGGCTTGAAATGTGAATTATTAATATATTGTAGCCTGCAAGCAATGTTAAGAATGTGAATGGAAGAATGGATCTTTAAGAGAGAGAGAGAGACTGACTTCTCGTTCATGTTTAAAAACGCTACTACCTCCTCAGATAGCTGCTAATATCTTGATGTGATGTGAAAAAAGGAGGAAAGGGAATACATCCCAGAGTTTTTAAAGTTAACAATGGAACAATTTCTATCTGATTTATTAGGAAATATCTGCATAAAGGGCATGAACAGGCCCTCAAACCTTTGTTTACTTGAACCTGAAAATGTACTTTCCAAACATGAAGCACTCAGTCATCATTAAACATTTGAAAGATGTAAAAAAAGAGAAACATAGACAGGATCTTAAAGCAAATTAGCTTCTCACTTGTTGCCCTTCTCAGGGAAACCCTCAGCACAATAAAAAGTGCAGTTTCTGTAAGACCAAATACACCCTTATGGCTTTTTCTCACAATTAAATATAGCTCAATAAAAAAAAAAAACAGTCATTGGAGTATTTGAGATATTAGCAGTTTGGAACTGTTAAAGAGATGGCTTCAATCAGAATAAAATGACAAATTCTAAATAGTATTTTGACTTTTCCTTTGTTAATAGAATAAAACTCTTGGTGATTTGAGCCTTCGTTACCTTAGCATTTCTCTCCTATTCTGTCAATCAACCATTAGGCATCAGATGAGGTGATTGAACTGGCAGCCACTAGACATGACTGAGTATCAAACAGATGCATTCAGGGTATTCTCAGAGGAGGACCATCAATGTTATGAAATTTATCCTTTGCTTTTGTCTCAACAAGGTCTACGTTTGACAGTCTACGTTTGGCAAAGCTTCTCTATTCATTCAGAATTTTCCTGAGGGAAAGGGTTAATTCTCTTTCTTGAGCAAATAGGGAGTTAGTTAAATCTATACTTACCAAGTATTAATGTATTATGTGGGGTTTTTTTTGTATTTTAATAGCACCTACTGAAAGCTTGTGAGACCATTACTCACATTGAGTTGTGCCCTACTAGAGCTGGTTGAAAACTTAACAAAATATTTTTGCATTGGAAAATGCCATTCTGTTGAAATTAAAACACTTTCAGCTGGAATTGCAACAAAATTTTATGTAGAAAAAAAATCAAAACAATGTGTTTTAATAATATCATAATGTTCTGTTTCAACATTTTCAGACCACAACAGTTCGGATTTTCATTCAAAACAACTGCTTGTTTTGAAATGTATTTTACTTTACATTATAAAAACATTTTAAAATGTAAAAGTTGAAATCAAAACATTTTGTTTTGATTAACCCAAAACTATTATTTTTCAAAAATTTCATTTTGTGAGAAATGTCAGTATCTGATGTTTCATTATGATTCGAAATGAAAACAAAATTTGAAATTTTGGTTCCTACATCATTCTATGCCCTACTCCATGTACAGTCCTGCAAAAATCAATGGGGTTACTTGCAGAATAAGGTACAACTCAGTATGAAAAGGAGGTGGTAAAATCTGTCCCCTTGTCACTCATTATTGATACACACTCTATATACATTGATCAAATAAGTAATTGATATACACGTAATGATTCAGTTTCACATGATCAAATGCTATAGAAATAATCCTCACACATGACTACATCAAGGGTCCACCTTTGAGGTTATGTTCAATAAGGTGTTCATGCATTTCTCCTACTCAAGTTCTACAATGAACAAAATAGTAACACTCAGAATTTTCCTTTCTCTGAGAAGCCTCAGCAAAAAGTGTAAAAAGGGTCCCACAGCCCTAAAGAATAAATTGTGTAATTTTCTCAAAGGGGCTTACTGTACTTCCCTAGAATAGCTGACTCGCTCAGTGGGGATTTAGTAACTGCAATAATGTACTAATTATTTTGCTACTCAAACAAAAAAAAAAGGAATTGAAACATTGTAGCAACCACAATATCTCATGCATGCATATCAGTGCATACTTCATCCATGTCTCTGTCATAGACACAGAACACTTAAAAGAAATGGCAAATATGCTGAAGCCCCTTAATGTAACGCTCTCATAGGAGAACAGTTTTGTATGGAAGTTCTATAGAATTCTATAGCAGGAATGTAATGCATGGCAATATTGTATAGATGGTTTGTGGAATTCCAATAAAAAAAAAAAGAACAGGAGTACTTCTATGCATCCGATGAAGTGGGCTGTAGCCCACAAAAGCTTACACTCTAATAAATTTGTTAGTCTCTAAAGTGCCACAAGTACTCCTTTTCTTTTTGCGGATACAGACTAACATGGCTGCCACTCTGAAACCTGTCATAATATATATATACTCTATTAAATTCTATGGTCCAAAGAATTTAGTAGAGTATATATATATATATATATACATACACACACACACACTCTACTAAATTCTATGGACCAGCTTCTCAGCTTTTCAAGAGTGGTATAAAGGAGTCAAAGTTGCATAGGATTGGTGTCAGGACATGCTGGGGTAGGAGGAGACTACACCTTGCATTGTGGTTGTCTCCAGCTGCGTAACAGCCCCTTCGGAGCCATTACTAGCTAGCATTAATTGTAACAGCACTGAGGCTGCTCTAACATGTGCAGGCTGCCTCTTCCCTCTTAAATTTTTACTGTTTTTTCCCATCAGCAGCCTTTTCTTTCTTAACATCAGTCACTGAGAAGAAAAGGGCTAAATAGCTAAGCTATGGTTACCAAAATCATCAAATGACCTTTGAAACCCATCTTACAGAATCAGAAGATGGTGAAATTATTATATCCACTTGACATTTGTCTAATGAAAAACTGTTTTCCACAGAGAGTGAACTCAGATCCAGGAAAGGCCACAAAGTAAGGCCCTGCACGTGGACCCTGTGCTTCCACAGTTCCAACACACAGCTGACTGAGCCCTGCTGCATTTTGACAAGATGACACACATTAAACCATTCTTAGGCTCAATTCTCATGAATGCACATTTTTAAGAGACCCCTCTAAGTTCATACAGCCGCCACACAATATCTACACAAAGGTGCATCTACACTAGCAAAATCAGTACTCATACTTCAGCAACTGCCAGCTGCTATGCCATTATGCTGCCATTAAGCCTCTCATGTAGGCAGGGCTCAGGCATTATGAATCATGTCATGAAACCTGCTCAGAGTGGGTAGAAAAGTCTAGTCTAGCACTTACACTGCTGCAAGATCAGTAGGCACTGCATCACCGCTGGCAGTGGTGTGGGTACAGATTTTGTTAGCGCAGACAAAGCCAAATAGACACTGGTTCAGATTTTGAAAGCCAAGTAGAGGACTAGTCACCCTTTGCTAAGGTAGAATTGCTTCTTTTTGACTTAACTGTTTCAACTTTTCTATACCATATAATATAAAAATATATCATACTATAAAAGTTGAAATGATAAAATCAAAATGAGGCACATTGACCTTAGCAAAGTATCGATTTCATTTCAAGAAGGCCATTTCAGTATTTCTGAAACTATTTTTTAAATTCATTTTGTAAGAAATGTAAAAATTTTGCCTTTTTATTCTGACTTCATTCAATTTTTTTTTAATTACCAAATATCAGAAACATTCTGAGTTTTGACCAGCTCTAGTCAGGAGCATGACTCCAGAATCTACTGTCTTCTACTGCGTCCTAGCTTTCTGTCTGTAAGAGCTACTGGTATTGAGTGTCAAGCTGGTGTCTCTTTAGCTTGTACTCTCTGCTGTCAGCTGCTCCATTCTGCCCACATTCTGAGTGTGCATCTGGTCTCACTGCTCTGAAACCTGTCATACTGAGGGAGACACTGAGGGAGAGGACCGCTATCGCACACAGCAACCAGCTGTGATTAGCATGGTGTTGAGGGTGAAGAAGGATAATGGAAGACTGGAAAGGAGGAGAAAGGAGGGACAGCCAGGAAGGGCAAACACAACATTAAGGACAGAGAGACTGAGTAGTGGGAATGGAGAGAGACAGGGACCCTAGAGGAGACACATTGCACAGGATTTGCAAGAAAGAGAAACACTAGATGGGGAACAGAGAGAAAAGGGGTGGAAAGGTGTCTGAAAACTAGGGAAGGGAGGAATAGTAGGTGAGCTTAGGACATGGAGGAAAGTGGGTACAGAATAAAAGGAGGTTGGGGGAACCAGTCAAGGAAAACATGAGGAAAGGATCAAATACAAAATTCATAGGAAATTTAGAATGAATGAGAAAGCTGGGAGGAGGAGTGAGGCAGCACTGTACAGAGACAGAAAAGGAGAAGTGAAGAAGCCAGCATTCAAAGCAAAAGAGATTAAAATAAAAAAAATAGAACTGAGCCTGCTGGAATAGGATTGAATATGCAGTAAAAAGACTAATTCTAGTAGAAAACAATGAGGATAGGCGGGTAGGAGATGCAGAATAGTAATTGTCTCTACCTTTTTTCCCCTTTCCTTCCCAGTTCACACTCTGCCTTCCCACAGTATGATTCTCTGTAGTTTTTGTCTCTGTGGTAACTGAGCAGAAGTCCTTTTGAGAGACAAACTAGCAACAATGTGGAAAAATAAATTCAGGTCTTGCAGGGAGGTTTATTCCCCACAAGGCAAAAGGGACAGAAAGTCAGCAGATGGAGTGAATTAGTTAAATGGGAAGGTTTAGGATGAACATCAGAAATGGAAGTAGGAAAAAAAAACAGGTAGGAGAAAGGGGAACACTTTGAAGTGACGTAGACGGAGCTCACTTCAAAGAAGTGCTTAAAACTAGGAGCTCATCCCAAAACTATCACACCTCTACATGCAGGAATAGGCAAAGCTGCTTGGACTCATGGACATTAGCAGCCCAATTTATCCCTAGTATAACCCCACAGACTTCACTGGATTTCAGTGAAGTTACACCAATAATGAATCTGGCCATTCCTGTATCTGATAAATTTTGCCAAGGACATCCCAAACCTACCCCCACCTGTTCCTTTGCATGCTGTTTCAGAAGCCAACTGAAAGATTTTCCATAACTCCCATGTCATTATAGAGGTCCAAGGTAAGGAAAACAATACAGTGGAACCCCACTTATCTGAAACCAAAATTAGAGCTGGAACCTGCAATGTTCTGAGCAACCACTGCTCCTACCACACTAATCTTTAATCTATGCCCCAATGATGTCTGGATAATAAGAGTGTACTACTATCATTTTATTCCTTTAGTCTCGCCCAAATTATTGGATGAGCTTTTCAGGGGTGTAGCCTAGTGTGGGCCTGCTCTTCATGTATGCATCATGCATGAACAAAATTGAGCCTTTTAGAAAGGAACTCAAATACTACAAATAAGGGAAATAACCTGAAGAAGAACTCTACAGTCCCAATTCCAGCAAAAAAGTATGAATAGGGAGAAAAGTGTAATTCACTGTAATAAAGAGTAAAATCAGGCAGATTTTAGTAGGTCGTATATAACAGCAGGACATAGATGTGTAGCTTCCATTTGGATTTACAATACCCACTGATTAATTTGTAGCAGTAGACATTTATGACAGTAATGAGAGATATCCAGAGATAGCAGGCATTATATAAAACTGGTTTTATATTTTACTCTGTTAACCATGCATAGATGAATCAATGGATTACGCTGAATTCCTGAAGCAATCAGAAAGAAATTGGAGCAGCAGAAAAGTGACCTGTATTAAATTAAATTAAAAAAAAAAAGAAAAGAGAATTCATAGAATCATACAACTGGAAGGGACCTTGAGAGGTCATCTAGTCCAGTCCCCTGCACTCAAAGCAGGACTAAGTATTATCTCTAGACCGTCCCTGACAAGTGTTTGTCCAACCTGCTCTTAAAAATCCCCTAGGATGGAGATTCCACAACCTCCCTTGGAAATTTATTCCAGGGCTTAACAACTCTGACAGGAAGTTTTCCCTAATGTCCAACCTAAACTGCCCTTGCTGCAATTTAAGTCTATTGCTTCTTGTCCTATCCTCAGAGATTAAGAAGAAAAATTTTTCTCCCTCCTCCTTGTAACAGCCTTTTATGTATTTGAAAACTGTTAACATGTCCCCTCTCAGTCTTCTCTTCTCCAGACTGAACAAACCCAGTTTTCTCAATCTTCCTGCATAAGTCATGTTTTATAGACCTTTAATCATTTTTCTTGCTCTTCTCTAGACTTTTTCCAAATTTCCACGTTTCCTGAAATGTGGCACCCAGAATTGAACACAATACTCCAGTCGAGGCCTAATCAGCATGGAGTAGAGCAGAATAATTACTTCAGTGTCTTGCTTACAACACTCCTGCTAATACATACCAGAAAGATGTTTGCTTTTTTTGCAACACCATTACACTGCTGACTCATATTTAGCTTGTGATCCACTATGACCCCCAGATCCCTTTCTGCAATACTCCTTCCTAGGCAGTCATTTCCTATTTTGTATGTGTGCAACTGATTGTTCCTTCGTAAGTGGAGTACTTTGCATTTGTCCTTATTACATTTCATCCTATTTACTTAGATCATTTCTGCAGTTTGTCCAGGTCATTTAGAATTTTAATCCTATTCTCCAAAGCACTTGCAACTCCTCCCAGCTCGGTATCATCTGCAAACTTTATAAGTGTACTCTATACCACTATCTACATCATTGATGAAGATATTGAACAGAATTGGACCCAGAACCAATCTCTGAAGGACCCCGCTCATTATGCCTTTCCAGTATGACTGTGAACAACTAATAACTATTCCCTGGGAACAATTTTCCAACCATTATGTACCCACCTCATAGTAGCTCCATTTAGGTTGTATTTCCCTAGTTTGTTTATGAGAAGGTCATGGGAGACAGTATCAAAAGCCTTACTAAAATCAAGATATACCACATCTACCGCTTCCCCTCTATCTACAAGGCTTGTTATCCTGTCAAAGAAAGCTATCAGGTTGGTTTGACATGATTTGTTTTTGACAAATCCATGCGAACTGTTATTTATCACCTTATTATCTTCTAGGTGTTTGCAAATTGATTGCTTAATTATTCGCTCTATTATCTTTCTGGGTGCAGAAGTTAAGCTGACTGGTCTGTAATTCCCCAGGTTGTCCCTATTTCCCTTTTTATAGATGGGCACTATATTTGCCCTTTTCCAGTCTTCTGGAATGTCTCCCATCTTCCATGACTTTTCAAAGATAATTGCTAATGGCTCAGATGTCTCCTCAGTCAGCTCCTTGAGTATTCTAGGATGCATTTCATCATGCCTGGTGATTTGAAGACATATAACTTGTCTAAGTAAGTTTTGACTTGTTCTTTCCCTATATTAGGCTCTGATCCTACCTCATTTTCACTGGGATTCACTATGTTAGATATTCAATTGCCAACAACCTTCTTGGTGAAAACCGAAAGAATTAAGTTAGTAAGCACATCTGCCATTTCCACATTTTCTGTTATTGTCTTTCCCCCCCTTGTTGAGTAGTGGGCCTACTCTGTCCTTGGTCTTCCTCTTGCTTCTAATGTATTTATAAAATGTTTTCTTGTTTCTTTTTATGTCCCTAGCTAGTTTGATCTCATTTTGTGCCTTGGCTTTTCTAATTTTGTCCCTACATATTTGTGTTATTTGTTTATATTCATCCTTTGTAATTTGACTGAGTTTCCACTTTTTGTAGGACTCTGAGTTTTAGATCATTGAAGATCTCCTGGTTAAGCCAGGGTGGTCTCTTGCCATACTTCCTATCTTTCCTATGCAGTGAGATAGTTTGCTCTTGTGCCCTTAATAAGGTCTCTTTGAAAAACTGCCAACTGTCTTCAATTGTTTGTCCACTTAGACTTGCTTCCCATGGGATCTTACCTACCAAACCTGAGCTTGCTAAAGTCTGCCTTCTTGAAATCCATCGTCTTTATTGTGCTGTTCTCCCTCCTACTATTCATTAGAATCATTAACTCTACCATTTCATGATCACTTTCACTCAAGTTGCCTTCCACTTTCAAATTCTCAACCAGTTCCTCCCTATTTGCTATAATCAAATCTAGAACAGCCTCCCCCTAGTAGCTTTCTCCACCTTCTGAAATAAAAAAAAATGTCTCCAATACATTCCAAGAACTTGTTGGATAATATGTGCCCTGCTGTATTATTTTCCCAACAGATGTCTGGGTAGTTGAAATCCCCCATCACCACCGAGTCCTGTGATTTAGATGATTTTGTTAGTTGTTTAAAAAAAGCCTCATCCACCTCTTCTTCCTGGTTTGGTGATCTGTAATAGACCCCTACCATGACATCACCCTTCATAGTTAGGTATGTCAAAATCTATTGTGAAAGGATCATTAAGGCATGTAACCCTATGATCTGCTCGTTCAATGTAGAGTTTGCTTGTGTTCATAGTAATACAAAACTCCTATAAATAATGTACAGTGATGTTGACAAAGTTGCCGTGTACTTGTAGTTCCCTTTATAAATGGGCTTAGACCAGCCAGAATGGGTTAATAAGGTTGTACATAGATAGAAGAGTTAGTCACTAGTTAGTCACTAGTTATTAGCTAGTCTGAATGGCGGATATGAAAAAAAGACTCCCTTCAGGTATACAAGATTCTTCTGAAAGTGTGGCTTTTTCAAAGAAATCATTCAGATCCAGGATTTACATAACTCTGCCAGCAGGGCAACGGAATATTTCGTTCAGCAGGTAAATGCAAGCTTCTCAGGTTTTGATCATTCCGTTATAGATATCGCAAACCTAATGAAAGCCCTTGTCTAAATTCACTGGTCAGTCAATTGTTTGAATAATAATAATTTAAAGATTACCCATTTTGTAACCAAAACCAGTATTATGCAATTTAATTCTGTCCATTAAAATTGGACCATTAATCTTACAGATGTGACTCAGCAGCAACATTGCTTGGAATATGCTCCATGTGAATTTTGGGTTGAAGTAGAAAGAGCAGGGAACTGACCATAGTAATATTCCATCTCAGTATGAAACTGCACTAATTCCCCAGGGCTCCATGCCATGACATCTATAGAGGGACCCAATCAATTGCAGCACAGATGCATAGCACCTACAAATATACAGTGATTAGCATTCTTTAAATATCTAAGGCAGATAGAAGCTAGAAAATTCTCTGTGTGTGGTATGGGGCCAGAGAAGGGTAAAAAGAAAAAAAGCAGGAATTGTCTATGTGGATGCTTCCTACCTCTGCAGTTCTGAGAGTTCCTTTCCCCTATCATATGCAAAGTCATCTACTTCATTGGGATTACTCACAGTAGCAGGCACTGCCCCCAGTGTAACAGTCTGCAAGTTCCATTCTTAAGGGTCTGATCAAATATTTCTGTAGGTTCATATTATGTCTTTTTTTCTGTACCTACTGTATAGACTGAAGATAAGAAACAAGCCAACATCTTGGGTAAATTCCAGCATTATATATTTCCTTCTGTCTAAACTACACTCTTATTCTGTCTCTCTTCCATCTCTTATGGATGTCTCGTTATCAGCTTAAGCTAAACATGGCTAAAACAGGTCTCCTAATATTCCCCAAAAAACTCCTTTCTTGCTACCACCTTTCTCAATCACCATGGACAACACTGGCAACCTGCCTGCTACTCAGACTGTAATCTGGGCATCATCTTTCACTCAGCCTTCTCTCTAGGTCAGTGGTTCCCAAACAAGGGGCGCCGCTTGTTCAGGGAAAGCCCCTGGCGGGCTGGGCTGGTTTGTTTACCTGCTGTGTCCACAGGTTTGCCGGATCGCAGCTAAAACTTTCCAGCTTTCCAAGCTCTCATCATCTCACATCTCAATTATTGCAACATTCTGCTCCCTGGCCTTCACAAATTCAATCTTGCCCCACTCATATCCATTAAGAATGCTGCTGCAAAGATCATTTTCCTAGCCTGTTGCTTTGACAATATCTCTCCTCTCTTTAAATTCCTCTTCTTGCTCCCCTTTCTCTGTCACATCAAACATAAGTTGCTTGTTTTCACATTCAAGGCCCTTCTCAGTCAATCTCCACCCTACTCACCACCTCTCGTTCACTATCAGGTGGTTGATGTTCACCTGCAGTTAGCCCATGAGGCCAGCCTTCACGCCTCATGTGTTTAGTTTTCAAACAAGTACATTTGTGCTTTCTCCCATGCTGCCCCACACACTTGGGCTGCACGTCCTGTAAACATCCACAAAGCTACCACATTATTTACCTTCAAATCCCTCCTCAAAACTCTCCTTTGCTGTGGTGCCTACAAAAAGCTTGACAACAGTAAGATTGTTGATGGTCAGAGACCACTGAACAATATTATCCCATAATTTCCTTATATTTCCTTGTCTCTCTATATCCATCCATTGCCTCTTGTTTTATACTGAGATGGTAAGCCCCTTGGAGCAAGGGCCATCTTTTTGGTTTGTATATGTACCGTGCCAAGCACAGTGGGATCCTGGTTCATGATTAGGGCTCCTAAGTGCTATAGTAATACAAATGATACATATTAAATAATAATAACTGTGTAGTACTTTTTAGGTATGCAAATTTTTATTTCTTGATACGGAGACAAAACTCAAAGCTAAACAGGGGGTTCATAACCTGAATCTAAAAGGCCTGATACACCAAAACCATGTGGCACATTTTCATAAATTATGCCACATTTTAAATATGTCATCATTTCAGTGTCACTTAGTTTGCAATTGATAGTTCTTAAGAAGGTAACCTGGAAAGTCAATTTTTTTTTAAAAAATGACAATGTAGCATATGATACAACACCCATACACAGAGCCATAAATCAGGCAATGGCTAAGCAACATTTTAAATTATGTCAAGAGTCTCTTTATCTACTGTCAACAGCTCTTTGCATGCTTTATACATTTCATTTAGAGTGACATGTGGAGGCTCCCAATTTCACTTTCAGTGGAACTTATCAACACAGCCCACAATAGTGCCTTTGTAAATGAAATACTGTAAGCACCACTGACTGTATGCACCTGTTTGTTCAGCAAAATAATCTTATCTGAAATCTGTGAGTAATTTACTGACAGATTTTAATGGCTCTTTGATGTAACCCTCCTAATGAATCCATAGCAAGCATTGTGGTTATTGTTTGTGCAAACAACTGGAAAATGAAAAAAGTTAGAAAATGCATATCAAATATGCATCAAGTATGTGTATGAAATATGTGTGTGTTTACTCACATAGCAGCTGTGTTGGATCATGCTGATAAGCAGGGGAAAATAAATCTCTGAATAGTTTTCTCTGTCATGTAGGGGAAAAACCTCAAACTTTTTTTTTTAAAAAAGTCAAATTATTCATGCCACTACAAAAAGAAATTTAAAGACTGTCATCAAGATTCTGATATCACATACATAGTTGCTACTCATAGCCATGTTGTTTGGAAACATCTGCAGCCTCATATGTGGAAAAAGACAAAGAGGTAATACTGTGTAGTGCCTTTTATTCCAAAGAGCTTTACAACTGGTCCAAACCCAGAGCAGCTATTAGGCCACTGTAGTGCCCATTAAACCAAACTTCAGGTCCTTACACAGGCAAAATGCTCACAAAAAAATTAAATACTAGGGAATAGGTAAGAGCTGAGGCTCAAATTGTCCCGGAGAAACCATTGCATGGATACCAGATGGCCAGGAAAACGCAGGATTCTCCCCCTTTCAGAGTTTCTTTGACATTGTTTTGTCCAAGAAAGGGTCTGGGACCCTGCAGAATTTAGAGTGGTGAATCTTCCCAAATTCATGTGTTCTCAGAAATCCATGGGGAAAGGAATCCCCAGATCTGTAGAAGCAGAATCCACAGGGACTGCTCCTGCTCTGTTTTGTTTTCTCACTACCATACATGCCATCTATCTGTCTTGGGTATTTATAGAGTACCAATCACCACAATGTCTACATGCTATGGGTAGTAGCTCCAGTTGGCTGAGTTCCCTATAGATGCTAAGGAGTTCCCCAGAGAGGAGATTTGAAGTGAGCATAGGACAGCACCATGAAGTATAACAGCTCCCTTGATTTCCACCCCCCAACACAGTCCTGATCCAAAGGCCCACTGAAGAGATGAATCTGTAAGGTTCCAGGTAGAAGGGAACATAGGAATTGCCATACTGAATCAGACCAGCAGTCCATCTAGTCCAGTTTCCTGTCCTAAAATGGTGGCCAGAAGTGTAGGCTTCAGAGGAGCGTGTAAGATCCCTGCAGTGGGCATATATGAAATAATCTGCCCGCACCTAGGTAACATCCTGATCTCTAATCATTAGACAGTGGTTTCAGCCTTAAAAGCACAGAACTTAATATCTATTGCAAAATATGTATGCTCATTAATGCTAACTCTGGATATTCTTGATATCCATATTCATGTCCAAGACTTTTTTGAATCTTCTAAAGTTCCTGGCCTCAATGACTTCCTGTGGCAATGAGCTCCAGTTTAATTACACATTGTGTGAAAATATTTCCTTTTATCAGTTTTGAATTTCCCACTTTCTAATTTCACTGACTGTCCCCTTTTTATAGGGAGAAGAGAAGACATGATCTATTTTCTCTAGACCATTCAATATTTTATATACTTTTATCATGTCCTGTTTTATTCATTCCCCTTCTAAAGTAAACACTAACTCTTTTCAGTCTCTCTTCATATGAGAGTTTTTCCAGGCTTATAGGACTTAGCAACACAGAGGACCTGCAAAGAGTTCCCAGGATAGACAGAGATGGATGGAGCCATCTTTGTATTCTAAGTAATGTTTGATGGCATAGGAAGGATTCAGATTCAGATAATATTTTTGATATTATTCTCCATCCAGTTCCTTATGCCTCCTAACATCCGATTTGCTTCTTTGATGACAGCGGTGTCGAACAGGGTTTTTTATTGAGTTGTGTACAGTGATTCCCAGGTCCATTTCTTGGGTTGGTATAGTTAATCTAGAACCCTGTAAGGTGTAGGAGTAGTTTACCTTTTTTCCCTCCACTGTGCATTACATTACATTTCATTTGTCACCATGGTGCCCATTCATCTAGCTCGTTTGGGTCTCTGTGAAGTTCATTACAGTTCTTTCTGGTCCTCACTAACCTAAATAACTTGATGTCATCTGCAAATTTTGCTACCTCACTACTCACTCCCCTTTTCAGATCATTAATCTGAATGCTATGGTTCTATGGAGACTGAATGCATTCTTACCACATGGCCAGGGGAAATTTCTGCACACAGAGTGGATGCTCTTTACCTGAGTAAGGTCTTCAGGATCGGTTCTATTGCAGTAGTGGTAGAACATTTTTTTTTACAGTGGGGTGCTGAAAGCCTGCTAAACTGTAAACCACATATGGTCAAAAGCAATGTGAAAAGGCAAAATTCCCACTCACACCACATGGATGCAACACAGCTCCAGGATTCTCAAGAATCGTGAAATAATGCTAGCTTTGTGCTGACAGCACCAGCAAACTTTTCACTTGCCATAACCCTAGTTCCCATGTCAGTGACTTCAGTGGGAGCTGCAAGTCCTCAGCACATCTGAGGCTTTGGAGTTTACTATATACACATGCACCATATATATATATATAGTTAAAATAGGTGCTCAAAACATATCCCAGTAAATGTGGTGTTAAAATAAGTTTGAAGAAAATGTTTTTACTGGGCAATTGTTTCTGATAGTGACTAAGGTATAAGCCTATGAAAAACCTCAATTCACACATGCTGGATAGAGGTTTGTTAGGGTTTGGCTGCTAAATTTCCTGAAGGTTTTCTTTACTGGGCACGCTCTGTCCCCTCACAGCTCCTGCATTCTGACCAGACTGCACCATCCCCACAGAACAACCGAGCAAGCAGAGCTAGAGGTGCTCAGCAAGACTTTTCCTGTTCGGTGAACATGCTAGAAGAAGTGGGACGGGGAGAGGGATAGGAAAAGAGAATGCATGTTGGGGGTCAATAGGGTTCCACAGGATTACATTTTTGTTTTTTCCATTGTTAATGTTAAGAAACCTTAGGAAATTACATTAAGAAAAACTAAATTAAAAGCACATTACAGTTGCAAAGTCAAGCACTCAAAAGTTAGGGAATACCTGAATTAAGGTTGCTTGCACATATCCATTCTGATATTGTAGTTAATTACATACTATTCTTTCCACAGGATGGACTTGCACTGGGGATAAATCTGGTTGTGTAGTGAAGGAGGCAGTTGTCTGTAGGATCCCTGCCTCATTTGCTGCAGAGGTTGGAAGGTGTGTAGTGAAAGGGACAGGGACTTAGAGGAATAAAAAGGACATTTCTGCCATTAAGGCAGTTGAATGCCACCCTGGAGAATTGGTTTCAATCCCTGCCTCTGCCACAGAATTCTTATATTATGCTGGACAAACAACATAAACCACAATTTCCATAGGTAGTCACTGTGTGTTCCTCATTTTCTCTGTAAACTTGAGACACTTAGGCCCTAATTTGAGGTACTTCGGCTCTAATTTGCAGAAGTGCTGAGCACTCACAGTGCAACTCTTGTCAGTGGGAGCTCTGTTCTGAACACATAAAGTGGTATAAAATGCTAAGAAATCTACAAGATCAGGACCTAGGTTTCTCAAACTGGGCAAGCAAAGTTAGTTGTCACCAAACAATTTTGCCTTTAATCTCGGTACGTCACTTTCCCATGTGTAAAAATATGTTTAATGTCACCACATCATCTCAGGGGGTGCTAGAAAGATAAATCCATTATTTTTTGTAAAGAATTAAAATACTATGATGACAGCACCATAGAAAAGACCATGAGGAAATGAATAATTGGGTATTCAGTGCAGAGTTTAGGTGGTGTGTGGTAACTACTACATGGGGCTCACACATTGAATAATAAGGATAACAGTAAATAATGAATAGCTACTCATTCTGGGATCACTGTACATCCTGTGTACAGAAGTAGACAAGAGTTCAATGGAAAAAAATGATTTGTGATCATATAATTAAAAAAACTGTATCATAATGCACATCTACAAAGTGGTCAAATGAAGGTTGCACAGGCATCTGGCATTTCCTAACTTTTGAGTGCTTGAATTTGCAACCTTAATGTTATTTTAATGTAGTTATTTTTTAATTAGACCAATTATCTTGATAAGTTCTTTCTTATTCTATTATTTTAATGTAAAAAATTCTAAAAAGTAATAATAAAATATATAATTTTTCTACACTTACAAGCTTAGCTTGACTCCTTTAACTAGGCAGATATACATTTTCCAATTTGCCATTAAAAATCCTTCTATTTCTTCATTTAATTTGTAAAAGGAAAAGAAACATGGAGAAATGAACAATAACAATAGGGTTTTCAAATGGAAAGTAATGCATAAATGATACAGTGACTCTTTTCCTTCTGCTATTACTACAGGAGCCATATATTTTCAGTGTCTGTAGACAACACTAGTTCTGTATTTTGTGGAAGTTTCCCTTTAAGACTAACTTCTGAGGGAAATTATAAAGGGACATTTAGCACTACTGGAAAGAACATATCTATCATTAAGTTTGTATGTGCAGTTTAATTCTCTCGCTGGGGGTAAAGAGTCCATTTTGTTCACCAGAGTCCGCTGAGCTCCATACATTTCATCCCTCCCTTTCACATCCCATTACATTGTATATGTGGAAACATGAGGTACAAACTGACATCTGCCTACCATTTTCCTGAAATTCAGGAGAACTTGTTTGCTGAGAAGCATATGTGTCACCTGTTTGGGTACAACAAACTCTTCTCAATGAATTTCAGTAGGCAATTAAGAGCAATTTCAAACCCTCAAGAAATTACAATGCAGAATGAAGTGGGCATACTCCAAAAGGCCAGTTTTCTAACTCCTTTTAAGTATTTGTGAAAATAAACATTAACATACAGCAGACGTCGATACAGTCGTCTTTTGTAAAATAATTTGATACCTGAATTGAAGAGAATTTAATTCCTCTGAAGAAGAATTATTCATCAATATTTCTTACACACACAGAAAAAAACAGTTTGAGATAATTATTCAGCAAACTGTCTTCACTGACCTTGGAGAGAGAAAGAGAGAGAGAGCTCTCCATAGTTTTCCTGTGTCCAATGGGTGACTGTCTCTCTAGAATTACTTCATTTTGTTCAAGGAGGGCTGAATCAAATCTCCAAGGCCCAGTCCCCATTCACACTGCAACTTTACTTTACAAGGCTACTTTACAGCACTCTGGGAACAAGTTACATATATGTCTACTTTACACTTGGCAAGACATGTAAAAAGACCTTTGTGTAAATAAGAAATAGGCCCCCAGTGTGTGTTTCCTAGGAGTTCATGTGGAGAGAGACTATGGTTCCTACTGATTGTGACAATGGCTATTAGCTAACATGTAATTTCAGTTTCGGCTTCCTACTGACTTCAGTGCATCTTTATACTAAAGCTGGGAAATAACAATTAAAAATAACGAAAAGAGTAAAGTGAGAAAAATACATTAGTGTGAGAAGAAATTGCCTAACCTGCAAAAGCTTTGATTCCCATATGGTAATCAAAGGTTGGAATTCTCATTTCCAAGAGTAACTGACAAAATCCATATCACTGGAACCCTGGATGGCGATTCAGTCCATCACGTCAGGCTAGTTAATGCAAGGTTGCTGGCTAATACGGTTAATATCATCCATGATTTCACTGTGGTTAAAGCCTCTAACTAATATTAATATGGTCTCAAAATTACTTACAAAGAACACCACTAATCAACTGACCTCTGCATTGATTCTTGTTTGCGAACAGAGTCAAGCTGATGTCAGATTTATAGCAGAGAAGCAGAAATCGGACGAATAAAACTGTTAATGTAGAAAAGGATTAATTGCAGTATAAGATGTTCTAGCTCAAGCAGAAGTTGTCTTGATGCAGGAATTACTGGGTGAAATTTTATGGCCTGTGTTACGCAGAGGTCAATTTAGATGATCTTCTTGGTTCCTTCTGGCTTTAACATCTGAGTCTTAGAATAAATTACCACCAGAGGGTATAGCTGATTTTCCAAAATAAAGCAAGTTAAAATAAAGGAATGACAGCAAAAAGGAGAGATTTTAGAATTAGCGTCTAGAATTACATTTACTTCTCTTCTGCTACATTTTTCTATTTGCTGACTTCTGGAAACATCATTTTTTACTCTTTGTCCCATGCTTTCAGTTTAATTCAAAAGAAAATTAAATAAACCTAGTTATCAATTTCAAAGGAGATAGCAAACATTTTCAGTTATTTCTTCCAGCTTATTTTCCATTCAGAATGACTTCAGTAATTTTACAATATTCAGCCAAAGCCTGAAAGATGAAGAATAACACCAAGTTTTTCTGAGGTATGTTTTGCCAAGAGAAAATGAGATGTGATTGAAAATAAAAGAAGTCAAATTTGCCTATATATGTGTGTATATATATATATATATATATATATATAGTGGGAAATTGCCAGTACGATTATGATGGGTCCCGCACTTCCTCTTCTTGGGGGGGTGTATCTACTGTCCCACTGATAACCCAGAGAAGGGTAGTGGAGCGGGAGGGACCTGGGCCTGCCCTCTACTCCAGATCCCAGCCCAGGGACCCTAGGGATAGTGGTAAACCACTTAAACTAGTGCTTCCTTCCCCTGGGCTACTTCCCTCTCCTGCTCTTCAGCTTCCTGCCCTCTCTCTCTGCACAAGCCGGGTGTCTTTTTACCTAGGGTCTTTGTCTTCTAGCCAGCCACAGCACTTCTCCAAACTCTCCTCTACTTCAGCTCCTCCAAACTGCACTCTGCCCCCAACTCCTTCCCCTGCCTGATTGAAGCAGGGGGTTTTTTATCAGGTGACTAGCTTCAGGTGCTATAATTGGTTTCAGGTGCTTTTCTTCCCTCTACAGGGAATAAGGCCAGAGAAAATGAGGAATACACAGTGACTACCTATGGAAATAAGGCTCCTCATCCTGGGACTTACATATCTCTCCTATATCACTCTTCTGCTTCAGCGCATGGGGCTCTCCAGACCTTGTACCCCCTGGTGCATACTTCAGGAGGTGAAGGCCGCTTTGACGCCTGCTGCTCGGGCTTATCTCAACCGAGCCCTACGCGACAGTGCACCCCGCCCACCCTCTACCCCAGGCTCGCCGGACCTTTCAATTGGGCCCCTACCCCGTAGATCCCAACAAACCCCTTACCCTTTCACTGCGAGTTGGCTGCACGAATTGCAGCCGGTCATCTTTCAAACCGCGCCAAGGAAACATCTATACACACTCACGCTTCACACCCTTCACGCCCTCACCCTGGTGTCCTGCCCCGATACAAAGTGGCGGGACCTCCTGCCACCTCTGGAGGGTGAGCAGCCCCGGTGGGCCAGCCTGTATTCCACCTTGGTCCAGAGGCCCGTCGGGGACATTAGTTGGCGGCTCCTTCACGGAGCTGTGAGCACGGGCATGTTTTTGATGCGGTTCACCCCCATCCCGGATACTTGCCCTTTTTGCAACGTGAGGGAAACCCTGGCACACGTCTATTTAGACTGTGCCAGGCTACAGCCCCTTTTCCGGCTCCTCACGAATATTTTATTATGCTTTTGGCTGCACTTTTCCCCTCACCTTTTTATTTACACACTCTGCATCCGTGGCCCCACAAAGTCGCGGGATCTCCTGGTTAACCTCCTCCTAGCCCTAGCTAAAACAGCCATCCATAAAACCAGAGAGAGGCGGTTGGCCAATGAAGCGTCCTGTGACTGTAGGGCCGTTTTCCGATCCTCAGTACATTCATGTGTCCGGGCGGAGTTCCTCTGGGCGGCGTCCACCGACTCCCTTGATGCCTTCGAGGAGCAGTGGGCTCTGTCCGAGGTTCTCTGCTCGGTGACCCCATCCGGTTCCCTCTGTCTGACCCTTTGATTGAGGGGACGAGCGAGAGACCCCAGCCCCAGCCATTGCCGCTGTGGATACCATCATCACCGTCACCTAGGAAGGGTCCTATCACACGTGGGTGTACATACCCCCCACCCCCAACTGCCCACCCCGCAGCCATACCTATCTTGTCGGGCACTCTCAGGAGACGAATAATCGGTGACACTGGGCATGGCACTAGGTAACTCGAGGAGTGGAAGACCACGAGTGTCAAGGAAGCCCCCCCACTCTAGGCCACCAGGTAACTCAGGAGGGTGGAAGACCATGAGTGTCAAGGAAGCTCCCCCGCTCTGGGCCCAGGCTGGCCTGAACACTTCTCCCTCCTGAAGGCTGCTGTGTTATACCTTGTGTTTGCTTTTGTTTTGTTGCACAGTTTTGTTTTTTTCTTTTTGGTGATTCTTTGTAAGTGTTATGCAAATAAAATTCTTTTCTGCTTCAAAAAAAAAATCACTCTCCTGCTGCCTTCTGGCCATGCTGTATCACTATATATATATATAAAAGCAAATATTATAAACAAGTCATTCTATTTGCATACCCTTTCCAGCATAAGTGTACAGACATGTATGCAACCTAATATTATAGCAGAATGAATTTTCCTTCAATTATATTATCCATCCTAGTCAGACTCTTTTTACCTGAAGACTGATTTATTCTGGCATTTCAATAAACTGTGCTATCTTTACATGCTAGTGTGTGTATTTGTGTGTCCATGTATAACTTTCAGAGAGAGCCCTACTGGGATTGATTCTGATCTAACACTAGATAACCTCACTGAAGTCAGCTGAGTTACACCAAGGTTTAACTTATTTGAGGCAAATTGGGATACTAATCACTAGAGCTGTGCATAGGCTGGAAGGATTTCAAAACTTTAAATTTGGCTTCATCTGGAACTGAAACAAAAACCAAGAATTTCAAAATTCTCAGCAAAGTAAAATTCTGGGGGCAAAATTGTTTTAGATTGATCAAAATGTCTTGTGTTCAACTTTTAAATTTTTTGTATTGTATTCTAAATATATAATATAATGCAAAAATAATTGAAATAAAGTAATTTCAAAATGAAAAATCAAAACATTTTATTCCAAAACTGTTGAAACAAAATGTTTCAATAATATCAGAATATTTTCCTTATTTTCTTCTGAAACAAAATTCCAGCAAAATCGACCCAATTTTGTGATGCATTATGTTTTTGACAGAACTGCATTTTCCAATAGAATATGGTTCTGTGAAAAATCCCCTAATCAGCTCTGCCAATCAATCCATAGTTAAGGATGTAACTGGTGTTCAATTTTAAGATTTTTTTCCACTTCCCATGTAACTAGTCCAAATTCTCTACTGATGTAAATTAACATCATTCCATTGACTTCACTGGAGCTATGTTGATTTACCCTAACTGAGGATCTGGCTCAAAACGTGTGAAGTGTCTAATGCTTATTTGTGTCCCTATGTCCTAAATTTGAGAACATTAAAACACAAGATTCACCACATGAATAGTTTTATTATAATCTTCTGAGTAGGTTAGTTTCCAAAAATTAAATACTTGGCATTATTCCTAATGTATGGTTCTCCTTCACTGAAACCAACTATAAAATTAGGCTGTCAGTCATTAACTGACATAGAAAACTTTATATGAGGTCTTTTCAAATGGAAAACATCAAACATGAGTTCATATACTGTGCTTTACAGCATACTGCTTTCTGGATAACTGAATCTTTCTGGTAACATGCATTTGGGGCTAGCTCAGAGACCAGTGCCTGGGAGGCCAGGCCAGGCACTGGAAAGATGCGTAAGTGTGGGGAGGCCATTGGGGAAGAAACCATAGCCCCTACATGTATGTCTACACAGCCTACGGGTGTGAACCTCCAAGCCCAGGTCAACAGTCTTGAACTAGTGGGACTCACACTAGTGCTCTAAAACTAGCTGTGTAGACAATGCTTTGAAATTGCCACTCAGTCTGGAGATCAGGGTCTCAAGCCCAACCCCCTCCCTAGGTTTCAGAGTCCAAACTCTAGTCTGAGCCACAACTCCAGAATGGTCTACAGAGCTATTTTTGGAGTGCCAGCATGACCCCTGTTAGTCCAAGTCCAGTGACTCAGGCTGAGAGGCTTGCTCCCTACAAGGCCCACCTAACAGTCCAATAATTGTGTTAGCCTATACTGGGGTCTTGTTATATCCCTCCCTTCCTTCCTGGGGGTACATGGGAAGGTCCATACATCATTAAATCACCCCAAATACTGAATTCAGGGGTTATAACAGAAATAGAAGGCAGTCTCAATGAAGACAGCTTTTGTTGTGCCCTGCAGACACACTTAGTATTGTGTGGAGGAAAAAAAACAGTACTATTTAAGCAGTAATAAGCATGTAGAAAATTAGTTCAGGCAATGTGGAGACATTCTAATACCCATACAGTTTATAAAAAGAACAGGAGTACTTGTGGCACCTTAGAGACTAACCAATTTATTTGAGCATGAGCTTTCGTGAGCTACAGCTCACTTCATCGGATGCATACTGTGGAGTTTAGGTGCCACAAGTACTCCTTTTCTTTTTGCAAATACAGACTGACACGGCTGTTACTCTGAAACCATACAGTTTATAGATTCTCCTAGAACACCTAGACAAATTGCAAGAAACATTATGAGATATTCCACTAACATGGCAGATGCATTGGTCATGGCAGGAAAGAGAGAAATCAAAAACTGAATAGGAATGAAAGTTCAATCACCTTCTTACTCCTAAAGTTACTCCTACCTCCATGAACACTGCCAAAGCACTGTGGGGAAACTTACATTGTTGTTGACTGTGTTATGCCTGTCCTTTGGATAAACAGAAAATGTATATCCTCAGAGCTGCATCTACACTGAGGTTTTGCTCTAAATCTTCCATTACTGTAACACCAGTGCAACTCCACTGGGACTAGCAATAGTGGAAATGCTAGCGTATATCACCTGCTAGTGTTTTACCACTGTGCCATCTAGCCTTGCTCTCAGGTGCGTATAATGATATAATAAGAGTCTTCAAATAAGAGGACACTGATAAATTGTTCTCCATGTCCACCAAGAGTAGTATAAGAATCAACCAGCTTAATCTGACCAAGATAGATTTAGGTTAGATATTAAGAAAAATTTCTAACTATAAGGATAGCTAAGCACTGGAACAGGTTAATTAGGGAGGTTGTGGAATCCCCATCACTGGAGGCTTTGAAGAACAAGTTAGACAAACATCTGTCAGGGATGGTCTAGGTACACTTGGTTCTGGCTCAGTGCAGGGGGGTTGGATTAGATCACCTCTTGAGGGCTCTTCCACCCCTCCATTTCTATTATTCGATATGTTGGTAAAAATAGCTGTTTATGTCAAGCAATCCCACCATTGCCAGTGATGGTGAAGCTAGCCCAGTGTTACAGCCAGAGTGGGAAATTTTCAGAGAAACCTCAATGTAGAGAAAGTCTGGGGCTCTCACAATCTGATACCCATCACAAGCAGTAAATACACTAAAAACCCAATAGACAACTGCTTTATAATCCTAGCAGAAAAAAAGTATTATAAACTATGGCCAGATACCACTCATAGTATCCCACATACTGAAAACTGCCCTGAAATGAATTACCAACAAACTTCCCCAAGGTATGTTCTGAGCTGAGCAAAGGAATAAACAATTCAGTTGTTTCAGTGTCCCCAAGCCCACCCTGCCATCCCTGTTCAATTTAAAAATTACCTTATAAAATACAAAGAGTTCAATGGTTCAATTGATACCACCTTGTCTGAGTCACTGTTTTAAATGTAAAGGACTAAAAGCTAACAAAAGGGAATTGGGAAAAGGTATTGTTGACATGTTTTGCTGCAGCAAGCATTTTAATTGTATTAACCTTGAGCAAAGAAAACTGTGTGGTTGAAAGATTATTTTCCAACTTTATAGTACTATGGCATGGACTACGGGCTTGTCTATACACAAAAGTTTTATTGCTTTAACTTCCTTGAGTGGATACAGTTTTACTGGTATAAAAATGCTTATTCCAGTATAGCTATTCCCTTACAAGTATAGAGCACTGTTCTATTGGCATAAATATGTCTGCCCTAGGAGTTGTTTGCACATATTCTGTTTGGGTTGAGTTCATTTTCCCAGTTGTCACATTTTTGTTTGGTTTTGTTTGTTACTTTTAATCGGGTTGGTGCATTTTGAGGCAATTAATCAAATAAAAGATGTAACAAAAAGAAATGTTGCAAAGGTCCTTTGTTGTCTGCACTATACTCTCATCACCTCATGCCAGGATATACAGTCATTGTTCAAGGCAGATTTTCATCCTTTTTCTCCTTTCTGAAAAGAAAGATGATTGAAAAATTTAAAAGACTGTTAGATATATCATCTCTGCCATAGCCCCAATTTCTAGCTTCCTTTTGTGTGTTTCACGTGGAATAAAATCACCCTTTCTGTAGTTGTTAGAGACACAAGCTGGGTGAGGTAATATCTTTTATTAGACCAACTTGCACTGGTGAGAGAGACAAGATTTCGAGCTTACAAGAGCTCTTCTTCTTCTTTTTGTATTTATCCAGGTGAGCATGAGTATATTTATTGTCTGTAAGATCATTTTTTGCAATTCAATATTTTGTTGTCCTCTAGTTATCTTTTTAATTTGTTTATTTCTATCATTTTTATACATCACCTAATTCTTCTCCACCTCCTCACCATATTAGCTTTTACAAATGACTTCTGATTATTGCTTATTTTATTTCTTCTTAAAAACATTGGCCTCTTTCACATTTAGTCTTAACCAGAAGGAACTGGAAAGTCATGTTCTCCATTTATTTATTAGGAATGTTGCACCTCTTTTCTTCAGTAGATTTCTATACCATTACAAAATTAAATCAGAATTCCCAGTTATATCTCAATCCTTTAAAGGTATTTTTCCCCGAGGGAATGGCTGTTCCAGGAGACTGTTTTCTCCTCTAAGTCACTGGTTTGAATTGGACTCTCATTGGCAGTAAGTGAAGCCATCTGACATTAACATCTGATGGATATTTAGTGGTGTGAGTCAGTTCAATTGGCACTAAGTGTATTCCTGCTGGAAATCTCTGAAGAGAATTAAGCCAATGGACATCAAAGACTGGCATTTAGAACTATGCAATGGACATTCCAGAAATACCTGAGATAAATACTATATGTTCAAGTCCAGACACTTTGGTGATGTGCATCTTATGTATAAATGTATGTGCATCTGAGATGTATAAATACATCTAATAATCCAGAC
Organism: Eretmochelys imbricata; assembly: GCF_965152235.1. NCBI lineage: Eukaryota > Metazoa > Chordata > Testudines > Cheloniidae > Eretmochelys > Eretmochelys imbricata. The sequence continues at coordinate 25,264,823 of NC_135579.1, forward strand.
ACAACAACAACCCTCTTCTATTCAAATCAGAGGTGAAGCAAGCCAAACATTCCCTACAACTGTTTCTCAGCTGCGATATATGACACAGTTGCTTGGCTTTCAGAAGTGCTGAACACTTGCAGCTCTCATTGACTTCAGTGGGAACGGTGGATGTTGAGCATCTCTGAAAATCAAGTCATGAATCCCTTTCCTATTGTATTGGGGCACTACATATGGTCCCCTAACTCTACCTTATTTAAATACACTTTTCATTCCTATGTTTAAATAGAGAATAACACTGTATTTGACTACTGGGAGTGGTCAACAAACTGAATTTACCTCTAGAAACTTATATCCCCTCCAAACTGTTTGCATAATAGACAATCCAATCAATATCTAAGTAATTAAACTCCACCATGAGCCATGTTCTGTCCGTCCTCCAGGTTTCCCTTAGCTTCCTGTGAGTTACATCAACATGTCCTGATCTAATTTCTCAAACTACCTCCAAGTTTTTTGTGTATTCCAAGAATCAATTGATCACCTTTATTTCATTAACTTCTAACAAACCTTTTTCCTTTCACCCAAACTGTGTGTCTTTTTTTTCCCCCTCTGCCAACTCAGTTTTATCATTCATTAGTAGGGGTACCCTTTATCAGAGTTTAGTTCACCGTTGGTTGGTTGGTTGGTTGGTTTTTTTTTTTTTTTTTTTGCTCTAAGAGAATAATCAGGCCAAGAAATTATCCCCTCATCCTGAATGTAATAGGATTCTTAATTTAGATTTACACTCATTTGGATAAAGAAAAGGAGTACTTGTGGCACCTTAGAGACTAACCAATTTATTTGAGCATAAGCTTTTGTGAGCTACATCGGATGCCGATGAAGTGAGCTGTAGCTCACGAAAGCTTATGCTCAAATAAATTGGTTAGTCTCTAAGGTGCCTCAAGTACTCCTTTTCTTTTTGCGAATACAGACTAACACGGCTGTTACTCTGAAACCACTCATTTGGATAGTTTACCTCCCTCTTTTCTGTTCTCCCTCGGACAGAATCAGTTTCCTCCTCCCCAACCTCCCTCCCTGCCCACTATTTTGATGATTTCATCATGCAGCCCAGACAATAACCAGGAGCTGATTATCCACTGTTTTGCACCTTGTAATCTGTATCAGTTTGCTCTTTGCTCCTGTTTTCCTGGTTTTCTTCACACCCCTGGGGATTAACATAGTCTTTTAAATAAAAGTGTAGATTTTGGAGCACAATTCTGCTGTGAGGAGTAGATTCTGCAGCTGCAAAATAGTGGAAGAAGAAATGGAACCCTTTCTATAAGTGCAAAGTATTTTTACTTCAAACTTTCCTCATAATCTTTTCTATGTGATTACACATCTAGTTTCTATGGTTGTAAACTGTATTAGCAACACTTTTCTTACATTTTTCCAGGTACCAGACAGTTTGCTAGCCTGGGAGAGTGGGAACAGGGGACATAAGAGAGAGGAAGAGTAAGAGGGCAAAATACCTTCCTAAAAGACGTCCATGCTTCTTATTCCATGACTCTGTAATGTTTGGCGTTATGCCTCCACTGTGAGAATCTGCCCAGACATACAACCAAGATCAGAAGCAATCAACTGCTCACAAATTCATGAACCAAAATTTTAAATCAGATATAAAACAAGAGAGAGAATAATTATGAAGGTAGTAAATGACAAGTTGAACAAGAAGTGTCATAAGCCACGGGGAAAGAATACAATCATAATTTTAGGGTAGATAAAGTTTTTGGGCTGTTTTTCCAGCTAAACATTTATTAGATTCTAGCTTTTAATACCCTACTGTTATCATACTGTTTCCCAAACTCTTTGTCAATTACATTCTTTCCTTCCTATGTGAACACATTTTAAATAGAAAAGCAGTAGATTATTTATTTATTTTTTGCAAAGACAAGAGATGTCAATAAGTACAGTCATCTGGTTTTATCATTTGAAATCACTGTAGCATTTCAGATTTTCAAGGAAAATAGATAACCCCTTTTCATTTCAAGGACTGTGTGTTGATGAGTTTGAGAAACAAAATCAATAACCCTTCAAAATGTTTCCATTTACTCTCCTCTACAATAGTTATAGTATTGGTAGCAAGAGACTTGCAAGTTGAAAAAAAATCTACTTCAAACGTTTGAACATGAGTGTTTTGGGGTTTTTTTGCACAGAACTTTAGTGTTTTCAGAGTCTGCTCTTCTTTGAACAAGACTGGTTCTGACCTTGAATATTTAAATAACAAAAAAAACCCCACTTTTTTGCAAGCTTTGCACTTTATTGTTGAAATTATGATCCAGAAGACTTTTAAATATACAGCCCTATACAGCTGCATGGTAAGTAGTATGATATAATGTTCCAGGGACTGAAGTCTGCCACCCATACAGCTATTAGTGCAATGGCGTGCAAGGATGTCTCAGTACATAAAAAGTTCACAAAGACTTTGGGTGAAATTTTAAAAAGCTTGACTTAAATTTACATTAATTTAACAGCTGAAGTGGGGACTGGTATTTGCTAGGGCATCCCTGAGAACCAAACCTAAATCTAAACATGGCAGAATCCAGTCCTTTCCCCTTTAATTTTCTTTACATTTTGTCTCACGCCAGATGCCTCTTTTTTCTACTCCAACTGTTTGATCTCCCAGTATTCTAGAGCCTTATAGGCCAGGTTCATTAATATTCATCAGTTCAGCTTTTACAAAATCTACTCAAGTTCAGTGGGAATCATAACAGATCATTTAGGGCTGTACCACCAGAGGTACCATCATGTACCTTCACATGTTTCATTCAAAATTTGGAAACAAATATTAAATAAAAACTGCTTTTCACTCAGACAACAAATCTTCATAAGCCTTCATCACTAAAGCACTGAAGTTTCTTTGAGCTTAGCAGTTTGCACAAAGATTAATTGGTTTTTAAAAGGCACTTTAGCAGGAACCTCACAAGTCTTAAGTTCCTACCTTAATGTACCCATAGACCTGCCAAGTGCCATTCAGTTCAAATAAAATCTCAGACATATGTGTGTGAGAGAGACTCTCTTTTTAGGAAATACCCTTTGGCCTACCAGAAGGAGCACTGAACTGGGGAGCCACATGCCCATAAATTCTAGTCGTCCCTTTGCTACTGTGTGCTACTAATATTTCTGTACAGTTCTCATAATTTATTACTAAGGCTTCTTATCCCTTTCTCAGCAGGCAGCCAACTATATTTTCCCTTTCCCTTTATCAATAAGGTAACAGAGAACTTATACAAGCTGTCACTAAGGCAGGGCAGAAAACTAGAACCCAGTTCCCTAATACATGACAGAATAAAGTCTCACCCACTCAACCTACATTACCTTTCGAGATGAGAATGTATGGGCTTAACTATAACCACTGTGCTGTTCATTAGAAAATACTCTGCTCCCAGAGCCAAGAATAGAACCCACAGATCCTGACACCCAACAGTCCAGTGCTACATCACACATAGTTATGTAAGCCACTGTGTTTGCTACATCACAAATGGTTATATAAGCATGACAATGTGTGTTTGTGTGTGTATATCATGCTAGATGTTGGTCCTTGCGACAGGTTGCTGGCCAGGAAATCCTGAGTCAGACCTCTGTCACGCAAGCTTCAATCAGGAAAGGGGAATTGGAGCTGGCTGAGTAAGCCCAGGCCTAAGTGGCAAAAGGGCAACAGCTGCCAGCCTCTTTAGCCAGGGCTACATAAAGTCTGGCACGGAGGAAAAGCCAGGGAGAGCAAAGGGAGGAGCCAGGGAGTTAGAGACTGTTCTCCCCTACTGGCTACAGAAACTAGTAGTCCCTGAGGCTGTAAGCCTGATGCTGTCTGTAGCTACAAGGTGGTGGGAACTTGTACTGTAAATAAAGAGCATGGGTGATTACACCAAAACAGAGGTCTCAGGCTGGTTTGTTGGCGCAGAAGTGGCAGAAGATAGAAGGGCCCACCTGTGCCCAGTCCTCAAACAGGATAACAACCTACTTCTCCTAAAAATTATGTCTTTAGCTCAAGTGGAAGAGATCTGTGCTATGGATCTGAAAGCTCTTGGTTCAATCATTGATCACGACTCATACAGAAAAGAATTTGAGTATGATAATGTTGTTAAATATTATTATAATGCATATGCAAGCAAAGGCAATTTAAGGTTAGCAGTAACCTTAATTTTGCCATTTCCTATTCTTTAGCACTTAAATTTGCAACCTGGACTTTATTTTAACATAGGATTTTTTTTTTTTTTATGTTTGATATATAATAGGGCTGTCGATTAATTGCAGTTTACTCACATGATTAACTCAACAAAATTAATTGCAATTAAAAAAATTAATTGCAATTTTAATCGTACCGTTAAACAACAGAATACCAATTGAAATTTATTAAATATTTTTGGATATTTTTTCTACATTTTCAAATATATTGATTTCAATTATAAACACAGAACACAAAGTGTACAGTGCTCATTTAATATTTTTATTACAAATATTTGCACTGTAAAAATGATAAACAAAAGAAAGTATTTTTCAATTCACCTCATACAAGTACCATAGCACAATCTTTAAATAAATAGTATTCTATTCTTAACAGTACAATTAATTGCAATTAATTTTTTTAATTGCTCAACAGTCCTAATATTTTATAAATCAAAGACTGACCACTGGGTGATGATCATTACATTACATTTATGTGGAGGGTATTATATAGTCTGTTTTGCCATTATTCAGGCACATAGCTGATGTTCTGTGATTTTTCTACAACAAGGAACTAAGCTTGATATATATACAATATCGCCCATCTTAAGTTATTGTGAGAATCCAGGAATATTTATAATAGATTTAATTTTCTTAAATCTGAAAACACTAAGTAAATTCTGAAGTCAATGGATATATTTAGAAGAAGTGTATTTTGATTTTGTTTAATCTTTATTTTATTGTGTTTTTATTGAGTTTAGTTAACAGGAACTGTCCCTTTAAGAGCAGAGTGGACATTTGATTGTATTTTCCAGATGCAATGCACAGGAGATGACTCCTGTGTGTCCACCATTGTAAGCTCTAGAAAGGTCAGAACTTGATTCAACAGACTTATTTTTCAAGAAAGCAATCCTTATTCTTGAAAGAGTAACATTAGTGTTTATTAGGGAATTGGGTGCCTTATGCATTGCTAATGAGCCATAGAGCCATTTAGCCCTGGTCTACACTAGGACTTTAAGTCGAATTTAGCAGCGTTAAATCGATGTAAACCTGCACCCGTCCACACGATGAAGACCTTTTTTTCGACTTAAAGGGCTCTTAAAATCGATTTCCTTACTCCACCCCTGACAAGTGGATTAGCACTTAAATCAGCCTTGCCGGGTCGAATTTGGGGTACTGTGGATACAATTCGACGGTATTGGCCTCCAGGACCTATCCCAGAATGCTCCATTGTGACTGCTCTGGACAGCACTCTCAACTCAGATGCACTGGCCAGGTAGACAGGAGAAGAACCGCAAACTTTTGAATCTCATTTCCAGAGACTGCGGGAACTGTGGGATAGCTACCCACAGTGCAACACTCCGGAAGTCGACACTTGCCTCAGTACTGTGGAAGCACTCCGCCGAGTTAATGCACTTAATGCACTTAGAGCATTTTGTGTGGGGACACACACACTCGAATATATAAAAACGATTTCTAAAAACCCGACTTCTATAAATTCAACCTAATTTCGTAGTATAGACATACCCTTAGATTTACCTTTGGATAATCACTTTGATTCAGCTCAGTTTAGCGGGAATAAAAAAGTTGTTCCCATCTAATGGATGTTTGGTAGCCCTCATGTGGGATAAATTTGGCAGATATAATTTCCAGCACAAACACTGTTATAACTAAGCAAATATATTTTTCAATTCTCTAGTAATTCTTGGGGGGGAGGGAATCAAGAAAAATATTTTTGACTTGAACTGAAAATGCATTTTTTCCAAATTTTTAGTGAATCAGAAAGTTGAAAATGTTTCTGTTTTTGGATCAATTGAAATGTTTCATTTGAAACTAATGATGTAATTTCCATTTTGGACTGATTATTTTTTTTAATGTTTGAAATTACTTTTCATTTAAAAATTTCCTTTAGTTTTATTTCTAAACTCAAAAATCAAAATGTTTCTTTCGGAACTGTCAGAACAATATGGTTTGATTCTGTTTGTTTGTTTGTTTGTCTTTTTTCCTAACTGAAACAATTCAGCAAAATTGACAAGAATTCACGCAGAATTTCATTGCTGCCAAATCTGCATTTTTCACCCAAAAAGAAGAGTACACAAATTTTTGCCCACCTGTACTCTTTGCACCTTACTTTGCACTAATTAGAAGACTTACCAGGTAGGCCAAGTACTTCATGCTCCATGGAAACTTCATTAGCCCTGTTACTTCCCCAGCTAAAGGTCAAGGCATCCTAGCCAGGCAAACTGTATATGGGAAATTGGCCCTACTTCTGTCCTGTAACTAAACAGAAGATTTTAATCACAAGAGTTGTTAAGTCAATACCTTTCACCAACACTGAATCTACATCTTTTTATAATTTGAAGTCTATAGTTATTTCCAATTTATTTGCTTATGCAAATTAACTCATTAAATAATTTGTACAGAATATCTGCTATGTTGCTGTACAAACCCTGGCAGCTGTGCTCTGAGACCTGTGGGCTAGTGGTTGTCCAGAATGGAGTTGTTAATATCCAGTCACAGAAAGCATCGGAACCAACTTTGTTTATTTTTCATATTGTTTATACATATTTGTACACTTATTTCTTTGCTGCAGGTGCCCCTTTACACATTTTTAAAAAGCATAGGCTACTCCAGAAATCCCACTTCAATTAACAGGTATAATAATTCAGCAGCCTAAAACTTGTTTCAAATCTTTATGATCTCCCACTAGAGGCTTCCCAATGATCCAGTCCTTCACAGCTAGGGAAAACAAATGGGTTTAGCAATGTGCCTTGAAGTCTGATGGATTAGGACTTGTTCAGATCAAGGATAAGTGAATGCCAAAGCTGATGTAGAATACCTATTCTACCTAGAGTCTTATACCACCCTTGTCACCATTGTATCTGAGTACCGTCCAGTAGTGTATTAAGTGATGTGACCAACACCTGTTATTTGTAGTGCATTTTCTCTCTCATCGTGCCAATGCCCCCTCTCACTCTTATAAAAGAGGGACTTCAGCTCAGGAGCCACCCTCCCCACACCGCACAACCCTTTAAACAGTAACAAGTGTCCCATTCAGTATGCCATGCATTTGTTCTGCTTTTTTCCATTTCTTTTGCCCTTGTCACCCATATTGTTTTTATGTTTTTCAGTAATTGTTCAAATTGAAATGCGGTGTGATAAAGTGTCATTTTGGGACAGACTTTCACAAGAACATACCCATGGTTTGCACACGTGCAAACTCTTATGCACAAACACCCATATCTAGATGTGTGAACAAACTAAAGGGTGCACATGGGCATTGAGTTTATATGCCCAGTAATTTAAGGTTGCACAAAAATTCATGTGTATTTTTCCTAATCTGGGTTTAATATTTCAGAAACCAAAGACTGACCACTGGCAATGATCATTACATTATGTTTATGTGCATTGTATTATACAGGATGCTTTACCATTATTCAGGTATATAACTGGTGTTCTGTGATTTTTCTACAACAAGGCACTCGGTTTGACTAACTGGTGAATTCTCTATCCAGGTCAATCAATTTGTGATAATCCCTCTGTTGAGATGAAACCAATATTTTATCTACCAATTTTATCTTTTTTCAGAACATGAAAAAAGTCAGAGTAAAGACTATAAAAGAGCAAGTCTGCTTCAAGATGGTGATCATAAGATAATCACACTCTAGGGGGTTGAGATTCTTGAATTCACTTCACAGTTCCTGAGCTATAACTTCTACAGCAGTAATTATTTTGTGATAATTAGATCCCAACAAGACTTATTCCTTAAATGTTTACAATATCTAAACATGCCAAATCATAACCCAGTTAGTATCTTATTCACAGAATGTTAATGTCTGTCCCAATATTTTCTGGCTCAAGTGCACTAAATTCAATCTTTTGTGATTTATTACTGGTTCAGACAATACAAAAGACCAAGAATTGTTTTACAATTCCTACATACAGTTGGAAAAAGAAAAGGAGTACTTGTGGCACCTTAGAGACTAACCAATTTATCTGAGCATAAGCTTTCGTTAAAAATCTGTAGCTCACGAAAGCTTATGCTCAGATAAATTGGTTAGTGTCTAAGGTGCCACAAGTACTCCTTTTCTTTTTGTGAATACAGACTAACACGGTTGCTACTCTAAACAGTTGGAAAAGCTCCCTTATATGCCCCCTGAAGTTACAATGGATATTGTTTTTCACATTGTGGACTAAGCTTGTATGTAGTGATGTGTAACACATAGTAAAAGGGACTGACATAGTGAAGACTGGATCAATGCTAACATTTTTACTGTCTCTGGTTTCTCCCCATGCTCTCCCATGCTGTTTGGTATTGTTAGAACACCACCTATATTGAAAGGCAGCAGCTGCACCTGTATTTTGCAAAACAGAAATTATTTAAATGACAATCATTCATAAATACTGAAGCAAATGAATACCTAAAGATCATAGAATCATAGAATCTTAGAATATCAGGGTTGGTAGGGACCTCAGGAGGTCATCTAGTCCAACCCCCTGCTCAAGGCAGGACCAATCCCCTATTAAATCATCCCAGCCAGGGCTTTGATAACATTCTTCAATTTACCTTGGCCACAGGCAACATTTTCTACCTGAGTCTAACATCTAACTTCCCATAATGATAGATAATACCTCTCTCTCCTGTAATATAAAGACAGCAACCCTGACCTCAACTCAGGATGTGGTACCATTAGTCTTTCTCAAAGTACTTCTCCTGGCAAGAGCCAAACCTCTGAAGAGTCTTTCAATAAACAACTCTTGTTCAGTTGACATATTAGACAGAGATATTTAGTGTACAAGCCTCATCAATGTCTCTACAAGCATATTAGGAGGTAAGCTATTGCCAGTGTGATAGTGTACTAACATGCCCATAGTGTACAACAAGAACTGTGCAAATGAAGAGTTTTTATGGTTTATTGGTCATTGTAAAAAAAGTTTGAGTCCAACTGAAAATGATTTTTTTTTATTTTGGGCTAATTGAAATGTTGAAAAAATTAATTTAAGGTGAAATGAAATGCTTTGTTTCAATGTTGATCACTTTAAACGTTTTTTTTTTTAAATAAAATTAAAGGAAAAATTGAAGGGAAAAGTTAATTCTAACTGAAAAATTGAAACATTTCAATTTTTCTGAAGGTGTGAGGTTATTTTTAACCAAAACAATTTAGCAAAACTGACATGATTTGTAAAACATTTCCGTGTCACAGAATCTAATCCTTTCACTGAAAAAGAATTTTGCCTCCCCAATTTTTCTCTTGCCTCTTTTACTGCCATCTGTTAAATTAAGAACACTGCACTGTCATTGCTCCACAATTCTCTCTCTGCACAGTCCCATGCGCACTACACACACAAATAGAGATAACAGAAGAGGATTTAAACAGCATAATCCTGATGGCATCAGTGGAAGCATCCATACAACTGCCAAATACCATTGTTATTATTGGGTGCAGAAAATACACTTGTGTTTGTAATGCAAAATATACTTTGCAAAAATCTTACATTGCAGCTTAAAATGCACCACCCAGCGACCTTTCTGGAAACCCACACTGAAGACTTCCTGCAGTAGGCCTTTTATTTTAAGGAACTGCTTCAAGTACCCAGAGTGGTTCTTTACTTTAAAGCAACAGGAGCTTGTTTGAATTTAAGTTACATAACACAGAAACCAGAGCCTGCTGTATTCAGTGGCCTGCTGCTATCTGATCTAGAGCCTGTAGTCCAGAACCCTGCCTTCTAAAATGGAGGATGACTCTTGGTCTCTGCAGTCAGATGCTATATCTTTACATAACATAACAAGTTTGTTTTGCCCTTGATGTCAGTAAGAACTTCGCCATTCACGTAAATGAGAGCAGGATCAGACCCTTGTTGTCCAGGAAATCAGGAGTTGCCTATGTGCACTGAAGTTTGCATGTGCCCAAGAAATCTTACATTCCTCCTTTCGTTACAAACATCCTTGCTTCTGGCCAATGATTATATTCCTTATGGATTCATCCTCAAATGGCCACTTTCTGAACAAGAAGGCAAAACTCCAAAATAAGTGTTTTGGGGGAAGTTAGGCGAGAGGGAGGATTTGCCATCTTATTCCATTCATTCTCCTAGGCAGATGGTCTTACTGAGTAAAGGATAGGGTCAATATATATGAAAGTCATTGTATATCATAAATCATTTTTACTAATGGTTTGAAAGAACAAGTTGAAGAATATGAAACTAACAAGATGTACTGAGTCTTTAAATCTTCTCATCTGAAGACAGCAACAAAATAATGTAGTTTTCTTTCTTTCTTTCTTTTTTTAGTAGTAGGTTTTAAATATATATGATTTAACTATAGCAAGCATAATGGGAAGCTTTCTTATCTTTGAAAATCTGTTTGCATTTCAGATGCTTCCTTTTGAAAACAAGCACTGTGCTATAAATGGCAGATGATCACTATTCAATTCTTTGCGAAAGAAATTTCCATGTAGCTCAGTTATGTGCGCTGAAATAGTGCCAAAGGACTTCACTATTCATAGACCAACAACCTCCTTCCTCAATCTGAGATCTTCATTTCTGTTCCCCAACATTTTTCTTCCTTAACACCTTAACTGCAGGCTGACTTATGCATTTTTCCCATCTGCCTCAGCTAACCTGAAAGTTCAATTCTTAGTTGAAACCTAAATGCAGATAACAAGACATTTTCATTATGACATGAAGTAATTACATACTGTACCTGCATAAAAGCTACATACATCTGTACATTTAATGTAGTATTTTGCTTCAGTGGAAGCTCTGGGTGGCCAACCCCTCTGAAAATCAGACCACTTCCTTAGACACCTATTTCAGTGCTGGGATGCCTTACTTTAAACTCTCAAATTTGAAAATGTTCATCTTAACCTCACTTGTATTTAGCTACCTGTCTGCAAAATGGGCACACTCCTCCCCCTTGGCAAAGTAGTTTGAAATCTACATCTCAAAAGCAGATTTCAGAGTAGCAGCCGTGTTAGTCTGAATCCACAAAAAGAACAGGAGTACTTGTGGCACCTTAGAGACTAACAAATTTATTTGAGCATAAGCTTTCATGGGCTACAGCCCACTTCATCAGATGCATAGAATGGAACATATAGTAAGAAGATATATATATACATACAGAGACGTAGCCATACCAACTGTAAGAGGCTAATTAATTAAGATGACCTATTATCAGCAGGAGAAAAAAAAAAACTTTTGTAGTGATAATCACGATGGCCCATTTAGACAGTTGACAAGAAGGTGTGAGGATACTTAACATGGGAATAGATTCAATATGTGTAATGACCCAGTCACTCCCAGTCTCTATTCAAACCCAAGTTAATGGTATCTAGTTTGCATATTAATTCAAATATGAAATTTAATCTATTTTGTTCAAATAAATTTGTTAGTCTCTAAGGTGCCACAAGTACTCCTGTTTTATCTCAAAAGCAGTATTGTAATGTTCCTTTTCCATCCAAGCAAATGGTATCATAGTCTTTCTGCATGAATTCTAGCTTGCTTATTGACTCCCAAAAGTACTGAAAGCTGAAAATGTTCTCAGATGCTGGATGACATCCAATCTGTACACATCCTGTAAAAATTGGAAGCACCATGCATGAAACACCTTTAATTAAGCATCATCAGATTCTTGTTTGTGATCTTTAATAATTCAGCATGTCAAGAAGGGTTAACTGAACTTCCTCCCATCCCTTCTATAGTCTATGTTCTGGTGGTGTCAACTTCACTATAACAGTTATCAATGAAATATGCATAAAGATCTCCTTGCTGGTAGCTCCATACAGCTTCGCCTTTAGTTATCATTCCAACCATCAGACAAAAAAAAAAGGCAACTGGAGATTTTGAAATCAGGCATAATCCTTAGGTCAGAGAAAAATCCATATAGCAGTGAGAGAAAAGTTACCTGAGCAGCCTTCTGATTTTAATAAGAACCTTAAGACACATTTTTAGAAGAAAAATGCAAACTCAAAATAGCCAAAGATTTCAGGCAAATGAGTACAGTTGGCTACCTTAAAGTGGCAGCTAAAATTCCATAATATACCCATGTTGCAGGAGGATAGAATAAAACTAGAAAGAACTAGTAAATCGTTTGAAAGATTCTGGCAAAAAATCCCATATCAGTTAACATGTTTTCCTGGTTCCTAAGACTCTAAAGGAGTATGACTGCACTGCAGCTAAAGCGAGGAGGATGTTGTCCAGGCTTGCTGGAGGAAGACAGTAGTGCTTTATTTGGGAGCAGGAAGGGGAACAAGATCAAACTGCTGCAAGAATTCGGGTGTTGGTCAGCTTTGAAGCACTGATTAACCCCCTGGGAATGCAACAACAGAAGGCTTTAAAGGTGCAAGCCCTGGTGTTTGAACCTGCTGTGGGCATTGCATGAGTCAGTCCTATTTAGGGGGGTTGGGAAGGAATTTTTCCCTCATCACCATATTGGCTTTGGTAGAGTGGGTTTTTTTCGCCTTCCCCACAGTGGGTGCCAGGGAAGACCTATTATGGTGGGCACAAAAGGTGGTAGGATATATGTCGCAACTTATTTTCAAGTGTGGGGCAGATGTCCTGTGAGGTACTCCATAGGGAAGGCAACCAGTGACCAGATAAATGGCCTAGTAAAGGTCTTAAAAAGGAGATGCTGGTTAAAGGAACAGAACGCTGTGGGGTTTGGGGCTCCTATGCTTGGAACGGCAGGGAGCCAACCCCCATTTTTATAGCCCATCTTACCCCTCCTAGGAGATGGGGTGGATGGTAAGGTCCCAGCAATGGATTTGCTGGAGGGACTTGGATGGAAAAATAAGGGCAGCTGGTAAAAGCCCCCTGGGTAATTATGGAATAAACATGGGGTTACCTGTCCTGTACACTTTTATCTGCTGGGTAGTCCCAGACATCTAATAATAAGTTGCAGCTTGATTAAATCCAAATCAAGTGTCTCCTGTCCTTCTTTCGGTATAGCCGGACAACATTGCTGATGAGAAACCTCTTAAATTCAAATATGTAAATGTTCAATATTCCAGAGTGTAAACTCCCCAGGGGTGTTTATAAATATACCACAGGAACTGGGAGAAATTCTAACCGATCATATATTCAGGGTATGCCATCACATCACCACAACCCTAAGTTCGGAGGGATTCCTCCTGAGCCAGCATGGAAGTTCTTTCACCGTTTAGGGCAGTAAACTCAATCCCTTTCAAGACCCATGTGTGGTCGTGGCACCACTTGGTCTATCTTCCTAACCAGTGGGTAGAGCCTCTCATCTCCTGGTGGTAGCTGGGCAAAGGCTCCAGTCTCAGTGCTATTGAGGAGATTTTGTGCCACACCTCTCAGAAGCATAGTACAGAGTTCACAGCCTAGAAAAGAGGGTTTAAGGGAGCTGTGAGCCACCTTTGAAACCTCCTGATTCTGAGCAGAACTTGGGGAGGTATCCACAAGATTCCATACGTAGCCCAACAGGGTTGAGTTCCAGCTGATTCTGAGGGGCAGCACTGCCTGGATTCACAATTCCCACAGCATTATGTGCTGAGGCCCTGACTCCTCCTATGTACAACACATGTCACAATATAGTTCCCCCACCAGGGTTTCCCCTGGGTAAACACCAGCATCATATATTGCTAATGGTTTTGTATGTATTGGAAAGGATCTCAGGAAGGGTTAAAGGTATGAGTGTGGAGCGAAAGGTTTCTTTGCAAGTGGCGAAAGGCCAAAGGGGGAGGAAAGGAGAAAGGAACGGGTTAACTTGATGTTCCAGCTAAACCCAAAGCTAAGCAGCTGACTCCAGCCCAAGGCCATTGCACACTCTGCTACCTGCCAAGAAAGATGGGGAGAGTCCAACCCTCCCCCCGCCCCCGACCAGCAGTGAGAAAGGAGAGTTGCTGAACAAAATTGCAGGGGCTGCAAAAAGAGTGAAACGATGAAGGTCAGTGAGTGAAAAACAACTGTCTCATGGCCATGAAGCCGGTATGTTTTGGGAAAGCTGAGGAAGCTGCGAAAAGCCGGTTCGGACTGATACAAAAAGCACGAGGGACAAAGGCCCATGAATGGAACCCCAACCCCACCCCCACCCCCAAAGAACCAAGGGCTTAAGAATCCTCCCAAGAGCCATGGCAGGTCGGAGATCAACAGCGGACCCTGGACAACCCGTGCACGGGACAAGAACTCCTGTCCACCCTTCCCCCTCTTCTTCTTATGTTACACCTAGGCTTGGCCAGCCACAGGTAGTGCAGGTGTGAGTATGAAAGTGGGTTAGGGCTTGGGGACCTAACGCTTTCTTCCTTCCTCTGAGTGATGTGCAGAACCCCCAGCACTCTCAGCTCTTATTTTATTATTTTATCAATAAAGCTTTAAAACTCAGTTACTTGGTGTGCTCCGTTATCTCCTCCCATAATGATCCTGCTGCCTCAGCTTGATCACCTTATGCCTCAGGCAGATTGGTAACAGAAATCCGTCACACACACTCCGCTGGCCCAGGACCCTACCCTGGATATTTCCCCTACGCTAGGGGCAACCATAAACTGTCTTGAGCAAAACCTGCACTAGGAGGAATTCTCCTTTGTCCAGATCCAGGGCTCTAATGGAGTTTTTACGCTGCTGTAATAGTGTAAAAGGGCTGTTCCATAGGAGAGAATCCCTCCCACCATCTTCACCTTTTGTTAGGACCTTTCCCCCATTCCAGTTCTTAGTGGGCTGTTCTGGGTAGAACATTCTCCTTTTGTCTCCTGAAGATCGGCCATATATATATATATCCAAAGTCCACCTCTTTTTTTCCCATTCCTCTAGAGCCCATGATTGTCTCCAGTATACGTTTTTGAGGCACATCTGAACGTTATTCCTTCCAGAACACCTTACTCAGTAAGTCACTCTATATAGAAAGCTTGTAGTTCCCCATTACAGGGAGATTAAAAAGTTGTCTGTTCTGGCATAGCCTTCTGTCACATCTAATGCTTAACATCAGGCTTTCTTACAGATAAGTTACATCGCTGCAGGAACAGTCCCCTGAGATTTGCCCATCTCCCTGCATGATGTCTTTACTGCACAGCTAAGTCGGGGGTTTAAAGTGCTTTAGCAGAGTTTAAGAAAACTGAATACATGTGGTGAATGATAATCTGTGTTACGCTTTCCTACCTATGTATAGAAATCAACACCATTGAAATGCAGACCCCTCTGAGGCAGATGTTTAACAGGGCACAGCAGCACTACACAATAGTTCAGGAGAGGAGATAAAAGATGAATACTGTATCCCACTGAAAGTGCAGGAGGAATTTAAAGAGGCAGAAAAAGTAATAACCTAAACTGGAATTAAGCCTAGACATCAGCACAAATATGTTTACTCTTGAAAAAAAAACAACCTCACAGCATACATGGCCAATTTGCTAGTGCAAATTACTCAGTTGCCTTGCATAATTGTTACAGTCGCACAAGTAAATTAGGGGATTTGTTACCCTGCATCTCATGTTGTCAATTACACCAGTGCAAAATGAGTGCAAAGTGGGTATAAAACACTACTGGCTCTGAATGGTAGTATTTTACACCCACTAGAGAATCAGACCCTAGTCTCCAGACAGTTTGAAACTTTAGGCCTCATGCTACAAATAGTTCCCCCCAAAAGACAGTGCCTTTTAACACCATGCTGGGATATTGGTTCAGTACTGACTGGAAGAACAGATTCTGATCACTTAATAGATAAGGTGATCACTGCCTGCTGTATTTGCCATATCTGTTAAAAATTTAAATTACATAAATATTTACCACCTGAAGAAAATATTTTCAGAAAATATTCCATGCATGTGATACTGAATAGCTTCTGGTCTTTTCTGGGTATTTTCTTGGATATATCAGAGTCTATATCCACTAATGGCCAAACTGCCACCAAGTCTATAGTACTAGAAACCAGCTGTTTTCTTACTGTTTTCTTTTAAAATTGAGCCTGTAAATTGTGTAGTTTCTTCAGGCAACTTATATACAAGAAAAAAGTGGCTAGAAAATGAAATTATATCAGATGCTTGCAATATGAGTGCTTGTAAAAGAAATGGGCAAAACAAACTCAATTTATTGCAGTTGACATGATAAGCATAAACCTTGTACAATATAATTATAATCATAGCAGGCAACTGGTGAGCTTTAAAATTATTTCAGAAATGGACAAAAATAGAAGGTCCAGACTGATGTTTTCATAATCTTTTACAACCAGAGTAGAGCATTTTCAAAGATTATTCTGTTTCACATCACTAAAGCTATACTTAAAAAATGATGCTATTCAGCAGGTAGGTCATATTTTTTTTTGTTAGAGGAATTTATCATTCTAATGGATCCTCATAGCTGAATAATGAACTGTGTAAGAGAGAGGAAAACTATTCTTGTGTCTTCTTGAAGTAGCCACAGCAAAACACAAAAAGGCATGGGAAATATGGGGATGGAAGCAAACAGGTCTGCTAACTTTTTGGGTATTGATAAATTGTGTCAAAGGTTATGTATTTGAAGTCCCAGGGAAGTTTAAAACAAGTCGCATGTTGACCAATTCCCAGAGCATGACTGACATCATCCTCAAAGGAGATCACTTAGCTACATTCCTGACAAGTCAGAAAAGTGGATACCAAAGCAAATGGGAACAAATGGATAGTCCCTGGAACAAATGATATGGAAAAAACACCATGTTGCTGTTAGAAGAAAAGGAGTACTTGTGGCACCTTAGAGACTAACCAATTTATTTGAGCATGAGCTTCCGTGAGCTACAGCTCACTTCATCGGATGCATACCGTGGAAACTGCAGAAGACATTATATACACACAGAGACCATGAAACAATACCTCCTCCCACCCCACTGTCCTGCTGGTAACAGCTTATCTAAAGTGATCATCAAGTTGGGCCATTTCCAGCACAAATCCAGGTTTTCTCACCCTCCGCCCCTCCCCACACAAACTCACTCTCCTGCTGGTAATAGCCCATCCAAAGTGACCACTCTCTTCACAATGTGTATGATAATCAAGGTGGGCCATTTCCTGCACAAATCCAGGTTCTCTCACTCCCTCACCCCCCTCCAAAAACCACACACACAAACTCACTCTCCTGCTGGTAATAGCTTATCCAAAGTGACCACTCTCCCTACAATGTGCATGATAATCAAGGTGGGCCATTTCCAGCACAAATCCAGGTTTTCTCACCCACCCCCACCCCCATACACACACAAACTCACTCTCCTGCTGGTAATAGCCTATCTAAAGTGATCATCAAGTTGGGCCATTTCCAGCACAAATCCAGGTTTTCTCACCCTCCGCCCCCGCACAGACAAACTCACTCTCCTGCTGGTACTAGCCCATCCAAAGTGACCACTCTCTTCACAATGTGTATGATAATCAAGGTGGGCCATTTCCTGCACAAATCCAGGTTCTCTCACCCCTCTCCAAAAACCACACACACAAACTCACTCTCCTGCTGGTAATAACTTATCCAAAGTGACCACTCTCCCTACAATGTGCATGATAATCAAGGTGGGCCATTTCCAGCACAAATCCAGGTTCTCTCACCCCCCCACCCCTATACACACACAAACTCACTCTCCTGCTGTTGCTGTTGTGTGGCACTGTTGTAGATTAAAAAGTGTTAACTTAACGCTAAGTTGCCCAGGGCCTGCTAGGTTACAGAAAGTGATAGTAAAACTTTCTGAGACTGGTTAGAACCAGCCAAAGGAAGAATGTATAAACAAGTTAGAGAAGTTTCCAGAGAACTGTAGAAAAGCATGTGAACACTGTGGTTGCCAAGACAATGCAGCAGAGTATAAAAGACAGACTGTGAGGAGAAGTGTCCGTTTGTGAGTCAGATGGGGAGGAAAAGTTTTGGACTTTGCTGACGCTGTAAGACTGCTGAAACTCTGTCAAGCCACCATCAGGATCCATTGATACAGACCCCAAGGACTCATACTGGTGTCTGGCCAGCTCTGTTGTGGGACTTTGCTACTAGTTGCTTGCTTGTGTATTCCATAAACTTTGCTTAATCAGAAAGTAGAAGGCTCTTGTCTGATTTCTGGTGTGCCCCATTTCATTCATAAAATTCAGTCAACAGCACCACAAAATACCATCTTCTCTATGTAGCCATTCCAGTGATAGTAATGTAGTGCACACACACACACACATTCTTTACAATATAAATCCACTGCTATCTACCGTATGCTTCCCCAAACTGAAGACCCCAAACCTTTGTCTCCTCAGATGAGCAATGGAGAGCTTAATTAAAAGGAAAGAAGAAATTAAAAATGAAGGGGTCATCACAACATATTAAATGTCAATGTTGATCCCAAAACAATCAGAAAAATGTCCAAATTCTTAGATGGTGTAAATTGGCATAGTTCTATTGGCTACACTAATGGATTTGATCCAGAATAGGTGTAAAAATTAGAGGTTGCCCCATTTTGGTTTTGTGGCCCATACAAAGCAATGAAATGCCTCAACCTTTCTTGAGCCAGTAGAAATTAAATCAATAAATAGTAGACAAACAAATTGTGATTCAAGCCAAAATGGAGAGTGAAAAGTGTGAATTAACTGCAGCCTAATAGGAGAAAAGGGAAATAGAAGAACAAATGTTAGTTCTGTATTCACTGACAGTTCAACTTGGGGCAGCAGAACTTACAGCTCACCATAGACAGCCCACATTTTTAATGTGTATGGGGCCCAACTGTGCACACTTGAAAATACCATCTCCCACTTGTAAAAGCTGCAGCCGATACAGGAGTCTCACTGCTGAACATGCAGAAAAAGATAACATGGAAAGCATAGTAAAATAACATTTCTGTAGGGACAGTAATGGACTAAATGAACTATCCTAGCCAGGGACCTAGACACAGAGAAAGATGATCACAGCAGCAGCGTGATTTAAGAAAAAACTAATACACTTTTTCCCAACCAGAGTCACCCACATGTTATTGTTAAAACATGTTATGGATTGGAAGCACATTAAATAGAATGAACTGATCCAAATGAAAAATATTGTCACCACTCCCACTCACCCAGGTAAAAATATTGCAGACATTTGAAAAACTGTCAGATACAATTCAGCACAACCTAAATGAAAACTAAAAGGGCTGGTGAGTGAGAGTCTTTCACTGACTAACTGGCAGTCTCTCAAGACAGCATTTTCCTATCTTTGTGGCTCTCCCACCAAAGTGAAAGATATCCATATATGGTTTGCTTTGAAGAAGGATGTTGTTAAAAGTCTCATTTTTTTCCCCCTTGCTATGAATTGTTTCAGAGTTAGCTGAGACATGGGCTCTGGGGATCAGACAAATATTTAATGTTGGATCCCCTGCCAGTTAGTTCAGGGCATTTGAGATTATAAAAGGGAGCTTCAGACGGGGTGGCATGGTCGCTGCATTATGACCATGCAGCTGAATAATCATCTACCCTTCCCATGCATTTATGGCTGGTGAAGATTATTCCGCTGTCATCACAATCAATTTTTTGCAGCATCCAGCATCTCCTGCCTCCTCCTTCAGCAAGAGGTGACTTCTTGTACCTCTTCCATGAATTAATAACAACGATAGGTTCAAGCAAAAATGCCAAGATGACTTCTCTTTCTTTCCCCGCTTACTGACTTTGTACACAGATTCTATGTTACATGACATGGTTCAGACAGATTAAGAGAGCAGGAATCATGAATCAATGAATGGGCAACTTTTCATTCTTTTGCATGTCACAGTCATGACATTAGTATTCTTAAAGGTGATATCCAAACTGCAGTAGGATATATTGTGCTTCAACAACTGAACAGCCCTATTCAGCACAGAGAATTTTGTCAGTCACAGATAATGACCCAGTATGAAGTCTGCATAAAGTTGCCCGGGTATAGTCTGATCATAATTACCTGAGCAGAAAGATAGAGCATTCTTCTGAAAAACAGACTTCTCCACATTTTCTTGAGTCAACACAGACACAAAGCAAGTTCCCATTCCTCATTGATATTCTCTGACCATCAGACAGACTCATTCAGACTGTCTGGGCAAGTGACTCCTTAGTGAAGTGAGTCACAGTTTTGGGAGTAGAATATGATTTGGTGATTTTTTGTATTGTGTGTATAAATTCCATAAGAATATATGGAATTAGGGAATACATCTTTGGGAGAATTTATGCAGATGCTTATACTGGAACCCCAAAGATTTTCCCTCTGTGCTCCCTTGTGGTCTCTGGAATTTTTATTTCTTCAGACCTCTGCCCCTCTCTGCACCCTTATTCTCCCATTTCTTGAGCACTTTTTATTTCATCTGAGAATCAGTATCTGATTTTATTTTCTGTGCCCTTCCTTGTGGCTGTAGAACATACATTTAATTTGTCCAGAACTTGATGAGCACTGGTTCCCTCTATTCATAGCATCTTTAGCTTCTTCGGTTCATTGTAACGTCACCATCAGACTTGGCCTCTTTATTTGTTTATTTCATTTCAGATAGGGAAAACTGAGTGGGCTGTTTACTTTGCTTGCTTGTATAACCGATTTTCTCAGCTATGTAAACAGCACCAAGACTGCTGCTCATCAGTAGACAGACATTTTGCTCGGAAGCACCCATAAGAATGAC
Organism: Eretmochelys imbricata; assembly: GCF_965152235.1. Classification (NCBI taxonomy): domain Eukaryota; kingdom Metazoa; phylum Chordata; order Testudines; family Cheloniidae; genus Eretmochelys; species Eretmochelys imbricata. The sequence goes on from NC_135579.1 coordinate 25,285,545, forward strand.
ATAGCAGCATTACTATGCATTCTCTCTTTTCCTTGCTGTATCTCTTGGTGGCTATAGATTTGCTATTCTTTCTTCCTTTCTGTTTCTAAGCTATGTGGTCAGGAGCATTTCTGTTATTCAACATTATTTCTTTTACACACAGGCGAAACCTTATATTTCTGAACCTTTTTTCAGATTATGGCAAAAAAACAAAAAAGGAAAATAATACAGTTTCCTAACAGAGAAAGTGACAGCTCTGTATGACTCAACCTGGACCATTATCCACTGGGAGTTAATTTTCACTGAATTAATTTCCTTGCAGGCACTGTTTCTGACAATGGACAGGAGGAGAATGGTGGCATAGAAAAGAAAGGACAGGAAAATCTGGATTAGAGTAATAGAGATTACACATGGAAGAGACTAATTTAATTCATTCCCCTGCTAATTCAGGGAAAATGCAATGCTCCAAAAGGGTCAGTGCCCAGCTCATAACTCATTCAGGGTTTGCAACAAAAGCTCACAAGTGAAGTTCAGACCTGGTTAAAACAGCAGCTGAGGAATCCTAAAGAGAGGGAAGGTGTCTAGGGAAATGCCAGAGTGCTGGGAACTAAAGGTTCTGTGTTACCTGGAGAGTTTGGGGAACTGTCCAGTAGAAAGCTGCGGCACAAATGTTCTATAGCAGTGGAGGGCAGTAGAAATTCGGTTCAGATGAATAAGGAGAAAGGCTCAAGGAGAGAAGGGGCGAGAAGACATTCATGTGCTTATCTCTGACACCTAAAGTCGTGTTTCCGTCTTTCCAAACAACCAGGGCACCAAAAAGAGTCCAGGAAAGAGAGTGTCTGGCTGAGTTTAGTGTGTAAGGAATCAGTTACAGTGTACCAGTCTCTCAGCATTATACATGTCAAAAAATTGCCCAGTGGATGAGTGCACTCCAGATTCCAAACCAAAGATGCGAAGTTTCCCTACTCCACAAGGCAGTTAGATCTGCTTCCCTACTAACATATTGTGGACATTTTCCTGCCTTACCACCAATGCAGGGCTGAAAATCTAGAAATACTATACTATACTGGGTAATACCATAATGGTTCTATTTTTAATCCTTATCTATTATCATTAATAAAGAATGCTGATCATCTATACGGTATCATAAAAGTATCATGCGCATTGTAAACAAAACAACAGGTATCATCCCTGTTACTAACAGCATGCAGTCTTGAGTTAGCTCAGTTAGTTAGGGTATATTTCACAATAATGGGAGAAGGGTCTATAAGTGCAATATCTAAGAGAGATATGCTTTCTGCTTTGTTGAACTCTTCCCGAAAGAAGCAGATTATTAGTTTACTACTAATATCTCTAGGGCGGAACAATACCATATTTTGATTTAGTTTCTCCTGTTACATGGGAATCTTCAGACTCAGACCAGTGATTTCCTTACACCTTTTGTTTCTTGGGGGCTGCAGGAAGCAGCATGGGCTGAGGGATGTTCTGGCCACTGCTTCCCGCTGCCTCCATTTGCCTGGAGCAGTGAACCGCAGCCAGTGGAAACTGCGATCAACCAAACCTGCGGACGCGGCAGGTAAACAAATCGGCCCGGCCCACCAGGGGGCTTACCCTGGCGGGCCGCATGCCAAAGGTTGCTGATCCCTGCTCTAATGACATATTAACTGAGTTTTTCATTAATAGGATCCCAGTCTAGATATTGAGAGTGCTATTTGGCCTAATGATCTGGGTTTAAAGCACAGTTGCCAACTTTCATGTGGCAAATAAGCACCCCAACTTTCACAATAAGCCAAAACTCAAGCAAATCCCATTTCAAACCAAGGCCAAAACAAGCCAGTCCCTAAGAACCCCAACACTGTATGTAATTAGATCCCCACGGCGTGCAGTCTGGGTCCTGTGGTGGACCCATTTGCACCCTGACTCTTTCTCCCCCATGCACCTGCTTGCCCCTTGCCTCCCCTTGACCCTGCTTGCCCCTTGACCCTGCTTTCTGGGAGCTGATCAAAAAAAAAGAAGAAGCAACAAGCTACAACAAGCAACAAGCTACAAGCCAAACAAGCAACAAGCTACAAGCCAAAAACTAACTAACAAGCAACTCACAAGTCAATTAAGCCAAAAACAAGCCCAATTTCTGTGTTTTTTTCGCAGGTTAGGCATGTCTGGTTTGAAGAGATCATGATGTGTAAGGTGGAGAGGATGTAAGATATAAAAGCTCAATACAACAAATATTTCTGTGACTTTTACAGCTTTTTTTTTATCCTCTCCTCATTAAAAAACCTCTTTCATGAACCCAATTAAAAGTATATCATCTGGTTCACCGGAGAGGTTCCTGTGCCTGGTTATTGCTTCTTGGGGGAAATGGATATTTTTGCTTGTGGCAAATCTAGGGCTAGATTCTGCATTGCTTCCCCCGTCACTCTGGAGTCCTTTGCTTTGGGACCACAGCTCGGGCCAGAGCAGGGCCACAGCACAGTGGGGAGCATTCTGCCTCAGTATACTGGCTGGTGAAAACTGTACACCTCCTGAATTCAGACAGCAGCAGCAGGTAAAATTGTGGCAGCCTGAGGAAAGAATGAGGATGTAGTTTTCAGATTGACAGCCCTGGAGACTCAAATCCTCTAGTCATGCATGCAATAGGTACAATATGGTCAATTGGCTTTCCCGCACTGTCCCAAAATATGTCTTAATCGTGTTGTAAGGGATGCATGTAGTTCAATCCACATTTACAGTTCTTTACCTTCTATATTGGACTGCTGAGACTGACAAGGTGGCCACTGTCCACTGGGAAACAGTGGACACTTAGAAGACTAAGTGACAGATCATTAGATAGTGTAAATCAGCACAGCTATGTTAGTAAAAATGGAGTTGAACCAATTTATTATCAGTGAAGTATCTGACCCTAATTCTGTATTTGTTTGTGAGGTTTGCTACTCTTGGTTCTGGCCAATAACATGAGGCTTCCCTCAGAAAGCAAGTGTCAAGTGAAATCTGTCTTTTCTAATGTGCCAGGTTGATCCCTGGTGTTGTTCAGTGGAAACAAGCCAGCAAAGTTTAGTGGCACATGGTCTTAGAGTTCCTCCTTACTGCTGGCCTCAATACTGTGCTGAGGAGTGGGGGGAATAGAATTGTTGGAGCAGCTTCCATCAAAACTGCTCATAAAGACAAATGACAGAAAGAAAGGCTACCATAGTATCAAAGCTGGCAAAGTTTTACTGCAGGAATTAATAAATAAATAAAATAACACTAATGGGCAAGTGACTGAAAGGCAGTAGCTTATAAGCTGTTGGTTGTATCAAAAAGTTCCAATTTCACACTCTGACACCTCACATTACTGAAGAGAAAGATATAAGCTGGTGCACTGACCAGAAGAAAGTAAAACATGAGTGATTCCCCCTCTCTCCCTTCCCCCAACTTGTTGTTAGGAAAGATAACATCAGAACAGTGGGAACTTGCATTAAAATAGAGATAGAATGACATCTACTGGCTGTCATAAATTGGCTTTTGGGGCAGCTGGAAATGTTCTTTATCTTTAAAATAAAAATGCTACACCAACCAGCCCCTCATCATCAATGGGAATTATCTGTGCATGGTAAGGGAAGAACAGAATTTATAGGTTTCTTAAAAAAAGACAGAAGGCAAGTCAATCTTTAATTGATTAACCATGTAACCAGAAGTACGCACATAAATATCTTAAAAACTTGTCTGGATCTTTATTTATTTATACTTGTGAATAGGTAACCACTCTCTTAACTGCTGTTAGATAAAACAAACCAGCCTGATGTGATTCTGCATAGCACACAGGTACCCAGAGCACATTTTGCTAGAATAAATCACAGAAGGAAAGAAATTTTTTTCCTCACAAAAGAAGTGAAGTTAAGAGGCTTACTTTGACTTCAGAATATTTGCTGCATTGCATTGCAAAAGCAATCCTTAATGTTTTCCCTGAATGAATTTAGTGCATTAACATTAATTTGCTTTACATAAAAGACCTACTAATGTCTCCAACTTCAAATGAGTTTGGTTTGAGACTCCAGAATATAGAATATTTGTGTATTTAAAGCTAAATGCACTGAGCCTCTGAAATCTACCAATGAATCAACAGGAGGAAATGCAGTAAACAGCTAACAATAGGGGATTCGATTAGTTAAAATCCTACAGCCTTTAAGTTACAGCAAAGTTGTCATTATACAATAAAATAAAGAGTGAAATGATCTAAACAATGTATAGCCTACTGTATGCAATCTAATTAAATAATTAATTGAAACATTTAAAACATTTAAGAACTGATTATATCTTATAGAACATCTTTCATCCAAAAACACTTAATATATCTACACATACGTTACACCCACCACTAAAATACCGCCACCACTTGAGAGAAACACCTAGCAACACTCTGCAAGAATATCAGACAGAAAATTAATCTTGCCCACATGCTCAGGGTTCAGCTGATCGCTATATTTGGGGTTGGGAAGGAATTTTCCTCCAGGGCAGATTAGAAGAGGCCCTGGGGTCTTTGTGCCTTCCTCTGCAGCATGGGGCACGGGTCACTTGCTGGAAGACTCTCTGCACCTTGAGGTCTTTAAACCATGATTTGAGGACTTCAATCGCTCAGACATAGGTGAGAGGTTTATTGCAGGAGTCGGTGGGTGAGATTCTGTGGCCTGCATTGTGCAGAAGGTCAGACTAGATGATCATAATGGTCCCTTCTGACCTTAATGTCTATGAAGAATAGATCACCTTGAATTGTGTCATCGGTCCTGAACTCAGTCAGACAGAAGAGCACCACCAAATGAATTTTAAGTAGATTACCTTGAAAAATAACTGAGCATCAGGGTTATTTAAATAAAAGCTGAAGATAAGACAATATTTTTAGAAATCTAAGTGTAATGTTATTCATTTTCAAACAGTATGCGGAATATGAAGTGAAGGACATGATGTGCCACTTTGTTTTTATAGAAACAAATTTCTGATTTACATCTTCCAAAAGATTACATAATCTTGGATTACCTGACTGTGATCTTATTTTAATAACCGTAAGTAATTATTGTATAATCTTTGGTTTCAGAGTAACAGCCGTGTTAGTCTGTATTCGCAAAAAGAAAAGGAGTACTTGTGGCACCTTAGAGACTAACCAATTTATTTGAGCATGAGCTTTCGTGAGCTACAGCTCACTTCATCAGATGCATACCGTGGAAACTGCAGCAGACTTTATATATACACAGAGAATATGAAACAATACCTCCTCCCACCCCACTGTCCTGCTGGTAATAGCTTATCTAAAGTAATCTTCAGGTTAGGCCATTTCCAGCACAAATCCAGGTTTTCTCACCGTCCACCCCCCCACACAAATTCACTCTCCTGCTGGTGATAGCCCATCCAAAGTGACAACTCTTTACACAATGTGCATGATAATGAAGTTAGGCCATTTCCTGCACAAATCCAGGTTCTCTCACTCCCTCACTGATAATGAAGTTAGGCCATTTCCTGCACAAATCCAGGTTCTCTCACTCCCTATTTAAACGCAACATAAGCCTGATTTCACTGCTGATTTCTTAGTTTGCATCCATCAGGTTCTATAGTATCTTTTGCCTACACTAGATACCCAGATACTAGATATCTTTGGTCTACACTACACAGTTAGGCCCTGGCTCTCAGTATACAGGTAGGGGCACACCCAGCTGTAGTTACAAGCAGGCTTTCTGACCAGCCCCTGCATGGGAAGGTTACTGCCAGCTCCTCAGGCATGCACCCCCTTTAGAATATAAACCCAGAATTAGACCATCTTGCACTGCACAGGGAACAGTGTAAGCTCATACAATTCGCCCCCACTTTCAACAACCTTTTGCCCCTGAGTTATGATTCTCACACACTTCACTCCAACTCACTGGTTTAGATAAAGAAAAACAAGTTTATTAACTACAAAAGATAGATTTGAAGTGATTATAAGTGATAGCAAACAGCTCAAAGCATATTACCTAGCAAATAAACAAAAACTGAAAACTAAGCTTAATATACTAAATAAATTGGATAAGAATAGCAGATTCACATCCTAAGAGATGATACAAACAGGTTGCAGATTCTTAAGGGGCAAGTTGCACTTGCTTTACAGCTTGGAATCCCCAGGTGTTTCATTCACAGGCTAAAAATCCCTTTAGCCTGGGTCCATCATTTCCCCAAGTTTAGTCTTAGTTCCTCAGGCGTTTCCGTGAGTCTCCTTGGGTAGGGAGTGAAGGACACCAGATGATGTCACTCCCTGCCTTATATAGCTTTTGCATATGGCGGGAACCCTTTATTCCTAAAGTTTGGTTCCCAGACCAGTCTGTGGAAAAATATTGACATCCCAAGATGGAGTCTAGAAACATGTGGTCTCACCACATGTCCTTCTAGAGTTATAGCAGCCATTACTTGTCTGTGGCGTTCTCAGGAAGGATCCCCAAATGAGAGAGAAATAAGCTTCTCCTAAGACCTATTGTTTTTTCCTAATGGCCCATTGCCCGGAATAGGCCCTTCCCCACCCATTATCTAGGCTGAAAGCATCTTGTCTTGTGGGCATTATACAGGTGTAACTACATTTGAAATACAGATACATAGGCAATATTCAGAACTTCAGATACAAAAATGATACATGCATACAAATAAAATAATCACATTCAGAAAATCATAACTTTTCCAATGACACCTCACATGACTTATCTTGCATAAAATACATCATAATTATACCACAATCATATCATAATAATATCACTATGAAGAATATGGGGTACAGTGTCACAGAGAGAATGGGGAACATATGAAGCCCCTGCTAGCTCTTTATGACAGCCACCACCTCAAGCAACTCTGCAATTGTCCATAGATCGAAGAACTAGTTAATGTCACCAATGAATGCCTTACAGCATAACAATACCCCCATCTCATCTCTGCTTATCCACTCAATAGAGTTTAACATGTTGACACCCTGAATGATTTTTTTCCCAGACAGAATTTAGAATAATGGTGTGTGTGTGTGTGTGGGAGGGGGGAGAATAGGGAGTATGGGGAGAAGGTATGAGGGCACACAGAGCCCCTAGCATGAGAGGAAAGTGGGAATGGGGGGAACTCTAGCATGGGCGGAGGGAGAAAAAATGAAATGGGGGTAATTTGGGGTCACACAGAGCCACTGCCATGAAGGGAAATGGGGTACCCTGCAATGGGGAAAAGGGAATGGGGGTCACACATAACCCCTGTCATGGGGGAAGCACATTGAAGAGGTTTGGGGGAATCCCTGAAATGGAGAGGGCTGGGAGGTGGCACAAGAGAGCTTGTGGGAGGTTACAGAGGAATGGAAGGAGCCCCTGGTGTGTGTAATAAGCTCAGCCTGCACAAGCTACAAAGTGTGTGACTCCCCCACCCCCACCCCAGGAAAGGTGAAACATTTATTTTATAATATTAAAACTGGCAGGTTATATCCAGATTATTTATCTAAAAATTCCCCTAAAAAGAGAGACAGCCTGAAAATACCACAGCTTCCTGTAAGTGAAATTGTGGCATTTCAGACTGATTCAATAGTGTACACAATGTGGAGCCGCTCAGCATCAGGGAAACACAATTCTCTCTTAGTAACCCACTGCTCTGCAGCCTACTGCTTAACCAGTTCACTTGACCTGCTCTGTGGGCCAGTGCAAAAGAGGGGCTGGGCAAAGAAGAAGACAAGTCTGAATACTTCCCATCACTCTAGGGTGACCAGATGTCCCGATTTTATATGGACAGTCCTGATTTTGGGGCCTTTTTCTTATATAGGCTCCTATTACCCCCACCCATCCCGATTTGTCACACTTGCTATCTGGTCACCCTACATCACTCTCTATCCAATCAGGGCTGATACATGTCTCAGGGGCACACTAAGGGTGCAATCCGTGTGCTCCTGAAAGTGCTGGGACTGTAAATGTAAGCTGCTCTTATACAAGTTATGCTCTTTGCATATTTCTTCTATCCCCACATCTGCATTATGGCTAGTTATACTTTGGCCCAAAGCAATTCTTTCTCTTCATTAACACAACAACAAAACAATGTCATAGAGGTATTTAGTTTTTACCTCTTTAATAGTTGTGTGAAACAGTCGGTTTTCCCCTGACCACACCATCAACATGGACTCAGTGACTGATCAGTGCTCCTCTCCCTTTGCATCTCAGGCACTAGGGAGGAGATGGAACAAGAAGACAACAGCGTGACAGCCTTCAGTTCCACTGACTAGGGATGTGTGCAAAAAGATCAGCTTGAATCCCTGAGTCACCCAGCAACCAGGTGAAGAGCCCCTCCCAGCTACCAGGACTTAGTAAGCGACAAATAGTGAGGTCTACAAATGACAGATTAAATGTTTGACTCTACTACAGAATCTCTACACTCATGATGTTAAGGGTTCATGGTTCCCTATGAACATAGCCCCATATGTGACCTTAATAAAGTATACAGTTCATAAAAATCTTAAGGTTCAAACTGTATCTGATTGCATACATCACAATTAGTAATTCATGCTAACTATAAGGGACATCACTTTTTATGTTTTTTGAATTGTGGATATAAAATAAAATGGTTTGATTCATCTAATACAGTTTAGAGCATGGTGACATAATTTACACACTATTTTTAATTCATTTTTTAAAAAGTAAATTCATAATGGGTAAAATTTTAGTTACAGTTTCAGAGTATATACATCTGGTGTTGCCATGACAACTCATTAGACACAACTGTCAGGGTTATTGAAATACAACCGTCTGCTTAAACTATTCCATAAAATCATGCCCTAAGATCGCCCGACTAGTATTTTTTCTCTCATATAATTGTGTCCTATATGCCCATAAACCTGATGAGTGTTAGGGTAACTGAAATCGAAGTAATTGATTTTACAATAAACTTGTCATGAAAAGTTTAATCCAATTTAGGGCAGCAGGGTTTAAATGTTTTGTCTATTCAACAATCTCTTAGCTGGAATAATAAGGTTATGTAAAATAATACGATAGATTATATGACCTGCACAGCTGTGTAATAAAAATGCTAGATGATACAGTGGATATATGTCCCCTGGGTTCGAATCTCACTTCAAGCAACAAATAAGAAAAGGAGTACTTGTGGCACCTTAGAGACTAACCAATTTATTTGAGCATAAGCTTTCATGAGCTACAGCTGTTACAGCTGTAGCTCATGAAAGCTTATGCTCAAATAAATTGGTTAGTCTCTAAGGTGCCACAAGTACTCCTTTTCTTTTTGCGAATACAGACTAACACGGCTGTTACTCTGAAACCAACAAATAAGAGTGATTTTGCTGGGCTCACCTTATGCCCTATTTCTCCAGATCACACAAAAACCCCAAACATTTCTTAGGTGATAGCTGCCATTTTGGCTGACACACCAGGGACCTAGGAACCTTAAGAGCAGAAAGCATGAGGTTCCTGAGCTAAAGAGCACAGGCTTTGTACATTAGCCTCTGCATACTGGCACATAGCAGTACCTGCAACACACACTCACCAGTGGCTTTTATTAAGGCATTCCCTCTGGCTAAGTCGAGACAATCCATTACTACACTATTTTACCTTCTCTGGCCAAGATTTTCAAAGTCCTGATCCTGCAATTGATTCTATGCATGCAGACTCCACAGAGAGCTCCAGTGAACGTATTTGATGGCCAGAGCCTTATATCTCAGTGACAATTACAAATCAAGGACAGATGGAATAAAATTGGTTAATCTATTTTTATATCCTGAACACATCAGAATGTGTGAGGGACGTAGCGTTGAAAGAATGGTTTGTTTTTTCTTTGCTCTTACTCAGAAATGACAGACCAGATGTTGATGATTTAAAACAAAACAAAACACTTCTGGATGAGGTGAGGCATGATGAATTCCAGGGATAGAGGACTTTATGGACAGGTTATGGACATGTAGAAATTGCATTCACAATCTTACCTACCATGATCCTTGATAACCCAATGGACAAGCAAAAATCAGTTGTCTTGTAGACATGGAATCTTTAACTAGGAGGTTAAACAAAATTGTAATGGAAACATTGGGATACCCTAAAGTGGTCATTTAAGACAAGAAGTTGTCTGTTGGAAGTAATTCTTAGTGCAGGATTTGCTGGAAGTTTTTCACTGTATCATTATAATCAAGTGAATAAAATCTGGTCAAATTTCTTGCTCTCACATCATTTCCCATTCAATGTTACATCAAGCCCTATTACTATGTTCTCACAAATCAATGCCAGAATAATTTATAGCAACATAGGACAAAAGATAACTTCCTGCGGTTTGCCCAAATGTCGTCATGCCATCATTGAAATATCTCATTTCAATTTCAAGTATACAATATGTGCATTTCCAAGCATGACTAATGGAATTGACCACTGAGCAGTGTTGGGATTTTTTAGTGAGTTTCTGAAGATCTCTTTCTGTAGAACACAATGGAACTTTTTTGCAGAATTCCTCAGATCTCTCCATTCATCGGAACACTTTTCAAAATCTTCACTGCATTTCCCTAATGACACTTCATAAAACCCTATGATTCTTTTTGAAGCTGATTGGTGTTCTCTACTTCAATGACCCTTTTCATAATTTATTTCATTATTAGCATATATATCAAATCTCACAGCATACTTGAGGGATTCAAGGTTTCTCAGACTCAATGAATGTTTAATATTGGCTCTCTCATAGGTAAAAATCAAGACACCTGTGAGATGCTTTTTTGCTTGCAGCAAAATTTGCAACCTATTTATTTCTCCATTGAGCCTTATCAGTTGGGAAAGATGCATGATACATTTTTCCATCCCTTTTAATTTAAGAATTGCTATGAGCATTATAATCTTATATTGAAATAAACACTGCTTAAACAAAGAAAATACCTTTACAGCAACTGTGGTTGTCAACCCACATAACAGCCAAGGGGAGATGAATAATAAAGCTCATAAGCACTGAGGTATAAATAATGAAATGATTGTCATCATGGTCTGATATGGATTATTATATCATATTGTGTAACTTTAAATGCGACACAAAATACTTTGAATATTAGTTCACCTCTCAATATTATCTCAACTGCTAGAAGAAAATTACTTTTTCTTGACCTTCTACTATGGGCAAACCTTTCATGTATCATTCATTGATCTGGTGAATGTATAACTTTATACAGGATAGGGGATGTACCCACAAAGACAGAAATCCTAAATGATTTCTAACTGAAGAAACCTTTCTTCAATAAAAAAAGATTAACTATAATGCATTCCTATTCTTTGTTCAAAAATATGAATGGAAACCGGACATCTAAAGGAGAAAATCTGCAACAGTGTGTGGATTTCAGTTAATATATTTTTTTAAAAATGCAAAAAACTATGTTCTCAATATAAAACTTACTGTTCACAGTAAGTATATAGTATTTGTAAAATTCTATATTTTATATTGCCAGTGTCAATAAAATAGAAAAAAAATGAGAAAAAATGGCTTATACTATATACACCTGCCCCTCTAAAAGCTTTTAAGCTATCTGACCCATCTCATCACTAACAAAATCTGTGAGTTAAATCACTATTAAATTTTTATTTTAATGCAGCCCCTATTTGAATTTTGTTTTAAAGGTAACAGGAGTACATTTATTTTGCCTTGTCTTTTCTAAGAGCTATTTTCTAGAGCTATTTCCTGTGAATCACCTGGCCATTTATGTGCAATGCACACACCAAAGAAAGTATTACTTTATATCAATAGGCCTTTGTTATAATACATCTAAAATCAAACAATGAAGCCCTTTGTCAAATTATACACATTCATTCATTCTCTGCAATAACAAACATGAGTATTTCATTTCCCATAGGGCCTCCAGGGATGGTAAATCTAAGTTATGGTTTCACCTGATGAAGCATCCCTACCTCTTTGTGCCTCCAATCTGTTTCCTTACTCTGCCCGATAAGTGGGCAAATATTGACATCGGTTTGATATCTTCTCCTAGAGAAATCTTGGCATTTGTATTTGCAGTAGAAAGGATGATTCAAGAGCAGGAGACTCAATCAACCTTCTCAACTATGTTTTTAAAATTGGCAGTCATTAAGGTGTAGAGGAAAATCATCCACACTGTTTGAGCGCCCCAGGGGCATTGCAGTCTCATTTTTTCCCTCCAAATTGACACAGGAAGAGAGTCAAGATGAGAGCAATCCAATAAAATCTTTTCTACCTCAGATTCAGAACATGTCATTCATCTTTGGCCCAACCACCCATCTGTCACGAAGAGGACATCCCTCCAAATGCAGCCTTTCCTTTGGTGAACACCATTCTTAAAGAGCTGTTGAGTCGATTCTCCTGATATATTTTGGGCCATGCACTATTTTTATGGTTAGCATCCAGAGGGACATATTTGAGGTACAACCAATAGTCAAATCCTCATATTACTCAAATGAAGGGTGCTGATGCTGCTAATCAGTTACTCAAGTTGCTGTTTCTGCTTTCAGGCCAACTAAAATTTCATGAATAAGCTATTTTCTCCTCCGTCAGGAAAAACTGTCATGATTACAGAAAAATTGCTCTTCTCCTGTGAAACAAGGTTTTGTATGATCTGTTTCCAAGAGCTGAACCAAAGCTCACAGGATCAAAAAGTTTAGTAGAGTGGAACAGTTAAGTCTTCTATGTGCTGTGCTGGTGCTCTCTCTCTTTGGTAATATGTTGCATAATTACATCTGGAATTTATACTTCGACATAGCACCAATGCAAGTTTCAAAATAAAACAAAGTGTAATGTACTGCTGAATGTCAGACAAAAGGGAGCTTAACTATGTTCCCATGATATATATTTGAAATGTGAGATATTGCAATCCAGGCCATTTTGCTCCTGCAGTGCTGTAAATTCACAGCTAGCAACTTTTATGAGGATCCTCATAAACACTTGCCTGGCCTCTCATGTTTTCTGGCAGTATTGCGCTGCTTTTTCTCTCCCCACATCATGGAAATCAATTCTCCCAAGGCTCACACCAGATGGCATTTTTTATGTTCACTGTGATTACAAAGTATGGCTATGACATCTTAGATAAGGACCCAATCTTGTGAGGTATTGAGCATAGCAGAGGCAGTAGCAGAGCTAATAGAAGGGTTGGGGAGGGAGGCAGACTGCCCCCCCACCAACAGCCTTTAGGAATATGTGTGGTGTCTTTTCAAACATACTATACAATCGACAAAAGGAAGTGAATGACACAAATTGTCATATGAGGTAGAAAGCAAGCCTAGCCTGTACTCACCTGGCGGTGGTGGCTCCTGTCGCATGTCCATCTTGGTGCATGGGATCACATGGCACTATAACCCCATGCACCATGTCACAATGCCACTCTCTCAAATTTTGGTGGGGTGTCCTCTTCGTGACAGATGGGTGGTTGGGCCAAAGATGAATGACATGTTCTGAATCTGAGGTAGAAAAGATTTTATTGGATTGCTCTCATCTTGACTCTCTTCCTGTGTCAATTCCAATGGCCACAAACTGTCAATTTGTTGGAATGTGTGGTCCATCCCTAGATGGAGGCATCTGGTAGAAATGCTCTGCCTACTTGACAGCTGAGAATTGCCCCTGTAAAGGTGATCCTTTGTGTAGGTAGCTGAAGAGTTTTTCCATGTTCATCATGAGTCCGAATGTCTCGAAGCAGGAACATGTGCAATATATGTTCTTTGACAGGCCTTTTTGTGATGATGGTTTCTTCAAGCCAATCGTCTAAATAAGAGTAAACAAACATACCTTGGCATTTTAAGCGAGCTGCTAAACTGGATGGGTACTCTGTAAACACCCAGAGGGTAGTAGATAGGCCAAAGCATAAGGCTTTGCACTGGAAATGATCTCGTCCAGAAAGAAAATTAAGGTACTCGTCTGGGTCTGAAAGAGTTATGTAAAGATGAATTTTTCAGGGTGAGACCTGAAAACCAATCTTGGGTAGATAGGGAAGGTATGAGGGATGCCAAGGTGAATATACATAAGCTGAATTTTCTGGTAAATGTGTTGAGCTTCCACAGATCTAACATGGAATGAAGCCTTCCACCTTTCTTCAGTATCAGCATATATCTGGAATAGAAACTTTGTCCTCTGAATTTCCATGATACCTCTCCTATGGCTCCTCCTTCCAACAGAGAGTTAATATCTGATCTCAGAAGGTTTTCATGACCTTGAAGAAAGGTGAATGATGTGGGGAGGGTTGGAGAGAGGAATGGAATTGAATTGGATGGCCTAACTATCTTTCATTATCTTCAGAATTTATTTGTCTGAAGTGATGGTACTCCAGGTGTTGACATAATGGGAAAGTCAGTCTCCAAAGGATGAGGATGTGGGGTGGCTGAAAATTGGTCCATAGCTCCCAATCTTCACATCAGACTCAAGGCCTAGCATTTGGTTTTGATGAAGAAGCTGATAGTTGCTTCCTTTTCATTTTGGGCATAATACGCTTTCTCCTCTGTTGTTGGTCATAATACTCTTTTTTCTCGTTGGAAATGATGCGTTTTTGAAAAACAGGAGGAAGGAGAGGCAGAAGGATAAAACTGTTTGTGGTATCTAAAGACAAAGATCTTGCTGCCAGTCTTGTGCCTTTCATTTTCTTGAGAATTTTGTCAGTCTTAATACTGAACGACCAATTCAGTGTAGCTCTTCTACTTTCAGTTTATATTCAGGTGACAGAGTAGATGATTAAAGCCAAACATATCTACATAACAGGATTGCTCACATGATCACTCAAAAGATGCTAAAGATGCTCATAGAGAATGTTTAGTCACTATTTGATCTTCTGTTATCAAGGCATTGGCCAGCTTCCTTTGTTCCTTGGAAAACATTGGCAAAGATGGCCATTTTATCCCATAAATGGGATTGATAAAATGACATCACCACTTGGACATTTGCTGCTCTGATACCAAGTAATGCAGATGATAAAATGCTCCTTATTATTACACCCATCTTTTTCTCCCTACCTATCAGAAGACTTAAAATGTACTTACCTTCTCTGCAGACAACCATAAAAGATACACAATCTTTTCATCGACATTATCTAGATAGATTAGATAGCACAAAGAGAAAAGTATAAATAAGCAACTATTCAACCCCTGTAAGGGTTAGATTACACTTCTCTAGAGGCATGACTGCCTCCACAGCATGTTTTACACACATTTTAGATGCAAATATCTGAAGGGATGAAACTTAGGGCTATATACACACATTTACATTCCCTGGACCTAGCATCCAGATGGACTGTTCAGTTTGGTAAAGCAGGTCAATTCCTATTCAGTTAAGATTCCATGTCCCACCTTCCTTACATGAGGTACTGCTTATCAAACTATCCCATGAGTGGGAATATGTAGAGGATACTCAAATGAAAGTTACAGATATGTAACCAGAGTTCTGTGAGATGGACACTCCTTTTCTACCTTCCCCTCTTCTCAAAGTCTTAATGAAATCTCAGACCTAAGGAGGCAGTGGAGGAATGGAGGCAGCCAGGGCACCACACTCACTATTATAGCTTCACTCTTAGATCATTCTGGAACAGAGAAGGGAGGGTTAGGAGGGGTGTGTCAGAGTTCCAACAGGTACTGCTATGAGAAGTTTCCTCTGTCAGAGCTGCATCTATCAGCATACCCCATGATTGTGAATAGGCAGAGTCCATCTTAAAGAACTCTGGTTACAGGTAATTACTTTAATTACTTAATTAATTAATTACTTTAATTAATCTGCATTTGCTAGTGAAGTGATCTGGAAACATAAAGGCCATCTCCTCAGTTGGTTTAAAGGGGCATAGGTCCAGTGACTTGAAAGGAACTACACCGATTTGCCCCAGTTAAAGATCTAGCCCTATATGTAAAAGTCAACCTTTTACTTCAGTGAAAGTATAGTGAGGCCAACATTGAAGACTTTTGAAAATCCCACCTTACATGTCCAATTCAGATAAATTGCCTGAAAATTCAATATTTATCTGAAGTTAATGCAAACTACTTGATTTGAAATAAGGCTGGAAATCTCACAAGATCAACCTTACCTGCACTTCCTGGATGAGATGAGCCAAAATTACCACACGAATAGTAGTTTACATGTTATTTCTTTACTTCCTCTTCTGTTTCCTGCCCAGCCCATGAAATGTATTTGCAAATAAAAAAGCTAATTATGTATTATTTGTATAAAGTGTTCACTGTGCACTGTACTGTGAAACAATTGCTGAACACTTGTTTGTGCCCTACAGAGGCTAGCATCTCATGTAATAAACTGGTTCAATGCAGTAGAACACACTATGGAACACAGACTGTGGAGTGTAGGCTTTACATCTGGGGTGCTTCATAGGACAATATACTAAAAGTCCTCAAACATTGTTTAAAGAGGTAGGGCTGACAAAGATGTGTAGTCACAATGAGAGTTCTGAATGAAAGTTTCAATCAGTTTTTAAGTTATCTTAATCTGTTCACCCATCACTTGTCACAAAACTACTGTTTGCAAATTTCTAAAAATCCTGCTGCATTGTCTTCGTATTTTCAAAACTTTCAGACCCCTAGGATGAAAAAAATTGCTCCAGTTTTCTAAAGGCCTTTAATAAAATATTCCATTTACAGAAGATGTAAATCAAGTGCTTCCATGTTTGGCAGACAGAACAATAAAGTAAACATTCTTTAGTCCTACAATTACCACTGCTTCAATTTTCCTGACAGTATTCATCTGCACTCACTGCAGTAACTTAAGCCAATGACAAGTGATTTTTTTCCAGCTAGTGGACATTTGGAAGTCTCACGGTCTGAAATTGTGATGCTTTTGGCATTCTTGACTGAAGAGTGAATGAATTGGTTACTTTTATGACATAGCAGTTGACAATGCATTGCTCACACAGATGCTATAGACTGTTCCATTTCCCGTGCTCTGGAATATTATGACCTGCTATATTCAATAGCTATTTGAGAAGATGATTTCAGAGATCTTGGGTCTGTGGCACTGAGCAGGGGTGGACATGGCACTTTCTGTAATGTGACAAAAATTATTATAGATTAATCTAAAATGTCCTTTCCATTTAATTCCAGGCCATTCTTTGGCTCGCTAAAAAACATCCTGTTCTGAGGCAACAGACTTAAATGATTTGATTCTGCTGTTCCCATTGGACTTCCATGGTACAGGATACTGCCAGGCCTCTCAAATGTCCCTCATTTCAAGAAATATCACTTCATTTTAGTCCCAAAGTTACTTGTTCTACTGTTAAACTTATTTAAAATAGAAATAAAGAATCGTGAAGTGGGGGCTTTAGAAAGTTATTTACAATAGTGGAAGGAATACCACAGTGTTTATGTTTCCTTCAAGACTAATTTTCTTGTGCAATGTAACCTGGGTCTGTCACACATTATTACATCCCACATTTGGGTTTTGGTAGATTAAGAAGTATGAATCAGGCCCCTGAAGATGACCTCTAAAGCCAACATGAGCATGTATTTATTGAAAGCCCCCATTATATATGGTGCATATTTTTTCTTTGCAGGAAATGTATTGGTACTTCCTGATTTACTAAATATGTCCCATAATGCATCATTCTACAATGTAATAGATAGCAGAAGTCCCATATAAAATAACATTCTGGAGCTAGAAATGAAAAGGAGTATTGTAACAAACTAAATCTGACTTGGGTTGGGAAGAAAAAACTATGTATTTTTAAGTCATGCTACTTGGGTAGTTGTTCATATAATTTATAACAGGGATCGGCAACCTTTGGCACGCGGCCCACCAGGGTAAGCCCCCTCACGGGCCGGGCCAGTTTGTTTACCTGCTGCATCTGCAGTTCAGCCAATCGCAGCTCCCACTGGCTGTGGTTTGCTGCTCCAAGCCAAGATGGGGGCCGCAGGAAGCGGCAGTCAGCATATCCCTCGGCCCGCGCTGCTTCCCGCAGCCCCCATTGGCCTGGTACAGCGAACCACGGCCAGTGGGAGCTGCAATCGGCTGAACCTGTGGACATGGCAGGTAAACAAACCAGCCCAGCCCGCCAGGGGGCTTACTGTGGTGGGCCGCGGACCAAAGGTTGTCGATCCCTACTTTATAACAACTTTCACAGTGCATCAAGGTGAGAAGGCAGTGTATATACATAAAACTTTAAACAGAGTACTCATTTCAGGTGTGATTTTTTGTTTACAATATTATTCTTTGGCTGTAGAGAAATGCAATCTGGATCCTATGTTTAAGCTACCTTTTAAAAAAAAATCTAATTTCTGTAATTCACAACTATCTCTTTTCTTTCTCCTTACAAGCAGATGGTTCCCTTTGAACTTATATGGTGTCTATCATCTGAGAATACTAAAGCAATTTACAAAGGGTGGTAGTTAATATCTCAAATCTACAAATGGAACAACTGAAGGACAGACATATTTCTCCTCTTATTCATAGTGGTTTTACACTAGTGTAACTTCATTGACTTTAGTGGAGTTATACCTCATTCACACCAGTGTAAGTCAAGTGTTTTACCCAAACTTACCAGAAAGTCATTGGCAGAGTCAAGAAGATGACCCATTGTATCTCATTTCCAGTTCCATATTCCAACAGCTAAAGTAAACTGTTTCCCTCATTATAGGCACATTAAGCTTTTATAGTCTTGCTAGACAGGGGCTGAAGTGAATGTAATCATTACAAAGTAAGTCTGCTGGCAAGCTGAACTCTTGCAAATCATCCACACTCCCCTTTTAGGATTACTGAGTAACAGTGCTGTACACTTGATTGTTGATGACATTTTCCAACAGCAATATCAAAGAGCGTCCAGTTTCCATGATTCCCCATAGCTGTCAGGATGTCACCTATTTTAAGTGACATTCTATTCAAAAATTTAACTCAAACTCGATATACAAAAAAAAAGAAAATGTATATCTCTGTTTTTGCCTTGAGACCCGTCTGTAATAGAAAAACAATGCGACTTCCATATAATGTGATGTACTCAGGAGAGTACAGAGTCTTATATTCCTAAACTATGGTTGTTTAAGGCACAGCACAATAATGATAACATGAATTTTTAATGATTTTGAGGTCTATTCTGTTCATTGTTTTATTAAATCTAGAGAGATTCATAATGCAAAATAAGTAAAACAAAAAGCACACCCCTTTACATATAAATTCTTCTAACAGTATTAGACTTCTGAAGAGACTGCCCTCTTTTATGTATTTTTAAATTATATACAGCTGTTCTGTCTGTCTCCCTCAATGTCTTATCTTCCCTCTCTTCAGGCAGATGTTGCTTCTCTTCATTAGGCAACTTGAGGCAGAGGAGTACCATGACCGTGGGTCCTAAAGTGTCTGTACCACTTATTAAAGTGCTAATGAGAACTGCAAGGGGATGTCGTCTGTACTAGTTGAAAATATTCTGATTTGATTCAGTTGGGATGGAATCCAGATTCATGCCAAATCTAAGTAGTTTCCAAGGGATCACCAGACCATAATAGGTCTCACCATGCAAAGTGCTGATGCCTCCCATTAGGAGCTAAGCACCCTCGAATCCCTTTTGACTACTGTGACCCAGAAGGCATTCTGCACTTCTCATGATAAGGTCCATATCAGAATGTAGGGTTTATGTATACAGGATTACTTTGTTCAGGCCATCTATCTTCAGAGACTAGAGAAGGTTGTGGTATTTTGTTTCCTCCATTTACCTTCTTTTAAGATAAACTTTTCCTTAATTTTTGTGATCACCAAAGTCAGCAACACTACATCATCCCACAATGTGTTCTGAAGCAACACAACATAAAATAACTGTTCTGTTTTTCTTCTCTGCCAGGTGACAAATTACTTCCACTGGAGCTGTTGTTATGGACAGATCATCTGTTTTGAAGCTTCCTAAACAATGTGTCAACACTTTAAAGATGTGAACAACCCATTCCTATTCTACGTGCAGTGGGTGGAGGAAAGAGCCAGTTGATAATTTTCCCTTTGACCTGCCATTTCTAGAATTTACTACTCTTAATGCCTGGATACTTCTAAAGTTATTTCTCCTGACCCAGCATTTCTAGAATCTATGCCTCCAGTCAGACACAGTATGTATATATCAAAGGGGCAGACTGTGCAATGAGGAAAAATCCATCTGTTCAGATTATTTTTCCATCCTTATCTTCACTGTTGGGGTGCTCTTGTTTTTCTAAATGATTCAACTTTTCCTCACACTTTTTAATCTTGTTAAATAAATTTTAAGTTCTTTAAAACAAGTAAAAGACCTGAGAGAATGATTCAAAATAGCCAGAAAATACATGAACTGAAGGTGACAGCTAAAATCCTTCAAAAATAAATATAGGGTATCCTATAATAATTAAGATATGAGACATTTTGTGCTTGGTTAATTTAACCTCATTTAAAAATTTGTAATTATTGATCACTGTCCAAAATGAATTTAAATAATTTTCTCAAATATTTCAGAGGATTAGAGACTTGTTGAACAATTTCCTAACTCTTTTGGTTTTGAACTAGAGAAGTCTGACGTTATTAAATATTCCTGTTTAGTAGATGATTTGAGCCCCAAACTATCAACAATAAACTTGATTAATACTTTTGTTTGCTTATTTTCTTAAATACAACTGGTACCAACACTAATCACTTAATCATAATCATGGCTATTTATCTGGGTGCTCTAACTGGGCACTTCCATACTTCACATGTTTGTATTTCTTTTAAGTTTAACTTCTCTGAATTTCCTGGGATTATAGTGCTTGGATTCTGGGTAATCGCAACATCCCTGTAATATATTTTACCCTAAATTGCTGATAAATATTCTCAACCTTAATTCCGTCTTAATTTTGTTTGTTTGGGACTATATATTTGATAAAAGAGCAGATCTTCTAAGCACTTTCAGTAATTTATACTTGCCAAATATGTAAGACTGTACACATGGATAAGTGATTCCACATGCAATTACCCTTTGTCATCTGCAGCTAAATATTTTGCCACTTTATGCTTACTCATGCATATTTTGTGGGTACAACTTATGTGTCTATTTGTGAACATTGGTTCCAAAAAATAAGGAAAATATTATATATAGTGCTTACCAAACTTTCATTATACAAATTATACACTGACAAATGTGTTACATTTAAAATGTTTCAATAAATTATATCTAATCTATTAATAATTAATGATTCATAAATGTCTGGTGGTTTAGTTAACATATTCTGGATGGGTAATACATTTTATTAAACGGACAAGACCAGAGCCTCAAATGGTGTATATTAGCATAGCTCCATTGTAACTTCAATGGAGCCATGCTGATTTACACCAGCAAAAAGAACATATATTTAGAAAATATATATTTCCCTCTTATCAGGTCATCTATTCACATATCTTCATGATCACTTTTTAAAACCTTTCCACTTCTTTTTTTCAATCAAATATAAACATCCATATTAGCACTGAAAGTTAAAAGAACTGTCTGAATTTACTCGATTCAAAAGAACACATTCATTTTGTCAAGCATTTGATGGGTAAGCTGGAGTGAGTTGTTTACTTCAGAAGATGAGCTGAACATAGTTTTTGTTACTCCTGATTTGACCATGAAAATTTAAGCTGACAGCTTTAAACCTATAGGCATCCAAGTCCTTCTTCATCAAACTAGCATTGACTTGTTCTTTGAATCTTTAAGATTGATATGAAGTAAACTATTTTAGTACCATTTTTAGAAATACTGTTTCAGATCATGAAACTGAGAGGCCTCAACTTTTATTTTACAAACCTAAGTAGAATCCGAACATACCCTTTGATGGCAAAGTCCATCTGTGGAGAAGGGAGCGAATTTATGGGGCCAATTCAGTGAGCTGAAATTTAGAGCACCCAGCTAATCATTTTAGGCACTATTCACCAACCTATGAAGAGAACAATGAGAGCACCTCTCTCCCACTCCCCCTCCCCCAAGCATTCAGATGTCCCCGCCTCCACAGGGAAATCCCACATATAGTGATGCATCTGCAGACGATCAGGGCAGCCAATCCAAATACAGTGTGACTGCCACAACATACAACTGGAAGAAGGATATTCTTGGGCTAAGGCAATGGTACTCAGGAAATCTAGTGTTGAGTCGCAGCTGTGCCATAGACTTTCTGTGTGATCTTGAGCAAGTCATTTAAAAGTATGTCTACACTGCACCTGGGAGAGAGCCTCCCAGCCCAGGCAGAGAGACTTGAGCTAGCCCAGTAAAAATAACACTGTGGATATTGTGGCTCGGGCCAAAGCTTGGGCTTTCAAGCCTAAATGGTTGGTTGGGCTTGAGAACCTGAGCTCCAGACTAAGCTACATTATCCACATTGCTATTTTTAGTATGCTAGCTTGAGCCCCGCTAGCACAAGTCTGTCTTGCAGGGCTGAGAGGCTCGCTTTTCAGCACCAGTATAGACAAGCCCTTACTCTCTCAGTGCCACAGGTTCCCACCTGTAAAATGGGGATATTGTGAAGTTAAGCTGATAAATGATTCTGAGGTATTCAGATACTACATTAAAAGGTCCATGTAGGTTCAGGTGCTGTGCACAGAGCAGTTTCTGTGATATGGGAGAAATGATGTTTATGCTCTTTTAGGTAACCACTTTGGCCAAACTACACCTCTGTTTGCTTTTTGGTATTCACGGATATGTAACATGTGCTATCATTGGTTTGTGTAAAGTTTATGTTTTTGGCCAGAATTAGAGGGAAATAATTTCAGGTGTATAGATGGATAAATGCAGTCTGCCTACATACAATCATCTATATTTATGTTCATATTCCAATATGGCGCTCAAGCCAGAATTTGGTCCTTCATATTGAGGCTCAGAACAGAGGAGCACCTTAGCTATTCAGTTACTGTGGAACCTTGCAGAAAGTTCAAGTTACTGGGCAAATGCAAATGTAGAACATTAATTTCATATTTTACATTCATGAATCTCTTGAAAAAGCTACAATATATTTTCCTTTAAAACATTTATTTTAGAACACTTGGATGTGGCATTTTGAAAAGTCACTAAAAAGATTTTGTGCTAATCAAAATATACAATAAAATCCACTTCTGTATATAGGATCCAGTGCATTAAAGGATCTATTGATCTTGTAAAGTAATTTTACTGATAGTTACTGATACCCTTTGGTTTGTTAGCTTGTTTTTTCAGGGAAAATAGTGATGTGGATTTTTTTTTACCACCAGAACTTTACAGATTTTTACATTACCCTAACTCCTAAGGAGCTGAGATAGTTTAACAGACAAAACCTAGAAAACTGTAAGCTCACACTGTTTAGACTAACAGTTATAGCTCTGACAGTTTCCTCTTTTTTTCCCCAGAGCATGCATTTGTATTTTGAGATTTTGATAAATAAGGAGAAAAATCTCAATATTCTTTCTATCCAGATGGTCATGATACTAGAACAACCCAGTGCCCTACTTAGTTTAAATAGAATTTTTCCAAGGATTATATAAACTTAAGAAGCAATATTATGGAAGAAACTTAACAATATACAGTACGTATTAAATCAGATTTTATATTAAGAATCCATGTGCTTTCATCCAAGTTGATAGAAAGACGATATGGATTTTTTTCTCTCTCTTTTGGTCCATTACCATAATCTTAGCAGGTAGAATGTCCTTTGAGAGGAAAATTAAAGTTTGGGGAATACAGAGCATTATTAAATAAAGTACATTGAAACTGAAGAGGACATAAACGTAAGTGAATCTTTCCAAGGCAGAAAACAGTTTAGAGAAAACAGTATTCTACTACAGAGAAACATTGTATTTGCTGTCAGGGGTCCGATCTATCCATAAGAAGTTTTTATCCTCATTATAAAAAGGCTTTAATACCAGTTCTTTCCATATCATAATGTTTAGATGTAGTAACACAGGCCCTGACACTAAGTCTGGATCCACTATTGCAGACCTCTTGTGGCCATGTGGCCTCTCCATTGATTTCAGTGGAATTGTGACTTGTGCCGGCAGAGCTGGGCATGCTCACTACAGGTCTGAATTTGCATGGATGTACTAGTAAATATTGATTCTGTTTAGTGAGCTATTAACAAAGACATAGAAAGAAATAAAATATAGGTTAAAAATAAATTTGTCGTCAGAAGTTCAGCTGCGTGTGTGTATGTGTGTGTGTGTATGCTTTCCCAGCTCTGGCACAGCAGACCTCGAGCAAACTGCCCAACAACCACAAGATCCATTAAGGTACGAAGGCACCAGCCATGTTTATTGTTGGCAAAGCACGGTACTAGTATCCCACAGACTCTACCGGACCACTAATACATTATCTGTCTGTAACAACGGACGCAGCTCAGTGAATGGTGAGACTTTCCAATTCTCCCTACTCCAGAGAGAGACACTCCTTCTAAGATACCTGTTTATACCCCAATAGAAACAAGTTACGTATTGCCCCTCTGATGTAGTTAGGTGCCACCTTCTGACGTAGCTAACCACCACCCATTACCTTATACCTGTTGGTTCGATCAAAACATTTTTATCAATCATGCTGTCATCCTGACCTTATTTTTAGGATGGGTCAGTGTGTTCTCGTTACCTTTGAGGGGTGTGTTTGTACCATACTTGGTTTTGGGGTGTTCTGGTACCATCCTTCTGGAATGTGTTTGCGTGAGTGTCCTGGTACCTAGCCTTTCTTAGGAATGTGTGCATTTTTGCAATACCAGCCCTGTTCTTGCCAGATTCTGTGAGCAGGGCCTGTCTCTGGCTCTGTCAAGGTTCCTCCCCCACTCTGAACTCTAGGGTACAGATGTGGGGACCTGCATGAAAAACCTCCTAAGCTTATCTTTACCAGCTTAGGTCAAAACTTCCCCAAGGTACAAAATATTCCACCCGTTGTCCTTGGATTGGCCTCTACCACCACCAAACTAATACTGGTTACTGGGGAAGAGCTGTTTGGACGCATCTTTCCCCCCAAAATAATTCCCAAAACCTTGCACCCCACTTCCTGGACAAGGTTTGGTAAAAAGCCTCACCAATTTGCCTAGGTGACTACAGACCCAGACCCTTGGATCTTAAGAACAATGAACAATCCTCCCAACACTTGCACCCCCCCTTTCCTGGGAAATGTTGGATAAAAAGCCTCACCAATTTGCATAGGTGACCACAGACCCAAACCCTTGGATCTGAGAACAATGAAAAAGCATTCAGTTTTCTTACAAGAAGACTTTTAATAAAAATAGAAGTAAATAGAAATAAAGAAATCCCCCCTGTAAAATCAGGATGGTAGATATCTTACAGGGTAATTAGATTCAAAAACATAGAGAACCCCTCTAGGCAAAACCTTAAGTTACAAAAAAGATACACAGACAGAAATAGTTATTCTATTCAGCACAATTCTTTTCTCAGCCATTTAAAGAAATCATAATCTAACACATACCTAGCTAGTTTACTTACTAAAAGTTCTAAGACTCCATTCCTGGTCTATCCCCGACAAAGACAGACTATAGACAGACACACAGACCCTTTGTTTCTCTCCTTCCTCCCAGCTTTTGTCTCCTCATTGGTCATTTTGGTCAGATGCCAGCGAGGTTACCTTTAGCTTCTTAACCCTTTACAGGTGAGAGGAGCTTTCAAAGGGGTTTACCCTTCCCTTTATATTTATGACAGGCTCACAGCCTGATTTTACTTTATATCAGCAAAGCTTTGACCACTACTTTAGCCCAGGCCTCAGGCCTCATACCAGGCCTCTGATACAAGGCCTTATGTTTCAGGCTCTGTTCCCACTACAAAAACAAGCTAAAAAAAATCTGTTGGTCCAAATATTGATAAACAATACAATAGTGTATTATTTCATGTAGCTTCAGATATTTTGGTGGTGAGCTATAAGTAGCTGGCTAGCTAGTTACTTTCAAACAAACAAATGGCCATGCAGATATGTGAACCACTGGATACACTTCCTTTGATCAAGACGCTGAACTTGTAGTGAGACTAAAGACCCAATTCTAATAGGATCTTCAGTATTCTATCTTGTCATTCAGGGGCACTTTATTATAGATACTTCTAAGAACAGTAATTTTCCATGATATTTGACAGTAGTATAAAATGTTAAATGTTTTGAAGTGTAATCACAAGTTGAGAATTTATTTTTTTTTCCCATTGAACTTAGGTCTTTACTGCCCTCAACAGTAGCAATGCTGTACATGAAGCCATGTGTTGCCTTCCATTAACATACAGCAGAATCACTTCAAACCTTGGGCCTCCGATTAGCACCCCTTCAAATCCAGCTCTGAATGTATTATTGCTCAAATTTCACTTTGCTGATTTTTACAAATAGTTTCACGGGAAGGAACTTGATTGTGCAATAATTCCTTAAGCATCTCTCGAGTGCTTTGCTGCCGTGACATTTTAACATATTTATTCAGCTATGTAGAATGTTTGCTCAGCAGTCGCCTTGTTTGCAGGCATTTGCACACTGTTTAAAGTTCCTTTAAACCCTTTCTGGCATGAAGAACGTGATTCTAGAACTTGATTTTAAGGAAGCTAAAAGTGCTAGTTTATGCTGCTGCGGTAATGCATCTGGCTCCTTGCTGTTTGAATTATTGACTTAACAGTGCAGTACCTGCTCCAAGAACTGAAAGGCTTGGACACTGGACTAGTCTGAAGGGAGGAAAGGCCATATTGTACTTAACAATGACCATTGAGTCAGCTCCATTTTACCTGTTAACAAGTTTCTAGCCTTGGAACATTCAGCTAAAAATTCATTATGATTTTCTTTCTGCATCGCTGGTTTCTTGGGGTTAATTGTTTAATATTATCAAAGCTTTAACACTTTTTTAAAAAGCAAAAAACCCACCACCATCACCATACTATTCTCCCTATCTCCTGGAGATTTTCCCCTACAGTACAAATCTTGTGTTTCTGGTCATTGTTTTTGGATAAGGACTATGCATGACTTACAT
Source organism: Eretmochelys imbricata (assembly GCF_965152235.1). Taxonomy (NCBI): domain Eukaryota; kingdom Metazoa; phylum Chordata; order Testudines; family Cheloniidae; genus Eretmochelys; species Eretmochelys imbricata. Next base: position 25,312,364 of record NC_135579.1, read on the forward strand.
ATCCAAAAAGGATGATATTTTAATTTCAGACACTGGAAAATGTGCTATTTTAATATGTACCACCAATTTCTCCTTTGTATATGCACAGTTAAACTTTATTATAACAATAGTGTTCAGGTATTTGAAAACTGCTTATGCATAGAATTCAAGAAAAACATTGACGTGTCAAGAATAATTAGGCATAGTTGTACTACAACTATTTTCATCACTACTATGTATACAGCACTATAGATGAATGTGATTTCAGAATTTACCCCAAGGATTCATAATACATAACAGTACTGATGCCATGACAACGCGATAGCCAGTTTGGCAGTGAACTTCTATGCAGACTTGCAGCACCCTGCTACTCAACTACTTAGCTTATGGATCCAATCCTATAAGACTGACATCTGTGGGAATTTGCCAATGGCTTCAATAGGATGAGGCTCGAGCCCTATGAGCAAATATTAATACAAGCCTAATCTCGTTTCCATTTAAATCAATGGCAAAACAATGCAACAGTTACAGAATATAAACAGATACTACTGTGTGTGACTAAAACCTTCGAACATATTCCAAGTGTGAAACAGTAAATGTCGCTAGAGGTGACATTCCAATGCATTTTAACTTACTAGCCAGTCTAGTATCCTTTCCTTTTGAGGAAAGTGGATGATAAGAGCACTGAGAACCTTGTAGTTTATAAGTTAGGATGCCTTCTTCATTGATTCCTGCCATATTCTTTTTCAGAAGTTAAGTGCCGACGACCAGAAGAATGGTATCTGGCGATATTCTTTTTATCTGAACATTCTTGTTCCAAGTTCTTGGCCTCTTGTTTTTCAGTCTATTATCTACATGCTGCCAGTGAGTGAGGTAATCCATCAGCACTGTATTAACGTTTATTTCTATGTAGATGACACACTGATTTAATCTCAGCATAGCCCTTCAGCTATTGGTGTGCTGCCCGCTTATCTTGCTGACACTGAAAGATGGATGTGGCACAGGTTTATATTGAATTAAAAATCACTTTTCAAGATTTGAAATGAGGGGACTGCAGTGGACAAAGCTAATTCCCCAATGGCATCAGCACTGCATTGTTCTTCTTTGCTTTATAAATGTATGTACCCAGTTATTATACCAAAGAGTATGGGAATGAATCCCTGTAGTCCTTACTCCAGTAAAATTCCAACTGACATCAGCAGAATAAGATCAGTAGGATCTGGCCTATCTGGAATACAGTGGGCATGTACATACCTGTTTATATAACACTTGCCCCAATTTCATTTCCATTATTGAAAAACAATACCTAAATTCCCCAAGCAATACATATCTGCTCACACACTGCCAAGCAATGCCACTGCTGAAAGCAATTACTCTGGGATATGGTACTGCCAGCTGGGCTAGATAATAGCACTAACACCATCATTTACAGTCAAAAATACTAAATAATGCAAAATCATGCTATCTAACTCAGAGGTCATGTATGGCAAAACTATTTTATGCTTGCCTTTGTACAAGGCACAAAAACATCTTCCTAATAGGATTCCTAATGCTGAATCAAAACACCACAAAAGCCTAGGTACCCTCAGGAAGAGACCTGTTTCAAAAAAGAAGAAAAAATGTCATGAAAAAAGGTTTAATACCTAGTACCTAGGTATTTCAGTAATTGATAGATCACAATGAAACACACGAAGGGCCAGATTCTGCTCCCCCCCTCACCCCAAAAATGGCTTTGTGCTGCTCTGGTGGCAGAAAGTATCTTTAAAGCAAACTTAATTAGCTGCTTTGGGCTTTTTCTCTTATAGAGGAATTCAAATGGTATATAGCTGCAGCAGTTAAGGTGTTGCTGATTCATCAGCTGGTGGAGACGGAAGAAGCAAGGACCTGCTTTCTCTTCACCAACTTTGGGGTAATGTGTACCCATGAAGGGCAAATGGAGGGAGCAGTCCCTGTGTTCTTCTGAATGCAAGGACAGCAACTTTGGTTGGCCCTTATGTGAAAAAGTCAGTGCACATTTCTCCCATCACCCCTTGAATCCATTGACTATTTGGCCCTGGATGTCCACATGATATGTATAAAGGTATTATTACTTTATTATTATTATTATTTGTATTACAGTAGCTTCCAGGAGCCCTAGTCATGGATCAGGACCCCATTGTATTAGGCACTGTACAAACACAGAACAAAAAAGACAGTCTCTGCCCCATGGAGCTTATGGTGTAAATATAAGAGAAGAGACAAGAGATGGATACAGACAGACAGGAGTACAAGTGAATAACGAGACAATACTGGTCAGCATGACAGACAGTGGTCTCTTTCCCCCACATTCCAACTATTGTTAAGATTTTTATTAGGCATCAAAGCAAAGGAGCGGAAAATGAGGAACTTTTGGATGTTTGTAGGAAGTGCCTACCATGTGTGTGCGGCAGGATAGGAGAAAGCACAGAGGGGCATGTTTGAAAATGTAACAAGTCCGCACCGGCATCCTAGGCTAACTGGGGGTGAGCATTGAAAGCTTGATAGCAAATGAGAGATTATATGTGGTTGGGCATTGAGTGCAAAGGGCCTTGGAAGTGAATATAAGCGTCTTCAGTTTGATGAAATAGAGAAGAAGGGGAAGCCAATGAAGGAATGCAAAGAGAGAGGTGTCATGGTCAAAGCAATGGGGTAGGCAACATTAATTTAGCAGTAGCATTCTGGATCGATAGGAACAGGACAAGCTTGCATTTGTCAAGGCCAGAAAGAAGGATTTTGCAGTAACTGAGAGGTGAGATGAGAACATGGCTGACAGTTTTAGCTGTGTGGATGGAAAGGAAAAGTCATATCATAGTACTGCTATGCAGAAGTAAGACAAGATTTAGACACAGTCTGGATGTATGGACCTAGAGAAAGGTGCAAGTGAAAGATGATGGCCAGGTTACTGGTATGCATGACAGGCAGGATGGAGGTGTCCACAGTAATCAAGAAAGGAGATATCAGAAATAGTTTGGGGGCAGAAAGATAAAGAGCACTGTTTTAACTGTATTTACCTCAAGCTGGTGGTTAGCATCCACAAAGAGATGTCAGAGAGACAAGCTGAGATTTAAGGTTGGCCAGAAGGAGACAAGTCTGAAATAGAGAGATCAAGTGGTGACCTGCCAGAATAGAGATGGAATTTGACTTTGCAATTGCAAATGAAATTGCCCAAAGGTAAGATATAGAGGAAGAAGAGATGGGACCAAGGAGAGAGCCCTGTGGAATTCCAACAGAAAACTGAAAAGCAGATGAGGTTACTTGGGGGTATATATCTATGATCTACATGTATGTAGAAATATCAAGAATAGGCTCTAATATGACTGCATGTTCACATATTTGCAATATGCCTGTTGATAATGTGCATTACATTTCCCCTATTGGTAATTAATGCCCTAGAGGCATCTGTTTCACTGGAAAGATACATAAACCATGAAAAGATTAAATCTAATTATCATTATTTCAATTTCTGGGGCAAGGCTTTTTCATAAATAATTATGTCTTAGTGTAAAACTGGCAGGCTTTAAACAGTTGCCCTATCATTCATAATAATGAGTAGAATAATAAGCCACAAGCCAAACTTTCACATGCTTTCATTAGCTACAGAAGGCTAATTAGGACTTTAACCAGAAATGCCACTAAGCATCATGTGCACTGAGGTAATTACAGCATTGAGGATATTAAGAAAGTGAAAGATACATTATCCTACCAAAAGAGCTCCAAATCCGGGAATGGCATGATGTTGACAAATTCACTTTCCACAAAATCATCCTCCCTTTAAATGAATTTAAAGCATATAATCATGTGTTGAGAAATCATGTCAAGCAACTTAAATCTAGATGTTGAAAAAGGACAAATTGGGCCTGATTCTCCTCTCACTTAACACAGTGTGAACAGGATTAAGAACAATGAATTCAGATCAGTTATAGTCATGGAAAACTAGTGTAGTTGAGATCTGGGTCAAGGTCACTGTCTGAAGGCTGACCAAGTCTGATCTTGCTTACATGGAAGTCAGCAATATTTTTGCCATTATCTATAATAAGAGTTCATTCATTCATTCATTATCAAAATGTTGACTTCCACCTGCGATCACCAATGACACCAGCCTTCATCACCCTCTTGTTAAATTTTCAAACAAGCACATTCATGTTTTGTCTCATGCTATCCTCCATGCAAGGAGGAGCATCTTCAAGTCCACTTTACTGGCCTTCTTCAAATCCCTTCTTAAAACTACCCTTTGCCTTAATGACAACAGTTAGGCAGCAGGTATGCTAAAATCACCGCTTAGAATGCTGCCCACTATTGTGTCGTTGACTCCTTATGTTCCTCCATCTGTCTGTATGCATCTGTTCTGCCACCTTTACTGGGGTTAGGCTGGAATCTCACCATTGACCATTTTTGCTGCTGGTTAATTGTAAATGTGGTTGTAAGTAGTAGTTGAGGAGGGTTTAACCCTTCCACATTTAATTGACTGAAGTGGTGGTGTCCACTTGAATCAAATTTACTGTGAAGCGTCCACATCCCTGCTATGTCAATGCCTAAACCATTAATAGCTTTTAGCAAGGTATTTCCTGTCAAGAGTTGTAATGTAGTGGACAGTACAGAGAGGGATGTGGAAAAATAGTAAACATATTATCAGGAGAGATCAAGCCAAATAGCTACCAAAGAGCATTTTAACAAGCTGAATTATTGGGCTTATAGATCCTAAGCCTCTTACATCCTAAAAAAAGAATCAGTTCAAACCATATCTTTTTACCTGTGACTTTAATGCTATGTCAGTGGTGGTGCCCTATAGCTGTTCATAAGCAATTGTTCTAGATTTGCTATTTTATTGTGAATGCAGTTGAACTCAGCAGCAGCTCAAAGTATTCTGCAAAACAAGAAAATGAAAGAAAACTAATAAATGTGGCTTTCACCTCAGCTTAATAAATGATGAAGTCTCCCAGTCACAAATCACCACAACGTAAATTCTACCCCCAAATAAAAAAGCTCCTAACTGGGGTGGCTCATGCAATTCAATATCGTCTATTCATCTAACACTGTTCACTTTGCTGTGCTTTATAATTTAGTAAATTAGCAATGAGGTTTGATCTAAGTGCATTACACATGCTGTTAGGTATAATAATGCACATGGTACGCTTCATTTAAACTATCAGTTACACCCATTACTATTAATTTAATTTTACCTTTTGTTATTGATTGCATTTATTTATTTTCACTGGGTTTTCACTGGGATAAATTAATCCCACAGACAACCTTTCTGTGAAATCACCAGTTAGAAATTTTCAGTCAAGCAGCATGTATTGGACTCTTGGACATGTTTTCTATGGAAGCACACAAATCATTTTCTTTATGAGGGCAGACAGAGCCGAACTGAAGGGCTGATACAACATATGTGAAATCTTCTGAGTGGCTCACAAAATTTTATCCTAGTGCCCATTCAATTTACTAGATATATTATATATATAGTTGCACTACATTTAAGAAAGTAATGGTAGAATATTGTGGGCCAGTTAAAGATGTTCTGAAAGGCAGTATGTTCCAGTGGATAGAATGCTGGTTTTAGGTTCTGACTCTGCCTGGGATCTGGTTTTGTGAATCTGTCTGAGTATGTACTGATCACTCATTAGCATGTGTTTCTTCCATGCCCTGCTGAACAAATCTCAGTGGAGTTCATATTTCATCATCCTCCACATTCATGTTTATGTCTTGTACTCATAGTGGAAATATGTACTTGCAGTTTCTGTGAAATGTATGCCACTGGTACAGTACATGAATGAGGATGTATCTGTTCAACACATGTAGCTTGTTTTCAAGTGCATGATATGTCCTGAGGAAACAGTGTGCCCCTGATAGATTCCAGGTTATAGTTCTGAAAGGTCTTTAGTTTGTCAGTCATAGTAGGCTCTCTCCTTTGGTTGTCTCTCTTCCTTTTGGTCTGTTACTTCTTCCACCACTGGAGGATGTAGCAATGCTGGGGCTACTGGTACCAAGATATTTGCATTTCTTGACATCAAATGTTTATGGGGATGCTATTAGTGCCTTCTGTGGGATTTTTCTCCCCTCAAAGATGGCTTTCTACACATTTTCTTTGCCTATTGCTGCCTTCTTGAATAGAGTCTTAGCAGTTTTAACTGTTGATTCAGCTGTTCCATTTAACTGGCCTTGTTATGGTGACAATGTAGTATAATTTACCATTCCCAGGTAAATTGCACAAAAACACTGCAAGAAACTAGGGTCTGTTGTCTTAAACTATTGTTTGGGATATCATTCTTGCTGAAATGCTTCATTGCTTTGTCTGTGATCAGAGCTGTGGTAGTGTGACAGCTCATCTAGTTCCCAGAAGTCTGAAAAGCAGTTTACAAATAATGAGATAGTTTGTGAAGTTTGTAATGAAAAGCTCCATTCCTACTAAAGTTATGTATTTCATTATCTCTTTTAGCTGCTTCGTCTGCATTTCCCTACATGTATCACAGCTTCTCACCAGGTCTTTGATATCTTTGGCCATGTTTGGCCAGTATACGGTGTCCTCGCTTTCTAGAGAAATGCTTCTATTCCAAAATGGCTGTGATGTATTCTTGAGAGCATTTCCACTCTCAAAGATCTGTATATTAGGATTCCACTGCCTTTACATGTGATGCTATCTTACATGCTCCTCTCATCTCAACAGTTCCACTATTCTTGGGAGGCAAATGTGGTTTTTCCCTTGGTGTCTAGCCATCCTGACAGAATGATGGAGGTGAACTCTTAAATGTCTTTGTCTTATATAGTCTGGATTCTTTCCTACCCCTGCCTTGAAACTGAAATGTAACTGGCTTGGTTCATGCTTTCTATGATTTCTGTATTTGCCAGGTTAAGGAGACCATATTCTTGTTCGGTTGCCATATTTTCATGCTGCAAGGCTGCTCTGGATAAGAAGTCAGCTATGTACATCTTAATGCCTTTCTTGTAGTGTACATGTAAGTTGTAGAGTTGCAGTTTCAGTAGCATGCACTGAAGGTGTCTTGTGTGGCCACTGTTCCCTGCAAGTCCTGTTAGTACAGCACTGATATTCTTCTGCTACAGGTTTAATCTCAAATGGCATTCTCAACCCTCTGTACCTACCTGCTAGTGTCCAAAATATGGTGAAGCCTTTCTTTATCCACTAGCATTTACCAATATCTGTCTTTGGCATTAAGTACTGAGAATATTTTTGCTTTGGCAAGTCAAGTAATACTTTTTTCAGTTGGTAGTGAGTTCTTTTTAGTGCTTTGTTTGATATGCTTGGATCTGTGCAAATGCACAGCTTGACCAGGCTTTGCAATAGCTACCATGCTGCGTATCTAACTTGTGGGCTCTGAGACATTAATAATGATGCCTTCTTTTTCCATTTGCTTTATTGTTCCTATTATTTTTTTTCAATGCAATGGGGTACTTTGTGAAGCAGGTTCTTTACTGGCCAAATTGTTTATTTCCAGCTGTAACAGGACTGGACATCCTAGTCCATCAGAAGCATCATGGTAATCTTTTAGGAGCTTTGCTTCAGTCTATTCTGCGCTCTAGATAGGGTTTTTTTTGTTTTTGTTTTGCTTGTGTGTCTATTGTTTGAATCATTTGTCTCAGGTTTAGTATCATTAGGTTCATGTATTTGCTTGTTTTAGCTGAAAACAATGACTTCTGCATTACTTGTACTACCTAAAATTTCAGCCCATATACTTTTTCTTGGTATTCTGCTTGTAACTTAGATTGTCCTAGTGGTATTATGATTCATGTCATCATATACTTTAATTTGGCTTTGTTTGTTTACAATTTCACTTTCTTCTCTTGTGTAATACTGAGGAAACCTTTGTAGTCTAACACATTCACTGATGTTCCAAGTCTATTTCATATTCAATTTCCTGTTTGTTTGTGTGCTGTTTCCTTGTCTTTGCATCTGGTGCTAGTCTGAGCTTTACAAGCCATTTATTTTTGCTGTTTTGCACTGCATTAATCTCATATACATGCAAAAAAACCCTCCTCTTTGGAGCAAGGACCATCTTTCTATTCAGTGTTTATATAACAGCTAACACTATGGGTCCTGATCCATGATGAGGGCTCCTAGGTGCTATGTTAATAGAAATACAAATAATAATAGTATCTCGTTCTCTGAGTCATTGCTTGCTTTCTTGATATGTTGCTTTTCTTGTCTGCAAGCTTTGGCATAATGATTTTGCTTGCCAAAATCATTTCATATGAACCCAAATGCTCGGTATTTTGCATTATCATTTTTCTCCACAGTATCCACAGGCCTTCTTTTGTATTTTGTCTCCTCTGTTTTGTATTTGTGCATTTACTTTTACACAAATGTTGGTGTATTTTTCCTTGTATTTTCATGCTTCCCCTGTGCTGCTTGCTGAACTCTGTCTGCTCCACCTATTCTCTTTCATTTACATGTGAGTTTGTTCAATAGCTTTGCACATCTATAGTTCTTTGTAGATTTAATGTGGGCTCGGAGTATTCTCCTTCAAACTCTTGCATCTTTCTTCCCTATTACTAACCTATCATGAAGCAGTTCATCTTTTAAGATTTGATAATTGCATCAGTCAGCCACTTTGCACAGCTTGACAATATACTGATCACTAGTTTCTCCAGATTTTTGGTTAATCTTGTTGAAAAAATTGATATGACATTTCTTGTGGGTTAAAAATGTTTTTTGGAGCACTTCTAGGATTTTACATGGGTCCTCCCAGTCTGCTGCTGACATATGCGGATCCTGCTGCAGCCTTTCCCCATTACAAATAATAGTGTGACTGCTCATATTTTGTTTTCCTTTTATTCAGTTTTATTGTTTTTTCCCCTTTCCCAAAAATGTCCACTTGTTGAACACATCCCCTTTCCTGCCATCCATTGGCACGGGACACAAATCTGATTTCTGTTTTCTCTTTATTTGTTTTCCCCTCCACTATCTTAGTTTCTGTTTTGACACACCTGGGAGCTGATTCATTTCTGACACCATGTTCTGTTTGCAAGCATAAAGAGACAAAGCCAAGACACTGTGACATGCAGGCCTTATTCATTATTCTACGTACACTGTCCTCTCTCACCAAGAAAGAACAGTTCTCTAAGTTCCTACACATAATCATACTATTGCACCCCTTATCATAACAATCAGGACCTCTGCTGGGGAGAAAACCCAGCTGACTGGCAGTTCCAGAAAAAAATGCTGGCCCATCAGGCAAATACCTAGTCCAATAGCCTAACCTAAGCATCAAGACAGAGCTACAGCAGAAAATTAGGGATGGGTAAACCTCAAAAGTTAGAGAGTTCAGATATGAATTCTTATGAAAATGAAAGTATGGAGGCTTCGCCAAAGCTTATATCAACTATTGGGACCTCTTATGTTTGCTAATTGGGCTGATCCTCTTCTAACATTGGGCTTTCTATTTCAGATTCCAGCTGGATATAATTACAGAACGTCTTTCATTTTTGCACACCCATTTGTAGCACTTTGCAAGCACCTAAAGCGAGAAACAGTGCTTAAGTATTTCAAAAACTTTTAAATGGGGAAGACTGGAGACTTTTATATAAGACACTTCACCCAACCCTAAGTAAAATGCACATTTAATGTAATTACAAATACTGCTGGCACGTTATGAAGAAACAGCTGGCTTTGTCAAAAAGGGGACAAACTTAATTCTGCATAACCTCCTCAATCTAAAAAAAAAATACACAAAATGACATCTTCCAGTATTCCACTCCCATTTTTCTCCCTCTTCCTCTATTCCTGATTCATTCCTCTCCACCTCCTTCGCTCTTTTCTCATCTTCCTGTCTGTCTGTCTCCTTTCATTTTCTCTTCCTTCTTTCTCCATTCACCTCTCTTCTTTTTCCTCCCTTTTGAAGTTGGATGCCATCATTAAGAACACAGGCTCACCTCTTGTATTGAATTCTGCCATTAGTTCCAATCTGGGTTTGGGTTAGATAAATATTATAAATTATATTTAACCTAACAGAAAAAAATATCTGACAAATCATAACCCCCTGAAAAACTGCATTTACTAGGGACACTGCAGATTATTCTAATTCCATAAATGAGATGATGGTTTTTTAATTTCTTATCTTTTATTGAGAACTTATCTTCACTTAATTTAAATAATAGCTGTAGAGGGGAGACAGTATTTTATTGCATATCAACCCTTGTGCAATATTTCAGTCACATATTTGGCACTATGTTTAGGGGGCACTGCCTCAGCTTAAAATCCCACTCACTTAAACAATGCTAACAGAGGTAAACTAAACCACTGTAGACAAAACTCCGCCAGATCAGCAAAGTTCAGATCCTCCATTGAACCCCGGCAAAACTGCGGGGGCTGGAATCAGAATCAGTATGCCAATTTAGACCCATTCTTATAGAGGAAAGCAAAATGTATACATAGAACTTTGTGTTCTAGTGTGGTAGGAAGAATGAGAACCAATTTGCCACAGTCCATTTAGCTTTATGAAACAGACAACTGCATACAGTGCAGAGGAGTTCAGAAAAAATATTTTTTCACATACAAGAATCAAAAATAAAAGAAGACAGTGTTCGGTTCTGGCAGAAAGCCTCAACATTAAAACTATACATCATTTCATGTATTCAAAACTTGTTTTAATAATCCTCTTGTCATCTACTTCAGTGCTATCTGTATTATTAATTGGATGGAAAAGGCCCTGTGCCATAGGACACGGCTGCTTTCTTTCACCATAATGCATACCTATAACAGAGAGCTTTGGATTTTTCATATCATGGACTCTAATGGGCTATTTAAAAGGGAGCCAAGTCAAGCCTGACGTGTATAAATTGATCTAGGTACCTTAAATATTGTCCAGCATATTAAAGTTCACCTTTAAGATTTCAGGGGTGTTATTATATTATTGCTTTAAATCTGTGTTTGCTGTATCCCTAAACTTGTGTGAGGGTGAGAGTGTGGTGGCTATGGAGTGACTCATGGTAAACCAGTGAGTATACCCATTTGTTTACAATGGGTCATACAAACACAGTATAGAATATTTTGAGGACTGGGGGGAGAGGGGGAGTTCTTTATAGTTAAAGTTTCATTTTAAAAAATGTCACAGAGAATATGAGAAGAGATTAGGGGGCAAAAATAACCAGTGCAAGGGGGGAAAGACTGATTCTGAAAAGTCTGCAAAGATGAATAAACCTTAGCATTTTACTCATGAAAAATGTTGCAAAATATTGTACATTTGTAATGGCTCTACTGATGTGATAATGCAATTGGAAGAGCTATAACATGTGCAAATACCACAGTGCTTCATAACCAAATAGTCTTATCCAATTTGAGTGAACCCTTGGAGCCCTCAAAGTCAATGGAAGTTTTGCCCTTGGCTTAGGGCAAACTAAGATTTTATCTTTAGTGTTTGCTACAAATAACCTGTTCACAGAGACTCACAGCTAATATCCTACCATGGTGTAATCACCCTACATTGGAGAAACAAGAGACAAGCTGTACCCCTTAACAAAAGAGGAATCTGAAAAGCAAGCAGAAAATAGAATATAATTGCAAGTGAATGTACTCTTAGCAGATGGCATATTGTCAGAGTTTGAGGTGAAAAAGAAAATTCTGTCCTGAACTAAAAACTGGTTAAGAAAGAGAAAACAGAGTTGAGGAAGAAGTGGTCAGTTTTCACTATGGGAGATTGTCAAGTGTCATTTAACATTTAATTATCTGAAATCTTTGCTTCTATCCAAATCAGCACAGAGCCCCAGTTTGTCTGTATAAGTACGCTACAAAAAGTGTGACATCTTATACTGATTTTTAAGTTCCCGTTTAGTCACATTTATTTAGAGCATCTTTAATCACTTACTAGAGAGGATGACTCTTTTGTATGCCAATGTAACATGTTTTGTCAAACTGCAATTATGATCAATTAAGAAACAGTGTTATCACGAATTCTCTCACAACTTAATTTGAACTAGGTGCCATTAAAAAATCATTAGGTTTCCAATTCACCTTCAAAATTGTTACTTGACACTTAAATCCTTTTATATTTCTTTTGAAATAGTTGCAAAAGCCTTCTTCAAAACCTCATTTCCAGTATATCATTTTTCACATTGGCATGGTATCAAAATATCTGATTTTACATTTTCAATTACATATTAAAACTTTAAAATTCACATGGTTTACAGTGAGGCAGTGAGTATCATTCTGGGTATTGTCAAACTGACACCTTTCTAGGGCAATAGATTCATTTTAGAAGAAAATAAATACATGAATAAAAGAAACACACTGAGTGTAAACCAATCAGACTTAGCTTTACATAACCCCCTTTTTTTTTTTTGCTTCTATAGGACAGTTAACTTCAGTGAGTGGAAAAGCTCTAGGATGCAATGACTCTTCGTATTGAGACTCACTAAGCAAGCAGTGTAAAGTCTCACAGGTAACCCAGTCCTTTGTAAACATGTCCCTTAATATTAGATTTTTCTCTAGCAGAAGACAGGGAAAGAGTATGTTCTAGTATCATTGATAGTATTTAAACTATTTGGTTTTTACAAGAGCCAGTACAAGTGAATCTGGAAATACACCCTCCATCTCAGCATCTAGGGATGTTGGGGAGAAACTATTGCTGGTTGATTTTCTTTTTTTATCCAGAGAATCATAGCACTGAGACTGCTAGTGACACACAGACACACCTCCCTCTTGCATAGTCCTTGTCAGTACAAACTTGTGGTCTCCACCATGAGAAACCCTTGTGTACTCATCTTCCCCGAAACCACTTCCCCAAGACATTCACCATAGGCTGCTCTCCCATGTATGATTCTTCCCATGATCACTCTACTTTCTATGATCACCCCTTTCCCCAGGAGGACTGTCCCCTTCGATATATCCAGCCTCGAGATACTTCTAACCGTGAAGAGAATCTCAATGGACAACTGTCCACCTGCAGAACATTGTACCCAGCTAGCCTGCTGGACTCCCTCTGTGAGTTAGAGGTTGATCTTTTATCCAATCTTCCCACTAAAATATAAAATGAGGCCTTCCATGAAGCAACCCCCACTCTGCCATCCACTAAAGAAGGGAACTGAGGGTTTAGCATAATCCAGTCTTTCCCTCTTTCTGAAAATTAAGAGAGACCCCATCTTGATCCCACCCTCTTGAAGGTTAGAAGCAGCAGATAGGAAGAGTAGACAGTGAAAGATCCCCTATTGATCCTGCCCTTGCTTCCCCACAGATATGGAGAAAAGGGGGATTGCATGATTATAGCTAATTCTCCTTCCACTAGGGAAGAGACCTTAAAAGGGCACTCACACTTGGCAAGCTCCTGCTCCACCTGTGGAGAAGAGAGGGTGGAGAAACGTCTTTTCTTTCTCTTCTGCACAAGAAGTGGACCCTTTAGCTTTTATCCTCAGGGTTTGGCAATCCTCATTTTCCTAAGGAAGCCCACATAATAGAAATGCACAGGTAGATAGTAACTTGAATACAGACTAGGTTAAAGAAAAGGAAGAAAATACTTTAGTTTAATTTGATTGTTTTCCCTTTGCAGAACTATTTTTTCAGTCATCAGAAAAGCACCACTGCACACTAGTTATTAAGCTATTGCTATTTTATTAACCACTTTCTGAATCAGGTTGACTCTGTCTGACCAAAAGAAAAGGTTTTAGTTAAATAAGGTATTAGCTGGGTGCTAATTCTTCATGTCTGTATTAGGGAAAGTTTTCTGAAGAGAGCTAACAGGTGCTATTGAAGAGATACCAATGCATTATGGCAAAAGTGATGCAGATTCAGATTATGTGTCTTTGCTTCCTCTGTACTTGACTAAACTCTGGATGTGAATGAGATCACACGGATTTAATCCCGACAAGAGAGAGTGGACTGGGAGAAGGATGGTGAGTGTTTTAGTGAGATTTCAGCTCCTAGTACTGCGATCTGTCTGCTCTTCATTCAAGTCATTCACACTTGGATGGATTTTGCATCTTGATCTGTTGCTGGTGTCTCAAGTGGCACTAGTGGCCAAACGCATTGCCTATGTCTAGTTGGATGTTTCAAATCCAGGCCTTGTGATGGTAGTCCCAGAGTTTGTTTTTTTCTACATCAGATTAAGGCAACTTCACACAAATCGACACATAGGCTACATATTCAGAAGCCACAGCGGATGCACAGTGTGGCTGTTTACCTATCAGGATTGTTATTGATGCATTTCAAAGGAATTAGAGTATTTCATGTTTAATCCAAATTTCAAAATTTGTAAAGTACCAAGGCAAGGTGGCAAATATCTGCCCCACCTTGAAGTCTCTAAATAACCCTTTCCATAATCCCTCTTCATAGCTCCACCTGCCTCCTCATGTCCAGGGCTCACTTCTCTCAAATGTGGGGAGAATCAGGTAATGAGAAGGTAAATGCTGGTACTACTTTTCAGTCTTCAGGTCTGCCCTTTTGTCTCCTCTGAAATAATCCAGTCATATGAGCCCTTCCAGAGATCCAGGGCCAAAGGATCATTCAGCTGAGCAAGTCAAGTTAGAAAGTAATTTATCAAGTACTAAAAGAATGTGACAAAAGCTCAACAAAGCTCAACTAACCTTAACCATAACCCTAAACCCTTCATTCATTACCCTAGGTGTTTTAAACAATTTCCACAGTAGAAATCCACAGTTAGAAATCCTCCTGCCATCTCTGTGCTGTAACCATAAAGTAGTTCTTTGCCTGAATATCAAGTCTGAATACCAAGGCACAGAGCGAGGGTGTGCATGAGAGGCAGATGGGACATCAAGGAAGGGTAGGATCTTTGCATTCAACCCCCTCCCATGCAAATATGCAAGCAGAAAATACTAGCGTTTCTGGTTATTGTGCAAATCCAACATTCATTCTGGCTCTTATTTGGGAAGTGGTCACCAGAATCTTAGAATTTCTGTCTTCACTCTGGGAAATCAGGGAGGGTGGACATAGAGTGGATTCAGAGAAATGCTGGGTCTGTCATTGCCAAACAGCAGAATATCCTTAGCCAGTTTGGGCTGAAACAGTCTGCATAAATATGTTTATTATGGTTTTGTCTACTGCAGGGGATCCAGAGAAATAGAGTAGAAGTGGACACCAAGGTGAAATGGTCTGAATTTGTCAATCAGGCACCATATAACTTGCTTATATAGCAGTTGATAAGGGATGCAACCAAAGTGGCTGGTGTGGTGCTCCCTGACCTTCAAGTGATGGTATTTTCTAAACCCCAGAGTTCAAAAATTAGAAACCAAAACAAATAAACTCACAAAATTGATTTCTCACCCCAAGCTGTTCCCAGTGTAAGCACCACCAGCCTGGACTCATGCATTACTCACTAACTGATCCTAGCTATATTGTGTCTTGAAAAGAGCAATAAATAGACAGGACAATCCTCCCAAAGTAATACTGGATGATGTTATATTCCCTGTTTTTCAATGGGGAACATTGACCTCACGTCCAGCACCTTGTCTTAGACCAAACACTTTCAGAGACCTACCTACCTGAATGGTTATATAAATAACTACTTATCAGTATAGTATTTGAGAACCTACACTTTGTAATTTTTTGCCAAGACTACAGCCAACAATGACCCTACCTATTAAAGGCCTTGGGGACAGAGCACTTCATGGCAGAGAGAATGTTTTTACTGGTGTGGCCACCCTCTGCCCTATTTTATGACCGGCATGAGTGTTTGGGTCAGATGTTTACTAATCTGTTTGTTCTGATACCTGTTATGATTTCCCCCCGCAAAATACTTCTCCAGTTCCCTGGTTGACACTTATAATGCATCTCAGAGGCCTCTGTCTGTCTTCTCAGATTAACTTGAGCTAGCTGCTAAAACATGACTGACAAAACTGATATTTCCTACTTGCAAAATGATTCAAGCCAAGTCAGCTGTTCATGATCCAAACTATTTCAGTGTCTGCTGTGCAGTAAATTTTCCACACAGCAAGTCTATCAAATATCACAGATAGTACTTTTAAATGTACTTGTTAAAATAAGTATCTAGAAAATAGATCCAATTTATTTCTGCAGATCTCATCTCATCTTCATTTATATTAAGGTAACACCGAGGAGGCCTTCAACTAGGATTAACACCCCACTGTCACATTCACCCTACAAAAGCATAGTAAAACATAGTCCTGGCCTAAAAGCTGACAAATTACACAGATAAGACTGATGGTGGTTAGGATGAAGACAGTATACACAGAGGCACAAATAGATTAAGTGTCTTGCCCAAATTCACAGCAGAAGTATCTGGAACATCCAGGAACTAAAACCAGATCTTCCGAGTCCTAGTCCAGTACTGTAACCACAAGACTTATCCTTCCTCCCACGCACCCTATTTTTGTCACATTTCAGAGTGACTGCAAATGGCAAGACAAACTTAGAAGTCAAACATAAGGGGTTTGTAACCCACAAACATTTTGGAGTTTAGGTTTAGTTTAGAAACACAGTCAAAATGCCTATCTGAATTCTATGAGCTTCTTTGGTATATACAATTGGCTTCTGTGTGGGCACAGGCAGAGGTATTGTTAGTTAAACATGGTGACTATTTTCAGGCAGAGGAGAAAAAGCCCAGGAGTGTGCAACACCGAAGAAATGCGAAGATTGTTCAGAAGTGTCTCGGGGCTTAGGGTGAGGGGCAAATAAGATGTAAATTAGTGACATTATGTAATTCTGTAGCATGTTCCATCCAAGAATCTGAAAGCACTTCATACACATTAACTAAACTAACCTCCCAATAACCTGAGAGGTAGGTAACTCCATTTTACAGGGACTTCCCTTCAGGCCCATAGGACTAGCTTGTAACTTTATTATCTACTCTGAGTAAGGGATGGTGTGTAGCTGGAGTGGTCCAGAAGCAAACCATAGCATAAACAATGACTCAGAATCACAAGTCCTGAACATTTGCTCTGGGTTGAGCAGGAGGGAGAGTAAGTAAGTAAATAAGTAACGAACCAACCACCCACCCACCTTTTTCCACAGAGCAGCTTATTTGCCTCTTTGTCCTATCTCCTCACCCTGGCTGGTGAGGTATGAGGAATACAGAGAGGGCTCTCCGTGCATCACTCCTCTTTACTTCCTTTCTTACAAGATTGGGCAAGTAGTTTCTGCTTTCCTACCACCATAGTCAGAGACACAATCTGAGCAGGATCACATAGAATGTCCCTGACTCCTTTGAGAGGCAAGTGAAGGCTGTGGTATGCTAATAAATGCCAGAAATAAAATATAATCCAGTGTTTATAATTCTCAGTCCTGTTCTCTAACCATTAAACCATGCTTCTTCCTAATTATACCAGTTTGAGATTTATTTAAGAAGCTTGTGTTTACTGGGTAATTTTGAAATGCATATAGTCTCATTGATAGTCACTAGAAAGCTCCATTTGTTTTCAGCCATGTGCCTCCCTACTCCAAGAACAGTATAAGGAATAGTATGTATTAACTGCTTATGCACTGTGCTTTTTATTCTACATCCCCTTGCTTTATGAACAACTATAAAATGTCATTTTAATGCTTGTGTTTAAACTAGCTTTTAGTATGTGCTTTTTGGTGGGGGAGGAGGGTATGGACAGCACTACAGTGCAGGGGTAATGTCCCTGTGATGGGGTTACAATCACAGAATAGTCTGGAAAAAAAAATCACTCTAGTATTTTGCTCTTGCTTATACACTGCCCTTTAGCTAATTAGGAAGCAGAGCACAATTCTTGCAAAAATATATACAATGAAAACTACGAGATATTTTCTAGGTGGAGTCCACCTTATTAACCTCCTTTTCTCAAGCCTCTCTTGTGAATACTAAACCACCTCCACCCCCAAACACAAAACTGTCCCCCACCCTTCTCCAAAATTTCAAGCACTTTCCTACTAATCTCTTGGCTTTTTCTAGTCCTAATGCCTCATTGCTTACCCAATCAGCAGAAAGCTTGCTTGCCCCAGTCCTGATTTCTAATTATCACTTTCCTACTAAGGGGTTTCAGCTGTTCCTTATCTTGGTCATGTGTCTATACCTGCTGAAGTTCCTTTATCTTGGTATGGTGCTGCAATGCTTCAGAATTTGCTATGAGACTAGCCTTTACAAAGAAAAGCCTTAGAGAGGTCCTCAGCAGATAAATGTCCCTCATTTAAACCTGGTAGAACTGCAGAAGGCTCTTTGTGGTGGCATGATAAATGTGGTGAGACACCCTCTCCCTGAGGAAAAGCACAGCACACACCGTAGTGTGCAAAAACCTAACACAGCTGGATTCTTTCTTTCATAAAGTAATGATCACCTAGAACCTTCACAAACATACGGAAGTGGGGTGTGTAGTTGCTCATGATGTTTGTTTTGCCCATTGGCATGCCAAATCCCACTTGCCCTGGCGTGGCTTATTAGGTACCATGCCAATGAGTGGCACCACCAAGCAGGAGCAGATTGTTTTTTGCTACCCTCTGTGATAGAGATGATTGTAGATATTATATTATACTAGGCTGAAATTATGGAAAGGGGCCTTTTACTAACAGCAAATATTTTCACAGGAAACAATTTCTTTTCTACAAGTTGCATTTTTCCCCAATAAAATTAGACAAGTTGTTACCGTCTTTGCTTTTTGTTGTTGTTTTCATTTTTTTCTTTTATTATTTTCCTCCTTCCCCTTCTACCCTCCTTCCAAATGTGAAGGAGAGCTCACCAGTTTGGGTTCCTGTCACAGGTTTTGGCATTATGTGGTGCTGTGACATTGCATCTTTTTCGAGTGATTGGATGTGGCTAGAACAACAGAATAAGAAGAAGCAAAGAAATATATTCAGAAGGTGTTCACAGGTCAATTCCTCTGATGGGTCAGACCTCGGCGGGCTAGCCTGAGTATCCACTGGAACAGCTATTTTTAGCACCAGCTAGGCAGATACTGGGGGTGGCTGAAGTCTAAGAAGTGTGGGAAGGGAATGGGATACATATTTAGGCGATTAAGGTGTTGTGGAACACAAGTTGGAAAATTTTAGTGTTGTGTACTAAATTCTTTTTGTACAGATAAAGCCTATTAGTTTACTTCTGCATTTGTTGTTGGGCTGCATTTTTTTCAAGAATGTCCACAGCCCAGAACTGGTCTCCTTTTATGTTTTAGTTGTCAAAATTGAAATAAATAAATAAATATATTAAAAAGTTAGGAATTGAGTTTTTAAGTTCATGGCAGGAGTTTCCCCAGCACAGGATAATTATCCTCACTTCTATAGAGTAAATCTATGGGTAAGCTGTGTCTTCTATATGAGTAATAAAGATATTCTATGAACTATATGGGTATTCTTAGTAATAAGGTGAGTTACATGCCCAGAAGCATGTTGTTAATTATTCAGAAGACTAAGTGTATGTATACATGAAACTTATTAATAATAAATTTTCAGCTGAATGTTCTGGAGCTGGCATTCAGTACAGCGGCTGAAAAGAAGCTGAATTCTGAAATTAATGCAGCATGCACTTTCCTTCTTCACTCTTATCACTGTGTTCGTTGGCTGAGCCTTAGTCAGGGGCGGGGCTATCAAGGAGGCCAGGGCTTTATAAAGCAGTGAGCAAGCGACTAGGGAGCTTTGGGAACAAGGGCTGCTAACAGGAAGTTTCAAGAGGGAGTTAGGAAGAGCGAAGGTACACTTGTCATTCTTTAAAACCTGTACACTAAACTATAATCAAAACTTCTTGATTTAAACAAAAACCCTATCATTAACCTAGGTAACTGTAGGAGAAAATGCAGGCAGAAGCCCAGCAGCAGAGTGGGGGCTATACTGTTTATTGCACTCGGTGTAGCATGTATGATTACCTGCTCTGTGGGTGGGTGGAGTATGTGTGCATTCGGTGCAAGGAGCTCCTGTCCCTCAGAGACTGTGTACGGGTTTTGGATGCCAGGGTGGCAGAACCGGAGGAGTTAAGGGAGGCAGAGAGGTGTGTTGATGCGGCTTTCCAGGACACTGTAGATTTGTCCCACCTCTGGTCAGACAGCCCCTGAGCTGTTAAGGAGGATGAAAGACCCAGAGAAGGAGAGCAGTCAACAGGAACAGAGGGAAACCTTCCCATAGTTGGGACCCTCCTTCCAGATGATGTTGTGGTATTCTCTTGCATTGAGGTTACCTCTCCGGGGGAGGGAACTCCAGTCATTAGGAAAAAGCGGGTGTTAGTAATGGGAGATTCCATCATTAGAAACATAGATAGCTGGGTTTGTGATGACCAGGAGGTGACTTGCCTGCCTGGTGCAAAGGTTGCAGATCTCTCAAGGCATCTAGATTAGTGGTTCTCAAAGCCGGTCCACTGCTTGTTCAGGGAAAGCCCCTGGCGGGCCGGACCGGTTTGTTTACCTGCCGCATCCGCAGGTTCGGCCGATCGCGGCTCCCACTGGCTGCGGTTCGCTGCTCCAGGCAAATGGAGGCTGCGGGAAGGGCAGCCAGCACATCCCTTGACCTGCACTGCTTCCCGCAGCCCCCGTTGGCCTGGAGCGGCGAACCACAGCCAGTGGGAGCCGCAATCGGCCGAACCTGCAGATGCAGCAGGTAAACAAACCGGTCCGGCCCACCAGGGGCTTTCCCTGAACAAGCAGTGGACCAGCTTTGAGAACTACTAATATAGATAGACTTATGTTTAGTGCTGGGAAGGAGCCAGTGGTCGTGGTACAGGTAGGTACCAATGACATAAGGAAGGGTAGGAGAGACGTCCTGGAGGCCAAATTTAGGCTGCTAGGAAAGAGACTGAAATCCAGGACCTCTATGGTGGCATTCTCAGAAATGCTTCCAGTTCCACACGCAGGGCCAGGTAGGCAGGCAGAGCTTCAGAGTCTCAATGAGTGGATGAGACAATGGTGTAGAGAAGAGGGGTTTAGATTTATTAGGAACTGGGGAAACTTTTGGGATGTGAGAGCCTATACAGGAAGGATGGGCTGCACCTAAACCAAAGTGGATCCAGACTGCTGGCACTTCACATTAAAAGGGTTGCAGAATAGTTTTTAAACTAAGAGATGGGGGAAAGCCGATTGCTGCAGAGGCGCATGTGGATCAGACAGAGACTTCTCTTACAGAAGAGTCTATTGAGAGAGATTCTCTAGGTTTTAGTCAGGAGGAGGGGATGAAAGACGACAAAGGGGATCAGACAAGCAACATTCACATAAAGAATCTGACACATCAGAAAAGGGCAGACAAATAAACAGTGACAAGTTTTTAAAGTGCTTGTACACAAATGCTAGAAGTCTAAATAATAAGATGGGTGAAACTAGAGTGCCTCATGTTAAAGGAGGATATTGATATAATAGGCATCACAGAAACCTGGTTGAGTGAGGACAATCAATGGGACACAATCATTCTGGGGTATAAAATATATTGGAAGGACAGAACAGGTTGTGCGGGGGCAGGGAGTGGCACTATATGTGAAAGAAAATGTAGAATCAAATGAAATAAAAATCTTAAATGAATTCATATGTTCCATGGAATCTCTGTGGATAGTAATTCCATGCTCTAATAAGAATATAACAGTAGGGATCTATTATCGACCACCTGACCAGGACAGTGATAGTGACGATAAAATGCTAAGGGAGATTAGAGAGGCTATCAAAATAAAAAATTCAATAATAGTGGGGGGTTTCAATTATCCCCATATTGACTGGGTAAATGTCACCTCAGGAAGAAATGCAGAGACAAAATGTCTCTTAAATGGCTGCTTCCTGGAGCAGCTGGTACAGGAACCCACAAGGGGAGAGGCAATTATTGATCTAGTCCTGAGTGGAGTGCAGGATCTGGTCCAAGAGGTAACTATAACAGGACCGCTTGGAAATAGTGACCATAATATAATAACATTTAACATTCCTGTGGTGGGAAGAACACCGCAACAGCCCAACACTGTGGCATTTAATTTCAGAAAGGGGAACTATGCAAAAATGGAGGGATAGCTCAGTGGTTTGAGCATTGGCCTGCTAAACCCAGGGTTGTGGGTTCAATCCTTGAGGGGGCCATTTGGGTCAAAAATTGGGGATTGGTCCTGCTTTGAGCAGGGGGTTGGACTAGATGACCTCCTGAGGTCCCTTCCAACCCTGATATTCTAGGATTCATTGATATTTATTTTAGGGGGGAGGGATAGCTCAGTGGTTTGAGCATTGGCCTGCTAACCCAAGGGTTGTGAGTTCAATCCTTGAGGGGGCCATTTGGGATCTGGGGCAAAAATTGGGGATTGGTCCTGCTTTGAGCAGGGGGTTGGACTAGATGACCTCTTGAGGTCCCTTCCAACCCTGATATTCTATGATTCTATGAATAAATGAACAAAAATTAAAAAGTACGGTGACTAGAGTGAAATCCCTGCAAGCTGCATGGACACTTTTCAAAGACACCATAATAGAGGCTCAACTTAAATGTATACCCCAAATTAAAAAACACAGTAAAAGAACTAAAAAAGAGCAACCATGTAAAAGAAGCAGTGAGAAATAAAAAGGCATCTTTTAAAAAGTGGAAGTCAAATCCTAGTGAGGAAAATAGAAAGGAGCATAAACACTGCCAGATTAAGTATAAAAATGTAATAAGAAAAGCCAAAAAGAAGTTTGAAGAACAGCTAGCCAAAAACTCAAAAGGTAATAACAAAATGTTTTTTAAGTACATCAGAAGCAGGAAGCGTGCTAAATAACCAGTGCTAAACAACCCTGGACGATCGAGATACAAAAGGAGCACTTGAAGACGATAAAGTCATCGCGGATAAACTAAATGAATTCTTTGCTTCAGTCTTCACAACTGAGGATGTTAGAGAGATTCTCAAACCTGAACCGTATTTGTAGGTGACAAATCTGAGGAATTGTCACAGATTGAAGTGACAATAGAGGAAGTTTTTAAATTAATTGAGAAACTTAACAGTAACAAGTCACCGGGACCAGATGGCATTCACCCAAGAGTTCTGAAAGAACTCAAATGTGAAATTGCAGAACTATTAACTATGGTTTGTAACCTGTCCTTTAAATCAGCTACTGTACCCAATGACTGGAAGATAGCTAATGTAATGCCAATATTTAAGAAGGACTCTAGAGGTGATCCTGGCAGTTAGAGACCGGTAAGTTTAACGTCAGTACTGGGCAAATTAATTGAAACAATAGTAAAGAATAAAATTGTCAGACATGTAGAAGAACATAAATTGTTGCGCAAAAGTCAGCATGGTTTCTGTAAAGGGAGATCGTGTTTTACTAATCTATTAGAGTTCTTTGAGGGGGTCAACAAACATGTGGACAAGTGGGATCCAGTGGACATAGCGTACTTAGATTTCCAGAAAGCCTTTGACAAGGTCCCTTGCCAAAGGCTCTTACGTAAATTAAGTTGTCATGGGATCAGAGGGAAAATCTTTTCATGGATTGAGAACTGGTTAAAAGACAGGGAACAAAGGGTAGGAATAAATGGTAAATTTTCAGAATGGAGAGGGGTAACTAGTGGTGTTCCCCAAGGGTCAGTCCTAGGACCAATCCTATTCAACCTATTCATATATGATCTGGAGAAAGGGATAAACAGCGAGGTGGCAAAGTTTGCAGATGATACTAAACTGCTCAAGATAGTTAAGACCAAAACAGACTGTGAAGAACTTCAGAAAGATCTCATAAAACTAAGTGATTGGGCAACAAAATAGCAAATGAAATTTAATGTGGATAAATATAAAGTAATGCACATTGGAAAAAATAACCCCAATTAAACATACAATACGATGGGGGCTAATTTAGCTACAACTAGTCAGAAGAAAGATCTTGGAGTCATCATGGATAGTTCTCTGAAGACGTCCACGCAGTGTGCAGTGGCAGTCCAAAAAGCAAACGGGATGTTAGGAATCATTAAAAAAGGGATAGAGAATAAGACCGAGAATATCTTATTGCCCTTATATAAATCCATGGTACGTCCACATCTTGAATACTGCGTACAGATGTGGTCCCCTCATCTCAAAAAAGATATACTAGCATTAGAAAAGGTTCAGAAAAGGGCAACTAAAATGATTAGGGGTTTGGAACAGGTCCCATAAGAGGAGAGATTACAGAGGCTAGGACTTTTCAGCTTGGAAAAGAGGAGACTAAGGGGGGATATGATAGAGGGATATAAAATCATGAGTAGTGTGAAGAAAGTGAATAAGGAAAAGTTATTTACTTGTTCCCATAATATAAGAACTAGTGGCCATCAAATGAAATTAATGGGTAGCAGGTTTAAAACAAATAAAAGGAAGTTCTTCTTCACTCAGCACACAGTCAACCTGTAGAACTCCTTGCCTGAGGAGGTTGTGAAGGCTAGGACTATAACAGGGTTTAAAAGAGAACTGGATAAATTCATGGAGGTTAAATCCATTAATGGCTATTAGCTAGGATGGGTAAGGAATGGTGTCCCTAGTCTCTGTTTGTCAGAGGATGGAGATGAAAGGCAGGAGAGAGATCACTAGATCATTACCTGTTAGGTTCACTCCTTCTGGGGCACCTGGCATTGGCCACTGTTGGTAGACAGGATACTGGGCTGGATGGACCTTTGGGCTGACTCAGTATGGCCATTCTTATGTTCTTATGTTTATTTTTACTCTTTCGTAGAATATAAAATTAACTTCCAGATACTCAGTAACCTAATTCTGCCCAGATGCTCATTTTAGCATTTATAATTCAATAAACAATTGTGTTTCAAAATGTTTTATTCACCATTGCAAAGATTTTTTTACTCAGCTGAAAAACTGGCATGGTTTTTCTTGGAATATTAATGGTCAAGTCAGCCTGTTTGAACTAGTTTGTGGAATGACTGAATCAGGGTCTATAATATATTGTAAAGCAGTAGGGATCACAGGCCAATCAGAATGAATGACACAGCCAGTAGTGTTAGGGCTTTTCAGATCATTGTCCAAAACAGAACGTGTGTAGTTTGTTATCTGGACTATTTTGTAAAGGTTCAGAGAATGGATGGATGTTTTATTATATGGCTGTAGATAGTATTGCACTTAGAAATTGATTTAGATTTTCTTGAGAGCATGAGGAAGGTGGGAATGTATATTTTCTCCTTCATATGCCCCATACTAACTATTACACTGCAAAATTGTGAGACACTATGATCAGGAATAATGAAAACAGGAGTTAAATTCAGGAAACCCAAGATGTAATCCCAGCTCTGCCACTGTCTCACTGAGTGGCCTTGGGCTAATCACTCCCCCTCTCTGTGCCTCAGTTTCAGGCAGGGATAATTCTTCTGTCTCAAAGGGATTCTATATGGACTAGTTATTTAATGTTAGTACCGGGCTTTAGACAATATAAAGTGTTAAAAATTATCAACTTAGAATCATTACAAAAATTGGGGGAAACTCAGGTCTCAGTTGTATCCACTGTGCATGAATAGGAGGGGAAATCAGCCAGTTCTAAGAAATTCATTGTCAGTACACCAATATGCAGTGTCACATTGCAGCATGCTTCAGCAACAGAAAACTTCAAAGTTTGTTCCTACACATCAATATTTCCTGTTTAACCATGTTTTTAAAAATACCCATGGTGCATGTGGAATCATCCATATTTTGCATTTTAAAGAGCATCTTAGAAACTGTGAATAGGTCATATATTCCACTTGACATACAGTGCACTGTATCTTCCTCAAGGCACTGACGTTCATACATAATTCAACTGTAAGAAAGAAATGCTTGAGAAGATGTTCAAAACAGTTCACAGAAGATGCATAGCAAATAAGTCGTTGTTTGTTCATCTGGTGTCATGTTCTCTTTCCCTTGTTGTATCTTGAAACACAATTTTTGGCGTAATACTTGATCCAGTAACTTTTGTTGCTGTTGTTCTATTACCTTCACTAAGCAAATTACACATAAAGGCTACAAGAAGGTACTTACTTGCAGCTACATTCAGCTAAAGAAATATATGCATTGAAGTCAGTGCTGAGATATTTATATAATGGGAATAAAAATGTGTCATAAGACAATGTTTGCATGGTAAAAGGTTTGGGGGGAAGCTGAAGAGTGGGGAAGTTTGCTGAATGACATAGCTTAACTTTATGAATTTTCATGAATTAATCTACTGGAAAATAAATGATGGGATATAGTAGGTTTTGTGTATGTGTCACTACTCCCTACTGCAGCATGATGGGCCTATTCATGTATAACAGTTAATTCAACAGAGTCTGAGCTTTTCACTTCCTCAGTAGCTGCTTATGTTTTGGGTGCCAGAGGTCTTTTCTCCTGATGTTCCTTATTTGCACGTATCTGATTGAAAACATTTCCCAAATATGGGAAAAAATCTGATTTAAAGATAAAGCAGATGAGTCATGAAATAACACAAACAGACATGCTAGAAAGAAATTGGCCTTTTCAGTATAGCTGATTGTCTCTGATAGTCACACCGCTAATCCACAAACCTGAGCATCGGAGCACAGACACATCCAAGGATCTATGACATTAGGTCCTATCCTGTCCTGCTGTCATTGAAGTCAAGGGCAGGTGTCAGGGCAATATCCCAGATGCCCCAAAGGGACAGATTATTGTAGGGTGTCCATGGGAACCAAAAGGAAGCGGGGCGAAGTTACAAAAAGCCATCCTCCTTGTACCTCTAAATAAGAGCCAGCCTCAGTCTAGCTTCTCATGCTGGGCTCTCCAAAAGGTTCAGGAATGGGCCAGGCAAGGGCAGGACTATGGTCCTGTACCCGTTCCGCATCGACCAGTGGAGCAAACCTGACACGGGGGAGTGCAGGCTGCACCATCTCAAATGTTGGTAGAGTTTATGCTTCATAGAGTGCTCTGGCTGAGTCAAGAATTCCTTCCTCCAGGGACTTCTGATGCTAGGATGACCAGATGTCCCAATTTTATAGGGACAGTCCTGATAGTCGGGGCTTTGTCTTATATAGGTGCCTATTACCTCCTGCCCCCTGTCCCAAAATTTCATACTTACTACCTGGTCACCCTATCTGCTGCTGTGCTGCTCATTCTTACCCCTGACTGATCAGTCAGTGACTTAAACCCACCATCTGACCCCAAGCTTGAGCCTGTATTTGGGTGACCAGACAGCAAGTATGAAAAATCAGGACATGTTTTTTTCAGGGTCGGGGGAGGGGGAAGGGAGGGGGTAATGGTTACATATATGAAACAAAGCCCCTGATATTGGGATGTCTGGTCACCCTATCCTTTATAGCTAGTAACAGCAGTGCTCTTTTTCTAAACTCGGAGTACTGTGGCATTTAGTATGAGCATAACTTGTCAGCAGTGTCTTCTCGCTAGGGAGAGGTGAATGGGTTTAGAAAAACAAGAATCCTCTGAACCACCACCTATTTTTAGAACATACCTCAAACATAAGACCCTTGCCTCATTTCACCTCTGTCTCTCCAACACGTGGATGAAGGAGGTCAGGCAATTCCCCCAGCCCATCCAGCAATCCCCACCATCTGCTTTAGACATAGATGGTAGGATCTTATTGGGGAAAGGCCAGTTACTATTATTATTGGTGGTCCCCAATCAAGGATCAAAGCTCCTTTGTAATAGGAGAACTTTCCACTTAGGTACAGTGTGACCAACCTCTGCCATCATCAGGGAGGTGCAGCCGCGTCCTGTCCAGGATATTTAAAGATTACTTAGTTGGTCTTCTCTCCAATCTGTGGACAGTGGGCCAACCCCCTGCTTCATCACAGAGCAGCAGGATTCAAAAGCTTCCTGAAAAGTCCTGTTGTTGTGACCTTTTAAATTGTAAATGCCTCTTCCCTTGAACTTTGTACCTCAGAGGACAGCAGAGGATTGTGGGTTTCAGTTCTCAGGCATCAGTGAAGTGATACATTAATATAACTCTGGAACACTCTTAAATGTTAAAGCAATAGGAAATGAATTTCTGAGTCCCATTGTTCTAGAACAGGTAAGTCGGTGTGAAGCTGTACACAGAGTAAATTATGAGGTGAGGTGGGCTGGAGAAATAAGCTTACTGAACAAGCCTTACTCTCAAGAGATGCAGTCTATTAAACTGTCCTTAGACTGTACTGCCGTTGCTCATCCTTCTGGCTGCCTCTTGGAAAAATGGACAGGTGGAGTAGCCTGTTAGCACCTTAAGAATTGGTCAGGTGGCTGGGCTGTTGTTCCTAGAAGACAACATCAGGGTGGAAGGAGCTGGAAACAGCTGAGGGGAGAAATAATATGTGGCCAGGTGGAGAAGCATTGATTCTGTTGAAGGGTGAGTGGAGATGGTCACTGTTAAGTTCAGGTAAGCCAGCTGATCTTTGCATAAACATCCAGACTTTTTGAATGCTTGCACAATATGTACCTGACCTATGACATTTTTGATATTTGACCAAAATTACATTCAAACATTGGACTGATTACGGTGCTCTGCTTTAATCTAAGAATGGGGGATAACATTTTCAAAAGTGCCTAAGTGAGAAAGTGTCATTTAGAAGCCTAAGGCCAATTAACATTCAAAGACTTTTGAAAATGATACTTAAGTTCCTAAGTCGGTTAGTTCTTTTATTTTTATTTTTTAAATTCAGGATCCTTTTACAACAGGTTGGGGAGGATATGGGGTATGAAATGGACTGTCTTGTGCAATTAGATACTACTACCCTCTCCTGGTCAGAGACAGACCTGCTTCTGCACAATGGTTTTCCTTATGGTTGATTAGTAATAGTATAGAATCATAGAATCATAGAATATCAGGGTTGGAAGGGACCTCAGGAGGTCATCTAGTCCAACCCCCTGCTCAAAAGCAGGACCCATCCCCAATTAAATCATCCCAGCCAGGGCTTTGTCAGGCCTGACCTTAAAAACTTCGAAGGAAGGAGATTCCACCACCTCCCTAGGCAATGCATTCCAGTGTTTCACCACCCTCCTAGTGAAAAAGTTTTTCCTAATATCCAACCTAAACCTCCCGCCACTGCAACTTGAGACCATTACTCCTTGTCCTGTCCTCTTCCACCACTGAGAATAGTCTAGATCCATCCTTTTTGGAACCCCCTTTCAGGTAGTTGAAAGCAACTATCAAATCCCCCCTCATTCTTCTCTTCTGCAGACTAAACAATCCCAGTTCCCTCAGCCTCTCCTCATAACTCATGTGTTCCAGACCCCTAATCATTTTTGTTGCCCTTCACTGGACTCTCTCCAATTTATCCACATCCTTCTTGTAGTGTGGGACCCAAAACTGGACACAGTACTCCAGATGAAGCCTCACCAATGTCGAATAGAGGGGGACGATCACGTCCCTCGATCTGCTCGCTATGCCCCTACTTATACATCCCAAAATGCCATTGGCCTTCTTGGCAACAAGGGCACACTGCTGGCTCATATCCAGCTTCTCGTCCACTGTCACCCCTAGGTCCTTTTCCGCAGAACTGCTGCCTAGCCATTCGGTCCCTAGTCTTTAGCTGTGCATTGGGTTCTTCCGTCCTAAGTGCAGGACCCTGCACTTATCCTTATTGAACCTCATCAGATTTCTTTTGGCCCAATCCTCCAATTTGTCTAGGTCCCTCTGTATCCTATCCCTGCCCTCCAGCATATCTACCACTCCTCCCAGTTTAGTATCATCCGTAAATTTGCTGAGAGTGCAATCCACACCATCCTCCAGATCATTTATGAAGATATTGAACAAAACCGGCCCCAGGACTGACCCCTGGGGCACTCCACTTGACACCGACTGCCAGCTAGACATGGAGCCATTGATCACTACCTGTTGAGCCCGACAATCTAGCCAACTTTCTACCCACCTTATAGTGCATTCATCCAGCCCATACTTCTTTAACTTGCTGACAAGAATACTGTGGGAGACCGTGTCAAAAGCTTTGCTAAAGTCAAGATACAATACATCCACTGCTTTCCCTTCATCCACAGAACCAGTAATCTCATCATAGAAGGTGATTAGATTAGTCAGGCATGACCTTCCCTTGGTGAATCCTTGCTGACTGTTCCTGATCACTTTTCTCTCATGTAAGTGCTTCAGGATTGATTCTTTGAGGACCTGCTCCATGATTTTTCCGGGGACTGAAGTGAGGCTTACTGGCCTGTAGTTCCCAGGATCCTCCTTCTTCCCTTTTTTAAAGATTGGCACTACATTAGCCTTTTTCCAGTCATCCGGGACTTCCCCCGTTCGCCACGAGTTTTCAAAGATAATGGCCAATGGCTCTGCAATCACAGCCGCCAGTTCCTTTAGCACTCTCGGATGCAACTCGTCCGGCCCCATGGACTTGTGCACGTCCAGTTTTTCTAAATAGTCCCTAACCACCTCTTTCTCCACAGAGGGCTGGCCATCTATTCCCCATGTTGTGATGCCCAGCACAGCAGTCTGGGAGCTGACCTTGTTCGTGAAGACAGAGGCAAAAAAAGCATTGAGTACATTAGCTTTTTCCACATCCTCCGTCACTAGGTTGCCTCCCTCATTCATTAAGGAGCCCACACTTTCCTTGGCTTTCTTCTTGTTGCCAACATACCTGAAGAAACCCTTCTTGTTACTCTTAACATCTCTCGCTAGCTGCAGCTCCCGGTGCGATTTGGCCCTCCTAATTTCATTCCTACATGCCCGAGCAATATTTTTATACTCTTCCCTGGTCATATGTCCAACCTTCCACTTCTTGTAAGCTTCTTTTTTATGCTTAAGATCCGCTAGGATTTCACCGTTAAGCCAAGCTGGTCGCCTGCCATATTTACTATTCTTTCGACACATCGGGATGGTTTGTCCCTGTAACCTCAACAGGGATTCCTTGAAATACAGCCAGCTCTCCTGGACTCCTTTCCCCTTCATGTTAGTCCCCCAGGGGATCCTACCCATCCGTTCCCTGAGGGAGTCGAAGTCTGCTTTCTTGAAGTCCAGGGTCCGTATCCTGCTGCTTACCTTTCTTCCCTGTGTCAGGATCCTGAACTCAACCAACTCATGGTCACTGCCTCCCAGATTCCCATCCACTTTTTGCTTCCCCTACTAATTCTTCCCGGTTTGTGAGCAGCAGGTCAAGAAAAGCTCCCCCCCAGTTGGCTCCTCTAGCACTTGCACCAGGAAATTGTCCCCTACGCTTTCCAAAAACTTCCTGGATTGTCTATGCACCGCTGTACTGCTCTCCCAGCAGACATCAGGAAAATTAAAGTCACCCATGAGAACCAGGGCATGCGATCTAGTAGCTTCCACGAGCTGCCGGAAGAAAGCCTCATCCACCTCATCCCCCTGGTCCAGTGGTCTATAGCAGACTCCCACCACTACATCACTCCTGTTGCTCACACTTCTAAACTTAATCCAGAGACACTCAGGTTTTTCTGCAGTTTCGTACCGGAGCTCTGAGCAGTCATACTGCTCCCTTACATACAGTGCAACTCCCCCACCTTTTCTGCCCTGCCTGTCCTTCCTGAACAGTTTATAACCATCCATGACAGTACTGCAGTCATGTGAGTTATCCCACCAAGTCTCTGTTATTCCAATCACGTCATAATTCCTTGACATCACCAGGACCTCCAGTTCTCCCTGCTTGTTTCCAAGGCTTTGTGCATTCGTATATAAGCACTTGAGATAACCTGCTGATCGCCCCTCATTCTCAGTATGAGGCAGGAGCCCTCCCCTCACAGACATTCCTGCCTGTGCTTCCTCCCGGTATCCCGCTTTCCCACTTACCTCAGGGCTTAGAGCTGTGGTTTTCAAGCAAAAGCTTCTGAGAACTGTGTGTAATTTTCTATTTTCATTTTTTGAATTTTTGCTTCAGGAAAAAATTACAGGGATAATCACAGAGAAAAGAGGGTGAAATTCTACACTAACTGGTAGAGAACAATGTTTTACGTTGGAAAAAGTGACAAAATCTATCATGAGGCAAACCACATTTTTGCCCCGGATTAAAATTTGCCATCCCTCTCCATGAAAAACAGCAACCAACTTCAAGGCAAAGCTGCAGAATGTATTCTTTTTCCTGAAATTGGCAACATCTGGGATTTCTCACCCCTTCAGCCCTGTCAATTTTCATGATGCTCTAAATCTCTTTAATATAGATTTGCAGCTATGTTCCCAACTGGTTGCTTCTTCTTGATGTTCTAAATGCATAAGATTCATTATAGTACTCACATAGATGTAACAGCCTAGACAATTCATATCACAGTAAGATCTGAATTTTGCATAAAAATGCATTTGTTTACTTGTTTGAATAAAGTATTTGTATAAAAAGCTATAAAATCATATGCACTCACATACACACACATGATAAAACTCTGTCAAGAGGATTGGTACACCTTTGACATTAGTTGTTTTTATATCCCTTAATATGACAGTAATTAAAATCCATTCATGCAGATTTTCCTTTAAATAAACTCCATTAGCAAAAGCATTTGTCAAATCTACTTCCAGCATACAATGCTTAATGATATCCCTAAGCGTTAAAAGCCCTAATCTTCTAATTTATTGCTCAAAGCAGTTTACATGTATTAGTCCAAGAAACTGCAAGCAGTGAATTAACAGATGTCTGCTTGTGCACGGAATAATTTACTAGAAATGCATGTATATTACAATAACAGTATGGGACAACTAACTATAGTGGTCCTGCTGACATGAAAAGTAGCTGTGAATGGGACACTGTAGGCTACAGGTGTGCTGAAGACTCCACTCTTACAGCTCATCACTTTCATTTTGCTGTAAAAAGAAAAGGAATACTTGTGGCACCTTAGAGACGAACAAATTTATTAGAGCATAAGCTTTCGTGAGCTACAGCTCACTTCATCGGATGCATACAGTGGAAAATATAGTGGGGAGATTTTATATACACAGAGAACATGAAACAATGGGTGTTACCATACCGACTGTAACAAGAGTGATCAGGAAAGGTGAGTTATTACCAGCAGGAGAGTGGGGTGGGGGGAGGGGATGCCTTTTGTACTGATAATCAAGGTGGGCCATTTCCAGCACTTTACAAGAACAGTAGGAGGGGAAATAAACCAGGGGAAATAGTTTTACTTTGTGTAATGACACATCCACTCCCAGTCTTTATTCAAGCCTAAGTTAATTGTATCCAGTTTGCAAATTAATTCCAATTCAGCACTCTCTCGTTGGAGTCTGTTTCTGAAATTTTTTTGTTCAAGGATTGCCGCTTTTAGGTCTGTAATCGAGTGACCAAAGAGATTGAAGTGTTCTCCAACTGGTTTTTGAATGTTATAATTCTTGACGTCTGATTTGTGTCCATTTATTCTTTTACATAGAGACTGTCCAATTTGGCCAATGTACATGGCAGAGGGGCATTGCTGGCACAAGATGGCATATATCACTTTGGTATTAATTTGCAAAAGGTGTTTTCCCTCCCAGCCCACCCCTGCTCTCCTGCTGGTAATAGCTCACCTTTCCTGATCACTCTTGTTACAGTCGGTATGGTAACACCCATTGTTTCATGTTCTCTGTGTATATAAAATCTCCCCACTATATTTTCCACTGTATGCATCCGATGAAGTGAGCTGTAGCTCACGAAAGCTTATGCTCTAATAAATTTGTTCATCTCTAAGGTGCCACAAGTACTCCTTTTCTTTTTACGGATACAGACTAACACGGCTGCTATGCTGAACCTGTCATTTTGCTATGCAATTTTTGTTTGTAATCCAGGCCTCCCCCATGACTGCACGGAATACACGCATCAGGCCACTATTATTTGTTATGTTGATACAGACAGTGGCCATGTCATGTCAAAGGCCTGGATATACCAGTCTTGGTTTCTCACTCTCCTACTGTGAAGTCAGGGCAGACACAGCTCAAAGGGCTAATGACTAAGCAGTACTTGTAGATACAACTGGAAGTCCACCTAGTACTTGATAGATGTTCTGGTGACTGCGACATGGAGTTAAACTGGTGGGGAAAGGGGTATATTTTCTTGGTAGCCAGTTAAAAAATTGTCATCAGGGGAAAGGACATTATATGTAGTGGCACTATAGCAATAAAACAAACACCCCATTGGTGAAAATAAGAAATACCTGTTTGATAGCCACTGGGCATGCCCAGAGTTCAATATCCACAAAAAAGTTTCCAGGTGAGTCAACAGATGTAGCAGAGGGTTTGAGCAGCATTATATTGTACCATGCTATTAACAAGGGTTTTATCTGCCTACTTACCTGCATATAAACTCAAACTTTTGGAAAACTATGCGACTGCCTCCAGAGATCAAGGCTAAGGGGCTGTGGCTAATGCTAATACACCTTCTGAATCAGGAATTCAAGGTGATGGAGGTCGTGTCTACATTTGGGGATAGTTCAGATTCATGTTTGATAGTACATGAGTATATGTACTGAGAGTAGGAGTACTTGTGGCACCTTAGAGACTAACCAATTTATTTGAGCATGAGCTTTCGTGAGCTACAGCTCACTTCATCGGATGTTACTCTGAAACCTGTACTGAGAGTGATGATATAACTATGCTACCTCTTCGATAGACATTTCTCACGCAGAAAAATGGGATTTTGATGTAATGGGAGTTTGCCATTACATTTTTAGAAGCAGGGACTAACCCCAAAGGGCCAGGTAGCCTGCTCAAGTTTGTGTGGCCCAGATTTTTAAAGATATTTGGACATTGCTCCACTGTTGCAATGCCTAAGGTCTAGATCCACAAAAGAAGTCAGACATTGCAAAGCTGAGGACATCCTGGGAGAGTACCCTAACCACGGGGCTAAAGGTTATAAGGGAGGCCCCTGCACATTTTATGTGGAGACAGACAGAGGTGTAAGTCATTCTGACAAGAAATGGGTTAAGAGCCTGAACTATCTGACTCCATGACTGTGAATTGTGAGCAGCTGTGAATTGTGAGCAGAGATAGGCACCTCCCTGAAGCCCAGACTCAGAAGCCAAATTTCCTGAGAGAAGTGGGCCTTCGGATAGACCTCTCTCAACAGTATCTCCCATTGGCTACCTTAGAAGACTCCCCACCTAGTGTGCTGGTTTTTGTAGATCCCATTCTCAGGCACCTAATCTCTCTCCATTCATTGTGGAGAGAGCCTAGGTACCTAACTCAAGCTTTGTAGATTCCAGTGATTTTCTAGGCACCTAAAAGTTAGGTGTTGTGCCACTCAACTTTGCAATGCCTTAGTGTCTTTGTGGAGCTGGGCCTAAGTGATTTAGATTGCTAAGGCCCGTTTTCAAAAGTGATGTACTTAGGCCCAGATCCTCAAATATATTTAGGCACCTAACTTCTATCGAAAACAGTGAGAGTTAGCCTTTAAGTTCCTGAGAATCTAGGCCTTAGGCACTTAAGAGTCAGAGTCTTGCTGACTTTAAATGAAAGACATTTTTGATAATGGGACAGTGAGTATGTCTACATTGCAAAGAAAATCCCATGGCACTGAGTCTCAGAGCCCAGAGCAATTGACTTGGGCTCATGGAGTTCAGGCTGCGGGCTAAAAATAGTAGTGTAGATGTTCCCACTCAAGCTGGAACCCAGGCTCTGAAACTTGGCAAGGGGGGAAGGGACTTGAAGCCAGGCTCTAGCCCAAGTAGGAACATCTATACTTCTATTTTTAGCCCTGCAGCCAAAGTCCTGTGAGCCTGAGTCAATTCACCTGGGCTCTGAGACTCTGTGCCATAGGTTCTTCTTGGCAGTGTAGACATACCCTTAGCTGTCTAGGTCACTTAGGGTTTGAAACGCTGAGCAGAGCAACATCTGAATACCTTTAAAAATCTGGGCCCTCATCCAAATGACAATCTGGCCCCCAGTATTTTTTCTTCAGCTGCATTATATCATTCTGGTAAATATGCTACATATAAAACCTTTGGTAACTTTGATGAAAAATACTTGAAAATAGGCCTTCTTCTTTATGGTAACTTGACAAATGCCTTTTGTTGTCTCCTGTGGATTATGCAATGATTGCATTTATTGTGTTATTTTTTTAAGTAATTTTAAAGTGCTATAAATGTTGAATCATTTCTAAATCACAAGCATTTAAGAAATATGGTAAGCTATTAGCTTCACTGCAGCCCCTTAAACTGCTGTGAAATGTGCTCTAAAGTGATTTCCAAGATTTATAAACCTCCCCTCATTAGCCTTGAGCAAGATATAAATGTTACAGTGTACCATTGTAGCAGAAGAGATAGTTATTCACTTTCAGGATGGGTGATCCTTAGCAGTTTGGATTGAAAGCCAAATGACTCAAAAAGGTTTGTTAGTTTCATATTTGTTTCCAACTGATTGCTGTTGGAGCCAAAAAAATTGCACATCAGCCATGAATCTTTTGGGGTTCTTGGGCAGAGGTTAATTTTTATTTATTTTTCTTTGTGTCCTGTCTCTGAAGACACCCTCCACCATTCCCCCCACACAAACTCCCATTATTACCATTCTATCTATGACACTCATTTGGCTTCCCACTATCATAGTCTCTGAGCACCTCACGATCTTTAACATGTTTATCATGTCAGCATGTCTGTGAGGTAGGAAAATGCTATCTTACAGCTGGGGAACTGAGGCACAGAGCAGATAAATGACTTACCCAGCATCGCTCAGGAAGTCTCTGCTGGAGCAGGGACTTGGACCCAGCACTCCCAAATCTTAGGCAAGTATCCTAACCTGTTGGACATTTTCCTCCCCTTTATTCTAGGTAGAGCAAAACAGGAAGGTCAGTCTACCAGTGTGGATGCACACTCCTGAGTCTTTGCTTATTTTCTCAAAAAGCTCCTGGTGGCTGAAGTAGTAGCTTGGATTTCTAACCTATAACTTTGGATCACCTGAGCTTGTGTCTTTCAGTCACATCAATGAAAACCTATAGGAATATTTTTTCTGTGGTCTGATATGGAAGGCATCAACGGCAGACACTCAAAGTCAATTACCTAACAGCATTCTTGAAAGCTACTTAAGACCAGGATCACTGACTTGATCTACTGTCCAAACCTCCCACTTCCACTGTAACATAATTAACCACTAATCAGTGCAGGGACCCCTTTGACTGGTAGTTAACTTTTTTATTATTCTTCTCTCCTCCGCTCTTCCCTCTGCTAAAACCCACCAAAACCAATCAGTTTTCAGGATCTACGTAATTCAACTATTTGTATGTTAAGGCACTGCAATCTGAGAGCTGAGTGACTGCAGAACTTTTGTGTGGACTTTTTTTAGATATTTCCATCAAAAATGTGAACATAAGTAATGTGGCCTGAATCACTTCTTTATGTAACTATTTAGGCTTACTGATGCAGCCATTCAATTGGAAGCAAACCACACAGAACTATTAAATTAGCATGAACCAGTCCCCATTGGTAGGGCAACGGGCACCGATTAAAACTGCTGCATTTATATATATGACTATCTGCATATAATGAGAGTTCCATGTATACAACAATATGGATATGCATTCACGGGGTATGTGGGTTAAATCTTCTGTTTCATGGCTCATGAGAAATCCAGTAACATGAGGGTGGGCCAAGTTCAGAAAAAAAAAAAATGCAGATCCTGATGAACCTTTGTCTCTCTTGAGAGCCAAATATGAATACAACTTTTCTGAGATTCTGAAGAATTTAGATACAACTTTTTTCTTCATTTCACACACCCTTTGCACTTCTGATTTCCAAATAGGACTGGAGGTGCCAAAATATTGGGAAAAAAAATCTTCTCATTGTATTTCAGGCAAGCATTAACTGGAAGTGCCAGAAATCCCTAGAGAAATGCGTTGTCATAGGGTCAAAATTTGCAAGGTTTGGGTATGTTCCGGAAATCATTAAACTTTTGGATTATCCAAACCAAATCAAAGTGCTGAACATTTTAAGATGCACCCATAATAATTATGACTGGAACTCGATGAAACTTGATACAGGATAACATGTAGAACGACTTGCTTAACAAGATGTCTATAGAAATGTATGACATAGTTAATAAAAGTCCATTTTTAAAATAACCATGCCCTAAAGGCATCTTTGAGTTTTTTTTTATCTGGTTAAGGACTGAAAGGCAAAACAGGGGGTCCATGAGAGTCATGCTTTTTCCTCTCTTATAGTCTATCTGTATTTGGAAGATTGTGCAAAGTATTTCATTTCCAGAACCATCTCACTAGTTCATTGCCTATGCTGCCTTGTGCCTATACAAAATTAAAGGGCAACACTTCGGATTCTTGGAATGACATCAGGTCAACTCTGCCAAGTAGTTTCTTTGTCAGCCTTTGTTCTTATGGAGAGGGTTAGACCTAACCAATTATTCCAGCCTTCTCCAGTACTTAAGAACCAGTCTATTTAATGGATACTCCAGCCAGTTTTCTATATAATTCGGTCCTGGACAATCATAACATGGACAAAGAACCACCTC
This sequence comes from Eretmochelys imbricata, assembly GCF_965152235.1. NCBI lineage: Eukaryota > Metazoa > Chordata > Testudines > Cheloniidae > Eretmochelys > Eretmochelys imbricata. The sequence continues at coordinate 25,350,470 of NC_135579.1, forward strand.
CTGCATTCTATTCTTCATCAAAACACGTATTTGATTGTAGCTGGTCCTTTAGATAAATGTAAAACCAAGATATAAACCACAATGCATATTAATATTTACTAATTTGCTGGTAAAGCTTCTGACATTTTTGGAACTTCATTTTCCAACACTTAGGATAAATATCTACTAAGAAAGGAGCTTAAGAATTGGATACAAAGAAGCAACTATGTGCCTTTGGATATTAGTTAAATAAATTGTAATCTATGCAGGTAGCTTTATACTAGTTATTACTATATCATGTAGAATTACAAATTTCTAGCAGTGTATGAATTGACAATTGAGTATCCTCAGTCATTCATGCCATCAGCTGCATATGTCTAACCTATCTTGTGTCTGCTGGACTGTTACCCGGACAGCATTTAACAAAAACAGAGGCCCATGCTTCACAGGTTTCAGTGGGAGACAGCTTTTTTCACTTTTTTTCCAAAGCAGGAATTAGTGATCCTTGCAATAGTAAATAGTATAGATTCCAAACTGATAGCACATCTTGTACACTACTGCAGAATTTATTTCTGATCATTTATTAGGAATGAAAAACAAGATTACAAGGAGCTTTGTTTGTATTGTTCTCAGACAGATAAAGCTTTTAACTGAGCTCTTTATGTTCTGGACAATCTTTGTGTGAACTAGGGAAGGATAAGTAGTTTTAGCTATAGCACCTTTTTATTACACCTTCCAAATCTTTCTTTGTAGTTGACTTAACGACACATCATAAACATCTTTCAGTCTTTGCCATAGTGCCTTTATTGTGTTTGTCTGTCTGAGTGAGAAACAACTAGAGGGAAAAAATGATCAGTTAAAATACTGGTCGCTGAAGGTTTGGAATACATGAAATGATCATGCTGCTGGTGGAGAAAGAGAACGCCACTGTAGCAATTGTCTATCTCAGAGAATTCTCCACAGAAGGATGGGTCCATGGAAACATGCATTAATGAAGGGATATAATTACAGTACAGAAATAACTGATGGTATTGTCTTAGTAGAATGATCTTTGCTTTGGATTTTTCCCGCCAGGCATCATTTAAAATATATTGGGGGGGGGTGTTATTTTTACTTCCAATATTCATTACTTCTGGTTACTTCACCCAAGTGAAACCTTCCAAACAGGAAACCATGTGCTCTCTTTCATGCTTAAAGCCACTAGTCCATCTCCTTGTCCTTGCACATCAGGCAGGCTGGTGGGAACAAGTAGCAAGGACATGCAATGGAAATTTCTGGCAAAAGCCTGAGATTCACAGAAGTACACAAAGGAGACTGTATGGCTCTCAGGCTCTGTGCAACTTCCTCTATATCATTCCAGCCCCAGCTGGCTCTCAGCAATAATATCATGACACCTACTATGGACCTGATAGCTCAGTGCCCAAACCAGCACTGTAGTCTGTAAACACTATAGGTGAGCTATTGTTCTACAGTGTAGCAACCACTTAAAATGGGAATTGCACTGTAAATCCCACTTAACTAAGAGTGGAACATGCCATAGCTGTTTTCCCAGGTATTCTTCCCTTCGTCTAGACCTGGCCTCTCAGCTTCACAAACTTAGCTTCTGTGTAGAAGACACAAAGTGGAGATAGGTGACTACAGTTTATAGGGGGGAGAACACAATACATAGCTGCTTTTCTCTTCCATGTGCAATTATTGACCTCCAGCTACAGTATTAGGACCATTTTCTCTTCTGCACTCTAAGAAAATGGCATTGTCTGATGCAGGACTGAGTTATTTATCTGTCATTGGTCAAAACCAGAACAAACACCACAATGGTGAATCACAGGAGCACTCATTTTAAAACAAACTGGATGCAGCTAGACATTTCACTTACACCAGGTACTAGGGTGATTTTAGAATCCAGTGGTCCATTCTTTTTCATGAAATAATATAGGCATGTTATGAAGTATTGTTATTGTAGAGGATGAACCTTGTTCTGTAATACTGAAGGTGCATATTTACATATGGCTAGAAATAAATAGGCAGACATCTAAATAGATAAAACAATACTGATATCATTCAATACAACCCATGTGTGGTAGTGATGTACATGAACTAAATTATAGAGCTCTGTGATACATTGCATTCATCATGCACCTTTGATTAAAACCTGAATTTTAACATTCCAAACCTCTGAGCAGCTTCTATGATATTGCTTCAGAAAATAACAAAACAGTTTGACAGAGATACATTCCCTTGTGTTCCCCCTGAAAAAGAAAATACACTGGATCCGAGATGAACAATGAGCAATATTCAGTCAAGCATCAGAAACAGGATTAAGGTCTGATGTCTTGAGATGCATCAGGGCTAGGAAGTAGAGATTCCTGCCTTTCCAATCAACACTCACTTCTCAACCTGCTAGGTCCCAAGCTATTGGACATTCAATTGGAGCATTATGTATTTTACAGCTATTTTAGGTCACTTTTCGAGGTTTCTACAATGTATAAATTTTTCTTTCCTTCCAATTCAATAGTAAGGTGGCTTTATGGACAGAAGCACAGAGAAAAGAATTTGAGTCATTTTCATTTCTAAAAGAGCTTTTCTTTATAACATGATGAAAACCTTTTATAAATCATAGCATCATGATTACACACAAACTTACTATATGTCACCACCGTATATGATCATAAACCTGTAAGTATGAGAAAATACCACAATTCTACATGTTGCTCATATTTTTTTTTCAATAATAATTATAATACATAGTATGCAGCTCTTTTAAAGAGCTATAAAATTTAACTTGATATTGTACTGTATTACACAGAACATAGCTTTACAAAACAATGAGTTGTACAACACTATTTTAAATGTGTATATTATACTATTATTACCTCATTTTCAGAGTTTCACAGGCCAGCAGCTCAGCACCAGTTACAATGGATCAAGCTTTCCTAATGATCATTTTGAGCATAAGCCACCTGCAAAGCAAGGAGTCAGTTGGAAATGGATTTTAAATGCCAAATTGCTTATCATCGAACAGAAGGACATATTTAAGCATTCAAATTTCTGACCTTACCTGCAGGAGATGTTCAAATAATCAGGTTACGTTTTTAGGAAAGTATTTCAGTCACTGAAATAGTTCCTCCCAGGGTTTTATCCCTGGACACTTTTTGGAGAAATCTGTAGCTTTCTGCTAGAAAGTCTCTCATAAACGTGAAATCCCCACATCCCATGCAGGCTGCTTAAAAGTAGGAATATTCTCTTTTCTTTTCCCTCACATCTCAGAGCCCACTGGCTACAGTAAAGTGGTCTCCACTAATATACCCCTCTCCGTTTTTTGGGGCCTACACAGTATGTGTTTTGTGCCTGTCTGCAACCATGTGAATATATTGTCAATTTCACTTCTGTGGTAATGTTCTGAATAGCAGCAGTGGAAGCTGAGAAGGCTGGCCAACTTTGAGGGAACTGACAATCAGAGGGCAAGAGAGGAAAATTTAGATCAACACAAGAATGAAGATCCCACGCAGTGTAAAAAGAAGGAGAGGAATGACGGTGCTGACATTACAGAAGTGGGCAAAAGTAGTAAGCATTCAGATGAAAAATAATCCAGGTTGAGATCATAAACCATAACTTATGTGATCAGTGGAAGCAGGCAACATATTTTGTTTCTGTTTCTCTGCTTTCTGTGATGAAAATAAAAATTTAAGGGCTGTGCTGTAGCTTCCCTTGAACTGGTGCCTTTTAAGGTAACAAGGTGCTCCACCCCCTAACAAAGAAATAACCATAATTTAAATGAAGGGTTTAAAGAGCACAAGGAAGGGAAGCTGGCTAGTGCTCCCACTATCTATTAGTGCCCCACAGCATGTGTGGCCAGAGTGGGAGCATAGCCATGACACAGGTGGAGGAAGACGTGATCACTCAGGTAACTAAGGCCAATACCATCTGACAAATCCCATAAGCCACTTTTTTGGGAAGCGAAAAAGAGCAAACTAGAGATGCCTGAAGGCCTAGGGAGTCTCTGCCATTGAAAGGAGGGAAATGATGGAATGAGATTCACAGAGATCAAGGCAAAATACCCATCACTGTGACATGTAACAATTATTTAGCATGTTTTGTTTTTCTAAGATTTTGTTCCCGATGCCTACAACTTTTTCCTCCTTCTCTAACCTCCCCTCTTGTTGAGTGTGAATTTGGCATGTCATTTGTACCAGATTCTGCTTGGAAAAACAACGGAAGTAACCTACACGCTTCAACTTACCTTCCCATATGCTTTTTGCCTCCCCTAAACAGCAAATAGTTTTCACGCTTCCTGAAATCAACAAAGTGCAAAATTTTGCTGGTTTTCAGTTTGTCTCTTGGAGGCCATATTTTGTTTGTTTAGGGAAGTTCATGGTTGGGATTTTCAATGCAGTCTAAGGCCAATACCTGACATATTTTCCATCAATAATGGATTTTAATGAAAAATGTGGTTTCAATCTGTGCCTTTAATAGAGCAATATAACAAGGAAGCCAAGAGCAAGAGAGACAGACAGACCAGAGAAGGAGAGTGATTCACTGGTTTTTCTGCCTATTCTGATTCTTCCAAGGTACATGTGATAATTGAATAGGTTTGTTCAAAACACTTATTACATTAAGTCAATTCCTGAACAAAGTTTTCACATTTCATTACCATTTATATTAATAACGCTCAAGGTGGGGGTTTGACACTGTGATACATGCTGGAACATGAACAGTTAGTAAATTTAATTGTGCTGACTATCACTTTTCACTTACACTGTGATCATCAGCAACTAATGTGCAACCTTCAATACCGAAAACTTAAGATTGCTGTCCTACATTGGGATGCGTCTCTGTCATGAGATTCAGTAGATTAATACAGGAATATATATGTGTATGCTTCAGTTTAAAACATAGAAACAATCCCGTATAGCCATGTTCTAATACCTTTTAACTGGTAAGTACCTCACTCCTCAGGTAGTCCCATAGAGTCCCATGGGACTGTTTCAGAAATAACGTACTATTCAGTGTAAAGATATCAGAAACTGGACCATAGGACAAACTCACACACTTGCTAGGGGATTGGTTTGACTGGTAACTCAAAACAGAAACACAGTATAGGCCTCGCCTAAGCTTCCTCCCTGAGTTTGCCGTTCCTAGCATTTCTCTCCTAAATGCATTCTATCCTAGTTTCCTCTGGCCCAGAGACTTGCTCCTTCCATTAACAGAGCATTTTTTCCCAAAGAATTATATGCGGAAAAAGTAGAAAGAGGAGAAGAACCAAATTTGATAGGAAATTAAACAAGGAGCCTAATGTCTAAATCTCGTACATGTTCAGATACCTTCTGGATGGGTGCAGTACAAAAACCTGAACAGGATATAATTTTAGAAGTGCTTTGCAGCAACCCTCTGTCTAGATTGAAAGGATGGCTTTGTGGAGAAAGCACTGGACTGAGATTCAACAAATCTGGATTAAATTCTTGGCTTTGCCACAGACTTCTTGTGTGATCTCAGGCAAATCACTTAATGTCTGTGCTTCAATTCCCCATCTCAAAGATGGGGTTGACAATACTTCCTTTCTTCCATCCTTTGTTTGTCTTTTCTATAAGCTGTTCAGCTATTGACCCTCTTTTACAATGGGTATGTCCAAACTTCGAGCTGTCTCCTCAAGCTGGTTGTGAATCCCCGTTTGAGGAGACATACTCACGCTAGATCAGAGAGGTAGTGCACAAAAAGGAGCGTAGCCATAGCATCGTGACCAGCAAGAGAGACCAGCTGCTCCAAGCACTTAGGCACATACTTGGAGAGGCTAGCTTTTCCTACTGCTCACACCTCTGCAGTGACACCCTATTTTTAGCAAACTAAACTGGAAATTACACCACCATCTCAAACTGTAGACATACCCACAGTGTCTGTAAACTGCCTGGCACAATGGGGCTCTGAACTCAGTTGGAGACTTTTGGTGATATTGTAATATAAATAATATCAGTTGAAATCCTGCCAATACTAGGGTGAAACGTGATAGCTATCCTACATGAACAGCAGTACTCAATAGTTATTTTCTTAGCAGCGGTACTGAGTGATTATGTCTCCAAGTCATAGAGGGAGTATTAGGCAGGAAGAATACAATTATTACCCAAGATGATACCAGATGGATAATATCCTAACTGCTGTGAAAAGCGCTCTGGGATCTTTAACATTAATGGTCAATGACCTCATTTCTATGTCTCATTTGAAAGACAGCATCTCCAAGAGTACAGTACTCCCTAACAGAAAGTTTATGCTTTGTTTTTTCTGAAATATTCAATGTGGTATATTGCCAGAAAGTTACAGAGGTCAAGTCCTCAATCATCTTGCCAATACAGCTCTCCAAGGTCTGACCCAGGCTTTGTCCAAAATTGAGACTGATTTTCAGCTACTGTTTGCAAACATGCTGTATGAGTTACATGATTATCTTAACTGTTTTCTTTGACAACATGAAGCCAAACTCATTTAATATATTTGTTTCTAGCCAAGATAGAGGAGACCATAAACTATTATTTTACCATGTACTGATTCTAAAATATTTTAAATCCTTCCCTACCCTTAACATGGCTGCATAATAAATATTTCAATTTTCTTTCCCAGAGTAAATGGTCTAGTAATCCCTGTGCCATGCTTAAGTGTTTTATGTCGCTTTGGCCTATATTATTGCATTAACCTTTACCTGACATTTATATTTAATCATTTTGGGAGCTTTCCAATAAATCATTTAGTAAAATGGAAATGAAATGGTCTACTGAAAAGAGATATTACTGAGTCTAAGTACTACTCAATTGATACAGAGATATAAAATGCCCTTCTCGACAAAAATAGTTTCTTGTGTACATCACAGGACAATATAAAAATTGATTGGCACTCAGTAATAAAGCCACGTTGTTAGCTGAAAGGCAGAACATTTCTCAGTGGTGTTCCTCCATAATAAAAGTGTGCTGCTGCTCTCTGGCCCCTGTTATTTCTCCTCTAATTTATTTACTTGGGGTCTGATGCAATGCCCATGGACATCAATGGAAACTTTTTCATTTTTTTAACAGTCATTGGATCAGACCCTAGAGCTGATAAGGTTTTTTTCTCACTAAAGTTCATATGAAAATAATCCCTTTATATACAAGGCAACTCTGCACCCTCTGAAGTCTCTTGTTGCATTTTTAAAGGCCATTTTTACACACTAAGTCATATTTTTTGGCCAATATATCCATTTTTGCTATTGAATAGACCTATTGTTTGGAACAAGCCCAATGGATTTTGCTAAGAAATGGCTCCATTTCTAGCAAACATATCACAGAATTGAGCACAGGGTTTTGGTTTGGTGTATTCATAAAACAGAACAAAACAAAGGAAATCCTAACTGGTTGGCAAGGAGATGCATTTTCCAGACAACAAATACAATAATCTATGGGATCTACTTTCCTCCAATAGTAAACTACAGTATCAATTATATTCACAAAGTAGGTAAATGGATGATGAAGGCAGAAAAAGATAAAAAGATGGAAATGTGCTTTAAAACAGGGACTGTCATTTTGTTCTGAGTTTATACAACACCTAACAAAATGGGGTCCTAGTCAATGACTAGGGGTCCTAATACCACAGTACAAACAACAAATGAACAACAAGACCACTGAGTCAAACCAGTCTCTCTCACCATATTGGGCACTCCTAATGGCTTTCATTAATTCACATGTTAACAATAGACATGGATTCTCTTTTACTTTGGGAAGCAATAAAAACATCAGCTCCTCATGTAATTTGCAAACAAATCTCAAAATGACCAGACAACTCACCTTGTATTAATATAATCTCTGAGGGTCTAATGCAACTCTCACTTTTACCTGTACTGCAGCAGTGTAATTCCATTTACACTGCTTCAGTGGTGTTATTCCTGATCTGCTCTGGTGCAATGGAGAGCAGAGTCAGGCTTACTGTGATTGGACCCATGTGGGAAAAGTTTCTTACACATGCCTCAAACTCTGTAACAAAGAAGCAGCTACCATACTTTTGAATAGATATGGGACTATGCTGGATGTCACGGAAAAAAGAAAAATCCGGTCAACAGGTAAAACCGCTGGTAGTTGGAAGATTGGCCTGGAAACAGAGTCCTATGTTTATCTGACTACTCTCTCTAAAGTCTTACTTCTTTACATGCTTACCAAGGCAGCTTACATATCTATCAAATATATTCCATATATTAATGAAACCCATGCAGTACTGTACTAATCTTACTTAATGCCATAAAACATGTGTGCTATCAAAATCAATATATTTTGATGTAATAACTATTAAATTAACATGTCTTGATTTACATTTTATAACTTGAATGTGTTTAAATGGCTGTGGTTTCATATAAAACACTTTATGACTGGAAAGTGGGCCAGTTCTTTGAAATGCAAAATGAAAAATTTCTAAACACATAAAAGCGGCAAAACAAAGTTTATTAGAGAGATGGTCAGTTTTGTCCTATTTTCAAAGATTCAAGAAATTTCAGCCACTTCTATAAATGCATTTTAAAATGTGCATTTGATAGGGTGACTATTGCACTAATACTATAAGGATAAGCCACCTCCTTTTGCTGCAGAAGATTGTTATTCAAGTCCCTGAAATATCGGTGCAAGTTACCACAGTAAACACTTAGGGGCAGATCCTCAGCTAGTGTAAATAGTTACTGCCCTCATTAACTCCAATGGAAATAGGACAATTTACTGAGCTGGGCATCTGCCCTCATACCTTACAAAGAATGCCAAAGGACCATTAATGTTCACAAAGAGTAGATAGAATTTACATTTTCTTTTTCATTAAGGTCTCGTCAAAAAAAAACGAACCATTTTTAACACACTGTATGGGAGTCAGTTTTTCTTCCTCAGACACAGAAATGAGAGATTCACTATTGAACAATGAGCAAAGTGGAAACTGAACCTGTAGTTTTTGGTGTTCCAGATATATTTTTTCGTGATGTGTGATGTCTTTTAAATACAATGCTTAGATCACTTAAACCACTGGATCAAGCCATGGACCAAGCCATGAGACTGAGATAAGCTTCAGATAAATAATTGAATGCCAACCCATTCTGAAGTTTTCCATCATAGAAAATCCCCTGGTTCATGTCAGGAAAAACTTGCATTTTGCTATTTAAATTCTCTCTTCAACTCCCTTCAGGGAATTCTAACACTTTTCTCCTAACTCAAACCTGCCCATTTAGTTGTCAACATTCACATTTAATAGCAAAGCGGGTGATGTTTTTCTCCTCTAACAAACCTAGGCAGTGACCTGCTGTTGAAGCGCTTTTGAATTAGGTGCTATAAAAGTAGTCTTGTTATCTTCGCACTTTTATAATCAGCCCAAGTTTTTAAAAAAATCTGCCTTTTTTCCTGTCAGGGATCCCTCCTAAGAAACAAGCTTGAAGGGGAAAATTCCCTGTGGCATCTGCCACAGAATGCTGTGGCCATAGAAGCAAGGGATACTGTCACCATAATGGTATGTCACAGCCAAAGAAACCCTATCTAAAAAGCAGTTCTGCTTTTTCCCAAAGGCAGCCTATATCATTTTGTGCTTTCCTCACTTCCTCTTGCCCTGTCAGTCACCCCAGACACCAGCAGCTCTCCTCCTAGTAATAAGCAAGGCACGCAGGAGAGTCAGCGATCCAGAAGTGAACAGAAAAATGAAACCGAAAGTAGGGTAACCAGACAGCAAGTGTGAAAAATCAGGATGGGGGTGGGGGGTAATAGGCACCTATATGAGAAAAAGCCCCAAATATCACAATATCTGGTCACCCTAACTGAAAGCAGCCTTTTGAGCTTTTTTTAGCAGAGTGCTCATGCGCAGAGAAGAGGCTTGCACAACCAAGAGCCAATCACATTCTCCAGCAGGAAATTCAAAAAAACCACAAAACCAAGAAAAAAGTGGAAGCCCCACTCCCCAAAAAGCACCAAAACAAGCAACAAGCAAATATAGACACAATAGAACAATTACCCAAAGAAAGAAGCCAAAATCCGCTTACTGTGAGTGGGCTTGGCAGACATCTCACACTTAAATAGGAGCCTTAAAAACACCTCTCAAGTCAGTATCTAAGTCCTGGTCTACAATACAGGGGTAAGTCCGCCTAAGTTATGCCACTCCAGCTATGTGAATAATGTAGCTGGAGTTGACATAGCTTAGGTCCACTTACTACAGTGTCTACACTGTGCTGGGTTACCTTACGCATCTCATACCGGTGGAGTTCCAGAGTCGAGGGGAGAGCGTTCTGCAGTCGATTTAGCGGGTCTTCACTAGACCCGCTAAATCGAGCCCCCGTGGATCGATAACCGCAGCTTCCATCCCCAGTCAGAACATACTCTTAGGAATGTTAGGCCTCAAAACAGGAAAACACTAGAGCACATACTTCAGTGCTAGTTAAGCATGTGCTTATGTGCTTTCTTGAATCGGGATGTTTAAAGAGGTCTAAAGCCAGCTGCTGAGCATTGCATCTGGAAACTGAGAAAGGGACTGTGTTTCTTTGACACGGCATTACAAGCCATTGCTTTCCCTCCCACAGCAGTGCTACAAAGGCATCTTCACAGCCTTATAGTTTTCAGAAGCTGAATTGGGAACTGTATTGAGCTTCCCAAGTCATTTAAAGAGGGGAAGTTTAAAAAAGCAGCTCAGCACAGAAGGGAAAGGGTAGGAGAATGGTAAATTGCAGTTTTAAAATGTTCACCCTACAATCCAGGAGAGCAGGTTGCTTCCAGAAGTTCTTTGTTTCTGGCTTTCTGGTCATTTTTATCTTACATTTGGGTATAGAGGAAGTGACATGGGCCTTGAGGAATCCTGAGAACCTGAGAGAACAAAATGTTTTAGGGAAAAAATACATAAAGTCAATACTGTAGAAAAAGACTCCAAAGCGATTTACAGATGATATGCATAGGGATCATATTCACTCACCACTGAAATCTAACTACAACTAGAGAAAACTTAACAGATATTTTATACCATCAACACAGTTTGGTTTCCTCCAGCTTGAGTTAAAGCAGGAAATTTCAGGATGCACAACACAATTACCTTGTTTGAATTTGGCCAGGATGCTGGGCTTTGCTCTTGTGAAAAGTATTATGATACTTAGACTCCTGAGCTGTAAGGAACTTGGATTTACATCTCATCCAAAAGAGAGACTTAGAGGAACAGCTCAAAAGCAGAAGCCAGCTTTTTGTAGCTTTATTTGGCATGAACTGAATTTAATGACTTGACAACAATGTAGATTATGTAGCTATTTGTGCAGCTCCATAACTGCCTTTTACATGGGTCCCTGGTTATTACTTAGTTAACCATGCCCCCACCCAAAAAGAAAACATACACTTAATACCGCAGCATTAAGCATCCTGGGTGCAAGTCTTGCATTCTCTGAACCTTCAGAATGTTCAAAATGACACTTTGTGATTCATAGTTGCACAATGGAACCCAGGGTACGCAAGGAAGGGGAGATCAGGATCTATCATGATACAGGTATAACAAAAGTAGAATGGAGTAATACTAGTAAAGAAATTTAATGGTGTACAATTTATAACAGAAAGTTGGTCAGGTCATTGTCCACTTCACTTCTCTGTGCTTCTGCTTCCCTTCTAAATAGTATTGATTGAGACTGTAAACTCTTTGGTATAGAGACAATCACTGCCTAATGCAATGAGGTCCCAGTCTCATTTCAGGCCTCCAGGCAGTACAGCAATACAAATAATAGATCATAATCATGAAATCTCTTTCCTTAACAGCTTCAGCTGATGAAAACTCCTGCCCACTAACATACAAAGGGGAAGGGATGAAGTGTTATTTTTCTGATAAAAACATGGCTTTAGTGTAGCACACATCAAATTATTTTATTTAGTTGCCAGAAGAAACAAAAGGGCAAAGAGCATCTGTGATTGAAATCTCTCCTGTGTGTAGAGCAGGGTCTTGGCTTTTCCCTGAAGGAAGCAGGTAGCTGATATTTTGTTGAAAAGCTCTCTAAAAAACCAACTACTGCTTGGGAAATTGTGTTGTTTGTTCATAATCCAGCAGTGGATTACAGAAGGCTTGGTAAGCAAACAGTTTCCCTCTTCAAATAAGATCTAGAGGATGAACATAAATAAGATAATCATAGAATCATAGAAGATTAGGGTTGGAAGAGACCTCAGGAGGTCATCTAGTCCAACCCCCTGCTCAAAGCCAGACAAACCCCAATTTAATCATCCCAGCCAGGGCTTTGTCAAGCCGGGCCATAAAAAACCTCTAAGGATGGAGATTTCACTACCTCCCTAAGTAACCCATTCCAGTGCTTCACCACCCTCCTACTGAAATAGTTTTTTCTAATATCCAACCTAGACCTCCCACACTGCAACTTGAGACCATTGCTCCTTGTTCTGTCATCTTCCACCACAGAGAACAGCCTAGCTCCATCCTCTTTGGAATCCCCTTTCTGGTAGTTGAAGGCTGCTATCAAATCCCTCCTCACTCTTCTCTTCTGCAGGCTAACTAAGCCCAGTTCCCTCAGCTTCTCCTCATAAATCATCTGCCCCAGCCCCATCATCATTTTTGTTGCCCTCTGCTGGACTCTCTCCAATTTGTCAACATCCTTTCTGTAGTGGGGAGCCCAAAATTGGATGCAGTATTCCAGGTGTGGCCTCACCAGTGCTGAATAGAGGGGAATAATCACTTCCCTCAATCTGCTGGTGATGTTTCTACCAATGCAGCCCAATATGCCGTTAGCCTTCTTGGGAACAAGGACACACTTTTGACTCATATCCAACTTCTCATCCACTGTAATCCCCTAGTCCTTTTCTGCAGAACTGCTGCTTAGCCAGTCAGTCCCCAGCCTGTAGCAGTGCATGGGATTCTTCTGTCCTAAGTGAAGGACTCTGCGCTTGTCCTTGTTGAACCTCATCAGATTTCTTTTGGCCCAATCCTCCAATTTGTGTAGGTCACTCTGGACCCTATCCCTACCCTCCAGCATATCTGCCTCTCCCCCCGCCCCCAGCTTAGTGTCATCCACGAACTTGCTGAGGGTGCAATCTATCCCATCATCCAGATGATTAATGAAGATGTTGAATGAAACCGGCCCCAGGACCGACCCCTGGGGCAGTCCACTTGATACAGGCTGCCAACTAGACATCGAGCTGTTGATCACTACCCGTTGAGCCCAGAGATCTAGCCAGCTTTCTATCCACCTTATAGTCCATACATCCAACTCATACTTTTTTAACTTGCTAGCAAGAATACTGTGAGAGACCCTATCAAAAGCTTTGCTAAAGTCAAGGTATATCATGTCCACCACTTTCCCCATATCCACAGAGCCAGTTATCTCATCATAGAAGGCAATCAGGTTGGTCAGGCATGACTTGCCCTTGGTGAATCCATGTTGACTGTTCCTGATCACCTTCCTCTCCTCCAAGTGCTTCAAAATGGATACTGGGACCTGCTCCATGATTTTTCCAGGGACTGAGGTGAGGGTAGCAAAGGAAAACATATACAGTCCAGCCAAACCAGAGTGGCATTTTGATTTGTGTTTGATTTGTTTGCTCTTTCTTAGTGAATTAAGTGCTTGATTGATAATCCTGAAAAATGAAAGACCAAGGAAAGGTTTTATTCAGCACAGATAAAACAAAGATTTCCCACCTCATCACCTCTGTGCTGCAACCCTGATCCAGTAGTTCAATCCTTCTCTCCATTAAGACCTTGGTTTTGAAGGTCTTCTCATAGAGAGACGACAAGCCAGTATGTGCTTCAATTGTAGTGACTTTCATGTCAGAGGAAAAGACAGAAGACTCCATGATCAACGATTTTGTCTGTGTGTGTGTGTGATAGAGAGGGAGATTCTGTAACAGAAGGAGCATCTTCCTGACTGGATATCATCAGAATGCAGCAATCTGTGGCCACACCCTCTTGCAACCGTGGCATACCCCTTACTGGTGACAGGATTGGGTGCCATCCAGCTAGCTATTTTGGCTTTCTGCCAGAGGGGGATTCCCCCGTTCTGGAAGAATCTTTGAACAGTTCAAAGGGCTGGTATGGGTGTGCCAGGCTCTGAACCAATATTTTTTTTTAAATCCTATGAATCTGATGTTCATAACTGTGGAGGATTAAGAATATTTCTCACCTCCTCTCCTCCCCTCCCCGTTTTGTTCATTATTTCACTGCCCAAAGACACAACCTGGAAGGGGTCCAGGGAATTCAGTCCTAGGCACAAACCTCAGATTAGACAGCGAGTCAGCTGGGGAAAGAAGCTGCAAGTCGAGGGCACATCTAGGAAGTACCTGTGCTCTGTTGCTCTTGGTCACCTATCCTGTCAATGTTCCCTCATGCTCCACCAGCTGAAGGCACCCAATGGATCCTTGAATTTCAACTTTGTGGGTCCAAGGGCCCCATCCCAGCCTGGATCCATCCCTTCTGCTCCGTGTACTGCAGACTGTGTGTACTGAATTTTGTTATTGGCTTGCTAGTTTAACATACTCCTGGAGAAATGAGATATCATTGTAAGGCTATTTAATTTTAGGTTTTGAATATAATTGCACTCAGACATCCTGACTAGCACAGAATAAAATCATGCTTTGAATGACTAATCTATCAAGCAATATGGGGGGGGGGGGGAGGATGGGAGAAGAGATGGAAGTTACTTTACATATGCAATTCAAATAAAAAAAAATGGACTACATAAATCACACAGTCACAAAGGACACTGAGAAATAATAACATTTAATATTTGTTTTTACTTTCATTTTTAATAAGTGTTTGAGAATGATTCTTTCCCTGCCCCTTTTATCTTTTTTCCATTTGGCGAGCAATGATTTTCTTCCTGTGTTTTCAATTAAACTGAAATTGACAAAAAAAAATTGGTATAACGAAATCAGCAATAACTTCAGCATATTTCTTTTAACATTTTAAACACCACTGCTGTTCACCAATATAATGTACCGATAGCAGGAGGGCAGCATTTGAGAGTTACCAGTTGCTGTAAAACCAGGCTGGGGAATTGATAACACTCAGGGCCAAAATATGGCCATGCCTAGAACAGGGGTGTGTGTTCATCCTTCGTCCTTCTCATACACCTACGCACAGCAATGCAACACACAGTTTGGTGCCTTGCTTACCTGAGTGAAGGAGGAAGATGGAGCTGATAGTCCTGCCAGAAGTGCTGAACAGCCCAAAGGCTGGGGTAGGGTGTGATAGAAGTCCTATCTTCTTCTCTGGACCAGACAGGACAATGCTGGGGGAGTACATGCTACACCTTCACAAAAGGTATGCTGTGGTTTCCAATGTGTTCACCATACCTTGAGTGCTGGAGGCTTTATATCTGCTTTTATCTAAGGGCAGCTACATCTTAGGCTAGGGCCCATGCAACTGTACCTTCTCTTCCTCTCAGAAGTAAAGAGAATAACTATGGTAGGTCATTTCTTTGCAACACAAACCTAGTGAATCTTTGTCTCAGAGAAGTAATTACATCATCATTCATTCCAGCCTTGTCAAGGTGGAAGTGTCTCTAGAGATGCAGAAGTCTATTGCAGTCTATTGGTTTCAATTTAAGGTAACCACAAAATCTAGTCTAGGGCCATCATGTTCAGATAGGTTTACCAAGCCTGACAATCTACTAATTTAACTGGATTTAAGAAATATATATCATGAAAATAACCTTTTGAAATTATAAATCAAATCTACTCTCAATCACCAACTCAAGTAGTTTTACTAATGTTACTTAATTAAGCTTCACAGCACCCCTTTAGGTAGGTAAAAATGTATGTACCTATTACACAGATAGATAAAAAGGCGCACAGCTGGTGAACAATTGAAGCAAAGTAATGTTTCAGAGCCAAGAACAGAACTTATCGGGTCATTTATACTATTTGTCCATCTACACTATCACTTATTTATTTAAAGATACAAAAACCTTCACACTAATTATTCTTATTTTAAAACCAAATTCTCATGTGGAGATTTTTTACATGTACTGTATCAACCAAATAAGTTTATTATAAGGGCATCATCAACAAGTGGAGATCTCGGATATTATTATTGCTACCATTAGTGGCATCAGGATCTTTTAAATAAACTTCAAAAAGTGTTTTGCCCAAGATAAATGAATGACTGTGAAGAGCTGAAAACCTCTAAGTTTCAAAAGACTTGTCTATATGGGTTTGTTATTTTTATGACAGATTGAATTGTCTTTTTTTCCTTGGTGTTTATAAGTATTGATCCATTTTTTTTTCTTCCCCTAAGTGATGACCCACTATGTTCCTGTTCTCATACTCTGCAGTATAACTGGAATACTTGAAGTTGCAAACTTCACTTCACCAAAATTAAAAAAAGAAAATGGCATCACATTTCCTAGTTTAAGTCACAATAAGTTGAGGCTAAGGTGCTACATCATTTCCCAGTGAAATCAATGTGAATCTTTTCACAATTTCAGTGGTACTGGACCTAAGGGAATGTACTAATTTTTAATCAATGAGGTTTAAAGTTATTAAAACAGACTTTTTCGGAAGCATTAAAATAAATTTGACCGTAATGTGACATTTTTGTGTATGCACCTTCATTAGCAACCCCTGGGAAATTCAGGGAAACTGATCTTAGGAAAGTGATAGATGAATGAGAATTGGAAAAGAAATCCTTAATAATAAAGAAAAGATATAGTCAGTGCCACACTCAATGGTTTACCCCAGTCTTATCTAAAGTGATTCAGGGTAAACTGCAGAGGAAACATGAATCATTTGCATATTTTCATGTCAGAGATATTTAAACTTTTTTACCTGATCAGCTTCAAAAGATGTGGCTTACAACAGTGACTTTCAATCTTTCCAGACTGCTGTACCTATTTCAGGAGTCTGATTTGTCTTGTGTACCCCAAGTTTCACCTCACTTAAAAACTACTTGCTTACAATATCAGACGTAAAAATACAAAAAAGTGTCACAGCACACTACTACTGAAAAATTGCTTGCTTTCTCATTTTGACTATATAATTCTAAAAGAAACCAATTGGAATATAAATATTGTACCTACATTTCAGTGTATAGTATATAGAACAGTATAAACAAGTCATTGTCTGTATGAAATTTTAGTTTGTACTGACTTTGCTAGTACTTTTTATGTAGCCTGTTGTAAAACTAGGAACATACCTAGATGAGTTGATGTACCCCCTGAAAAACCTCTGCTTCTCCCCAGGGGCATGCTTACCCCTGGCTGAGAACCATTGACTTACAACTTGACGGCCAAGCTGAAAAATAAACGATCAGAAATGAGATACTCATTTTCTAATACACTGGACACTGCTGTGTCAAAATACTGCAAACAGAATGACCATGAGCTAGCCAATGACATCTCTATTATGGCCAGTCAGGCAACTGGAAAATCTGGAACATTACCTGCTGTGAAAACATACTGGTACCCTCACTGCAAAACTCTCCAGCATTTTGGTTAAATATAGTGGAATGAAAAATATTACATAAATGCTAACTTTTTTCACACTGTCACTTCATGAGACCATTTGTTCCACATGGTTGTTTTTACCAAAAAATATATTGTTTTCTGATGAGCGCGTGTGAGATCAGATGAACAGACTACCTGTGAAGTCAGAGGGACGCAAACTTTATAGCTCGCATTCCTAGGGTTCATTGTGTGTGCTAGCATTTCATTGGTTGGTCTGAATCCAGTGCCTGCGCTGGCTAAAATGTTAGAATTTGCAGTTACATGCCATGAAGGATTATGCTTCAGCAGAAGTTTAATAGTGCCACACAAGCTGCTGGAGACTACTATAGGGCCATGTTTCTTGTTGAATGACACAGATTGTCTCAGAGGGAAAAGGTGGGCGAGGTAATATCTTTTATAGACCAACTTCTCTTGATGACACAGACAAGCTTGGAAGCTTACACACAGCTCTCCTTCAGGTCTTGGAAACTAACAGACGAATGTGTTTAATACTTATGCTAAACAATCCGTTCCACCTTGTTTTTAGCTGTGATACGCTGAGTTAGTTTCCCAGGCCTGAAGAAAAGCTCTGTGGAGCTCAAAAGCTTGTCTCTCTCACCAACACAAGTTGGTCCAATAAAGAGATATTACCTCACCCACCTTTGTCTTTCTAATATCCTGGGACCAACACAGCTACAACAACACTGCATACAGATAGTCTCACACACAGAAATAGGTAGCTGTTGCAAAAACAAAGAGAATGCAGACAGGTTAGATCACAGCAGCATTTATTATTTACATTACAGTAGCACTTAGGATTCCTGGAAAAGTGACCTGTGACAAACACCTAGAAACCTTTCCTGAAAATTTAACTCATTACATCCAACTTCACCATGCCCACCAAACTGCCCTAATAAAAACTAAGTAATAATGATCATATTCTCTTTTACCCTTTACATCATTTTGCTGATGCCCAGATCTCACTGCAATGGGCACATTACAAATATACAGACAGATAGATGGATTGTTAGAGCTTTCCAAGCAGGGTGCAACTTTAAAGAAGCAGGCATCAGAATTATGGTTTGTTACTTTGTTCAGCAACCAAATGGATGTTGCTATAGCAACATTTCAGCGCTGATAAAACAAACTGCCAAGAGAATGCCTGAATAAATGTTACTTTATATGAAAAAGGGTGGCAATTCCATCAATTGAATCCATAAGATCATTTTATATTATACATTTTAAAGCAAAAAACACTAAAAGTTTACTTTAATTGTGATTTATAGTGTTATCGGCACAGAGTACCCGAGGCAAGCAACAGGAAGGTTCATTGCCCAGTGTGCGTCACCCAATAATCACAACGGGGTGGAGAAGCAGAAAAGTTTATTTGAAGCTTCAGGTGGTACAGGGAGACATTCACCTCAAATCCTGTACACAGAGCAGGAAGTTACACAGACTTTTATACATTCTTTCTTCAGCATACTTATCCAATAGCAAGCTGCCCTAAGTATCCATATAGCCAGCCAATCCGGACACCAGCTAGTTCCCTTTTTCTTTGTACCATCTGTTAAATCATATATAGAGCTGCTTTGTTCAGCATTGTTTTGCCATATCTGCCCTGTCTGGCCTTGTTTAGTTTCAGACAGTCTGACTTTGCAACATATTGTTGCAAAATCCCCAGCATGACTGTTGCGAGTGCCTCCGGGCGGGGGGGGGGCCAAGGACACTTGGGCCTAGTGCGCGGGGGCTTCATCGACACTCATGGTCTTCCATCCCCTTGAGTTACCTAGTGGCCATGCCCAGTGTCCCCAACAATAGTTTGAATGAAAAAACCCATCATACTACAATATGAGCTTTTTTATTGTACAGCTTAAAATGGTAGTTTCAAGGATACCATCATTTATTTTGTTGTTTTTTGTTCTGATATTTAAATCAGAATCCAAGCAATTTTAAAATGTCATTTTTTTAACACTTCATTTTTGGTATGGTGAACTGCAGTCAAACAACTAGTAATTTATTTTGCATTTTAATTGCCTTATTTGTAATTATAAATATGCTAAGAAAAACCTATACATTCCCAATTATCCAAAACCATGGTGGAGATGACCTATCTTCAATTTAACCTTAATTTATTCCCCAAAGGCAGAGTTCAGCGAAGCACTGTTGTGCATTAGCACACAGGCTGTGTATTACTAGCACTCTCTGAAATATTCTTTCCAAAATTCAAGATAAGCAAAATATGCCATTTTACAAATCTGCTGAGCTTTCTTGAAAAATCCAGTGTTTCCTGACATTTTTCATGAAAGCAGAAATGTGGTCAAAGCTGAACTTGAAGTATTTTTTTTCTCCCCTTTCTTTTGAAACTATCTGGATGTCTTTGAAAAAAAATACAATTTTACATGGTGGAATTTCAAGTTTCAAACTGGGTGAAGTAATAACTTTTTTTGAACCAACTTCTGCTGGTGAGAGAGAGAAGCTTTCGAGCAACACGGAGCTCTTCCTCAGGTCTGGGAAAGCTACTCAGAGGGTATGTCTACACTGTAGTTAGACACCTGCAGCTGGCCTGTGCCAGTTGACTTGGGCTCATGGGACTTGGGCTAAGGGACTGTTAGTTGCATTGTAGACACTCATACGCTACTGGCTGGATTACCGCATCCAGTGGGATCACTCTGCCTGCGGTTGAAGCTATACAAGGATGGTGACTTTTGCTACATGGAATGTTCACACCCTGCTGGATAACAAAGATAATGTATGGCTGGAAAGAAGAACTGTGATCGTAGTCGTGGAACTTGCAAGATATAACATCGATGTCGCGGCCCTGAGTGAGACAAGGTGCCAAGATGAAGATCAATTGAGAGAAGAAAGTGGAGGCTACACCTCTTTTCTGGAAAGGAAAATTTGCAGAGGACAGGCGCATTCATGGTGTCCGTTTTGCAATTATGAATAAGTTTGTCAGTCAGCTTACAGAATTTCCTGTAGGAATCAATGAACATCTTATGACCCTTCATCTTGAGCTCAGCAACAACTAGTCTGCTGCTGTAATCAGTGAGTAAGCCCCAACGCTTGATTCTATTGAGGATATCAAGGAACAATTCTATATAGATCTTGACAGAGTCTTGACCAACATTCCCAAGGAGGACAAGATCATTCTCCTTACAGATTTTAACGCTAGAGCTGGGTGGCAATCAGATGTCTGGAATGGCACTACTGGAAAAGAAGGAGTCGGAAAGCCTAACTCCAGTGGCTTCCTCCTCCTGAGCAAATGCCTAGAATGTGGCCTGGTCATCATGAACACTCTCTTTAGACAAAGTGAGAAGTATAAGACCACCTGAAAACACCCTCGTTCCAGGCATTGGCACATTCTTGACTATGTTATTGTTAGAGCTTGAGATCGGAAGGATGTCCGCATCACAAGGGCCATGAATGGAACAGATAACTGTCGGACAGACCATCGCCTTGTTAGATCAATCATGAATTTCCAGGCATTGCAAGCAGGCAAAACCAGTATGGAAGAAATTCAACATCAAGTCCCTTGAAGATATAGTGACTCAGGAGAAATTTCAGCAGTATTTCCAAGAGAAGTTTGCAACTCTGCTTACAGCTGATGATGATAATGAAAATTTGTGGTAGGGATTAAAGACTGCCATTCTCTTGGCATGTGCTGAGTCCATTGACTATGTCACCTGCCATCACCAAGATTGGTTTGATGAGAATGATGCTGAGATTCAGGGCCTTCTCATCCAGAAAAGAAAAGCTCATTGTATGTGGCAAAATGACATATCACACCAACAAAAGAAAGAGTCATACAAGCAACTCAAGACTGAAGCCCAAAGGAAAATCCATGATGTCAAAAATAAGTGGCGGTGAGAAAAGGCAAAGGAGATTGAGCTTTATGCTGATAAACATGACATGAGGAGTTTCTTTCAGGGAATAAGGGCAACTTTCAGTCCATGCTCCCATGGACCCACACCACTCCGAGCCCAAGACGGTCAACATATTTTAAGGACAGATAAGCCATCAAAGCCAGATGGAAGGAGCATTTTGAGTTACTCCTGAACTGTCCCTGATGCCACTCTCAAATCTATACCTCAACTACATGAAAGAGAATCTCTTGCTGATGCCCTCCACCCTCAAAGAAGTAACATGAGCCATTATGCAAATTAACAGCAACAAGGCAGCAGGGCCAGATGGCATACCAGCTGAAATCAACAAGTTTGGAGGTGAAGAACTGTAAGAAAGCTCCACAAAATTTTTATTCATATCTGGTATAGTGAGAAGATTCCAGAAGACTTGAGAAATGCTAACGTTTTTACAATCTTTAAGAAAGGTGATAAGTCGGAGTGTGGAAACTATTGAGGCATTTCCTTGCTATCTATAGCAGGGAAAATTCTTGCCCGTATCCTCTTAAACCCATTACTTCGCCTTGCAGAAGAAATATTGCCGGAATCTCAGTGCGGTTTTAGACCATCCTGCAGGACAACCGACATGATCTTCATTGCCCGCCAAATCCAGGAAAAGTCTCGGAAGCAAAATCAGAACCTGTATGCCTTTCATCAATTTGAAAAAGGCCTTTGACTCTGTCAATCATAAAGCCCTGTGGAAGGTGCTGGCTAGATTTGGCTGCCCTCCAAATGTATTAAGATCCTAAGACTTCTCCATGATCAAATAGCTGCCCTGGTTCTCTGTAATGGCTTTGAGATGGAACCTTTCGTGATCAAAACTGGGGATAAACAAGGATGCGTTATTGCCCCAACCCTGTTTTCCATCTATTTAGCAGTCATTCTGGTCCTCATTAAAGACCGCCTCTCCAATGGAGTTGACATTCAGTATAGAATGGATGGGCAGCTCTTTAATCTAGGACATATCTGCTCAAAATCTAAAGTCTTCAGGGCATCCATTACTGATCTTCAGTATGCTGATGATTGGGTCATCCTCGCACACAGTGAGAATGTGAGAATTACTGATCTTCAGTCCATGCTGGATTTTTTTGCACAAGTTTACAGAAGCCTAAGACTCTCACTCAATAGTGAAAAGAAAAGGAGTACTTGTGGCACCTTAGAGACTACCAAATTTATTTGAGCATAAGCTTTCGTGAGCTACAGCTCACTTCATTGGATGCAGCTTCATCGGATGCATCCGTTGAAGTGAGTTGTAACTCACAAAAGTTTATGCTCAAATAAATTTGGTAGTCTCTAAGGTGCCACAAGTACTCCTTTTCTTTTTGTGGATATAGACTAACATGGCTGGTACTCTGAAACTCAATAGTGGGAAGACTAAAGTGCTCTATCATCCTGCTTCAGGCCTTGCACATGACCCACTACAAATCATCATCCAGGGTGAGACTTTGGAGACAGTTGAGCACTTTTGCTACCTTTGTAGCCAAATTTCTCAAAATGCAAAGATCAACAGTGATATCTAGCACAAGATCCATTGCAAAGGGCATCCTTTGGGAAATTTCTCTGAGGTATTGTCATGGACCACGACCTACGGCAGGACACCAAGATTCAGGTCTATAAGACAACTATTGTTCCTACACTCCTCTATGGATGTGAAACCTGGATGACCTATTGACAGCACCTCGAGAGGTATCACCAACGATGCCTCCAGAAGATCCTTCATGTCTAGTGGCAAGATCCCTGCTCTAACACCAGCATCCTTGCTGAAGCCAATGTCACCAGCACTGAAGCAATGATCCTCATGCACCAACTTCACTGGGCTGGACATTGTGTGTGGATGCCAGACTCTCACCTCCCAAATCTCTAAGCTCACCCATGGTCAGAGATCCTGTGGTGGTCAGAGGAAATGCTACAAAGACACACTGACAGTGTATCTTCAGAAAACTGATGTGGACATCACAAGCTGGGAGAAGCAAGCTACCAACTGACCCCAATGGCACCATATCCTCCATCAGGCAGTGGCCCACTTCAAGGACAAGTGCCTTGCCCTTGAAGCTGACAAGAGAGAGAGAAAGAAGGAAAAAAATAACTTTCTCCCAGCAGGCAGCTGGCCTGCCGCAAAATGTCTGTACCTACTGCAGACAGATTTCTGGTTCCAGGATCGGACTCCTGGGTCATCTCAGAATCAATATGTAAATCCATGGTAGAGATCATCCTCAAATAGAGGGATCGCCAATCAAACACTCGGGCTGATGCCCGGGTTCTAGGACTTTGTGAGGTGGCAGGGTCCCAGAGCTCAGGCTCCAGGCTGAACTAGGGATGCCAAATCTCCAGGATTGTCCTGGAGTCTTCAGGAATTAAAGATTAATCTTTAATTAAAAATTATATCATGTGATGAAACCTCCAGGAATATGTCCAATCAAAATTGGCAACCCTAACTCCAGCCCAAGCCCAAAAGTCTATACTGCAATTAGCCTAAACCCCGCAAGGCTGAGTCAGCTGGCACAGGCCAGCTGTAGGTGTCTAACTGAAATGTAGCCATACACAGAGTGTCACAGCTAAATAAAAGGGTGAACAGATAGTTTAGCACAAGTAACTAGCACGTATTCTAAGAAACCATTCAAGATGAAGTGGCCTATTAACACCCCTGTAATCATAGGACAAAAAGGGGGACAAGTGGGTTACAGACTGTTGAAGCTTAAATTCATAACTTTTCTAGACACTAAAAATCATAGCTTTAATTAAAACACTGGATTTATTACTTATTACTACAGTTAACCTACCTAACTCCCTTTTCTCAGACATGAAGAAGAGCTCTATGTAGCCTGAAAGCTTCTCTCTCTCACCAACAGAATTTTGTCCAATAAAAGATATTACTTCACCCACCTTATCTCTCGAAAACCCTGGGACCAACATGGCTACAATGACACTGCATAGAAATTTCAAACTGGCTTTGTAAGTACCTACTTGTTCATGTTTGGCCCATGAAAAAGCCTTTGATTACTTTGGGTTAGAGCTACATGGACAGAGCCTCATATGGTGTAAATTGTCATAGATCCACTAATTTCAACGATATTGAAGATATGGATTGACTTCAATGGGGCTATGAAAACACCTATAGAGAAGACCTGACTTGGGTAGTTTAAGGTGACTTGACTCATTTTGTAATCAGTTTAGTTAAAATGTGTCAGGCCACGTTAATCCAGGTCCATGCTACAGTTCTAACCAGTTAGAAAATTCACCTCGTGTAGACAGACCTACAATGGAATGCCCATGGATAAGATAGATGGATGGTGTTTGTGGGACATGTTAGTGTTAACAGAATGCCACATAGCAGGACAGATAGATGGAACAGTTGTTCTGAATGTCCCACTAAGGCCCAGTTTTTGAGAAAATAGTGTAGCAACATGTGAAGCCAAAAAAATTGGATTAGTTTTGCCTGTTAAGTTTAAGATTGGTTACTGTACACCAGAGGTCTCAAACATGCAGCCCACAGTCTGCATGCAGCCCACAGGGCTATTTCCTGGGGCCTGCCAGCTCCCCACGGTCTCCTAGCCCCCACGTTTACCTACAGCGGCTCCGGCCGGCACACACCGGAGGCAGGGCAGGCTCCCTGCCTGCCGTGTCCCTGTGCTGCTCCGGGGGGAAGGCCGGGGGGGAGGGCAGGGGTCTGTGTGTTGCCCTGGCCGCTCCTCCAGGTACCTCCCCCGAAACTCCCATTGGCCACGATTCCCCGTTCCAGGCCAATGGGAGCTGCTGGTAGCTGTGCCTGGAGACGCGGCCAGGGCAACACACAGACCCCTGTGCCTCTCCTCCCACACGTTCCGTCCGCTTCCCGGAGCAGCGCTGGGACACGGCAGGCAGGCAGGGAGCCTGCCCTGCCCTGCCCTGCCCTGCCCCCGGTGCATGCCGGGCCGGATCCCGCCCCCTGAACCCCTGCTGCACTCCAAACCCCTCCTGCACACCAACCCCCTGCCCTGAGCCCCCTGCCACACCCCCGAACCCCTCCTGGGAATGGGGGCAGGAAAGGGGTGGGAAGAGGCGGGGCCTCATGGAAGGGGTGGAGTGGGGACAGGGCAGCAGGGGGCGGGGTGCCAGTGATGCGGCCCTAAGGCCAATGTACTGATCCTCATGTGGCCCTCGTGGTCATTTGAGTTTGAGACCCCTGCTGTACATTGATGATATGTGGTGGGGGTGGTATTTTTTTTTTATAGGGCTTTCTTTTCCCTTTTTTCCCCTCTTCTAAATTAGGAAATGGAATATTTCAAGAGATTAAGTTTTATTTTGTTTTCAATTCTGCTCTTTGGAATTTAAATGAAGTATTTTGTGATAGCTATGTATTGTTTTTCCAACAGTCAAGCTAGAGTCATTTCATATTCATCCAATTTTCATTTCTTAGTCAGACAGAGCTGGAGTTGGGTGAAACTTTAATAATAAAACCCAAAATGTATGATGTTTGTCAGCTGTTTACAAGTTTCATTACAAATCAAAGATGTGGGACAGGTTTGTGATTTACATGAACTGTGGCTGAATTTCAAGCAAACCTGGACCAAATTAGTGACCCAGTAAAGGCAATATGAAACTCAGAAGACAGCTGAAATCTTGCAGTTTCTGTTGAATTTCACTTTGAATATTGTTGTTTTCGTTGGTGTTTTATGTAATAAGAAGTTTAAGGGCTGTCAATCCAATTGAAGCAGCATAGAAGAAAAGGTTGACATGAACCCCTGCTAACCAAAACCACCTCAGGCCCTCTTTCTGCAGAGACATATGCATTTTTTTGTTTATGCCAGGGATGGGATCGGCAACCTTTGGCCCACGGCCCACCAGGGTAACCGGTTTGTTTACCTGCCATGTCCACAGGTTCAGCTGATCGCAGCTCTCACTGGCTGTGGTTCACCACTCCAGGCCAATGGAGACTGTGGGAAGCAGCGCAGGCTGAGGGATGTGCTGGCTACCGCTTCCCACAGGCCCCATTGGTCTGGAGTGGCGAACCGTGGCCAGTAGGAGCTGCGATCGGCCGGACCCTGGTTTATGCAATGAGAATAAATCCCATTGGACTACTCTCATTGCATAAATTAAAGCATGCTTGTGTGTCTTTGAAGGATTAGGGCCTCAGTTTGCATGACTTTATGCACAGTGATGAAAAACCCATCAAGATATCTGGGAATCCCTATTGCAAGTTATACTGCACTTAACAGTTCTTCTTCCCAGTGACAAATAAGGTTATGAGTATTATAGACATTTCTGAGACCTGAAAATACATAGGAAATTGACCAAATAGTTATGCAATCTGAAAATATCATGCAATTAAGTAGTGTCCCTGTTGTAGTGAATTGCTCTGCCTTAATTTATACTCAGAAGCAAAGGCCTTAAGATTTAACTTAAAAAAACACAGGACTGTAGATTCAACGTATTCCATATTGCTGTAGAAAACCAGTTCCTTCAACACCTTGAGGCAGATCTTCATCTGGTACAGGTTGTCATTGTTCCAGTGTAATCAACAGAAGGCAATGGAGGTATGACAATTTGCACCAGCAGAGGATCCACCCCAATTTGTCTTGTTCAGTAGAACAGGTGCTCATATCATCCATGTGCCATTTAGGAGATATAAAAAAGCATCTCTCTCCTAAGAAGAGAAGAGCTGAGCATGGTTCTAGGTGAGAGAATGAATACACACAAGAAGCAAGAATGTCCCAGATTCCCCACACATTTATTAGAATTAATCTTCTCATCTCTTTCCCATGGTCCTTTGTGCTTGTTGTATATCGCTCCTTTAAAATTAAAATATAGATTTAAAAAAAAATAAATTTTAGAAGATGAAAGCATACTTAAATCACAGATAACATAAGTCCTATACCCCATTACGAAAACAAACAGTCTAATTCATAGTTAAAAGATTATATTTATCCAAGAACATTATCAATTTCAGAAAGAAAATATTATCATAATTTATAATCAGAGGATCTTTCATCATCACTTACAGTCCATAGACACAAGTGCTTTCCATCTGCACAGTTAATTAGTCTGTCTTGGCTGATCAGATGATTCTATTTTCACCTAGTTAAAATAAGAAACGTTGATCTTCATAAGTATGTTACTGCCTTCTCTTTGCAATTATGGATAAGATTCTTTTATGAATATAGGCATCTAAAATTGATTTAGGCCATTGCCCTTTCTCTTGGGAATGCTACATCAGACTCCAGTCCATCAAAGGACTTACATGTACATGTTTCTTTAAGTGTTCCCATAGTTAATTAGGGTACTTGTATATTTAAAGTTACATGCATGCTTGAGTGCTTTGCTGGATAGAGGTCTTAGTCATCTGGGCAAATGACCAATCAAATTGACTAATAAATGAATTCTCAATTTTTTTTTGTGAAGTGGCAAACTTTTTTCCGCCTGCTTTGGGTCATTGGAAAAACTAACCATTTTGATCATTTCTAAATGTTTTGCTTTGACTTTGACCTTTTAAAACCCATTTTAGTCTAAATTTACTAAATTATCTAAATAAAAATTTATGTTGACTCAAAAAATCAAATCTTTTCATTTTGGAAAATGTTGCAACAGAGATAGCTGTTGATGCAATCACCTGTAGGGACTCTATCTTGAGAATTCTTCTCATCCCTATAGCAGGAGTCCACTTTCTTTCTACTTCTATCATTGCTATGCCAGAGGATAAAGGGGATGCTGTTTTGATAGTCACTTTCCTGGTTCATATAGGAAAGGTAGATTATTTTCAAATACATGCACCCCTAAGAATTAATTAGCTAGGCATTTGGTAAGTACCGGTGGTCTGACAGGTGGAGTAAATAAAATTATGGATATTGTTCTGACTGTAAGCAATTCAAGAAACTTATAAGACAACTTGATAAGACCTTCCACAAATCATAGCCAGTATATCAAACCATTGCATCTACTTCTATTAGTCCTAACTAGCATTTTTACAAGTATAAGCAATATGGAGGTATTTTATAGATATAAGCAGCATGCCTTGTAGATGGAAGTGTTACCTTGAAGGAGAGGCACTTAAGTGCTACACACATTTTTCTTCTTTTAAGTGGGGGGAGAATTTATTATCTGAATTCCCCAATAGAATCCCAATAGTCTGCTGCTATTTTATGTTCTGTCACTTACCTATCTGTCAATAGTTGAGGAATACTAGGAGCTCATTAAATTCATGAGCATGGAACACCCAAGATTCCCTAACCTGCTATTAATTTTGCCTGATTGAATCATAGGATACTTTCTGTACCTGAATTTCATCAACCCTTAATTGTTTGTGTGTTTTGAGATCTTCAGTGCACTTCTTATTAATTTGAGGGAACTGTGGAGCCCTTGGTAATAAAATACAGTGAAACAACTAATCACTATTCCCTCCACAAGAACATTCATTTAATATTGTGCATCTTGAACTAAAACTTGAAAAATCCCTCTAGTCCTATCTCTCATACATGCTAATTTTTTTCTGACACAATCCATGGTTCTTTTACTTCTGCATCCTGTGTAGTCTCTCACTATTTTTCACTGGAAATTCTACTTATGTTACAAATTAATTAAATGCAGAGCCCTAGACTGATATTTAAAAGCAGGAGGGTAATATGGGATTTGTCATACCAGATCACACAATTAATCTGTTTGGTATGGCAGAGGTTAAAACATACAGCTAGAGAAGAAGGCTAAAAAGCCACAGCTACAATGTTGTGTACAAGGTTTGTAATGCTGTGCTAGGGAGATGGATTGAAGGAAAGATGTGTCCTTGAATTCTCTGGGTGAGCAGTTTATGCCCTGAAGCATCAGATCTGATCACCTTTATTATTGTATTGCATTACCGGGTGTCATCAAATTATTTAGCATATTTTAAAATCCCATGGCAGAATGTGACTAAATGACCTTAGCAGTGAGCTCCACAGCTTGACAGACTGCTGCATAAACGTGTATTTCTTTTTATTTGCTTTTTCCCTGCTGCATTCCTCACCTTGACATCTATCTCCTCTCACCTTAGTTACTGAAACTCCCTTCTTTATGACATCCTCAGCTTCCAAGTCTCTGGGCTCTGGCATAGGAAGAATGTCAGTTATCACCTCTCAAACATACAAAGAAGTGAAGCCTTAACAAGCTCACTCTCATGCAATTCCCATTGGTTTGCCATTCATTACAGGATTCAGGACAAAAATGAACTTTTGAGGCCAGGTCCTCAGGTGATGTAAATTGGAGATTTACACTAACTAAGGCTCTAGCCATCTTTAAAAAATATATCTCTGAACTTAATTTATCTTCTCTCTCTCTCTGTCCTCCAATCCTTACCTGGTCTCTAAAGAACTGTACTTTTCTACAGAACTGCGATGAAAAGAGTCTTCTCCTCTACATCTCATGTCTGGAATAGCCTTTCTGTATCTCTTCCACTGATCAACAACATTCCATTTCATTGCCAGCCTCAAGAGCAATCCATTCCCAATGCCTGCCTTTCCAACTTCTTTCTCCTTCTGCTAGTTAGCCCTGTAATTGCAACATTGAACTCTGTAAAGCATTATGAAATAAAATTTATACTGAAGGTATTATGTAAAATAAAACTTTAAGACACTAGTTTTTAAAATAAATACTCCACTTGCTCATTTCACTAAGTGATCCCTTCTCTTATTAAGGGAGTTGGTAAAAAGAAAGAGCAGATCCATTTCACCTGTCCCCTTTATTCATCATTTAGAATAATGACAAATCAACACCTAGTTTTTATATGGCCATAGATCTCAAAGCTCTTTACAAAGGGAGGGAGGTATCGTTATATCCATTTTACAGATTGGGAAACTGAGGCACAGAGCTGATGTGAGCTTCCCAAGGTCATCCAGCAGGTCAGTGACGGAGCCAGGAATAGAACCCAGGTCTCCTGAATCCCAGTGTAGTGCTCTATCCTCTGTCTCTCTTCATTTAAACCTCCCCTAAATCTTCATTTATTTCACAATGGTGACCACAAATAGACATTGGGTTTTATTCTCTAATCTCTAAATCTTCTTTTGTTATATACTACAAAGTGCCCAGATGTGCACATGCCTAAACTAAGTAACAATAGATAATATTGCTGTACCACTCACCCTCTCATTCTGTTCCTGCCTCACTCTGACCCCAATCCCACAAAAGACCTGAAACACTTGTTTAACTTTAAGTTTCTGAGTACTCCTGCTGAAGTCACATGTTTGAAGTTACAGACGTGACTGAGTGCATTGCTGAATTGGGATTTTAGGACCAGACTATGCCATCCTTACACACTCTGTAAAAAGTACCATTGATTCAATGGGTCTGCACATGGATTCATGTACTACTCCATGTTAGGAAGTGTAGTCCTAATGTCTCATTTCAAGATTAGGACCAGTGTGTACTACACTTAGACATACTGAGATGTACCTTACCCCACAGTTAGTCCTATAGCTTTCACAGGGATTAACTCTTGCCCTTGACTTTCCTTACTTTCCCCCACTAAAACTCTCTCCTCCTGCTCCAGGATGTCCTTCAGGATAGGTTGTAGATCCTTGATGATGCGCTGAAGAGGTTTTAGTTGGGGGCTGTAGGTGATGGCTAGTGGGATTCTGTTACTTTCTTTGTTGGGCCTGTCCTGTAGTAGGTGACTTCTGGGTAGCCTTCTGGCTCTGTCAATCTGTTTCTTCACTTCACCAAGTGGGTATTGCAGTTTTAAGAACGCTTGATAGATATCCTGTAGGTGTTTGTCTCTGTCTGAGGGCTTGGAGCAAACACAGTTGTATTTTAGAGCTTGGCTCTTTAAGATAATGGATCATGTGATGTGGTCTGGATGAAAGCTGGAAGCATGTAGGTAAGTATAGCAGTCAGTTGGTTTCTGGTATAGGGTGGTGTTTATGTGACCATCGCTTATTTGCACTGTAGTGTCCAGGAAGTAGATCTCTTGGACTGGGCCAGGCTGAGGTTGATGGAAGGGTGGAAATTGTTGAAATCCTGGTATAATTCCTCAAGGGCCTCCTTCCCATGGGTCCAGATGATGAAGATGTTATCAATGTAGCACATGTAGAGTAGGGGGGCTAGGGGACAATTGCTGAGGAAGCGTGTTCTAAGTCAGCCATAAAAATCCCTCAGACAGAGACGGGATCTCTATCAAGAGTTCTTAAAACAACAATACCCACCTGGTGAAGTGAAGAAACAGACTGACAGAGCCAGAAGGCTACCCAGAAGTCACTTACTCCAGAACAGGCCATACAAAGAAAGTAACAGAATGCCACTAGCCATCACCTACAGCCCCCAACTAAAACCTCTTCAGCGCATCATCAAGGATCTACAACCTATCCTGAAGGACATCCTGGAGCAGGAGGAGAGAGTTTTAGTGGGGGAAGGTAAGGAAAGTCCCCATCATTTAGGAAACACTGAGTTAGACTGCTGATGTGCAAGGACTACTGTGTGGCATGCTGACCAATATTTTCCCACTGTTTCTTTGTACTCCCCCATTTGTCTGAATGCATTTGTTGTCTCTTACCTTATACTTAGATTGTAAGCTCTTTGGGTGGAGACCATCATTTCATTGTGTCGTTGCATGGCACCTAACACAGTGAGGTCCTGGTCCATGACTAGGGTTTTTAGGCATAATGGCAATACAAATAAATAATAGTTGTGGAGTAAGATAGTAATCATATTGAATTAGATTAGCACAATTTGGCCCTTAGATTTTTAAGATCTTTCAAGCAGACATTATGGGTGATAGAGTGCTGCATCTCCTGCAGGCACAGCACACACAGATACAGCCCAAGAGCAGGTGTCCTCATGATTCTGGGCTGGTCAGGGCAAGAAACAGCCCCCAGTGTAACACAGGCTGCCTAGGGATCTGCTCTAAGATATGAGGCCTTGTTTGGGCTGCGTATGGGCAGCCCTGCAAACCAAAGCTACCCAAAATGGCCATCGTGCTACAGCTCCACCCACCCCCTATCCTAGACACCAACCCCCAGTACACCTCCTACAGCAGGGCTTGTGAGAAGCTCATAGGTTGTCCTATATGGTGCCTGCACCAGGGGAATTCCTCTCTGAACAGCTAAGGAACTCTTACAGCCCCGTATGCCACTACAGAAGCATACAGAGGCTTAGTAAAGTGGATGATCTCTCCCTGTGTCTTTCTAGGTTTTCTGTAATGCAAGAAGCTCAATAACTCCTCTCTTTTCCTTGTTAAATGATCCTACATTTGAAGTTCCTCAATGGATGTACAACCTGCATGTCTCTAGGCATTTTTTTGTACTTCCAAACCCTAACACTATGATATAATTCCTAATGTGAGAAAACCAGAATTGGCACATGTCTCCAGATGAGTGTACTGTACCTGTGTTGCTAGTTTGATGAGCAACAGAAACTGTATACTTCAAAGTAAAATAGACAAGATTGCTTGGATACTAAAAAGAAATTCATTTCATGTGTGTCTCTTAAACTACCAGACAGATTTCCACCTACACCCAACATTACTGAACATGTCCAAAATTGGGAATATGAGGAATCTGGAGTTTTGTGGTATCACATTCTTTTCAGCATTGAAGTCATGAGGTAGCCTGTGAGTGTTGTCAGAGGAAAAAAAGGAGCTGGTAGTCAGAGTGAGAGCAAGGTGAGTACTTCACTTATATGCTGCATTAAGCAGGCTTAGCCAAGGTGACACTTATTTCTGCTTAAATATTATTTTAGAATAAAAAGTGTCACTTTTCCTAGTGTGTTTTTAAGAATAGCACTATTACTACATCTTAAGGAAATGACACAAATACTGCATTTTAAGTGCCTTTAGCCAACTTGGAAGAAATTAGGATACTGACTTTTCATTTTATTACTGGCTTTATGTAATTCTTTAGGTAGAAATCATGTAGAGCCATGTGGTTATGTGTTTGGGTGGTCATTTAGAGCCATCTAAGAGAAGTTAGTTGCTGACCCTTTTTTACCAGAGCAGTGAAAAAGGAATGGTTATCATTTCACGGTGACCTTGAAACCTGCAAAGGGGAATATATTTAAATAATTTAGCTATGCATAGAATCTGAAGTGATTATTATAAGGGTTCTGATTTAAAAAAGCTTAACTCATGTAAATGCTAATGAGATTTCAGGTTAAGTAAATCCTATCTAATTCTCGATAATAGTTTGTTGACTGCAGCTGTACAGGTTCACATTTACATCTATTACATTATGCCAAAAATCAAAATCTATGTACAAAATATGTATAAAGTGCCATACTAGATGTATGTTTATAAGTTCCAAAAACAAAAGCTTTGTTTCAAAAACCTATAAAGTTACTAAGTGATAGCAATGTAGTTACTTATCGCATCTTTTGCAAAACTTAGACACTTAAAAGAAAGGAAATGAATAGCTTAAGATGTCATAAATCTTGCACTCATCCTATAATAAGCAAATTATTCTTATTAAGTATCAAGAATTATATATTTCCTTACAAACCAACAAGAATGATATTAATTTTGGGGCAGAATTAAGATTTTTGTGTTGTGAAGTGATATAGCACACATAGCCCGACCTAACTGGCATTGAGGTCAGTGAAAAGAGTTCCACGGACTTCAATGCATGTTGGATCAGGTGTGTAGTGCTTGAACCTGTTCTCATTGAAGTAAATGGGGTTAAAAAAAAAAAAAACACACACACCACCCTCCCATTTATATTGATGGGGCCCACTAGAATAACTGATAGATTTACTAATTACTATTTTCCTCAAATATAGACAGTACACAAGTTTTCAAGTTAATGTAACTAAATGACGAGTTTGAAAGTAAACAAAACAGCCCATTATTGAGCTAGAGAGCCCCCCTATCTTCCCCACCTCCTCAAGAGAAAAAAGATAGGAAGATATTAAAGTCAACCTATAAAATGAGGGCCATTTTAATTACCTGTAACTACAGCTGGTCAGGAAGGGATTTGTTTGGGTTCTTTTTAGTAAACTAGAATAAAAGGAATGGCATTTGGGTTTTCAGTGTTTAAGTAAAAAGAAAAGGAGTACTTGTGGCACCTTAGAGACTAACCAATTTATTTGAGCATAAGCTTTCGTGAGCTACAGCTCACTTCATCGGATGCTCAAATAAATTGGTTAGTCTCTAAGGTGCCACAAGTACTCCTTTTCTTTTTGCGAATACAGACTAACATGGCTGTTACTCTGAAACCAGTGTTTAAGTAAACAGCTATTTCTAATATTGGATATTTTGTTTCTTTCTTCCAGCCTCCTCTTCCCATGTAAATTCCCTCTGAAGGTTAACAAAATTGTAATTGTTGGCTCTCGTAATCCAATAATCTAGTTTGCTACTTTACCAGAGGATTGCATGATTTGCCAGGTGGGACTCATGGTCCAGCAGTCTAATGCTCTTCTGCAAGTTATGGCCAATATTTGGTGTTTCAGAGGAAGGCAAACACAGGCCATAATAAATAGCTTTAGCCATATTATGCAATGCTATACTTGGGGGAGTGGAGAGAAAACCACTTCCTAAACCCCACAAGGTGATCAGCTCTTGCACCAAAGCATAAGATTTAATAACCCCATCAATTTAACATGCACAACTAAAAATATTATTGGTCATAAAATGATCCCACCTTTTTAAAAGCTTGCTTTATTAGCTGAGTCTATGCCCTCCTGCAGCTGTAAAATTCATAGGCTGGTTACACACTGTATGAAACAGCATTTCCTTCCATTTGGTCTAAATTCATTTGTCATCAGTTTAATTAAGTGACCATCATCTCATGTCTTGGTGAGGTACATTTATGTAAGTACCTTCACTAATCCATAGGAATTCCCTCACTACTTCACTGAAAAATTATATATTACATACCAGGTGTGCACAGCAGGTATGCAGCTCCAGTGTTTCATGATTTCCCATTTATTAATTCTAGTGAATGTCCATTGCAAATTGCAACACCAGAATAAGCAACGGGAGGGAAGAGCACAGCAATGAGTGAGTTAAACACTCTCCCGTTCCAGTTTTTCTTGCATACAGGGCTGACAAATAGCTTCCAAGCTTCATGTCTTTGCAGTAAACAATTTCCTAAAGAAAATAAGAAATAGATATCAACCCTGTAAATGGTGGCCGCAGTTAGAATGAGCAGGCACATTCATGTGGGATGGAAAATGACTAAAACATGAAAATGCACAAGTGGGGAGGGAAGAAAAGGCAGGAAATTGAAAGACCATAAGAGAGAGTCCTTAAGAATCTAAGGAATTCTCAATTCCATTTGATAAAAATACATTTAGAGTTGGCTCACTTGGCTGCACAGATATCATAAGTACATTTGACTACACCTGCCTCAGAAAGCAAAATAAATAGCTTCCCCTAGACATCAAATGCAAAGTGCAGGATTGGCGATGATGAATGATACATAAATGCAAATAACTATTAGCAGGCAAAAGAAAGCTATCAGAGACTGCTTTCCCATGGCAGCCTTCTTTCTGTTTCTTTTTCCTTTCTTCTTCCCATCTCTCCCACCCTATCAAGGAAAGAGACATCTTCAGGTCAGCAGACATTAAATTATTATGCTGTTTATGGCTGCAAGTGGCTGGTGAATTATGCAGTTTCCTGGTGGCTAAATTATTCTTCAGAAGAGATTTGATACGGTCAAGACAGCACCAGAATTAATTGTGTGTTGGTCCCAGAAACACTCATATACATTGTGTTGCCTGTCTTTGGGGAAATATTAATATCTCTGTTGGTTTGCAAATGGAGCATGCCAAAGGTAGGCTGTCATCGTGGCAGGGTAACTGCACCCATGTTCCCCCTGTATGGTGCCTCAAGGGTACCCAATTAAAGTTCCAGCTTCCAGCCATCATCTCTCTCCCTCCTGACCAGGGTTTTAAGGCTATACGGCTCCCTGCCTTACATTGCAATATTCCTAGCCCACAGTACAGTGCCTGTGCTTTGCTTTCTCTCTGAGGTCTATGAATAGTGTATTGCTGGCAGTTACAAGTTACCACACAGCTCCTACTAAGCACACATGCTTAGGGCAAAAGCATTACAGAGAAACCATATAAAAGCAACAATAGCAGTTCCCATACACATGCTAAAAGGTTACCAGAGGTCACCCATGCAATCCTTTCACAGGGATCGTGGCCCAGGACAGAAGGTCCTGTCCATTTGCTGAGTCATAAAGAAGGCCCTGCATCAGCTAAACACCACTTTTTAAAATCAAAAGCCCCTTCTTTATTTTCCTAATTTCTGGAAACCCAGTTTGAACCAGTATATGTGAACCTCCCCAGGCAGTGATCCCTCTCTGGAGTGATCAATGGGAGTGAGAACACAATCATACATACAATCCCAGGCCCACAGTGATACCAAAATTTAAAACAATATATTCCCCCAAAGATAGTGCATGAGGTTGCAATATCTGTCACAGAGAGCATCTCAGTGTACTTGTCTGAAATGAACAGAACTGTTTTAGTATAAAGGTTAGCTTCACAAGAAAATGTTGTCAGTTAAGAATTGTCTCTCTCAGTGCTGTAGTTCCATGAAGCTGCATGGCTTTCTACACTGCCACGTATGATATTATTCTCAAAAGAAGGCTAACTGGATTTTTTTAAATTGATGCACACTAACATTTTCAGCAGGTCTGCTAATGTCATTTCAACTGCCCAAAGCGTATTTTTTATGGGACGCTACAACTTACATAGGTGATGAGGAAATATTATTATTAATGTACCTTTGCAGAATTATAAAGCAAATAAAAGTGTCCAAGAGTGCATTCATATTAATGACCATGGGCCAGACTCAGCTCACAGAACTTTACTTCTTGCACTGTCCCTTGATTTTATTAGAATTATAAGGTAGTGATAGGGAGCTTGGAGGGCTGAGCAGCACAGCGGTTAGAGCACCCAACTTCTGGTCCCTTTGCCTCTCTCTCAGGGTGGTACCGGTACCTTTTCCTGACTTTAAGCCAGGGATCTTCAGCTTTCCACCTACATCTGGGCCTCATCCCTTAAGGGGGTATGGTAGGGAACCAAGGCCCTCCCTCTCCACTGGATCCCAGCCCAGGGCCTATGGGAAGGGACACCAGCAGGTCCTCCCTGAAGACAGTCTAAGTTGCTTCCCTGGGCTATTTCCTATCTATAGATCCATTCAGTTTGTGGCATGGTCCGTGTAGTCAAAACAGTCAGTCAACTCACAATCAAAAGAGTCCAGAGAAGCACGGCCCTGCAAGACATGTGAGTTCTCTAAGGGAGTGATTAGAGAAGGATCTGCCTGAGGGCCTAACCTGTGGTCCCCTCTTAGGCACACTCTTCTGTCTAGCTTCTTCTAGAAGGATTTCTCTCTCCTACAGCCTGTCCACCATCCATTGCCTGGGCTTCTGAGCTCCATTTAACCTGCTCCTCCAGTAGGAGCATTTTCATTGTTTGAAGGGGTGGGACTACTTGGGCTTAGTATTGCCATTTAACCCCTTCAGGCCCAGTGTGAGGTTTGTATACCCCATCACAAAATTACTAAATATAAGGGTAGCAGAATCTGGCCTTTTGGACCACAAGAGCATAATATGAACATGGCTGCCAGCCCTTTCCCTAAAGCAATATGAATGTATAGGCTGTTCATCTTTAACACGTGATACTAGGCTGCAGAGGTTTCTATATCAAATGGGCGGATATTGGTAACACATGCTCATGGGCAACTACTACATTCTGATAACCAGCTAAGAGTCAGAGTGATCACTGCATCCAACGTGTGATATCAGCAAAGTCAAACCAAAAAAAGTTTGTACATTTTTTCTCCCTGAAAAAAATCATTTCCTTAAATTCCAGTAATCCACCTATGTGCGAGGCACTGTGTTGTGGATTGGAGTGATTGTCGCTTTGTGGTATGCCCGCCATTGACTAGGATCTTGCAAAAGTCTCTTCCTGGGGACTAGGCTGGACTGCGTGTTAGACTGGGGAATGGTTGCTGTGCAATCTGCTCCCCCACAATATTTTTCTCAAATGTCACAACCCAAGAAATCTCAGGTAACAGAAATGACCCTAAATCCTCCTGAATGATTCCCTATTCCTCCCCTTCCACTCCTAGGCTTTGTTTCAAGGTTCGAAAATAGGGTCCATGCAAGCCAATCTTTACACAGGAAGATTTCCAAACAATAGGGGAATCCTCAGATAACCCACAGCCGTCTTTATCCACTTGTTTGTGGCTAGGATGTGGCTGGGGAAGAAAGCATGGCTGAGGCATGCCAACATCTCAGCACCACCACAATATACATCTGCCCTGAGTTGTGTCAAGCTGTCTTCAGTCAGAAGTGAGGATCTGGCCACTAATTTCTCTGGTTTAACATTTAGTTATAAATTGTCCTATTTAATAAATGTGGCCTATTGTCCATCAATAATTCATGTTGAAATAAAACCATGGAATCTTCTTGCCTTCTAGGAATCACAGGCATTTTGCTAGCCAAGATGTATGAAAACTGCTTTCAAAAATTTCACTTGCTAAACATCCTGCAGTAACCTCCGTGGCAGAGAAGCCTGAGAATCAAACTGACCAGAGGACAAGCCTAATAGAGGCTGAGACTGAAGTACATTAAAAGTCTCCATGTTCCCCAGGTTCAATAGTCCAGAGCTATTTTAATTAAAGCCAGATTCATCCTCATTAGAGCACACAAATTGTGCTGCTATGGTGCCCCCTCACCCTGATGACTTCTAATCACCTGAAGCTCCACATCTGGAGCCATGGTGGCAGAGGCCACCATAATCCTGGTCTGAATCTAGCCCAGTGAAGAAAAAACCTCAAGTCACTGAAAAGCAACTGTGTGACACTGTCAATTGTTTTTGGCTGGACAGTGGTTTTTGTTTCTTTTTTCTTCAAAAGAGAATCCAACAGAAAATAGCCACAACCTTTTGAGTTGCATAAACCAGTAATTTTGTAGGAATGGCATCTCCCAGTGATTTTGGGAAAGGCTGCATATATATTTTTTGACGGACTCATAGCAGTCTGATGCCAATCTCATATTAGAGAGAAAAGAGGCCTCATTAGGGCTGCCAATGTTTGAAGCTGCAATTTCACACGAAAGTAACGCAATGTAAGTGGTTGGTGCACATCTTCCTTTATCAGTTTCAGTTAGAAGCATTCTTTGCCTGCAGAATTCAAAACCTTTTCTCTCACCCCCTGAAAACACACTCTGTCCTAACTTACAAAACACAAGGCAGGAATTTTTAAATGGAATGAAAATACATAGACTTGCTGCAATGTATAGCATGACAAGATAAATATTTGACTGTGTGAATATTTTCAGTACAAAGTTTAGTTATGCATTGTATGAGCATAACGTCAGGATGACACATAAAACAGATGCAATTGTGTATCTGGTAGGGCGCTATGAGAAGGTAAAATAGTTATGCCACTGTGCCAAGAAAATTGAGTATCTTGCTTATTGGCGTGCTAACATAAGGATGTGCAAACATAATAACACATACCATATATTTTCTGTTAGTAAATTAAATTGCTGGTGAAATGTTTAAAGTAAGTAGCATTTTCACTGATGAATAAATCTTTTCTATCCAAAATTAGCATTATATTTCATTCATCCAGATGTCAGTTCATTAATATGAGCAACATAAACTGGTGTAATTATTCAGTTAGCCAGGAGACCATATTTGACTGATAGGACTAATGTCTTAAGGCAATATCAGGCTAAGACATTAGAACTCGCACTTATGGGTGCTGATCAACATAATGCAAATATGATTTGAAATTAAAACAGTGCGCTAGATTCTAGAAAGTCAGCCTGAAGCAGCTGGTGAGATTGTTATTCCTTGGCTCTTCTGTCTGAGCATTAGTACAATGATAAAATCAGCATAAAATGTTAAACTTTTACATTTCTTCTCAGTGATGTATAAATATTCAAGAAAACATATATATCCTCCAAACATATTGGAAACTGACAAATAAATGAGAAATTAACTTCTCCTCTCCCTTATGTTGCAGGCCTTTATTTATACATCTCACTGGTTCCCATATTCATTTTGTTTGTTAATACTTAAAATTAAGGTTGACAAACATATTTTAGCTTGGCCTGTTGTATGGTAAATAAAATGCAATGTTCCCATTCAAAATCTACAGAGATCGGACAACTTTGTAAGATGTTGCCTATACCACAGTAACAAAAGCATATGGTTGTAATCTTTTTCTGAGATTTAAATCGGGCTGGCTGGACAACAAGAATTCCATTTCATGAAAACTGTTAAGGTTTCAACAGTTGGTTCTCTTCCAGCATGGAATGTAACCAAGACCTTTTAAAAATTTTCACAAAATTGTCAAGAGAAATCCATGTCTGTATAACCCAGTGGGTAGGGTACTTAGCTGGGATGTGGGAGACCCAGATTCAAGCCCCTTGTCTGAATCAAGTAGAGTTCAGTGGAGAACAGCTTACAACCACGATCTCTACAGGTTCAAAAACAAGAAGGCAAATAAAAAAGACCCTACATTTATTTATTTTTTTAAATGTCATTGTGTTTAAGCCTATTAAGATATTTTAGGTCCTGACTCTTGATTTTTGAAAACTTGGGGTAGGCAATATTGATAACTTATGGGCAACAGAACTTTAATAATGCTTTGCATCTATATAGACTCTAGTGCTAGCTGTGAACACTGCATCTGTTAATGCTCTCTTTGTGCATGGGAAAGAGATAGAATGCTTCCTTGTGCCATGCCAGTAAGTTGTTAGGCATGTTATATTTCTCATTTTAAGTGCTCTTCTGGGCATTTTTCCAGGATATTTTGCGATTACTCTCAGTCCTTCCTCATACAGAACCTTGGCACCCCACTCAGATTATTCCAAATATTTCTGTTGGACAGAAATGCTATTTGATGTGCCAAAAATTGTTTGTGGGTATATCTGAGAACTGATTACAAACAGACATATGAGTAAGGGTTATATCTTACTTGGCATGTCCATAAGGAATGAATACTTTGAAATAGCCTGGACTACCCCCACATTTTACTGTTTCAACCTAGACAAATGACTTCAGTGGTTTTTATCTGGCTCTTTGTGGCAAATATGGAAGACCATGGTTATGGGAGTTACGGAGGCATGACTTCAAAGGTAACAAATTCATATCGCAGGTTTATCAGAGGGTTGTTCTGTACATACTGCAAACTAAAAGTAAACCAAATCACCACAACAAAGCATGTTAGATCCCAGATACCCTAAACTGTGCCATACAACCTTGAGATGGCTCCTTCAGCTTTTTAGCACAGACAAACCCTTACATCAAAGTCCATGGGGCCAGATCTTCAGACCAGATTGACATTGACATTCAGCTCCACTGAAGGCAATGAAGTTATGCGAATTTACACCAGCTGGGGAATCTAGCTCCATACACCCACGACATAAGCTGTTTGTGGCAGAGATTGTCTACTTTTTTCTGTGTTGTTATAGCACTGAGAACCGTGGGAACCTGGTCTATGATTCTACCCCAGTCCAAATAATAAGTAATCAACTGCTCTGGTGGGATTTTCTGGGGGCAGGAGGAAGTTCCTCCAATTATCTGATTTAACCCTTTCACTTCTGTAAATATTAAAATGGTCTGCAACACTTTATGTTGTCGTACTTGAAGAAAGTCATTTGAAAAAGCAGTGCCCATTCTTCTTTCTCTGAGATTGTCAATTAGAAATTTCTATATACTTTCAAATTGTGAGGCAGAAACTCTTGAAGTGGAAGAATAAGGATTGCTATCTCAAGTTGTTCTTCAGTGTCAATAGAGCAGTGGCTACACAATAGTCCTTTATACAGTGCTAAACTAGATGTAAATCAAGCTCAAAAATGTGCCTTATTAATTATCTAGGTATTAGGAAGACATTTTCTGGGCAAACTTTGCCCATACCCTTCAGTAGTTTCCTTTGTTATTGCTGAAACATTGAATTATGACACTAAGGCTATGAACAACCATGATTTGTATGTATCTAGGATGACAAGATGGTTTAATTAAAAGTAGACAGAACACTTTATGGGAGATGATAGCACCAGTAAGGGAACTTTTTACAAAAGGTTCATTTCTTTACACTACTCTGATTATGTCAGTACAACTATGCTAAAATGTACTACCGATGGTTTGGTTATTCTCTAGGCAAAGCCAAGCATAAACATCACATTGCAATGCAATTTGTTTCTCCTGTGTTAGAGTTCAAAATACAGTACTTATGAGCCAGATTAAATTTTAGGCTATTAAAAAATCAGACTCCAATCCTGAAATACTTATCCATGTGCACAACTTTAGACAATAGAGTAGTGGCATCCACTTTAATTGGACTACTCATATGAAAAGAGTACTTATATTTGCATAACTGAGATCTACATTGGTATCACATATGTAATGTGATTTAGTATTTACCCACATTCCATGTACCAGACTTTTATGTAGTTTAGTTTGCTTCTTTTATAGGAAATCATTGTATTGGTAGCAAGAATATACAATATTTTACATGCTCACTATCTTTACCTGACAAGATAACTTATAAAAGATGAGCTTTGTACCCTCATGTGAAAGTTTTCTTCTATGTATTTTCACCTTGGTCTTCTCCAGTGCTGAGAATGGTTGTTTTGTAATCCAGGTTACTTTGGCTATCACTGCTTTTGGGGTTGTCTTTATGTCCTCCACTTTAACAGAAGAAGAGTTGCTGTTAAACAAATATGTAGATTTAAAATTAAGAAACTAATCTACCATCACACAAAGCAGAGCTTTCTCCTAGCTACAGCAGGCAACTCTCTGTTCTGATCAGCATTCAGACTCAGACCATGGCAACACGATTTAAAGGGTAATCCCTTTGTACTCTCCACAGTCAACACCCTTAATCAAACAATAGCAGTTGCTCCACACAGTGACTGGAGGTGTTCAGAACTTGCAACCCCATAGCTGATTAAGCATTCCATCCTTTAAAAAAAAATGTACCTGCTTTCAGTTTCATTATCTAAGTAATCTCACAGGTTCTGTAGAAGAGGTATACTGCACTGGCTGGCTAGGTCTGTATGTAGGCACAGTCACAGACAGCCCCTAAAGGGTGTGTCTCCTGCCACACTGGAAGGACTCCTGATTCAGGAAGTATCCCAGAGAGGACATTCATGGTGGGATGTGTGCTTCCTGCCTGGGGAAGAGGGGAAAGTGTTTTCAGTCAATAGCATCAGTAAGGCAGGAGCTGATTCCGTCCTCAGTTCCCATATCAAATATGCATTCCACTGCTTATGAGTTCATGCCAGTGTCATCATTCTAGGGACTCTGCCTGCTTGTGCTAATCCTCCAATAGGAAGTCCACATATGTGCCAAAATTTAAAATGCCTAAAGCAGATGGGTCCAGTTCCCGGGGGGGTAGAGTTACAGAGCAAGCCCACCTTGCACTCACCCCACACAGAGGTCCCACAGAACTGGCTGGGCTCAGTTTCCTGCTTCAGGTGTGTGGCCTGGCCCTTGGTACACGGGGTCACAGAGCTGCTTAGGTTTGGCCCAGTCCCCCTAATTGACAGGGGGAGCTGGGCCAAATTTGAGTGAATGGCATTGTGATCTCATGTGCCATGGGCCAAGATGCAACACCCAGAGTAGGGAACCATGTCCAGTCAGCCCCGTGGGACAGGAGCCACTTCAAACATGACAAGAGGTTTTGTGGGTCAAAGTGGGACAGTTCCACAAAACCCAGGAGTATTCAGAGGTCTGAGACCATGAGCGTCATGTAACCGTTCACATGGGCCTTTGCAGTGCCTCTGAGCAAATTTAGGCTGGCCTAGAAGTCACGTTGTCTAGAGCCTCTTGACCTTGCTTCATTCACTTTTTACCACTTTTGAAGGAGTCCATTAGCCTTCAACTCCCTTCCCAATCTTTTCAGGGGTTGCTGGCTGGCTCACATCCATGTACTTGCCACTCTTATGTACTTTTCATATTAATTATGGAAAAAATTCCAGTGGATTGCCCTCAGGAGCGCTACTAGGTTTCGTACTATTTACCTCATCATTCATGATTTGGAATAAACTTTCTTCTAATAATGATCAAGATTTTTAGTAGCATAAATATTATCCCTAAAGCTACTCTATCTTTTTCTTCTGCACTGTAGTACTTCTGCCTTGAACCTTCATCAGGTCATCTTCATGCTACAGATTTAAAGTAGCAGCATGCATATCCAGAAAGCCATTGCAATGAGGAGGATACCAGAGTAAAAGGATCTTTGGTCTGATTCCATATGGCCATTTTTAAATTCCTGTTTATTTTTAATTCCACCTTATTAATTCCACCTTATTT
Organism: Eretmochelys imbricata; assembly: GCF_965152235.1. Classification (NCBI taxonomy): domain Eukaryota; kingdom Metazoa; phylum Chordata; order Testudines; family Cheloniidae; genus Eretmochelys; species Eretmochelys imbricata. The sequence goes on from NC_135579.1 coordinate 25,394,969, forward strand.
TTAATGGAAAAATGAAAGGAGACTGACCAGCCATATGTAACTTAAAAATATTATCTAGAGATCTATAGCTGTCTTTGGCACTTTACACAGAAACAATATACAAATTTCTACCCATGGAACTTATAGTCTAAATAGAGAAGGGGAATATGATGGCAAATGCCATGCCCATTCTATATAATTTATATTTGTTATGTGAGAGTTATGAAAATTATTGTTTAGAGCTATGTGATGGTCTCACAGTTACGTTATGTAACAGTTAGCCTGCTGGGAAATGGGTTATTTCCATTTGCATGGTAATGGGACTTATTCCATCAGGTGATAAAGAAAAACATGTTAATGCGTTTTCATGCGTATACCTGATGGTCAGCTTAGTCAATGGAACTGATCAAGCAAACCTTTGATTAAATGCAAATCAGTCTGGTTGTAAATATTGCAACAGGAAAAGAAACTCAAAACATTATGAGAGAGACACCTGTGCTCTATCCAAAGTAGGAGGAGAAGAAGAAATGAACTGGGCATGGACTCAGAGGACAATCAGATTCCTACACAATAGGGTGTTCAGTTGGAGGAAACACTTCATTTCCAGATCAACGGAAAGAATTCACAGTAGAACACTGAGTGAGTCCACTGCGGCTGAGTCAGAACAAGGGCTCCTCATTATCTAGGCTTTTCAGCTTGTTAAACCAATATTTTATATAAATTCAGTTCTGCACCTGCAGAAGCTACAATCGCTGCAGTGATTAGTCCAGCTGTATTTATATTTTGTTTAACATTCATTTTATTTCTGGTTTTTCTTTATTTCCTATCCTTTGACAGTAAATTTACTTTTATGTAAAATCAGTGGGATTGGATGTGGGGGCTGTTTAGTGAAGGTAACTGCTGTTAGGAGGAACTGGCACACCAAGCTCAGATAAAGCTGAATTAGTAGAAGAGGGAACTGCCAGAGCATTGGTCCTGGTTAACAGTGGTTTGTAATCCTTCCTGAAACAATGCTGGGAGGAAGCTGATGGAGGTCAATGGATCCTAGGGAGTGCCAAATAAAAGATTCCCAAGCTAATTATAGAGAGGCTTTTGAGAATGTCTGTTTATCATCTCATTGTATGAACCCAAAACCAGAACTGGGATGTTACAAACCGTGTATATAGTTTTCCCATTCTGAATCACAGCTCTGGATATTAATATTCTTTAAAACTATGATCTCATGGAGGAAGAAAGTATCTTTTTAACAGCAACCTATTTGGCTATACAATGGAATTCACTCAACATATTAAAAAATCCCTAATGAAAATGTAGAACTTTATAGCTCAAGTACTATATAAACACTATGGGCTTGTCTACACTGGCAGTTTACAGCGCTGCAACTTTCTCACTCATGGGGTGTGAAAAAACACACACCCCCCGAGCACAGCCGTACAGCGCTGGCTGTAAAGCGCCAGTGTAAACAGTGCGCCAGAGCTGCTAGCTATGCCCCTCTAGGAGATGGGTTTTTTTAGAGCGCTGGGAGAGCTCTCTGCTGTGAGCACACAAGCCATGGCAGCACTTTAACATTGACAGTGTAGGCTAGCCCTGTTTCTATATAGGTTTCTATACTATGCTCATTTCATAAATATAAAGGGAAGGGTAACCACCTTTCTGTATACAGTGCTGTAAAATCCCTCCTGGCCAGAGGCAACATCCTGTTACCTGTAAAGGGTTAAGAAGCTCTGCTAACCTGGCTGGCACCTGACCCAAAGGACCAATGAGACAAGATACTTTCAAATCTGGGGAGGAGTGGGGGGAGGGGAAGAGTTTTGTTTCTTCTCTTCGTTTTACATGGTTGATCTCTCTTGGGACTGAGAGAGGCCAGACAGAAATCCATCTTCTTCAGCCCATCCTAATCCAAGTCTCCAATATTGCAACCAGTATAGGTAAGCCCGGCAAGGCGGATTAGTTTATCTTTTGTTTTATGGGACTTTTCCCTATGTTAAGAGGGAGGTTTATTCCTGTTTTCTGTAACTTTAAGGCTTTACCCAGAGGGGGATCCTGTGTTTTGAATCTGAATACCCTGTAAAGTATTTTCCATCCTGATTTTACAGAGGTGATTCTTTTACCTTTTCTTTAATTAAAATTCTTCTTTTAAGAACCTGATTGATTTTTCATTGTTCTTAAGATCCAAGGGTTTGGGTCTGTGTTCACCTGTACAAATTGGTGAGGATTATCATCAAGCCTTCCCCAGGAGAGGGGGTGTAGGGCTTGGGGGGGATATTTTGGGGAAAGATGTCTCCAAGTGGTCTCTTTCCCTGTTGTTTAACACGCTTGGTGGTGGCAGCATACTGTTCAAGGACAAGGCAAAGTTTGTACCTTGGGTAAGTTTTTAACCTAAGCTGGTAAGAATAAGCTTAGGGGGTCTTTCATGCGAGTCCCCACATCTGTACCTTAGAGTTCAGAGTGGGGAAGGAACCCTGGCAGCTCATAACAGTAGTAGCTGAGCACATTCCAGTAATGCATTAAGCTATGTGACTATACCTCAGTCACGTGTTGTTTGTTCTCTCAACCTCTCCCCAGAAGAAGCAGCATGTGGAGTGGAGTTTCATTGTTTTGAAAGGGTGTTTGTTTATTTATTCATTTATTCTGTTATATATACACTTCTGTTGCTATACTAGTGAAGACAATATCAAATAAATATGCCTTGCACTTGGAACAGAAAGCAATGAGGTTTGTAATAGTCTTTAGTCTATTCACATAGCTTGAAGTGGTTTCCATCATATTTGGGATTTACAGTTTGATTCAGTGGCTCTCACCACCCCCACTATAAAAACTGTTCCAGCACCCCTGCTGGCATTGTAAATGAAGAAAAGAAGAATGTTGGAGAACTTGGAACGGCTAATTGGACTTTATTAGCAGCTGTGATGGCTGCTGCCTAGATGGATAATAAAAGGATAAAGGGAAGGAAAGAGAACATAGGAGTTTTGTCAAACACCAGAGACGCAGCTCATCTATGTTTGTCTTCTCATCCCAAAACAAATTGTAACTGTGGTAAATGATCTGAATGAAAAGTATCTCTCTACACGGTGAAGATTTATATGCTTTTTGTTCTCCCTTACTGAGCAGGAGAACTGAAGTCTTAATGTCAAAATAAACTGTTCAGAGTAAAGCAAAAGTCAATGTAAGATCCAATTTGTTGTCCAGCTAAAACATGCGCTGGCATGGCAGGATGGCTGACAAAGTAGGCCTGTTTTCCCAGGATACACCTATGGTACCTTATGGAACTGAAGGCACTTATCAGTAATTCAGGACACTTATAGCTGCTGGAGCCAAGCAAGCAGCTTTAAAACACAGAACTCCTATGAGTTCAGCACCTAAGTCTAGGCTGCTGGGATGCACCTATCTCTATTTAGCAATCTATAAACAGGAACCCACCACTGAAGTCAGGAAGTTTAGGCATTTCTTGTGGGAATGAATCAGGAGCCTGTCTGGCTCCACAGAAAATGGCGAGAAGAGGAGATGCTGCTGCCACCCAGTGGAAAGAGCATTCACTAGAATGGAGTTCCTCCTCTGCTGGAGGGGAAGAAACGGGATGGGTTCAACTCCTAGGAGAGTGTTTAACCACCGGGCACATGGAATATTGTGATGTTGGGTTTCCTCAGTCTCTCCTGTTGAAATTGTTCCAGATCTGGCTAAATAATGAAAGAGCAATTGAAACAGGGGGACTGAACCCTGGGTCTGACACCTCCCAGGTGGGTCCCCTAACTACTGGCCTATAGAGTCACTTCAGTTTGGCCCAGTGACTGTTCCACTGTAGTTATAAACTTAACCAGTCACTCTAACTGCATTTTTATCAGGACCCAATCTCATAGGTGGCTGCTGAGCATGCTTACTGGATCAGGCCCCTTATGCAACTTAGGGAGCCAAACACCTACTCTCTCCCAGTTCATGAATCCCTCTGGATCTTAGGTGGGAGGTAAGCGGCCGGACACTGAGTGAGGCAGCAAAGCACATGTCCAGAGGCAGAAACTTAGATGCCCAGGGAACATTTGCCCTGAAAAGTTAGGCACCAAGTGTGATTAGGTGCCCACATCATTCAGGGGCAGCTGAGTGGGAGCTTTGTGGATCACACACTGGAGCCTAAAACTGAAACTTAAGTGCCTAAGTATTTTTGTGGATTGCAGCCTAAGTGACTATCCCAGGGTCACACAGGAAGTCTGTGGCAGAGGAGGAAATCAAACCCAAGTCTTCCATGGCCACTTTCTCATAGTGGCCTCATTTTTTGGTTTATGCAGCAAAATTCCAAATTTACTACAATCTGCTTTGTTCCTCCTGCTTGTTTTGAGCGTCAAAGCCCTGTTATTTACAGCACAGGTACCCCTGGCCATACAGATAAAGAAGTAGATAGCACAGGGTTTACGTAAAAAGAGATGCCAATCCTGTCAGCTGTTGGAAGCCAGGCCACAGTATAGCATTTCACACATGCTTATTGAGTTCTGTAGAATTTCAGGTGCCCACAAGAGTCACTTATGTCATGTAGGAGTATTACTTTAATTTTCAGAGGTCCGGGGAGAGAAGTTTGTTTTGACTGAACATCAATAACCAAGAAATATCAAAAAAATCATTCGTCTGTTCTGTAAACAAGTTTTAATTAAAAGTCTGAATGAGAATCTTGTAGAAAGCACACACTTCAATGTTAACAGTCAGAGTTATCTGACATTCTACAACAGAGGTGGGCAAACTACAGCCCGTGGGCCACATCTGGCCCAGCTCCTGAGTTCCTGGCCGGGGAGGCTAGCCCCCGGCCCCTTCCCCATTGTTCCCCCTTCCCTGTAGTTACCCTGCCACACAGCCAGTGCAGCTGGCTCCATCCGGGCAGCGGGGCTGCGAGCTCCTGCTGCTCTGAGTGGCATGGTAAGGGGGCGGTGCGGGGAGGGTTTGAGTAGGGAGTCCTGGTGGCAGTCATGGGACAGGAAGCAGGGGGCGGTTGGATGGGGCAGAGGTTCTGGGGATGTGGGAGGGTCAGGGAACAGGGGGGGATGGATAAGGCGTGGGAATCCGGGGGGCCTGTCAGGGGGCGGGGGTGTGCATAGGGTTGGGGCAGTCTGGGGACAGGGAGCAGGGGGGATTGGATAGGTGGTGGGGTCCCAGGGGGCCTGTCAGAGGGGGGGTGGGTAGGGGATCCTGGGGGGGGCAGTGAGGGGACAGGGAGCGGGGGCAGTTGGCTGGGGCAGAGGTTCTGGGGGGGGGCAGTCAGGGGTCAGGGGGGTTGGATAGGGATCGGGGCAGACAGGGAGCAATTAGATGGGGGTGGGGTTCCGGGTGGGGTTCCGGGGGGGGCGGTTGGGACGGGGGTGCCAGGAGGGGGAGGTCAGGGGACAAGGAGTGGGGTGGGGTTGAATGGGTTGGAGGTTGAGGGGGGCAGTGAGGGGGCAGGAAGTGGGTGGAGTGGATAGGGGGTGGGGGCCAGACTGTTTGGGGGCACAGCCTTCCCTACTCGGCCCTCTATACAGTTTTGCACCCCGATGTGGCCCTCTGGCCAAAAAGTTTGCCCACCCCTGTTCTACAATATATCACCAGGGGACGGTAAGCACCAGGAAGCTGAATTATCCTACTATTTTGCCTTCATAATCAGACAGTCTTGCCTTAACAACATTTATTTTAGGTGACCACAGAAAATAATATCATCCAAAAGCTGTCCATCATCACAATTTGCAATCAATATCTTCTGTTGAAAAAGTCCTGTTTCCTCGAGTATTTGTACAGTGAATACATCATCATTTCGTTCTGCAATATTTGCTCTAAATAAATTAATACAGAACTTGTTCTTTGCTTATCGATGGCTTACTTCTTGTTACCACAATTGTATTAGCATCTGGACAGTGAGAGAAACCTCAAACATTTTTAAACCTTAACAGGTGAAATCAATAACTATACAGACAATCTGGAGTGTCTATAGTCCAATTTACACTATAATATTTTGCTGAGTGGGAAACCATTTAGCAATGTGTTTGCCTCTAAGTATAGTGCCTATCCATGCAAAGCAAAGCTAATGTTTGTTTAGTAATCATGACAGCTATAGGCTGTCATTACTAGTTGCTTATACTAGCATGCAGTTGTCTTCCTGTTACTAGGTCATCATAATTTATAAACCTGATTTCCCATTACAAAGAGAACCAGAGCCCTTTTTTTAAAAATGCAAATCCCCAAACTTCAGAAACTGGACTAAAATAGAACCTTAATTCAGCACTCCTTTTCGTTTGGGTTTCTTTGATTTGTGGGTTCGTTGTTTTTACAAAACCAAAATCTAACCAACAAAGTTTAGCATAAATAAACCAGAGCCCCATCAGCTCTGCTCTGGCTCTTATTAACAATGCTGTCGAGAAAAGAAGAATTATTTGTGTCACCTTCTAATCCATTATATTTTATGTAGCTATTTAACTGGGCTGGTCTTCACAAGGAAATTTAACTGTGCTTAAACTCAACTTTTGACGTTTCTGTTTAGTGACAACACTGATCACAACTGACTGGATGTATAGCTGTCTACATCGACAAGTTTACCATTACACCAGCAAGTCATGAATAAACCTTATGACCAATACTGTTTGCTTATGATGAGTTGACACAATGATCATTAATATCTTGTCTATATGGACCATAATGTTGATAGGAAAATGGTGGGGAGGGTGCTCCATAGAAAATTAATTTTTCATCAAAAAAACAAAACCTTTTGGCTAAAAACTCAAAGCTTGCACTGGGAAAAGTCAAAGTGAAATATTTTGATTAGACTCAAGCACAAATCAAAATATTTTGGTTTTTCAAACCAAAATATTTGGGGCAGTCTGACATTACACAGTGTGCTGCTGCAGTGCCTTGTGGGAACTGTACTTCAAGTGCCTCAACCTCCCTTTTCTCCTCTTTGGGCCCAGCTCACTGGCTGACCTACATCTCCCAGGATGCACCCAGGTTTTCAGTCTTTTCTTCACAGTACGTCATAGGAATCATGTGATTGTGATGCATCATGGGGGATACAGTCTAGCTGGGAAACTGGCTGATAGCCAATGGGAGTATTGAAGCATTCGAACTACAACTCCCATGAAAAACAGGAGCTTCTCAAGACGCAGTTTAATGTTGAATGAGCTGAAATAAAAACATTTCAGTTTTGGGAACAATGTTTTGACAACATTTCTAAATTTGAAGATGTTTTAGGTTTTGGCTGAAAAAGTTTTCAAATATTTGTTTTTTTAGACAAAAAGTCAAACTTTTCCACAGAAAATAATCACTTTAAGTGGAAATTTCTCTTTAGTCAAAAAACTCAATTTTCCTTTAAAACACATTTGCAAGGGAAACTTTGAACCCGCCCTACTGACCAAGTAGCATCGTGCTGTCAAACTCATTTGTTAAAAATCTAATTCAACCATGATTCATTTTCCTAGTAGAGAAGAGGCCACAGCATACTTACAAGATTACATGTAAAAAGAAACCTTCTCGACTTTATAAAGTATCTGAAAGGCAACAATAGTAAGGCCCCAATCCACCAAAGTACTTAAGCACCTGCCTAACATAAACGAGTACTCCTCTTGATTTCTTACAATATTCATACTACTTCCCGCTCTCCTACCCACATTCACAATCCATACAGCAACTTTTAAAAGTGAGCACCAATTAATCAACTTCTCTGGCACTACTTATATGCTTATTGTTAAACACAAGCTTAATTAGGACCTAAATAATATGCTCATATATTTAGAAATAGGTACATTTATGGCTGACATTTAGTCAGGGGAAATAAATCAGGAATTCAAATTAGAGCCTTGGGACAAGTAAGCCTGATAGCATATACATATATATTTGGGGGGGGGGGGGGGCTTGAGAAATGTTGTTTAGGGAATTCAGGAATGTTGAATTGTTTCAGAGTAACAGCCCTGTTAGTCTGTATTCGCAAAAAGAAAAGGAGTACTTGTGGCACCTTAGAGACTAACCAATTTATTTGAGCATAAGCTTTCATGAGCTACAGCTCACTTCATCGGATGCATCCTTTTCTTTTTAGGAATGTTGAAGTATCAGACTTTTAGACAATTCTCTTTTAACTGTGCAGTACCTTAGAATACCTTACTATATCGTCACCAGTAAAAGCCCATAAAGCTCATCTGACACTTTTTCTTTATGAGCTCAGGCAGAAAAAAACATTTTGATTATTTGTGAGACAACATGGTTAAGGAAATATAAGGTTCCCACTTTTGTAACAAATAATGGTTCTTTTCTTGTTATGTAGAGAAATGCATGCCTTTGTACAGGATTTAAATCATCACTGCTCTTCTAAAGTGTAAAGAAGAAAAAAGGTTTCTATGCTTGAAAAGAACAATAGCACCACAGAGCTAAATATAACTAGATGGGTTAGATGAGGATTTGGGGTAGACTGATTTTTTTTTCCTTCTATTTAATTACTTCAGGCTTTCCTGTGGTTTCAGAGGCTGGTGAATTTAATAAAGAACACTAAGTGATCTTTATCAAATTTAAGCACATGGTAGGGCTGATCACAAAAAAAGTTTGCAAAGAAATAAGCTTTGTAGAGCTTAATTTAATATTCATCCCATAGTGCTTTCTGGAACAGTTACAATACTGCATAAGATTAATTGGAACTTACTTTTAAGGATTGTTATATAGACTGTGAATACCGGGGGAAGAGTAATTCAAGTAGTATTAAAACTACTGTATGTTTTCTAATAGGCATTAACAGAAGGGTTTAAACAGGAGTATTGGATTTCGCTGTTAGTCAAAGAGTTTCCTACCTTACACTATTATTCTGGAAGTTGTTCCACATGGGCAGACCCCAGTTGACTTCACCAGCACAGAACAACTTACTGGATCCATGCCTTAAAGCCCAATCAAACTCCCACTAAAGTCATTTGAAATGTCTGTCCATCATTAGCCAATCATGTTATATATCATTAAGGTTTGTAAATCAGAAAAAGCAACCCTGGAAATAGTGATTAGTAATTCATTTCTGGACTCCCAAAAGCTAGAGTCTACAGAGGTAGGCATGAATAACGGCTAACAGCCTAAGTGAATAGGCCCATGAGTTTAATTGCAGAAGGGCTTGAAATTGACCAGCTTTGAATAAAGGGCTTGATTCCTTACTGCCTTGCACCTTGTGTTATTTACATCTGTGCAAATGAAGTGCAAAGGAGGTGTAAAACACTACCAAATCAGTTTTTTCCAAATTGTAAAGGACTGCAGAAAGTGCAAGGGAATGGGCAATCAGACACCAACTATGAAAGGCAAAAGAAAAGTTTAAGGAAGGTTTGTCATTGTAGAATTGTTCATAAAAGTAGGCCAAAAAAATAAAAAAGTCAATAGAAAAGAAAAATGAGTAACTTATGAACAGTTAAAGGATCAGGACAAGGCACCTTTAAAAATATCAGCTTTTGAGTCTTATTTAGAGGAGAACCCAACAAAAGGACCACTTTAAAGAGCACAATTGTGCTATAAGCCTCCAGTGACAAACAGGGAATTAGCCTAAAATCAAGGTGAACAACAAAGGAGAGGTGGGAGATCCAGTCTGCACTCTGCATCTTCACCCACTAGCTAAGCAGATTCATAGTTACCCTGCATATTTTCACTGAGGTAAATGACTACACAAGACAATCATACACCAAGTCCTGAGTTGCCTAGCTCATTGATAAGAAAGATCATATGGGAAATAGAAGATTATGTTATGGCAGCTGCTCCTACTTAGGGAAACAGTGGTGTTTCTCCAAGCCAAAGCTCTGAGAAGGTCACAGTCTGAGTTGGTAAATAGTAAATACCATAACTGCAGAGTGTATAGAAATTAGGATTTAGAAGAGACAGGCAAACTTTAGTGGGGAGGATAATACAGCTAACAAATCAAGGTAATTCAGCAATAAAGAGGATTTATCCCAATTGTGACGTATTGAGTAACAGCTTCTGTAAGGAAGGCAGACACTTTTCATAGGTTAATATATAGCTGAGACAGAGAAGATGGAGGGTAGGAAGGTATAGACCTAGTGGTAGGCCCCCTAAGTATGTGAAGACCATTTCTTCATGTCTGGTGAAATCTTTTTAATGAACTAGTCTGGAATGTGGTCATGTGGGACCTTTAAAGAGTCAGAAACTCCCTCAAAATCAAGAGTTAAGGGCTCATCTGTCAGAGGAATACGGGGCATCTGTATGTCTGTTTATAAATGTTAATAGCATGTCTATTAGTCATTAGTCCACTCCTGAGTATTAACAAAATTACTACATTTGTATACGTTTAAAAATCCCACCATTTGGTAGATTTCGATTTAAATGCTATAAACTGTATATTTGCCAGTCTCCCATAAATCTAGAAATCAATCATTAGCAACGGAGTCATCTATTAATATTCCTCAGTGGTTTAAATAACAAATAGCAATGCCCGTCATTAGAATTCAAACAAAAACCCCTCTCATTATTCTCTGGATGAATCCAACTCTGACTTTGGATTCTGGCCCCTTCATTGAATTTCAAATTCATAATAAATGACTTGGTGTGCTTGGAATACAAAGTGAATGGACATCTTATTTAATGAAGCCTTAGAGTAATCCCTTTAGCCAGGAGCAGAGAAACTTTTCAGACCATCAGAGCCCAGATAATAAAGCAGATATACCTTTTCTTGTCATCCAGCATATTTTACAGGTACTATTGAAGTACCATGGATTTATTTAAAGAACTCCAGAAACAAGTATTGTATTTATATTGACAATGGAGCTTCTCATTGCCAACTAGAAAAAGATGGTGAAAGAGCAATGAAATTTAATCATAACTACCTTGATGGAGTTCTTTGAAGATATTGCTGCCATGAGAGATAAGGCAAATTCAGTGGATGTATTAAAACTTGGCATTTTCAAAAGGCATTTGACAAGGTTCCATGTTAGAAATTTAAGGTATTTAAGGTAACAAGTTATTAAAACAGGAGTGTATATTAATTACCAGGGCTCTATCAATATAGATTGTTTTAGGGTGCCCATCCTAATGGCAACTGGGCACCCCATATTCTTCAAATCAGTTACCACAAGAGAGACCGTGTAAAAACAGTTGAAGCAGGAAAGGATCTTGTATGGTGAGTGAAATTTAAACATTTTGTGGTTGGCTTTATTGTAAAAAATACACCTTTAAAGGCAAATCAAATATACTCACCCAAAGTCTAGGAATAAGGTAAGGCTTGCTTCTACCAACTGCTCAAGCCCATTTCTAAATTAAACTTCATTCAAGTTCCAGAAAGCAAGTAAGTCAATCTCCCCTTTCTCCTACCCTTTTCAGAAAACATTCCTGAGTTTGGCAGGAAAATCCTCACCAGCCCTCTACTATTGTGTTCTGTAATCCCCCACAACTGGTCTAGCCCTGCTGATCCATGAACCCAGGGCACGCAATATAGCTCATAGTCTGGTCAGATGAAAGGCTTGTCTTCAGTACAAAGATTTAGTATATTAGATTGTGATTGTAAAGAGTTGAGTTAGTCAACATGATGGTACTAAATGTGACTTGCACTTGTTTTCACTGACCACAAAGTCATTGTCAGTAGAGCTGACCAGACGATGACAATTTCATATCACGGTGACTGTCAAGCTTTCAAAATTTGTTTTCATTTTCCACTGGAATGAAAACGAAAGCTGTCAAACATGTTTGCAAAACACAGAATTGTGTCATATATGCACATCCTGGGGTTAGTGCACTGGCCTGTGATTTGGGACAAGCAGGTTTAAGTCCTTGCTCTGCTTGATTTTGAGTGAAAAACTCTGCTCTTAATCCAGTAGAGCACAGGACTTGAATCTGGTTTCTCCCATATCCCAAGCTTGTGCCCTAGTCACCAGGATACAGAGTGGAAGAGTCTCACTCTCTCTTAGTTATTGTGCTGGGTTGCCCTCCTTTAAGGTGCCACCTGAGGTACTGGGATACCACTGAGCCCACCTGTTCTGCCAGCTTGGGCCCCCTTTTAACCAGTCTTTCTGAGCCAGGCTTTTAAGCCTCCACTAGCACACACATAGGCAGGGCCACACGTATCTGCAGAAAGACACAGACCCTGAGATCAGTTCTGGGAAGACTCAGTTTAAGGGACTTGCCCCAGTACTCAGGTGCCACGTCCCTTGGAGTGCAGAGCCCCCTCTCTCAATGTGAAGGAAGGTATGCACAGCCTCTTACCCTCTTCCCTCAATTATGAATTGCACAAACTGGATTTCAGAATAAACAAAAACAAGTTTATTAACTAGAAAGGGTAGATTTTAAGTGATTATAAGAGATAGCAAACAGAACAAAGCAAATTACTGAGCCAATAAAACAAAACAGACTAAACTTAATACACTAAAAAATTGGCTACAAATAAGTAATTTCTCACCCTAAATGTTGTCTCAGTTAGATTACAGAGATTCTTGAAAGCCAGATGCACTAACCTGCAGCTTAAAACTTTAGGAATTTTCACTCACAGGCTGAACACCCTTCCAGCATGGGCTCAGCTCTTCTCTCCCAAGTTCAGTTCTTGTTTCCAGGTCTTTCCTAGTGACTCTTTGGGTGGGGAAGCAGAGGAGCACCTCGATGATGTCACTCCCCTGCCTTACATAGTTTTTGTATGTGTCAGGAATCCTTTGTTTTCCAGTGGAAAAACACTGGCATTCCAAGGTGGGGTCCAGTACCAGATGACTCAGTCACATCTCTGCAGGATCATAGCAGCCATTACTTGCAGGCTGTTTGGAGCATCTACATTGTTATGCTTATAAGAAGCGCATGGGAAGACTAAGGGCTTTCACAGTCCATTGTCTCTGCTGATGGGCCATCAGCCCTGTCTGACTTTTTCATTGTTGTACCTGAAGGACTAGTAGTAGGTGTCACCCAAAGTAGCACATTTGAAATATAGATATATGGTCAATATTCCTAGCTTCAGATACAAAAATGATACATGCATACAAATTGGATAAACAGATTCAGTAGATCATAACCTTTTACAGTGATACCTCACATGACCTCTCTTGAATAAAACATATCTTAGTTATGCCATATTCATATCATAACAATATTTCTAAGAAGAATATGGGGTGTAACATCACAGTTCTCTCCTGACATGATAAGATATTGTCCTGAGGGTAAAGCCAGAGAATGGGTAACCCTCTCTATCAACCCTTACCAAGGACTCATTTTTCCTCAGGTCAGACTGTCAGGGACCACGGTAGGTTTTCACCTTCTGCAGCCTGGGGCACAGGTCACTTGCTAGGATCATCTGAATACATCTCACCAATTCAATTTTCTGCCATTTCAGGAGTCTCGGACATTGATGCACAATTGTCGCTCCTGTTCTCTGCCCCGGCATACAATAGTTTAGTCTCCTGAGGGCTTAATACTTTGGTCTAATTTTGGTTGATGGGCTTGGTATCAGGGTGGCTGTCTGATATTTAATGGCCTGTGATATACAGGACCTCAGACTAGATGACTAGTTGTCCCTTCTGGCCTTAAACTCAATTATTCTATTCTGAACATCATCACTTGAAAAAGAGAAATATCATTTGTGATTTTATCATCGTATTACTGTAATCTCTTCAATAACAATAATAATTAATTCAAGAACTAAATAGAAGAGTAGCTTCCCACCCTCTGACTGGTCTATTTAGACTGTAAACTCTTTGGAGCAGGCACTATATGTGCTGTACCTGACACAACCAGGTCCTGTTCTCAGCTGCGGCCTCTGGGTATTGCTATAACAACAAAAAATAATCAAAGACATGTTTATAAAGATGGAAATGGGTTAAGACAACTCAGAGAAGACCATCCTGTCTGTTAGTTTTAGAAAAAAAGTGGTTGTGTTTTCCTTTTTGTTTTTTAACAATTTTGTCCAAAAGTCTCTGGTTTAAAAAAGAAAACAAAAAAAAATATTTTATGTAATAGCTCTTAAAAATGTTTAAGATTCCTGTACTGTTTTCCTATCAAGTCTTATTTTGGCCTTTTTCTTTGTAGTTTTGTAGTAATTAAGGCCCTCCAAGTTATGAGTGATTATTATTTAAGAATTGCCCAGGCATCAAGCCCTTTCAGAAAAGATAGACTGGTGGGCTAAGAAAATAAAAATCTATGGTCTAATGGCTAGATTTTCTTCCATAGGCTGAGGAAACTCAGAGTTGCTGCAGCCTTTTGCAAGCTGATGCACCTAAAGAGACTTTCCCCTCTCCCTGTTTGTGAATGAATGAATTAAAATAGTAATAAGATTAATATCAGACTTTGATATTTATATGATGTGCCAGATACTGTAGTAAAATGGGGATCTTGATGGAATCTAATATTCTAAACAAACTGTGTATAAGAGGGAAGTCAGCCATAAGGGATGCAGCTTTGGGCAAAATATTGTAAAGTTTAATGCCAGGGTTTACCTCATGGGCAATCCTGTTAGGAGAGAGGGATTGTGTTCATATTGATTTCTTTTAGCTAAATAGATTCTGACCCTAAAAAACCTCTTAGGGCAAACAGGTTCAGTATCTTGTTGGCAACTGCTATCGGGTCTGACAAACTCATTACACCTAATACACTGTTTTAATAGTGTTTATCCAAAAAGTGTCTTGTGAGATATCCAATGAAAACCAGCGACACTCAGGTCATTAATATCTCTGTGAAATGTATTTATTAATACTATGTGATATTATGCTGTAAAGTCTGTAACAAGGTAGAGTGGACAAACAGGTCTTCTGCCAGACAAAACATGTCTATTCATCTATCCCTGTCTCTAATGTAAATTAAGCATTGTGAAACCAAGTACAATGGGAGTTGTCCTTGCAAATGAAGTAAACCGGGGTGGGGGGGGGGAATAGAGAGTTAACAGGGGGATGTAAAATCAGCATGTCACTGACACACCAAAGAACCAGCAACTGAGGGAGGAGAATCTTATCTCAGGCTATACTTCAAAATTATATTTTCAACTATAACTCTTTGGGGCAGACTTTGTTTTTACTATGGATGATAAGAAGAAGGACAAAGAAACCCTTAGCTCTCCATTTCATTGGTGAACACTCGTGGCAGTGGTACTCCTGATAATCTGGATCCTGATTGGATTGAAAATCAACAAGCTCTGTTAAGTGACTTTAAGGGTGAAAAATTATTTTGGAGAAAAGAATGTAGCCTGTCAACATTATGTTTAGTCTCTTAGAAGCATTTTAATTTTAGTAACCAGTTCTGTTTCCATTATTCTTACTCAATACTCACTTAAACCTGTGAATCTGTTCGTTGTTAATAAACATATATTTGTTTTCATCATAAATAATTTACAGTGCTACGTTGTTATAAAGGATCCAATCCTGAGTGGTGACTTTCCAGTTGTGTGTACACTGTCTCTTTGGAGACAGCAGACTTGCCAGTTACTCAGAGTGTCCAGTGACAGGGGCTAAACTCTACATAAAGATGCTTCTGAGGTATTTGGGAACTGGAGTACACCAAGTGCTACCTGCATGGCGGAGTGAAAGACTGGCAGAGCTTCTGAGGAGATTATTTGGGGTGGCTAACAGACTGGGGTGACAGGGAACTGGCATCTAATTTAACACCAGCAAGTCTCTTTTCCACTAAGACAAGGGGATAACATGGTAGCCCACAGTCCTAGACATCCCAAGAAATAGCACAGTGACAAAGTGAAGAAGGCTAATGTTTGCAGTCAGGCATGCTTATATTATCTGTTAGTGAAGTACAGCTATGCTGAAAGCAGCAGTAAACAAAAGGAACTGAAATCTAACAGTATGTTTATAAGGACACTTGACAACACAGTGGAATAATCAGAAATGTAACTGTTTGGTTAATAATGCAAAGACTCAGCTCCACCATACATACGAAGGTCCAACTATTGTTGTTAAAACAAGTATACTGGAAATGGAATATTTATATAACTCTTCTGACCTGCTGTTCTTGAACAGTTCTTGAAGTGACTTTGATTGTATAATGAACTGTTAAAACAAGTTTAAAGAGCATCAAAGAATATGGACAGACTTTGTACAAATTATATGAACTTTAAACTGGACATTTCAGCAGCTAGCAGAATGTTGATGGAGATGCTGCAACTTGAGCATGGATAACTACAAAATTGGCCAAAGGATACATCCCAGGGGCCCACAGAAAGTTGCTGCTGACTGGAGCAAATGAGTCAGTGTTCAAGGTATGTCCCAGGATGGATGTGCCAACAGCTATGGCCTAACTTGTCTTACACAAGCTAGTGTAACAAGACATATTGCACAAAGAGACTGAAAAATTCCAGTCCCACTTACAAGAACTCAAAATGTGGTGTTCTGACTGGATGGTAAGAGAGGACATTTGGAAGGACATTGTACATCTTCTGAAGAAGTATGGGTCACTAGCTGATTGGTCCACACTAGCACCTCCATGAAAAGGAACTAAATTGGACAACCCATCAGTAATAGGATAAAACAGCCTGTCTCCTTCAGCATATGGCTTCCCAAAAGCAGAAAACATCTGGAAAGGAGAAGGTCCTGGGCTAGCCAGCTGGGAGTTCTCCTGGTGACATCAAGTACCTATCTTGGATAAATATCTTTAATTGTCTCTTTCCATTTTCCAACAAGTCAGGTTGCCTGCTAGAGCTCTGGTCAACAGTTGTGTCCGTCCTTCACTCCATCTATGTTTGCAGTGCCCATCCTTGCTTTGAACAGCAATTGAGCTGAAAAGCTGAGTTTAATAGAATTCATTGGACAATAGGTTAAAAGGGTCAACTACGATAGATCCTTTGGGAAGGAGATTTAGGTGAATTGGCATGTAAGTAATTGACCAACCTATTTTGTGATATAGCTTTGGATTATTTTTCCTCTCTTGTGTTAGCAACACTGGAAGAAAAAACTGGGCTATTCTGAAGGACTCAGTCTGAAATCTAAACTGTCACCTTCCCAGCATAGGGACTATGTAATTTGATTCTGAAAAATTAAACGGTTTTATTGATCAATTTTCTAGTGTGTTACTCAAATCATAGTCCAATACCATTTTACCATCTCATATCCTATATTGTTAAGGATATTTAATAAAACTCCATAAAACTAAATTCAACACTTGAGTCCTTTTTCTTTAATTAATCGAAATTAAAAGTACCCTAGGAAAGATAGTAGAGGTAATCAGTTAAGCCGTTGTTTAACTAAGGTCTATTTTATACCTTGTCTTTCTCAGTTTCTATCTTACACTACGGTTTAGTTGTCCCAAGAAGATTTTTTTTAAATTAACACCGCCCTGAGGTTAATGGAGCAGAAGGAGTGTTCACTAGTGACTTGAATAAAATCAATGTAATGTGGAATTCACCCCAAGCTACCATTGCTTAGCGAGAGAAAGTTTCCTGAAAACTATGTTAGCACACTGGTTTACAAGGGAATGTTTGAGTCAGTTCCTACAGCCTCAGAACTTACAAATGCACAGACCTCTCTACACAGGAGGTGTCATAAATAGAAAGGGAAGGGTAAACCCCTTTGAAATCCCTCCTGGCCAGAGGAAAAATCCTCTCACCTGTAAAGGGTTAAGAAGCTAAAGGTAACCTCACTGGCACCTGACCAAAATGACCAATGAGGAGACAAGATACTTTCAAAAGCTGGGAGGAGGGAGAGAAACAAAGGGTCTCTGTCTGTTGGTATGCTGCTTTGCTGGGGACAGAACAGGAATGGAGTCTTAGAACTTTTAGTAAGTAATCTAGCTAGGTATGCATTAGATTATGATTTATTTAAATGGCTGAGAAAAGCATTGTGCTGAATAGAATAACTATTTCTGTGTATCTTTTTTGTAACTTAAGGTTTTGCCTAGAGGGGTTCTCTATGTTTTGAATCTGATTCCCTGTAAGGTATCTACCATCCTGATTTTACAGAGGTGATTTCTTTACTTCTATTTACTTCTATTTCTATTAAAAGTCTTCTTGTAAGAAAACTAAATGCTTTTTCATTGTTCTTAAGATCCAAGGGTCTGGGTCTGTAGTCACCTAAGCAAATTGGTGAGGCTTTTTACCAAACCTTGTCCAGGAAGTGGGGTGCAAGGTTTTGGGAAGTATTTTGGGGGGAAAGACGTTTCCAAACAGCTCTTCCCCAGTAACCAGTATTTGTTTGGTGGTGGTAGCGGCCAATCCAAGGACAAAGGGTGGAATATTTTGTACCTTGGGGAAGTTTTGACCTAAGCTGGTAAAGATAAGCTTAGGAGGTTTTTCATGCAGGACCCCACATCTGTACCCTAGAGTTCAGAGTGGGGGAGGAACCTTGACAGGAGGGGATTTTATTCTGAGAGTAATAGAGTGATCACTGAAGTTCTTGGAGAGAGCCTTATCTTAGCAATGGAAAAAGAAAAACTACTTCACGGACATTAAAGCTTAATCTCTCTAGGAAGCAGATATGACTGTAACATGGGGGTCTTTACTGATTAGTGTCCCCTTGTAGGGAGATAGGGAGCTACACCCACCAAGCTCCGTCCGACCCAACTCTAGATTTGTCAAGTCCTTTTCTGGGCCAAACCCTCTCCTGGCTGGGTCCTCAATGGTCTCTGCCACCTTTAGAATAATAGTAATAATTTAGCATACTGGGGAAATGGACATTCTGTATCTCCAATGAGGGCTAATCAGCCCTAGTTCTCCTGGTTTAGGGCCATCTTCTCGAAGAGTCCCTGGATGGACTAGGCAGGGGATCCCAGGCCCACCCCCACTCCATTCACTGGGTTCCAGCTGGGCTCATGGTTTGGACTAACCAGGACCATTTCCTTACTGTTCCCTGAACTACTTTATATCTCTGTAGTCTTTCCCAGTGTCTCCCTCTTAGGGCATGTCGACACTACGAAATTAGGTCAATTTTATAGAAGTCTATCTTTAGTAACCTATTTTATACAGTTGATCGTGCATGTCCCCACTAAGCACATTAGGTTGGCGGAGCACGTCTTCAATACCATGGCTAGCATTGACTCACGGAGTGGTGCACTGTGGGTAGCTATCCCACAGTCCCCACTGCCCTTTGGTATTCTGGGTTAAGCTCCCAATGCCCAATGGGGCAAAAACATTGTTGCGGGTGGTTTTGGGTACATGTCATCAGTCTCCCCTCCCTCTCTCCCGCCTTGAAAGCAATGGAAAACAATTACTTCACGCCTTTATTTCTGGGTTATCCGTGCAGACGCCGTAGCACGGCAAGCATGGAGCCCGCTTAGCTGCACACTTCTTTTGTGAGCATTGTAAACACCTCACGCATTATCTTGCAGTATGTGCAGAGCCTAGCTAGGAGCCACCGGCATAAGGAAGATTGTGAGGAGGACATGGACTCAGACATTCCTGAAAGCATGTGGCAGTGATGTGGCAATTGGGATATCATGGCAGCATTGGGGCATGTTGATACAGTGGCACACCGATTCTGGGCCCGGCAAACAAGCACAGACTGGTGGGACCGCATAGTGTTGCAGGTATAGGATGATTCCCAGTGGCTGCGAAACTTTCGCATGCATAAGGCTTCTTTCATGGAACTTTGTGAGTTGCTTTCCCCTAACCTGAAGCGCAGGAATACCAACATGAGACCTACCCTGACAGTTGAGAAGTGAGTGGCGATAGCCCTGTGGAAGTTTGCAAAGCCTGACTGCTACTGGTCAGTCAGTAATCAATTCAGAGTGGGCAAATCTACCATGGGGGCTGCTGTGATCCAAGTAACCAGTGCAATCACTGACGTTCTGTTATCAAGGGTAGTGACTCTGGGAAATGTGCAGGTCATACTGGATGGCTTTCCTGAAATGGGGTTCCCTAACTGTGGTGGGGCAATAGATGGAACGCATATCCCTATCTTGGCACCAGACCACCTTATCAAAGAGTACATAAACCGCAAGGGGTACTTCTCAATGGTGTTGCAAGCACTGGTGGATCACAAGGGCCGTTTCACCAACATCAACGTGGGATGGTCTGGAAAGGTGCATGACACTCTCATCTTTCGGAACTCCAGGCTGTTTGGAAAGCTGCAAGAGGGGACTTTCTTCCCAGACCAGAAAATTACCATTGGGGATGTTGAAATGCCAATAGTTATCCTTGGGGACCCAGCCTACCCTTTGCTCCCATGGCTCATGAAGCTGTACACAGGCAGCCTGGACATAAGTAAGGAGCAGTTCAACTATAGACTAAGCAAATGCAGAATGGTGGTAGAATGTTCAATCTTGGGAAGACATGGTGTGTTGTGCATAATTTTTGTTATGCATAGTTTTTTGAATGCAAGCTGTGTGAGCAGCAAGATAGCTTTCTCTCATACATGGTCTCTGATTAGAGGCTATTCTTGAGGCAGAGTTGATCCCTGGGAACTGGGCACTGGTGTTGGACTGAGATTCCTAAAAGAAAGAGTGCCTGCATGCTGTCTGACTACCTTTTTCAGGACTGGTGTATATGTTTAAATAAAACAATTTACACTTAGAATCTACCCAGACTCCACATCTATGATTTCTTCCCCACTAGAAACCTGACCTACAAGTCTTTGGACATCTGCTACCGCTCAGCAGAGCACAGACATTAGTGTCAAAATGAAAGACTAGTTCTGGAAGAAGGGATGACAATAGTAAACAATCGTGCTTTGCCTGTAACCTAAATAACACTGAAATTCACTGGCACAGCTTGCTACTTTGCTGCCCATGTCGCACAATGCTGTCAATCTAGTACCTTTCCTCATCACTAAATTCACTTTAGAGTAAAAAAACGTATATAATCAAGCAAAATGATGAAGTATCTGAAAGAATCAATTAATCTAATTTAAAATGGTTTGCTCAGTTTTAACAGAGCCAGGTGATTATAAATTCTCTTTATAGGTAGCTACCTAAACACACCTCACCCATCACAGTAGAATCTGAATGCCTCCCTGGAATTTAAAAATTGAAATAACAATAACTATCTCTAAACATTAGGTGTGTGAAGAGGCTGGTTCAGCCAGGATCATTAAATGGCTGTTATCATGGAATTACAGAGATCATACATAACTGACCCAGAACATAAATCATTCTGAAAATAAAAACCAGACATATAAAATGAAAACAATTTCCCTGAATCACATGTTGTAACTTTGCAAATATTGGTAGTGATTTCATAATTGGAGAAAAGAAAAGTTAAGCATGCAGGTTTCAATCAGTGGCCCGTTGTAAAATAAGTAAAGATAAATGTATGCTGAAGTGATGGTAGTTACATAAATAATTTCAGCCATTTGTTCCTGTCCAATTGACTGCTTCCTAAAAATGTTTGTGTGTGGAAATTCACTGATGGCCCAATTATGCAACCCTTACACATGCTGAGTCCTGAGTGGGACTGTTTGCATGAGTAAGGATTACACCAGGGATTGGCAACCTTTGGCCCGCGGCCCGCAAGAGAAAGCCACTGGCGGCCCTGTCCGGTTTGTTTACCTGCAGCATTTTGCCACAGTTGACTTTCCCGGCCAATGGGGGCTGCAGGAAGCGGCAGCCAGCACATCCCTCGGCCTGTGGGACGACGAACCGCAGCCAGTGGGAGCTGCAATCGGCTGAACCTGCAGATGATGCAGGTAAACAAACCGGCCTGGCCCACCAGCAGCTTTCCTGGCAGGCTGCGTGCCAAACGTTGCCGATACCTGGGTTACATAAACAGGTCCTTAGGCACTTAATCCTGAACAAGGGTCTGTTTACCCAGACCTTTACTTACGCATGGCAGCTATGATGCAGTAGAGGTACTAGGTTGGAGCAGGGCTCCCTAGTAGAACTGGTGGGATTTTTCCAACAGAAACTTTTTTAATCAGAAAATGTCAATTTGTTGAAACCAAAACTGTTTGTGGTAAAGGATTTGTTTCAACAAATCTGCCAATTGGGGAAAAAAAAGTTTCAAAATTGTTGAAAGGAAAAGTTTTATTTTCCACATTGAAACAACATTCTGTTTAGAAATGTTAGTGTATTTAAACTTTTAAAAGGTTAAAAAATGTAAAAAGTAAAACAAAATATTGTGATTCATCTGATCCAAAAATTTTCTCGATTTTGACTTGTCCTGACTTGGGACAAGGAACAAATTTTGAAATGTCAAAAACACTCCTGGGATGAGAAAACCATTTCCTACTCATCTCTCCTCCCTAGCTATTAATAACATACCCCTGGGCAAAGATGCATAAGAGTTCCCTCTATGCACCTTTGTGACCAACGGGTAATTAACTAGACCTACCCAGTTCCTATAGAAGTACATAGCAGCCATCTGCAAAACATCTAATTTAATTCTTTTAAAATTGTATTCATTTTCAGCTATGTATAAATGGTACAACTGCAGAAAATTCAGCTATCACGCAGAAAAAGCCAGTAATTAGGAGAGTACATATGGTTTGTGGCATCAGCAACAATTATGATATAACTAATACTTTGCTGAATAATAGAAAACGGGTCAGAGAAAGAAAGTCTCTCTGTCAAGACATTCTAGTGAAGTGCCCCATAGGATACCAGTTACATGGAAAGACAAACCAAAGATATTTAGAATCCACAAGAACTCACAAGTTTGGATGTAGGTCCAAAGCACTTGGGTCTGTAAACGTGGGCTGAAAATCTCATGTGAACTGTGTGTGATCTCAAGTAAGTCCTTCACTCAGCCACATCACAAGTTCCATGAGACCATCCTTTCTTGGGGTGCTGCTGTATTTGCAGTATTCATGCATATGTATGTGGAAGAAAATTAAGGAAATAAAGTTAGCCAAATCATTTGAACTTCCAGGTTTAGTTCAAATGTTAAGTAAAGATTTAAGATTTATGCAAGCCAGTTCTGCCAGTCCTTCAGGGAACTCCTTAAACTGATGGGGATGGGAGAGGATCACAGCAACATCTAGCACGATTTTGCATGTACAGCTTTGGGTGTGGAAGAGTTAACATTAGCCAGCCGTTTAAATCTTCAAAGCACTGTTCAAACTTTATTCACTGATTATTCTGCATAAACCCATTGTGAGGTGCAGGCAAGTGAAGGAAGCAGGTTACTAAAACACAGAGCTAAAATCTGTTCTCTGCAATACTTCTGTAAACTGAGAATGATTCCCCTGAGGTATCCCCAGTTCAGAAAAGGCCTTTCAGCCTTCTGTGTAGCTGCACCAGTACAAACCAGTAATGTAAACTGGCTATAAACTGAAACTTGTGGCTGTGCCATTTACCCCTTATTGAAACTGGAATAAGCCGTTCTGGTGCACATCATGACTTATAGCACTTGTGCTGGGCTAGAGGTTTTCACTGCTGTTGCTCATCACCAATAGCTGTAATCAAGGCTAATCTCCAGTGTACTCGAGGCCTTACATTTGTACAATGGGAGCAGAATTTTGCACACAAAGATGATAAATGACTTTCCCAGTGCAAATCAATGAACCCAACCAGTCAATGGCAGAATGAGGATTAGAACTGTGGTCGAAGTCTCGTGCTTCGTGCACTGTTAGATAGCATTGTTTTCCTTACATTTACTGTGCATCTTATTTGGTCTATGATTATAAATGGCTTATATTTGGGGGAAAGGGTTTTGAATATTCATGGAACCAAATATCAAGGGGCATTTCCTATTCATTCCTACATACAGGACAAACATTAATTAGAAAGATACATTGTTTTTTAATTTAGTTTCTCACTGACTGTTTGGGGTAAAGCAGGAATCAGATGGGTCAGGCTTACGAGGCCAGAAGGCCAGCCAGGCCTTGATCTGGCAGAATTTTCTGGCTAGGTCTAAACACTGTAATTGATTTCTCTCTCTCTCTCTCATTCTCTCTAGCTCAGGCAGACAATACTGATTCATATATTGGATAGAAGTATTTGAAATGGCAAAATACCAAAATAAATTTACACCGTCCACAGTCTCCAACATACATAAATTAAAATAAACCCTCAAAAAATATTGACAGGTTTCAGAGTAACAGCCGTGTTAGTCTGTATTCGCAAGAAGAAAAGGAGTACTTGTGACACCTTAGAGACTAACCAATTTATTTGAGCATGAGCTTTCGTGAGCTATAGCTCACTTCATCGGATGCATACCGTGGAAACTGCAGCAGACTTTATATATACACAGAGAATATGAAACAATACCTCCTCCCACCCCACTGTCCTGCTGGTAATAGCTTATCTAAAGTGATCATCAGGAAATGGCCTAACCTGATGATCACTTTAGATAAGCTATTACCAGCAGGACAGTGGGGTGGGAGGAGGTATTGTTTCATATTCTCTGTGTATATATAAAGTCTGCTGCAGTTTCCACGGTATGCATCCGATGAAGTGAGCTATAGCTCACGAAAGCTCATGCTCAAATAAATTGGTTAGTCTCTAAGGTGCCACAAGTACTCCTTTTCTTTTTTAAAAAAATATTATTACTGAAAAATCTCAGGACAGCATCAGTGGGTTAGATTAGCATAGGTATTTTCTTCTTCCCAATAGCTGCCACCTGTGGGGCTGCAAACGTAGTAATTCAACCATGAGAGATTATAAGAAAAAGCTCAGTGTAGACACAGCCACTGTACTTAAGAATGGTGGTTAAACTCTGTTGTAAATCCGGAGCTGAGTGGGCCAACTTTCCTTTGAATTTGAAATGTCCCAGTGTAATTTCCCTCAAGAATTGCATTGACAAATTGCAAAAACTATAACCATGAAAAACAGGAAAAGAACACTCTGACTTGAAGAGCTGCAGTACTATGCTGGAGTTCAGTTCTGCATCAATTATCAGGGTTTGATGGCAGGTTAAATTAAGGGTAAAAGAAGGAAGAATATTTACAAAACTGGGAATGAATCATTCAAAACCATATCATTATTATTTGAAGGAAGTCAGCTAAAGAAGGTGAAACTATTCTACTATGAGACTTTGAAAGAGACCAGAGGAGTGGAGAGAGGGATACCACATCAATAACAGTGTAGGCACCACATCTTTAGCCATTCTATGCATGCACAGAGAAGTTATTGGTCTTGAAGAGCCAGTCACCATGTCCTGACTACAGAACCTTCAGCAAAATGCTATAGTGAAGTATTGTAAATAGTTCAGTATTTTAACTTGAGCAGTTTAAAAGTATGCATAATTTAATGTCTTTTTCATTCTAGAGTCCTCCACGCTACATCACTTTGTATCCTTCTTAGTATTCAGTGTTTTAATATCAAGGCTCTTCTCTGTCTTGTGAGTTTTAAGGACATTTGGAAGTCAAACTGCAACTTAGGTATTGCATCTTAAGGTACTGTATAAACAACCAACGCTTAATCTCTCCTATCACTTTCCTTAAATATCAGCAATTTGCCAGGAGTCATTTGGCTGTATATTAAGGGAGAATAAAAAAAAGCAATCTTGGTTTCAAGTTCTCATTTGAAATTAGCTGTGGGGAAAAGGAAGTTGACAGTCTCTAGGTCACCGTATTGAAGGGGTTAAAGATCCTTTGTGCAAACTGAAATTTCAATTGTAAAAATCCTTGATTGCTACTCATAACACTGCAAATGGCACAATACTATTAGGTGACTAGTAGCATTTGTCTGACTGGTTTTATTATTATAATGAATTCTTCCATATGACCCACATGATATCTTTCTATCTCCAGGTATTTCAAAGCACACATCATCAAACCATTTAAATCAGTGCTTGGCAACCTGCGGCCCAAGGGCCGCATGTGGCCAGTCAGGATAATCCGCTGGCGGGCCACCAGACAGTTTGTTTACATTTGCATGGCTGCTTGCAGCTCCCAGTTGCTGCAGTTTGCCGTTCCCGGACAATGGGAGCTGCAGGAAGCAGCAGACAGCCTGACCCTATGGCCCGGGCCACAAGTTGTCCACCACTGATTTAAATACTGATAAATGGTAATATGCAATTTTCTACATATATCTTTGTTTTTGCCTTTGATATTATACCCATTTATAAATGACAATACTGTATAATGAAACATTGATGTTTTTCAATTAAAAATTTCTATAAGCATTTAATAAAAAAAAGTCTCTTTAATATGGACTGCAATTTCAAGGGATTCTATCTCTATAGCACAGAATTACGATAATTAAATGCTTAGAGAAACCAAGCAACACATTTTTAAAGCACATTACTGGGATCAAGCCATGCAATCTCATTAGAGTTACAGGGGTGGTGAGTAGGGAGAAGGAATCTGGCCTAATTTTGTGAAATTGTAACCCATCACTCTCATATACATTTTGTCACCCTGACCATTTATGAATATTTGAAGTATCAGCCTGCAAACTTTGCTCTATAAAACTTACAAGCCTGAATTTTTAAATGATGGATGTCCTCTCTTTTCTACAATTCTTTCCTCCACATATTTTTTTTCTTACTCTCTTGTTCTTATGTTCTTCCTAGAATCTCTTCTTCCCATAGGTCACACACTTTCTCATTTACCATTGCTTATCTCTTTTCTCAAACTTTTCATCAGTTTCTTCCTCTTCTTTTTTTGGGTCTCTGTCCCCTTTACCCTCTAATTTTATTGCTCAGTTAAATTAACCTCCCACAATTTAAATGCTCTGAAAAATGATCTTAGCAACACCACAGAATACCAATATGTCCACTTCTTTGTGCCTATTCTGATACTCAGCCCATATACTTGAAATTGATTGGTGGATGATTATATATGAATTAGCACTTAAAATTCTCTCCTTTATCCTCTTAGCCCAGAACAGTCTAAAGGGCCAAAAATAAACAGAACTTATAAACTTGATTCCACATAGGGATTTCCAGACCCTGATGTTCATGTGATTTTGAGATTCTCTACAGCACATTTGTAGTGATTGCTTGGCTCAGTTTACAAAAT
The DNA here is from genome assembly GCF_965152235.1 of Eretmochelys imbricata. Lineage (NCBI taxonomy): Eukaryota > Metazoa > Chordata > Testudines > Cheloniidae > Eretmochelys > Eretmochelys imbricata. Next base: position 25,421,656 of record NC_135579.1, read on the forward strand.
TACATAAAATCAGCCCTGGTTCAAGATATAACGGCATCCACACATCTGCAACCATTCTTTAGAACCACTGCTGTCCATATATGGTCAGTAGGAGTCCAGGAACAGTGGGCTAATGCTTAGTGTCAAAGGCAGTTGGTTTAACTTTGTTGCTGCCTCCTGTACAGCTGAACGTTACTTTCTTATCACATACATGATGTGACTGATTGTAATGTAAAGCTCAGTCTACTACTGTGAACTACTGAGATGCAACTGAGTTCTTAATGCAGCTTCTTCCTGAAAATATACCTATCCTCCCACTCAATGCCCATGTGGTATTTGCAAGTTCTCACTCCTGCTGAATCTGGATTCCATGAATCTCCCCAAGGACCTAGAACAGAAAAATGTTAAGGTGGGATTTTCAGAAGCTCTCAGCATTTTCCGAAGAGAGCTCCTATTAAAGTCAACAGGAGTTTTACCATTGAGTTTGGGGTTAACAAAGTTAAGCCATTACTGAGCATTTTTGAAAATCCTCCCCGCCCCAGTCCAAAAATAGCAATAAAGAAAAAAATGCTATCAAATTGCATAATAAGGGCACATTTAGTAGACAAAAAAGTGCTTTCCCCCTTTTTTTTAGCAGAGGCATTTACTTCTGTCAAGCTTCCTTTTAGATTATTCTGGCAAACTAATATTATTTTAGAGACCTAAAATGACTCATCACCAGGGAAACTGTTGACTTTATCATCGAAAGGTTTTCCAACATGACTCGAACTAGTATTCGTAGCTCAGTTTGTATCCAGGCTCCAGCACTGTTGGTTTTTCTGCTGGATATATTTTATGTTATCTTTTTTTTCTCCTGCCTTCCATGTTAAATTCTTCAGTTGCACAAGGCAATCTTTTAAAGGGGACAAACTATTACAAAGGAGGCTGTGGTTGATGACTTCCCATTGTGTTGTAATATTACCATTTACAATATGCCTAACACAGAGCAGAGCAGCAGCTACACCCAAGACTCAACCCGGCAGAATACTGAGTACTCCCATAAGGTCCTGAAGACTCCTGGGAAGAGATGAGTATTCTCTACTCCCAGTGACTTCAGTGAGAGTTGTTGGAATTCACCCTCTTGCAGGATAAAGTCTCCAGTACGTGTAACCCTGTTGCCTAATCTATTATAATTTTAATTTGAAAGTGCCTGATGCCAGGGAAAAGACAATGACAAAAAAATGCATGGCTGTGGGCTAAAATCATCCTGGTGCAACTGCACTATCTTCATGGAGTTGCACCAAGGATGAATTTGGCCCATTGACTCAGTGACTCTGGCCAAGAACTTTTAATTCAAACTTAAGTTCTTTGAATGTCAAGTAATATTTATTTTCCTTTTGTATCTCAAGTTTATAAAAGGAGGCTGAGTAATGGCTTAACATGACTAATTTTCTGTACATTGTCCCTGTTGTGTCTTCTCTCATATTAAAAACTGGGTTTGTTTAGGACCACCAGCGACTGCTACTTTATCTATAGGATAACACAGACTGGGACTTACAAAGGGAAGCTTTATACCTCTTCCAGAAGCAGACAGGAAATATGCAGTGAGAAAGATGGCCTATTTGTGGACAACAGTCAAAAGACAGATATGATGGGTAACCTAAGGGCACAAGAGTGAAACAATCGTAAGGTAAAAAGGACTGTCAAAATATACAGTGCAAATTTATAATCAGGACTCTTACAGTGAATGGATATTTTAAGTGCATCTTAAATCCTGCAACACTATTCCTGTGAGTTATCAGATACATTTAAATGATGTAAAATCACTGAGTCAACAGAGTTTTTGCTTGTGATGCTCAACACTAAGTCAACATTTATAGATGCCCTGGCACTATATTACCCACCTTTGAAGCATAGGAGCTAACATTAAAATTATCTGCTTCTCCTGAATGATCACAAAGCATTTGTAATAAAACTAGCCTTTTTTTACATCGTAGTTGTAAAACACTATTTTCTTCCAAATCTTACCCTAAAATTTTATAAGCAGCATGATTCCTCTTATATAACAACGTTACAGCCTCTTCATTTAGCTGCAGCTTCAGCTAAACCAGAGTCTTTTTTTTTTTTTAATTCTATGCCATTTAATCAAGGCTAACACTAGGTTATATTCTCTTATGTACATATCTTGGGCCAAAGTTCTGTTCTCATTGCCATGAAACCAACACTCTCTGAAGCTGATGAAAGATGCAAACAGCCTACTGGTATTATCTTCACAGCAGAAAAATAGATAAGCAATCATGGAAATTGAAAGGACAGAGGGTAAGACAAATTCCCTTATGAAAAAAAGGTGGAAGAATTTGGTATTACAGTGATTGCTTTTAAAAGTTAGTGTTTAAAAACTGTTACTATTCTGTGGTATGGAGACTGCAGAATTACTTAATAAAGGAAATAACTGTGGTTTGAGGTGGGCATTGCTGATAAATGTTGAGTTTCTAAAGGGCAACCACTGCACAATATTTCAGAACAAGCTAGTCTGCAGTGTTGTTGTGGCCATATTGATCCAAGGATATTAGAGAGACAAAGTGAGATAGCATCTTTTATTGGACCAACCTCTGTTGGTGAGAGAGACAAGCTTTTGAACTTACACAGAGCTCTTCTTCAGGTCTGGAAAACATTCTCTTAGGGTATGTCTACACTACGAAATTAGGTTGATTTTATAGAAGTCAATTTTTAGAAATCAATTTCATACAGTCGATTGCGTATGTCCCCACTAAGCGCATTAAGTCAGTGGAGTGCGTCCTCACTACTGTCGCTAGCATCGACTTACAGAGTGGTGCACTGTGGGTGGCTATCCCACAGTTCCCGTAGTCTCCGCTGCCCATTGGAATTCTGGGTTAAGCGCCCAATACCTGATGGGGCAAAAACATTGTCGTGGGTGGTTCTGGGTACATGTCGTCAGTCGCCCCTCCCGCCGTGGAAGCAATGGCAGGCAATCATTTCGTGCCTTTTTTCCTGGGTTACCCGTGCAGACACCATACCACGGCAAGCATGGAGCCCACTCAGCTCACCATCACCGCTGCTGTTGTGAGCATTGTAAACACCTCACGCATTATCCTGGACTATATGCAGGACCAGGCTAAGAGACGCCAGAAGGAGGAGTATTTTGATGAGGACATGGACACAGACATTCCTGAAAGCACAGGCTGTGGCAATTGGGACATCATGGCAGCAGTGGGGCTGGTTGATACAGTGGAACGCCGATTCTGGGCCAGGCAAACAAGCACAGACTGGCGGGACTGCATAGTGTTGCAGGTATGGGATGATTCACAGTGGCTGCAAAACTTTCTCATGAATAAGTTTTCCTGGAACTCTGTGAGTTGCTTTCCCCCACTCTGACATGCCTGACTGCTACTGGTCAGTCGGGAATCAGTTTGGAGTGGGCAAGTCTACTGCGGGTTTTGCTGTGATCCAAGTAGCCAATGCAATCATTGATGTTCTGTTATTTAGGGTAGTGACTCCGAGAAATATGCAGGTCATACTGGAAGTCTTTCCTGCAATGGGGTTTCCTAGCTGTGGTGGGGCAATAGATGGAATGCATATCCCTATCTTGGCACCAGACCACCTTGCCAAAGAGTACATAAACCACAAGAGGTACTTCACAATGGTGCTTCAAGCACTGGTGGATCACAAGGGCTGTTTCACCAACATCAATGTGGGTTGGCCGGGAAAGGTGCATGATGCTCACATATTTAGGAACTCTGGGCTGTTTGAGCAGCTGCAAGAAGGGACTTACTTCCCGACCAGAAAATTACCATTGGGGATGTTAAAATGCCAATAGTTATCCTTGGGGACCCAGCCTACCCCCAGTAGTCAGGAGCTGTTCAACTATAGGCTGAGCAAGTGCAGAATGGTGGTAGACTGTGCCTTTGGATGTTTAAAACCTTGCTAGCGCTATTTGCTAACTAGGTCAGACCTCCACGCAACCAACATTCCCATTGTTATTGCTGCTTGCTGTGTGCTCCATAATATCTGTGAGAGTAAGGGGGAGACGTTTAGGCGGGGTGGGAAGTTGAGGCAAATCACCGGTCATCCGATTTTGAGCAGCCAGACACCAGGGCGATTAGAAGACCACAGCTAGGCATGCTGCGCATCAGAGAGGCTTTGAAAACCAGTTTCATGACTGGCCAGGCTTCAGTGTGACAGTTGTGTGTGTTTCTCCTTGATGCAAACCCATCCCCTTTGTTGATTTTAATTCCCTGTAAGCCAACCACCCTCCCCCCTTCGAAATAAAGTAACTATTGTTTTGAAACCATGCATTCTTTCTTTATTAATTACAAAAAGTGAGATAACGGACAAGGTAGCCCGGGTGGGGTGGGGGAAGAGGGAAGGACAAGGCCACATTGTTTATTGTTGTCACACTAGCAATCAACTGTTTGAATGACAGCCTTCTGTTGCTTGGGCCTCCTCTGGAGTGGAGTGGCTGGGTGCCCGGAGCCTCCCCCCTGCCCCATGTTCTTGGGCATCTGGGTGAGGAGGCTATGGAACTTGGGGAGGAGGGTAGGCGGTTATACAGTGGATGCAGCGGAGGTCTGTGCTCTTGTTAGTGTTCCTGTAGCTCCAACAGACGCTTCATCATGTCCATTTGCTCCCCCAACAAACGCTTCATTACGTCCATTTGCTCCCCTATTAGCCTCAGCATCGCGTCCTGCCTCCGCTCTTCGCGCTCACTTAATTCTTTCCTGGCCTCTGCCACTGAGTGCCTCCATGCATTAAGCTGTGTCCTATCAGTGCCCTATCAGTGCAGGAGGACTGCATGAGCTCGGCAAACATGTCATCGCGAGTGCATTTTTTTCACCTTCTAATCTGCGATAAACTCAGGGACGGAGATGATAGGGGGAGCATTGAAACATTTGCACCTGGGGGGAGATAAAAAGGGAGAGTAAAATTTAAGATGATCCATTTCTGAGAAAAGGGAGACTCTTTCACAGTGAATCAAGCAATTCACAGCAGACAGCACAAGTGCTTTAAGTTCAAGGTAGCATTTTGCCTTTTATATTGAGCACCTGCCGGTATGGTGACACATCACACACAGCTGGACAACAGAATTCGGTTTCCAGGCAGCCATGGTAAGCCTTTTGGTACGCTGGGTTGGCTTCTTACGCCTTCATAACATGTGGGGATGTTTTCAAATTGCAGCGCCCTCCTTTCCCAGATCAAGCAACAGGTTGGGTTTCACATTGAAAAGGAGGGGCTGCGGTTTTTGGGTGGAAGTGCAGCACACACCTCGTCCACCCCTCCGCGTGGCTATTCTCTGGGATGATCCCTTTTAGCCAAGCGCAAACAGCCCAGCATGAATGGGATCCTTTTACTGTTCCCTTACAAAAATTCCCCTATTTCAACCAGGTGATGAATGAATGATATCACTCTACTGAGGCTAACACAGAAAGATATAGACCGAATGTTGCTTGAATGCGACCAAAACCCAGAACCATTCGCTGCGATGCTTTGTGCTGCAATGATTCCAGAATACTTGCTACAGGCTTGGCGTGGTAAAGTGTCCTACCGTGGAGGACGAAATAAGGCAGGCCTCCCCAGAAACCTTCCGCAAAGGCTTTCAGAGTACCTCCAGGAGAGCTTCATGGAGATGTCCCTGGAGGATTCCCGCTCCATCCCCAGACACGTTAACAGACTTTTCCAGTAGCTGTACTGGCCGTGAATGCATCCCAATTCTTCAGGGCAAATCAAACATTAAATACTATTGCTTTTAAACCCTGTACTGTAGTTACAAATGTGCACTCACCAGAGGTACCTTCTCCGGCTTCTGGGTTGGGGATCCCGCCTTGGGAGAGTATTGTCTCCAGGTTGATGAAAAGGTCCTGGCTGCCGGGGAGAACAGATTCACTGCTTGCCTGCTGTGCATTCTTCTCCTCCTCCTCCTCTTCCTCATCCACAAAATCCTCCTCCCTGTTGCATGAGACTCCCCTCTTGCAGATGTCCACAGACAGTGGTGGGGTAGTGGTAGGGTTCCCCCCCTAGAATGCCATGCATGGGACTCTGACCCGGAGCGACCATTTGCCTCCTTGTCCTTTGGTAGGCTTGCCTGAGCTCCTTAACTTTCACACGGCACTGCTGTGTGTACCTGTTGTAGTCTCTCTCCAACATGTCCTGTGAGATTTTGGCATATATATTAGCATTTCTTCTTTTTGATCAGAGTTCAACCTGCACAGATGCTTCTCCTCATATAGCAATCAGATCCAGGGTCTCCCTTTCGGTCCATGCTGGAGCGCATTTGCAATTCTGGGAGGACTGCATGGTCACCTGTGCTGTTGAGTGCTGCTGAGCTCGCCACGCTGACCAAACAAGAAATGAAATTCAAAAGTTCCCGGGGCTTTTCATGTGTACCTGCCTAGTGTATCTGAGTTCAAAGTGCTGTCCAGAGCGGTCACAATGGAGCACTCTGGGATAGCTCCCAGAGGCCAATACCATTGATTTGTGTCTGCACTACGCCAAATTTGACCCAGCAAGGTCGATTTTAGCTCTACTCCCCTCGTCGGGGAGGAGTACAGAAGTCAATTTTGAGAGCCCTTTAGGTCGATGGAACGGGGTTGGTTGTGTGGACGCAGTCATTTTTAAATCGACCTAATGCAGCTAAATTCGACCTAACCCCCTAATGTCAACCAGGGCTGAGTGTCTCAGCAGCATGTCAGGAGGAACAGATTGTTTTGCATAAGGGATTAACATGTGGTAAGAGACCATTCAAGGTGAAGTGGGCAGTTAACACCTCTGCAATTATAAAACAAGGAGGGTTAGTGGGTTATGGATTGTTGTAATAAGCCATAAACCCAGTGCCTTTATTAAGTCCATGATTTTTGGTGTCTAAATGTTATGCATTTAAGCTCCCAGTCTCATCTTTAGAGAGTGTGTAGGTTTCCTTTCAGGATGAGCACTAAGAGCACAGTGATTGTCTCGTTTCACCCACATAGTTGTTATTGCGGCATTAGGTGCACTGGCCAAAGTACGTGTTGTGATAATCATACGTAAGACCCATCAGTCTTGAAAGGTGTTTTTTGGGGGGAGGGTGTATTGATTATTGTAGCAATGGAGATATACAGGTTTTGTATCTGTTGTTATGACTGGGTCTGGTGCTGCTTTGAGTTGGTGGGTCTGGTCTGTGGGGAGCTTGCTCCTGACGATGAGGTGTGTCTCATCCAGTGCACTAAATGCCCACAACGACAACTCACTATGCTCTCGAATGAACTCACACAGATAAATGATAAAAGACAAAAACACCATATTACCCATGGGTGAACACTTTTCACAAAACAGTCACAACATAACTGACCTCTCAGTCCTCCTCCTCAAAGGAAACCTGCACAAACACCTTCAAAAGATAAGCCTGGGAGTTTAAGTTAAAGATAAATGGATAGGCTTAGACAGATTTAAATCAGACATTTTTAATTCAAAATGAATGTGAAAACATAAAAAATGTACACAGATTGGACAGAGGCTCTTATACACCAAGATTCGGCAAAGCACTGAACTTTTAATCCATGGGATGAAACATGCCTGCTTATCTTCACGGGACCATGGAAAGGCTTTACTTGGTTTCGATCCAAAACAGTTTGCACCTCCTGATGTTTGAGTTTAGTTTTGGGATGAAATAATCGAAAAAAAATTATCTGAGGTTCCTCTGAAACCGTCAACTTGCATCTGTTTGAGCCCTGGGATTTTGCATTTTTCCAACCTGACTCCATAACTCAGCCCTAGAGCGCTGCTGAAGATTCACAATCCTCAGGAGTTCCTTCAGTGAATCTGCTCTGGGTTTGTAGCAAAATGTGAAAGCAGGGGAGTTGTATGTCGGTTCATATTTTACATAGCAGTAGAGAAGACAATGGAAACATGCCGACTGTTTGATGAGCAATTTGCACATTATCTTAATTCAATAGTAGCACTCACGGAAAAATTTTGAAATTGACAATATTTTAAAGTGTTGACATTTGAAAAAATTGGAGTGGAAAAAGTGACTAGAAGAATGCTACAGGATTCTCTTCATTTTATTAATGACCTAGAAGAAGGGACATACAGTAGTGGAATGAAGTTTGTTGTTAATACCAAACAAGAATGGCTTCTCTTGTCAACATAGCTACTGCATCTTGGGATTAACTACGTCAACAGGAGAAGCTCTCCCGTCAACATAGGATCGTCTTCACTCAAGTGCTACAGCAATGCAGCTGTGCCAAAGCAGCATGTTAAGCGTACACCTGCCCTTAAAGTCACCTAAGTGTATTTTTCCACAACAGTAGAGTCTAAAAAGCAAGGAAATATTAAATTAAGGCAACATTCACATCCAACACAATACCAGTCTCCAAGAATTAGCCCATGACCATTATTACATTCTACCCTACTAATACACACTTCCATTTCAGCGATCAATTAAGTTCTAATGCACATAGCAAAGAACTGAGAAATATATTGTAATGTCCAATGTATCCCCAACTTTCCAGTGCTCTATTTAATACTTTAATGACAATTACAATGAAAAATTTAATATTTTCCTTTTTTCAGACAATAAACTCTATTTTTTACATAAGATAGTTGACTATGATCAATGTACATGTTTTTAAAGGTGATAAACCCTATCAGAAGTAGGTGCTAAGGGCTTGTCTTCACTGCAGTTAACTCAAGGTAGCTGGCTCAAGAGGGATATTGGCTAAAACTCAAATGAGCACAACCTGTCAGCTGCTAACATGACCGATCTGTATCATGGGCACAGGCTAGTGCCACTCGAGTGCCACTAGTCCCCCTGTGCCTTCCCACAGTTCCCCCATGTGCTCCAAAAGGACGAGCAAGTTCTCCCGCAATTCACTATTGAAGCTCAGCTCACTGCAGTGCTAAAATGCATGATTCCTTATCAGCATATTTGTTTCCCTTTTCAGTGTTTGAAACCTGCCCTCCTACCACCCTTCTCCCCTATTTAAAAATGGAGCCCCTCAGAGAACAAGGGAATCAACTTCTGACACGTCACTTTTAAAAACAGCACCGGGAACACAATTAGAATGAACGTTTGGGAATACATATATATATATAGTTTCCACTTCAATCAACTACAGCATGGTGGGAAATTAATTCAAAAAATTAGTGAAGCAGTCCAAATTACACAGTCCCCAACAGATCATTGTTTGGCTCAAAGTAGAAAAAAGAGGTAAAGGTGTCATTCACTTTTCCTTTCTTTGACTTGTTGGGCTCAGGGGAAGAGAGGGCTTTAATTCTCCCCATGCAGAATACTTTGTTTAGCTGTGCAGGGAATGTCCCTCTTATCCTCTCGAATAATCTTGATGACCCTTTCGTAGAGATATTCTGCAATCCTATCCCAGGTATTTCTAGGGATGGTGGCCTTGTTTCTTTCCCTGCAATAAGAGACTCTGCAATGAATTTGGTGGCCACCATTTCAGTAAACAAGTTAGCAGCATATGAGCCAGAGCAGCTTCAGGACTCCAGTAGCAGTTGTGCTCTCTGGGTCTTTGTCACCCTTAGGAGTGAGATTTCAGCCAAAACCACCACTGCCTGTGAAAATATTGGCAATATTCACTGCACTTTCCCTATCGCACATGTAGGGGGCACCCAACATTGAATCCTCCTGTGCAACAGCTCCCCACCCCACAGCCATACTCACCATGGCTTGAGCTACAGTGGTGCTATAATGAGATGCTCCAAAGCTAAAGTGACACTCTGCATTTTTTTTTTTTTTTTACTAAAAAACTTGATGGTAAAAATGTAAGGGAATTTTGAGACTTATCTTTCCCTTTCTGCTACAACAATAAATCTAACAGTGTATCTGTCTGTTTTTGTCAATATCCTCTGCCAGGGTGTCCTTGAGAGGTGCCGTCTCCACGTATACTGAACATCTGTCCCGGATCAGGTGAACCAAAGGAGAATATGTTCCTTGAGATCCTCCAGTCCTCTATAGTTGCTGACAGTGAGCACAGAGATTGGAAGGGTTGAATGACTGAGTGCAGGGTGAAGGCTCAGGAACGAAGAGCTCAGGTGCTGGAGGAGAGGCAAAGAGATAAGTGTAGCAGGAATTGCGCCAGGACACTATGGCTTTTGCTCAGGCAACAAACATTGCAGAACATTATAGAACTAAATACCCAAAGATGTCATACAGAGCAGCCTTTCCATTCCGTGGAAAACTCCATGGTCACTGCTCCAGCATAACCAGTGGCAGCATGGCATGAATCCTTACCCTACCACTACATGCCAGGAGAAAAACAAGGAGAAGCATGACTAAATTTACAATCACCTGTGATAGAGTGATACAGGGATCAGCTAGCAAGCACAGTGCCCTACTGAAGCATTTCAATATATTTATATTAATTTGTAAATATGTATGTTCATTGTTTTACTTGTTTTCATAAGTATGGGTCTCACTGTCTAACAGTGCTGCTAAAATGTTTTCAACTTGCTTATTTGCACTTCAAGTTTGTTGATTGTGCAGTTACACACAATAAAGTTTTCATTTTTAAAAAACAGACTATATTTATTAATTAGTTTGCACACAAGGCAGACATGATACAGGTTAAAGTACCTCACTCACATACCCTATACAATTAATAATGGGAGTCAATAGTCCACCCATATTTCCATGTGTTAACACACAAAATCACACAAGTGCACAAAAGTCTTACATGTCACTACTATGGCTGACTATTAAAACAGTCTTTTAAGGCCTCCCTTAGTTGTAAAGCTCCACAGGTGCCTCTTCTTGGAGGAGGTTGTGAAGGCTAGGACTATAACAGGGTTTAAAAGAGAACTGGGTAAATTCATGGAGGTTAAGTCCATTCATAGAATCATAGAATATCAGGGTTGGAAGGGACCCCCGAAGGTCATCTAGTCCAACCCCCTGCTCAAAGCAGGACCAATCCCCAACTAAATCATCCCAGCCAGGGCTTTGTCAAGCCTGACCTTAAAAACTTCTAAGGAAGGAGATTCCACCACCTCCCTAGATAACCCATTCCAGTGCTTCACCACCCTCCGAGTGAAAAAGTTTTTCCTAATATCCAACCTAAACCTCCCCCACTGCAACTTGAGACCATTACTCCTTGTTCTGTCATCAGCTACCACTGAGAACAGTCTAGATCCATCCTCTTTGGAACCCCCTTTCAGGTAGTTGAAAGCAGCTATCAAATCCCTCCTCATTCTTCTCTTCCGCAGACTAAACAATCCCAGTTCCCTCAGCCTCTCCTCATAACTCGTGTGTTCCAGTCCCCTAATCATTTTTGTTGCCCTCCGCTGGACTCTTTCCAATTTTTCCACATCCTTCTTGTAGTGTGGGGCCCAAAACTGGACAAAGTACTCCAGATGAGGCCTCACCTATGTCGAATAGAGGGGAACGATCACGTCCCTTGATCTGCTGGCAATGCCCCTACCTATACATCCCAAAATGCCATTGGCCTTCTTGGCAACAAGGGCACACTGTTGACTCATATCCAGCTTCTCTTCCACTGTAACCCCTAGGTCCTTTTCTGCAGATCTGCTGCCGAGCCATTCAGTCCCTAGTCTGTAGCAGTGCATGGGATTCTTCCATCCTAAGTGCAGGACTCTGCACTTGTCCTTGTTGAACCTCATCAGATTTCTTTTGGCCCAATCCTCTAATTTGTCTAGGTCCTTCTGTATCCTACCCTACCCTCCAGCGTATCTACCTCTCCTCCCAGTTTAGTTAATGGATATTAACTATTAGGATGGGTAAGGAATGGTGTCCCTAGCCTCTGTTTGTCAGAGGATGGAGATGGAAGGCAGGAGAGAGATCACTTGATCATTACCTGTTAGGTTCATTCCCTCTGGGGCACCTGGCATTGGCCACTGTTGGCAGACAGGATACTGGGCTGGATGGACCTTTTGTCTGACCCAGTATGGCCATTCTTATGTTCTAATCGCCATTGTGTCTGGCTGTTCAAAATCAGCAGATAGCTCGTCGCCCTCTCCCCTCCATCCTTCTGGTACTTTCCTCCCCTAGCTTCACAAATATTATGTAATACACAATATGCAGCAATAACAATAGGAATGTTTGCCTCACTGAGATTCAATCTAGTCAATCAGTATCACCAACAAGCTGTAAGCCTACCAAATGCAAATTCAGCAGTTGTCCTGCATCTGCTCAGCGGATAGCTGAATATTACCTTGGTTCTGTTGAGGTGGCTAGTGTATGGTTTCATGAGCCAGGGGAGAAATGTGGCCTCCAGGATCACTGCTGACATTTCAATATCACCAAGAATGCCCTTGCTTACAGCTTTTGAAAAAGTCCTGTACTCCTAAAGATGTGTGTCATGCACCTTCCCTGACCAGCCCACCTTAATATCAGTGAAGGATCCTGGGTGATCCACTAGAGCTTGTATAACCATGGGAAAGTATCCCTTTTGGTTTATGTACTCATTGGCATGTGAAGTAGCGCCAGAATAGGGATATGAGTCCCATCACCCTACCACAGTTTGTGAAACCCACTGCTTCAAATCCATGTACTATGTCCTAAACATTGCCAAGAGTGACCGTCCTGTACAGCAGGAGATCCTTAATAGCCTTGCACATTTGGATGACAACTCCCACTGTGAAGTTTCCAAATCCAAATTGATTGTCTACTGCCAATAGCAATGTACTCTTGCAAGCTTCCAGAGTACTATCACCACTTGCTTTTGCACCATCAATGTAGCTCTCGTTAGGGTGTACCTGGGCTGGGGGAATGGGGTGAGCTTGATACACAGATCCAGGAATGTGGCCCTTTGCATCTGAAAGTTCTGCAACCACTTATCTCAAATCTTCATTACAACACAATTCCACCAATTGGTGCTCATTTCCCAGGCCCAGAAGTGCCTACGCATCATGTGGAGTTTCTTTGTGAATGCCTGAAACAACCAAATATTTTTATTCACTGTCTCTATCAATCATTCCTTGTCTGTAGTGGGAGTCACTGAAGTCCCCCAGATACAGGAGAATCATATGTCCTGAATTAGCAGCAGATCAAGCTTGGAGGGGTTGCAAGCATCAGGAAGATAGGATTAGAATTCAAAAGGACCTTGACAAATTGGAGAATTGGTATGAAATCAATAAGATGAAATTCAGTAGAGGCAAGTACAAAGTACTTCACTTAGGAAGGAAAAATCAAATGCACAAACACAAAATGGGGAAATAGCTGGCTATGCAGCAGTACTGCTGAAAAGGATCTGGGGGTTACAGTGGAGCACATATTAAATATGAGCCAAAATGTGATGCAGTTGCAAAAAGGGCTACTATAATTCTGAGGTGTATTCACAGGGGTATCGTATGTAAGACACAGGAGGTAATTGTCCTGCTGTACTCAGCACTGGTGAGGCCTCAGCTGAAGTACTGTATCCAGTTCTGGGTGCCACATTTTAGGAAAGATGTGAACAAATTGGAGAGAATCCAGAGGACAGCAACACAAATTATAAAAGGTTTGGAAACTGGGTATGTTTAGTCCTGAGAAAAGAAAATTGAGGGGAGACCTGATAGACCTTAACATTTTTGAAGGCTATTATAAAGAAGATGGTGATCTGTTGTTCTCCATGTCCACCAAAGCAAGGGCAAGAAGTAGTTCACTTAATTTGCAGCAAGGGAGATTCAGGTTAGATATTAGGAAAAACTTTTGAACTATAAGGATAGGTAATTATTGCAATAGGCTTCTAAAGGAGGTTGTGGAAGCCCCATCACTGGAAGTTTTTAAGAACAGATTAGACAAACACATCAAGATTGTCTAAGTTTACTTGGTCCTGCCTTGGCACAGAGGGCTGAACTAGATGACCTCTTGAGTTCCCTTCCAGCCCTACATTTCTATGATTTCATGTGAATTGTGCTGAGCTATGCAGGGCCCAGGCTTCTGCCAGAGCGATGTCAGAGATCAAAAAGAGGCACACAGAACTGCAGGAATTTTTTTAAAAGGTGCAAGGATTATAGAATGGAATAAATGTTATGGGATGGAGAGAGTGGCATTGTGGGAACTTGACCATTAGCTCCCAGAAATCTGTGGGCAAATTGCTGGAATCCCACAAAGCACTGCAAAGATGTCCCACAAGGTATTACACCAAATGGCAGCGAGGGGCACTCTGGGATAACTACCCATGGTGCACTGCATCTTCTGTCAACATAACCACTCATGGTGATAATACTGGTTTCAGAGTAACAGCCGTGTTAGTCTGTATTCGCAAAAAGAAAAGGAGTACTTGTGGCACCTTAGAGACTAACGAATTTATTTGAGCATGAGCTTTCGTGAGCTACAGCTCACTTCATCAGATGCATACCGTGGAAACTGCATCTGATGAAGTGAGCTGTAGCTCACGAAAGCTCATGCTCAAATAAATTCGTTAGTCTCTAAGGTGCCACAAGTACTCCTTTTCTTTTTGGTGATAATACTGAGCACTAACACAAGCAACCAAGTATGCACATGCTCAAGCGAAATACAAAAGCCCATGGCTGTGAACCAACAAATATTCAGTTGACCAAACTTTGTAGTGTAGCCACAGCCTACCTCTGCAGCGCAGATGGACCCTATGTGGAGCTTTAAATTTTGTTAATTAACATGTGTTAACTAACACATTTGAAATTGGGAAAATAGATGGTGTTTTAGACAGAGAGAAAATATCCATTCTCACTCATCATATATGAAAATTTTCCTTGCCTATGTGACAATAGCAAGGGTGTTCAATTTCCCTTCCAAAGAACATAATAATGATTTTGGCTTGGGGTAGCTACAAAAGCAATTGACTCCTGCTGATTACATTTCCAAATACGCTGAGTGCAATTCTGTTCCATCTTTATTAGAATGCCATCGCTGTTAAACAACTAATTTTTGTTGGGACATGAATGCTCAGTTGAGACAGGGTTCAGTCTATTTTCATTTGATACTTTTTTAATAATACTATCGAGTAGCAGTGTTGGAACAAGCTCTTCAGTTCTTGTAACATTTCCAAAGCCGCAGAAATAATAGGTAGACAACCACTGAAAATATTTCCAAATAGTTTGACACATCATTTCTATAATCAGATGAGTTCTTCAGAAATAAAAGTGAACTTGCAGCCTTCTAATAAAATGAGAGTCTGATCTTATTAACAGGTTTCTGAAGTGTTACATAAGGGGCCCTCAATTTAATATAGTTACCCAGCTTTGTTCCCATTCAGACAGAGTCAAGGCTGGCAGACAGGTGTGTCTGAAAGAACCTAGATGGATATGTCATTGTGGTACGCTTTCATTCTCAAGGTGGTTCCAACAGAATGAGTCAATCTCAACTTTGTTTTAATTGTTACTATGATATGATAAGACTGGTGTCATGGTAACAATAGTGAAATATGGTGCTTTGAGGTGAATGGTTTATATGGGAGACTTTCTAAAAATAACTCTTCAACTTCAATGGTTTAATACATAATAAATCTAATCTAATCTATGATACACAACAAAAAATTCAAAACAGAAAGTTGCTTCAAAAGGAAAAATCAGACCATTTGGTTCTAAAAAATGTCAAAAGGGATAGTCTGACATTGCTGGAACTTTCATTTTCAGTTTTTCTCCAAAGCAAAATTTTGGGAAAATTAACCTAAATTTAATGAAGCATTTCAATTTTGTCAGAATACGGTTCCAGATTAAAGTTTGTCTATTCTCATCTGTTGTAGACTTTAAAACATAATCAGACCTAAAGATACATGATAAAGCTGCATTACACCACTCTGAATGCAGACACAGTCCCAATAGGAAAACATTGCAATTTACACTGAAGAAGCAGGCCCTGGTAAATAAATCTGCTATAGAAAGAGGTCAAATGGATAGATGGCAGCTGCTAAGAATGGTCCAATTTGTTTCCTCAAAACTACTTTGACAGAAAATTGGAGGGTTTGATTTAATTACATTTTTTGTGAAAATCATTGGCTTTCCACAGAAAATTTTGACTTTTCGTGGAAAAACTGTACATCCCTGTGACTCTGGCAGACCACATGCCAGCTCATGCCAAGTCCCCGGGCCACTCTGAACACTGACAAATGCATAGCTGGAAACCAGTCTGGCTCACCTGTGTGTTAGTATTATTAAAATAGATATTAGAATTAAAAGAACGTGTTTAGTGTTTAGACTTTATCAAATGCTTGGAGGATGCTACATGTATTAATCTTACTTATAATGTCTGTATCCCATGTTATAAGGTAATATTGGAGTGTTTGCTCTGTAACTATAAAAATGTTTGCTAAGACTGTAAATGCCCACAGTTAGGGCAGAAGAATTACAAAGTGTGAAAAGATTGCTTCCCCCACATCCCTGAAGAGGGTACATACACGATCTTGAACACTGGGGGAAAGGAATAAAAATCCCTATTAAGGAGAAATTGTTATTCCTATGCTGCTTGAACTCTGAGGGGTGAAGATTTCTAAGCATAAGCCAGGGGTGCACAGCTGTTTAGCGTGGGTTAGCTCTAAAGGACATATAGAGCTTGCATACTATAGCAGCTACTATAATCTTTTGGAACCTATGACTGTATCTCATTTGTGTGTGTGTATGTTTACCTGCTTTAACCTCGTAAATAACTCTCATTTCTTTCTCCTAGATAATAAATCTTTAGTTTGTTTATTACAGCATTGGCATTGTCTTTGGTTTGAGATCTGAGGTACAATTGACCTAGGGTAAGTGACTGGTCCTTTGGGACTGGGAGTAACCTGAATATTGTTGTGATTTTTGGTATAAGGGTCCATCTATCACAAAGGCAGGCTTGATAGAATGGAGTGCTCAAGAGGCCTGTCTGTGACTATATGTCCAGGCTGTTATAATACTTGAGGAGTTCACACTTGATACTTAGTTGGTGACATCTAACTACAGAACCCATGACCAGTTGGGGGTTGTGCCCTGCTTCTTAATAGTCTGCCCTGTGGTTGGAACCCGCATTCATTAGCGTGACAATCCCAAAAGCCAAATGTTTTTCTCTTTTGAGCCAAAAACCAAATAATTTTGATTTGGAAATGTGACCGCAGTGCCTCACGGAAGCTGTAGTTTGGCTGCCTCCTGCTCCCATTCTTCTCTATGGGCCGGGCTCCCTCACTGAACTACATCTTTCATGATATACCACAATCAGGAACTACCATACAAGACCAGCCCAAAATCTGGAAAGCATGATGGTGGTTCAAAGCCCTCCTAGCCTCCTTAAGAGGTGCAGCAAAGAATCTCACCCTTGATTACTCTGTTCTACCTATCTGTAAAGACAGGTGTAAATAATTCTTATCTAACAAACATAAAAGGAGAATTTTCAGGCTTAGTTCACTACTGCTTGTAAAGATGCTGAAGAGTGGATGTATGTAAATGGGAAGTAAGTAGGAGGTTAAATAATGTCAGTGCTCACAAATGAGTACAATATTTTACTTCATTAAGTGGAATGCCACAAATAATACATCATATCACACAGTAAGTACCTCTTCCCCTCACCCCCCCCCAAAAAAAAAAAGTTCAACAAAATGTTTATTAAGGAGGGTAAATCATGAAAGACTAAATAGTTTATTTTGCTTATGACCTTTCACACGTCACTTGTTCATTAATGTGACACATTCCTGGCTGGGAGCTGGCAAATGCCAATTCTCTGCCACTCTCAAAAACAAGTAACAAAATGATAATGTTTTATTAATAATGCCAATCTCACAAAGGCTGACCAAGAAAAGCTGCCTTTATTTGGGGTTTATTCATAAGAATGAAAAAAGCAAGTTATAACATTCTGATTCTGGAGAAAGAAAAGAGTAGGTAGGGAACTGAATTAGTCTCAAGCAAGGGAGAGAGATCATGGATGTGAGAAAAACCTATGACTGTTTTTCTTACAGAAAAATAAGTGCGACAGACATTGAATTCTATTCTCATTTACTATGTAAAGCAATACAGTCCAGCTTTGGGGTAGCAAAGAAACAGTAAGAATTCAGTGGGGAGAGCGAGGGACCATTACACCGAGTTACTTGCATTTTTTAAAATCACACATCTCATTGGGCCCATGATTCTTGTAGTATTGACTTTGCTTTCATTTCCCCTGCTGGATTCAATGTGGATGACACTGTGCTTTCCCTCCAGTTCTCACACACACATATTCAGGGTGAAGTTCCCCTTGCTTCCTCCCATTCAGAGAGTTTGTCCTATAGGTTAAGTGGGACTTAAGAGATGCATTTCATAGCCCTCCTATGGGCTCTCTGCACATGGGTGGATTAAATCTTGACTGCCTAGATTCAAACCCCTCTGATCCCAAAATCAGCATTGGATTGTGCAGGGGTTGATTCTCTCACAACATTTTTACACAAGTGTAATTCCATTGATTTCAGCAGGGTTCTTTCTGATTTACACCAGTTAGAAATCAGAATCACCCCCCTGATATGTTTGTCTCTAGCTCAATTCCAATTCCTCTCCATTACTTAACCATCTATCGTGTTAATCTGTCTTCTTACCCATATCCAACAGTGAGTTTCTGAACCTCACAGAACAGCTCTGAGTTCAGAACTGGCAGTTCTCATCTAAATACATTGCTATTTTAAAACCAAAATCATGTTTAGATTCTTTAGTGTCCCTTGTACATTCACTCTTAATTATGCACTTTCGTACATGAACACAAAGTTGGATGCATAGTCAGTGCTGGTATTTGTCAGCATGGAAGATACATATTTTCTGACAGCTGGTTCCTAGCAATCAGCGTTTTATGATGTAACATGCTCTATTTTAAGACATACAACTCATCCTTTCCTATCTGCCCTTAATGAATTACATGTGCAATCAGCAAGCACAAAACACTCTTACTATATATTTAAACTTACTTGTAAGGTATCCAGGCTGAAAATAAAATATATATATATATTTGTAATTATTTTATTTTTAAATTTTAATTACATGCCTCCCATGTTTTATGCTATTCTCCATCCCCTAAATTCCGTTCACAAATATTCCCTTGTCTCAACTTCAAATTATGCGCCAATTAAAACAGGCAATGTTTGTAATGAGTGATAAAACCTGTATCTATATCCTGTATCTATGATTACAACATTGCAGGATACAAAGCACTATATCCTCCCTATAATTTTTTTTTCTGTCTGAGCAAAGATATTCCTGTCCTTCACAACAAGTTATGGTCTTTAGGAAGAAGCATTCAATATGTGTTTCAGAATTTGCTTCTTATGATGATAGATAAAATACCCCTTTAACCATTCCTTCATCTCAGATGTTTTACAGATCAGACTAAACCCTTTTCTCTCCATTACATTAACGATGGCAAAACTGGTACAGGAAGTTCTTTGGGCTTTAAATCAGTTCAAAGTACTGATTAAGTGGCTATCAGCTACTTTGCTGATATTGCTGATAAAAGACTTTCATAATTCCACAGCTGCTAGTTGTTACATTAAATTGGATCAATTTATGATGCAAATATGTCAAAGGTGTTCATTCTAGAAAATGTTCTCTCTCTCTCTTTTTTAATTTTAGTCATTGCTTTGAGACTTACTGGGATACCTTTTTAATTGGTGCAACATCCAATTTGTGCATAAAATGAATCTGTATAACCAAGTACCAGAATGGTGAACACCAATGTGATATATGCCATCATGTGCCAGCAATGCCCCTCTGCCATGTACATTGGCCAAACTGGACAGTCTCTACGTAAAAGAATAAATGGACACAAATCAAACGTCAAGAATTATAACATTCAAAAACCAGTCGGAGAACACTTCAATCTCTTTGGTCACTCGATTACAGACCTAAAAGTTTCAATATTACAACAAAAAAACTTCAAAAACAGACTCCAACGAGAGACTGCTGAATTGGAATTAATTTGCAAACTGGATACAATTAACTTAGGCTTGAATAAAGACTGGGAGTGGATGGGTCATTACACAAAGTAAAACTATTTCCCCATGTTTATTTCCTCCCTTCCCCGCTGTTCCTCAGACGTTCTTGTCAACTGCTGGAAATGGCTCACCTTGATTATCACTACAAAAGGTCCCCCCGCCTCCTGCTGGTAATAGCTCACCTTACCTGATCACTCTCATTACAGTGTGTATGGTAACACCCATTGTTTCATGTTCTCTATGTATATAAATCTCCCCACTGTATTTTCCACTGAATGCATCCGATGAAGTGAGCTGTAGGTCACGAAAGCTTATGCTCAAATAAATTTGTTAGTCTCTAAGGTGCCACAAGTCCTCCGTTTCTTTTCACAATACAGTAAGATTTTTAAATGGCTCATATGCCCAGGTCTTGTTAAGAACTACCAGGATATGAAAGGTTCACCCGATCAAATATGTAATGGGATGTGATGGCTAAAGTTTAAGAGAGAAAGTCTTTAGTTGTAGATCAATAGCTACTCTCCTGTCAGGCAGCAAGTGTGTTGTCTATTATGTTAGTGATTAGGCTGACAGCCATTTCACAGACAGAAGAGAATCTGCCAGAGCTTCTTGCATGCCTCAAGCCTAGCCTGATCTGCACTGTGTAGATGCAAGACACGACATAAGTCTGGGTCATGATGATTGAGTTGGTGCTCTGTTCCTGCTTATATCTTTCCTGGGCATGCTATAGATTCTGACAAGTGAGGACATTTCTTATTGTCACAAGCAACTCCTTCACAGCATACAGTGGATCCACTGATGCTTCTTTTCCCACCCCAGAAGCTGCCCTTACCTTGAAATAATTGTACTTCTGTAGTGAGGAAAATGGAGTAATTAAATCAGTGTGTTTCATGACTAGAAAACTACTGGTCTCTGCCTGTGATGTGATATGATACAAGGTTTGAATTGGACCTAAATTCATACCCAACTCCATACTTCAGGAATCAGATTGCTCTCTACAGGGAGAACATGAAATGGAATATCTCATTGAAGATATTATTGGTCTAATAAGAGTCTGGCTTAGCCATCCAGGACAAATCTAACCTTGCAACACTTTGCTGTGGCAAGTTTGACAAGCTAAAAGTATTTTCTCGCCGCCCAGGCATGACTAATGTGCCTGCATACAGTGTGCTATGCATGTGGTCTTCCAGTAACTGAACAGCAATAAGAGAATTTGGAAAATTGACGATTTGCTTGATTTTTAGGGGTTTTTTTACTCCTTAGGGTTTGAAGGCTTGTCTATATTTCTTGTGTGTTTAAGTGTTAAAAATAATTTCTTGTCTGGTGAACAAGCTACATCAAGTTCCCAGCAACAGAGTCAGGAACTCAAAGCTGGCCAAAAAGAAGGGGAAAATTGGTATTTTAAAAATACCAAACAAAACAAACCTTTTTTTAAGTCAACCTGTGATTGGATTGGTCAATCCACAGAGAGAAATTTTCATGGCCATTTCCTTGTTTTGTTTTGTTTTGTTTTGCCCACTCTTTTTTATTTTTGACATTTTAAATTTTGCCAAAATTCCAAACAAGTTGAGCAGAAATACTGTTAATGTTGTGCCAGCAAAATAAGGTAACATAAAAACTATCACCTGCTACAAGCCCCTGTTCAATCCTCCCAGTCATGGGAGTGGGAACTCATTTGTAGGGCCAGATGTGACTGGTAGGGGATAGAAGTGGTTTAATGTGATTTTCTGTTTATTGTGAATTTTAAAACTTTGTAAGGGGCACCTAGAGCTTGGGAATGGATGCTTTCTCCTACCCACTTCGTTCTTTTGCCCTATGATCTTTCCCTTGGATTACATATCTATAATTTATTGGCTGATTACCTACTGTTCTTTATCTTATGATCTGTTGGCTGTCTTTACCCACTATCCCCATGTGTGCATCTCACACTTAGTTCTTAAATTTTTCATGGCCATATCTATCCCCAGTCTCACTCAGAGCTCCTGAATTCACATGAAGGAATTCTGCATGTGGACCAAGGACCACGCTCATCTTTAATCAGAATTCAATTCTTATCATTTTTTACCATTATATACACTCCCTTGTTGTCCTTCCTGTTTAAATCTCTGCTTTATGCACTCCTTCCACTTGCTCTCTCTCCCACTGATGATAGGTCTGAGCTCCCCCTCTATCTGGCAGAAAAATACAAAGTCATGTGGATTTCCAAACTCACTAAGATGGATCTTGCTAAGTTCCTTAATCATCCTCCCCATACGGAGGTACTTGGATATAATTTGAGCCCACATGATGAACACCTACTACGTTGGGAAACTTTTCAGAACTATCCCCCAGGATAAGGGAAAATAATACTAATATCCTCTTGGTCTTCATTTTACTGCAAACACGTGGCTCTTAAACCAAGATTCCCTTCATTCCCACAGTACATTAAGCCACTGAGCCATTGGCTCTCTTTCCTTAATCATACTGAATCTAATACCTACACTGATAAACTACCTAATTTAATTTTTGTTCCATGATAATTTCCTATGTTATATTAATTTAACCCCCATTCGTTCTGTTTACTTGATTTACCTGTAGCAATGATTATATTTCTAGTCACTAGTCACCTGTAGTATTTCTGTGGAGCTCTTCAATTATATATGTATACCCATATACAGTATTTTCTCAATTATTTATAAGTCTCAAAGATAGTGTTAACTTTGAGTAAATGCCCATGTCATGACTGATAATTAAACTTACCTTCAGTGAAGTATCCCCCCTAGTCCCCATTTATGCAATAGATTTTAGATGGAACGTGTATTTTTCTCTTTGGATATCTATGCTACACCCTGATATGCATTCATAAATGGGCAGACCCAAATAGAGAGACCCACTTTTGATATAATAAAGAAGTATTATGTGTTTGCACAATCTGTATGTGTATATTATACAAACACACACACACACACAGAGATCTCATTCTCTTTCCTTTAAATATGTACCACTCTATCATGTGAAGAACTGGGTTAAATTAGTCCCTGATGTAACTCCACTAAAGATTTCAGTGGAGTTATGCCAGAGAAGAGTTTAGTCCATTATGAGAGGCAGCACTGTAGGATAGTACAATAATTGGTAGCACTATAATAAGATTAAAATAAGATGAAGCACAGTAAAGAAGAGTGAGGATAACATTGTGGATCCGCTCAGAAGTTTAGCATTTTCTTTGCTGAATACTGTAATTAGCTAAAGGTAGCATTATATCATTCACAGCTTAATGCAGACAACCAATTGATATACCTCTGCTTCCCCCAATCTCTAATGATGTAAGGTTTCTGTTCACAATGAAGTACATTTCTCTGCCTGAAGTAGCCGCAGGTCTTCAGCCAAAAACACCTGAAGAACTGAAGAAAATTGATCACCGACAGAACTTTTGAAATAATCGTGCAAAAGACAATTTATTGTAAAAGATTTTGCTTTGAGCCCAAGTAATCTGAAAAATTGCTTACAGTTGGCAAGCGCTAATGGATTTACATGAAAAAATTGTAAAAATAATGACAAGGAATCAGGAAGAAATCACAAGAAATAAGGAACAGGCTGACCTATAATCAAATGATGAATTGTCTCTACAGCATTTTAGGAGCCAAGTATAAGAAGACTTCTTTTTCCAAGGCCTGTGAAATAATCAGGTACAGTAGTTGAGAAACAGATTATATCTCTGGTTTTGTTGCAGAACCCCTTGTAGAAGTACATGTGCTATATATTAATATGTGCAATGTGATTCTTCAAATCACACTATCATCCCATCAACAATTTGTGTGAGATCAAAAGAACTGCAATCTATATGTGAGTAGTTCTCCTCAATGAATCTACTCAAATCTGCAGGGAGACACTGATGAGTGTTTATGTTAAAGTATCCATGGAGATTTTATATATATTGTGTATATATATAATTATTCTACCTAAAAAAATACCTAACTTTAAAAACATTGAAGGTGCTGCCCCTTTAGCAGTGTGTAAACTGGAAGTACTATTGAAGGGTAGTGTTCTGCTCTAAATATACCTGTTAAATACAACAATAGAAAGTAATGTTCTACTATTCAAACAAGGTGATTGGCCGAACTGTGTCTCGTAACCACTGTGGCCGAACTGTGTCACATAAACCATTGGCCAAACTGTGTCACATAAACCACTTTCCACTCCGAGAGCAGCAGATTACCATTCACTGTTCTGACGTAGTCCATATGGCAGGTGTTTAAGTGCTTTTTTTTCCTGTGTTTGATATGTGTGTGGGTGTGTGTCTGTGTGTGTGTGTGTGTGTGTGTGTGTGTTTTTAAACCATCAGTACAAAATGAAAATTTTATTTCAGCTGTGTTTGCATCATTAGCTTGCTGGCAACCATATAAGCCTAAATTATCCATGCAAGCAGTTTCATTTATTGAGATCTCTTGCAGTAAAAGAGCAGCAATCAAATCAGTCAGCCCAAATTATCCTTGACATTAACAAAGGGCTCTCGGATCATTGTAAGAAATGACTTTCTTCTCTTATTACCAGGCTGATTATGTTGTAGCTGCTGCTCCTGCAGCAGCACCACACAAAATCTAGTTTAAAATAAAAATGTTTATAAAGAGCATGTAATTTTCATTGCCAGTGTTTGTTGTGTTCAATGTTTTAATAAATATACATTATACAGATACGCTACGATAGCTTGTACTTTCTTCAGCTGGGCAGCCACATGCAAAAAATATTCAGGCCCTGATTCTGCAACCTCAGCCACATCAGTAGATCCTTATGCTTGGGCCTACTCCGTGGAGTACCAAGGGGCACTGCAGAGAATCAAAGGTCCATCTGTGTGTATCAGTTTGAGTTTACTGGGTAGAAGCATAAAGACAGAAGTTTAATACCCATCCAGTCTGTTTCTGGGGTACTAGCATTCTCACTAACAGTTTCTTATTCTTATCGAGTCTCTGGTGTCTGACTTCAGTGGGAGTCAGGATTTAGCTCTATTACATGGGAGCAGGACTGGTGTGCTCAAGAGGATCAAGGTGACTGGTATACTATCCGTCAACATCTGAAATACATTGTCACTGGCATCCTCTCTGAACTCAGTAGATGTTTCCCATGTGGAAAAGCCAAGTAAAGCCAGAAGATCTGGCTCTTAATGTAACTTGGCTCCCCTCCTTGTAACATAGGGCCCAATAATCATTACTTCTACTAACATAGTTAACTAATGGGCACTGTTCAGAGTTCAGCTAACAGCACTGACTAGACAGCTATGAAAAACTAAGATGTGACAAGAAATCAAATGATGAATTGTCTCTATAGCATTTTAGGAGCCAAGTATAATAGGACTTTTTCCCCTATTTTCCTATTCCTATATTTTTCCTAAATTGCAGATTTTTGGGGTTAAGAAAACCCATCATGCTTGCTCCAAATCCATTGAAAACATGGGGGAAAACAAAGCTACCAAGCAGGGAAAGGACAAAATTAATAGAAAGGAAAAACATACTCAAGTGTCAAAGAGCAAAAATATAATTAAAGCTAGTAAAACAATATTGTCGTATTGACAGTGTCCTACAAAGTACTTCTAGTTTGGGGTCTAAATATTATTTCCAGTTAAGCATTGTAAATGGAAACAAATATGGCCCTGTGGTTAAAGCAGTACTTACTTTGTGCCAGGGCTGAGCCAGGGCACCTCTAGACTTGGCAGTTCATAGCCCTGGCACCTCTGGGCTTGCCATGTCAGCTATAAAAATAAAATATTGCTTGAGCCCCAGCACCTCTTTCATTACAAATTAAGCACTGGGTTAAAGCACTGGACTTGGACTCAGGAACTCTGGATTCAGATTCCAGCCCTGTTCTACGCCAGGCGCTTTATCCTCTCTCTGCCTCAACTCCCCATCTTTAATGTGCAGAGGATACTCTACGCAGCATTCTGAGGATAAATTCCTGTGTTAACAGCTGCCATATGAGAACACAGATAGATTGAGGAGCTGCTGTCTGATGGTTGGAGCAGGGGACTAGTAGACAGAACTCCTGAAATCTACTCCAACCTCTGCCACTGAGACAGTGATGCGGAATCAGTGTATGCCTTTGGCAAGGTCTCAGGTTCACATATGCCTGTATGAAAGATCATAATGCTTATTTTCTGGGAGCATGGGAGAATTGGGGAATTTAATTAATTAAGGCTTATGATGTTCCTTGAGATACTTAAATGAAAAATGCCGCAGAAATGCAATGTATTATTACTAATCTCTTAAAAAAAAACAGAAATAACTGTAATTAGAGGGCCATACCCTGCTCTCAGTTTTGAAGCGGAACTCTCCATTATTCTCAGTTGTTCACAGTTCATTGCTTTCTGGTTCCTGTAATAGAAAAACAAACAATAATGATATAGGCAGTGATTTGCTTGGTTCAGAAAACTAAACACTCCAAAGCTGCCTTTTTCTTGAACTCAACCCTTCTAAAATGTTTGGTTACTTTTTATTCTACGTGTACCTTAAAAAAACCAAAAACATCAGCTATATCCTGATGCCTCCCAATCACTCCTATCATGATGCCTGGCATGAAGCACTGGAATCAGTGTTTTCAGAAGAGTGATCGAAAACAATGGGAAATTCTCCTTCAAACTTCACGACACAATGGCAAAGTTCACATTGACTTTGAACAGTCCTGGATTTCACTCATTACATATGAAGAGTCCTCCAAAACTGATGGCGTGACATGAGTTATACTATGTCCCTCTTTAATTACATGGTAATTACATAAAGTTTCCCTGGGTAAATATTCTGATTTGTATTATACCATAAGTTCTGAAGAACTCTCCATTATTTTCAGTCACTTTTTCCAAGACACTGATAGGATGCCAGTTCAAGATAGGACTGGTTGAGTGGCAGCCAAATATCGTTGATATGCATGTTTTTAAATGTATATAAATATACACATAGATACACAGCTTGATTGTATCTGCACATACTTTGATTGTACTGGTTCCAGGGCCTCCACCTGTACCATGGATTACAGTATCCCCTTTCTCCACCATTCATATGTTGCTTGCCTTCCTAGATGGTAAGCTTTTCATGGAAGGGTTCATGTTTGGACAGTATCTATCACAATTATTTTCTGTATGCAGCAGCACTTAGAGGCCCCAACAACATCAGCGCCCCGTTGTGCTGTACAGGCACATTATAAGCTTTTGGGGGCAAGGACTTACTGTCTTAATAAATAAGACATGCAAAGGATGGAAGGTGAACCAGAGATGCAAAGACTTGCCCAAGGTCACAAAGCTGGTCAGCGGATCTCATATCTTCTGAGTCCCTGGCCAGAGCCCATACCACTAAACCACATTCCTATGCGGCCCTGATCCTGTTCAGGCTTTTGAGTTCTCCTACAACTCAGATAAACAATACGAATAGTAATCAAGAATAATCCTATTGCTTTCTTTCCAAGGGAATAAATGATAAAGGTAGGACTTCAGAATTTCTGGGTGATTCCACTAATAAGTTAATGCACTAGATGCATTAGCAGATCATTTTGACATTTAAAGTTTGTTATAGCATGTCACTGCCTAAGCAGATTTGCTGGGTTGACACCCTGAAAATATAGCTGAAATTTTCCTTGAGTTCCTTAGTTCATCACCCTTTTTATTACCACACATACAGTTGATCTGACTTATCTAGTACATCAGCAGAAATTTTCTAAATCTTACCAGTGCATTACTACCAACAGCTGGCTAGATTCCACAAGGTACTAGACACATTGATAGATATTATGATTGATAGTCCTCTTTCATCAGTGCATTACTCTCGAGAGCTAGAAGTAGGCAGAAAACACTTTTTGAAAATAAACCAGGGCTAAAGACATGGACCTGTCCTTCCACTGAGCCCTGCCTCATCTATGACCCTAGAGAAGACAGAGTGTCCTGAGGCAGCAGGAGGCAGGGAGTGGAGGATTAGAGAACTGTTGGTTCCAAGGCAGAAAAGTCCTGGGGTAACAGGACTCAGAAAAGTGTAGCTTCTGGGTCAGGAGAGTACTAGGAAAAGGATGGCTGTTCCCCTATCCCAGGTGTGAAGAGAGGGTAAGTGGAATCTCCATCTGAGCAGCCAAGGAGAGGCTTGCATTTTTGTGTGCATTAAAAATGGTCCTTTAAAGTTGTAATTTAGTGTGAAATTATCACACACATGGGCAGAGGAGTAGAGAAGAGTTAAAAAGTCAAGAGACAGACTAAGAAATATGATATTGTTTCATTTTTTTTAATCTCATGAATTTTTAGCCAGCCATTATTTTGGAGGGTCTGACTCATAATTTTTGATCTCCTGAGGTTGGCAAGTCTGCAGGTCTCATCATTTACTCAGTAACCCAAGCTCAAAGAGTGCAAACAATGTGCAAAATGATTAACACGGGGTGATGGGAAGAAGTCACCTATGTGTATCACACTTTTGTGCTTTGCAGTTTGCTATTTCAAAGGTAAAGACATTTTGCCAATATAGATAGATCTGTAAGGAAATGCTGTCTCATCACACAAGATCGCATAAGTGAAATGTGCTATTGTTTGGAACAGGTGTTCTGAGGAGGAAGAGTGGGTGCATTGTTATGTTGTTAATATACATCTGATCCCTGATCCCACGCCACTTCCCGCAGCTCCCATTGGCTGGGAACGGCAAACCGCAAATGTAAACAAACTGTCTGGCGCCCGCCAGTGGATTATCCTGACGGGCCGCATGAGGCCTGCGGGCTGCAGGTTGCCCACCACTGGTCTAAAGGGTCAGTCACGGACTGTAGCTTTTTGATTCAATCTAAAGCTAGCTACTTCCGTTCCCTCACATACCTGGTCTTTGGGCAAGAAATTATCATTTAAACCCACCAATCCCCATAGCCTTTTTTTAAAATAAATCTTTACAAGCCTCTGGCTCAAAAGCTAGTTCAGTGTGGTACCTATGTCAAAGAAACATAGAAGGCAAATACGCTTATTTACTAGAACTGCTTGGAAACTTCCTGTCAATGATTTTCTCACCCCTGTTTGCAAATTGAAAATTTTCCACGGGAAAATTTCAGTTTTGGGGGGGAAAAATGTTTTTCCGTCAAGAAAATTAAAATGACAGGTACCTGTCTGCCTGCCTGGGAGACTCTTGCTATGGCAGAAAGTGAAATTGACTCGAGCCTTCCATGTAGGCAGGCAAGGCTGACTGCCCTCAGCCACTCCACTTCGCTCCTAGCTACAGGGCTGGAATCAGAGAGCTGGACTGCTTAGCCAGAGACAGAGAGACATAGCACTAAGCTTCCCCATCTTCCCTCCAAGCTCTGGGGCCAGAGATGCTGAACACCCCAGGTCTCTGCCTCTCTAGTGGCTGGTCTGGAAGGCTCTTGTCAATTTTATCTGCAGGTGAAAAGTAAAATTGACAAGAGCCTTTGAGGGGAGCATCTGGGAAGGCAAAAAAAAAAAAAAAAAAAAATCCATTTGGACTCTCCTGAAATGGAATTTTCTTGAAATCCCTTCCTACAAAAAAAAATCATGGATTTGATGCTTTGCCCTGGTTCAGAACAAAAAATTAACTCAAAAATCAAAATTTTCCTCAGAGGCAATTTCTGTTTTCCAGCCAGCTCAACTATTTACTGCAGAAGGTTTGAAAAGACATGAAAGTAAGAAGTCTAAATTACTGATCTGTTTTGCCTTTCCTGACAGCTTCTTTCAATCTTCTCTTGTTCCCGAGATCCACTAACTTACTAACAAGAAAAAGAAAAGGGAGAGCATGCAGGGAGAGTATTTTGAGGAAGATAAAAATGCTATGGATAGGCTGTGACAACCTTCTTTCTTGAGAGGATGTTATCCCCTAATCCAGGGATTTTTGCTCCTAAATTTTTAAAGTTAAACCTGGTGCAGTTCTTAAAAATATTTTTCAATGAATCTGTGTAGCTTTTTAATCCTGTTAGAATAGATGTGTTGCCTTAAAAATACTCCACATGCTTGCTTTCTTTCCTTCCTAGGGGTTTATTATTCTGCATTCAAATTTTGTGCATGTAATTGCTATTAATATCAATTAGAGAGACAACTCTCTAAATCAAATTTGATGTGTTGTAGGTGTAGGCATAGCTGTGCTCAACACAATAGTTTTGGCTTCCAGTTCTTCCTGACAATCTGTTCTCAGTTTTGTGTCTGCACTCCTTTGCATTCACTTGGAGTTTCAGGTTCACATGAACTGAAATACTAAAAGCAAAACATTGCCAGAGTCACCAAGAGTTGCCTGATTCCAGTTAGAAATTGACTGTAGACTTAAATGCCTGACTGTATTCTGCAGATATACTTGTACAAATGTACAACATCGCCCTTGTACTGGTTTCAAACAGAGGTTAGTTGCATCCGTTCAAGCCCCTTTTTACACTGCTGCAACATTAGCTACATTAGCACAATTATCCCCAGTTCATACGGGCCCTAAGATGCAATGAGAACCAAAAGTTAATTACCGGGGAGTTGGTCAGGCTTTTAGGTTAATGTCTGATATCCACCCATGTTTCCAAAGGTTCTGGACCCATGTGGCTTATTGGAAGAAATGTGACTCAATATCAGCTTTATACATTTTATTAAAACTACTCAACAAAAATAAAATTGAGAAAATATTTCTCCAAAGCTAAGCTATTATTAATGCTACTAAACTAAGAATTCAGCAATACAATATCAAATCAAGGTCAAATCAACAAGATAGTCTCAATATTAGATTAAATTATCAGATTGGTTAAATCACTAGGTTAATACAACAGATAATCAACTCTTATAATTCTGAAGAAGAGATCTAGGGAGGTTGCTGTCCATCTGATTATAAATCCCAACTAAAGAAGTTTACCAAAGTCAGTCAAAGCTATAACTGGGAGCTGGTAAAATATCTTAATACTGAAACCAAATGATCCAGTGTCTGAACCATAACCTTAGTGCCAATTATAAAGCTTGTTCCTTTGATTTCAATTGTTGCATGAGGTCTAAACCCTTGCTTCCCTACCCAGCAGATAAGGGACAGACTAATAGAACCTTTTTTTCTCAAGCGGAAGTTTGACAACTCCTATGTACCAATATTAATATAAATAAGGGTTTAAATACAGAACACACAGTAATGATTTTTTTAATGAGACAACACTTAAGCCAGGTAAAACCTAGATCATTTTCTGTGTGTGGCATGTTCCCAGTGTGGACTTTATAGACAGACATGCCTACACACAACCATACTCTCATATCTCAAAGAATATAAAAAGGCTGTCCCTCAGCTAATAAAAACAAAACCAGTAAAAAGGGAAAAAATAGATCTTTGAGGTTAGAGGGCGGCTTCAAACTTCTTCAGCTCTCAATTTTCTAGACTCTCATGGAATAGGAGCTGGAACTGCAATCAAGGAAGCAGATGATGTTGCTGGCACAGAAACTCTTGCTAGCAGATCTTCTTCGGGTGCATGAAGACAGGACAAAGGCTGAAGTGGTCTGGTTGCTGGCGTGTTGACCTCCTCTCCCCAAAGTGATTAGTCTTGGAGATGCAACAACCAGCAACTCAACATTCATCCACCACCCAAATTAAAAATAAACATGGACATCTTATGACCAATGTTGTTGGTCTGCTCACAAACACAACAATTTACAGCCATATTTCTATCTGGGAACTTGGTTAAAACTCAGAAAGTTTCTCTCTTCTGGGTTCTTCATGTTGACAGAGAAAAGCTCATTTAAAACTTACCAAGATTAAACCTATTTTAAAAAGAAAAATAATTAAAATGTATATAAGGTCTGTATTCCCATTTACATTACTTCTCTCATCATGTTTTCTACCGAAAACAATAAATGGCTTGAGTTTCACCTGAAAAATCAGCCCAGGTTAGCTGCAAACTTTTGAACCTTTCAGCGAACCTGGTCTGTGTTTTATGTTTACAACTGAACCCAAATACAGATGAGTTTCTCCTGATTTAGGATTTTGTTAAGAAACAGCCACATAATATGGCACACACCCTCTGTTTAAAAAGCTTCTGATCCAGAGCAGGGGATATTTATTTCATGCTACATCATTTAGTATTAAACAGCCCCACCAATTACTGTCTCTCTCCATCTGTCATCTGTTCTTTCAGACTGGAAAGGCCAAATGGTATTTTCTTATTTTCACAAGCTAAATAACCTTCTGCAGTTATACAGAGTTATGCATCTTAAACGTGGGGCAGCCTTTTGAATATTTATGCCACAGAGGCAATCTGGAGAAAAACAGCACAGAAATGAGTGGTGTTAAGGAGGAACTTAAAAGAGAATAGACAAACACTACTCGAAGCAGGAGGCTGTTCTAAGCGTCAGAGGCAGTGTGAAAGAAAACAAGCACAAAGTAGAAAATGGCAATGAAGCCAAAGCCAGTCTTAGCATTTTTGGATGCTGGGTGTGGAGCTTTAGTGCCCCCTAGTCTCTTGCTTCAGAGACAGACCCCTGTTTACTATCCCAGATCAAGTAGATCATAGGTTGTGTGCTTTGCAGGCCCAAAGACTAGCTTGGAGTAGTAAAAGGACACAAAGAAAAAAGCATTAGAATAAGTAGAGAAGAATAGGAGGAACTGAATGGGGAGATTAAATACAGGTGAGGTCAAGATTATGTTGGGCTGTGACAATAAATTATTTGATGCAGTAAGAAACTGGAAGCCAGTGAAAGGATCTGATGGGATTCCAGGAGGAAAGGGCAACGCCATCAGCACATTGGCACCAGTAGAAGGCTTTAGCTGTGTCATTTTGGATAGATTGAAGAGAAGACACAGCCGACAGGATCAGCTATAAAAGAGGAATTTACAGTGCTCATGGCAAGAGAAAATCAAGGCATGGAAGAGAATTTTATCAGCAGTAAGAGAGGAAGGGATGGATTTGGGAGATTTTACAGTATTAGCAGCACCAGGATTTATCAAGCACCTGAGAAGGGAGTGGAAGGCAGAGAGAGAGAGAAAAGAATCATAGATGACGGACAATGCCTAAGGTTTTAATACTGTACTTAGCTATTTTAATGCATAAATCTTCTGCTTGGCACAGTAAGATGGATATACCTAAAATAGCTCTGCTGAATAAGGATTAAAGTATTTGGAACTTAGAGAGTGTTCTTGTCCTTTTTGATATTATCTGCTTAAAAACTAGACATTAACTTAAGGTCAACATTTGGAAAAGTGGTCTCTCATTCTAGGAGGTCTCAGTTTTTGGGGAATCAAATCAGAGATATCTTTGGACTAATTTTCAGAGGTGCTGAACACCTGAAGCTCCCATTGACTTTGTTTGGAGCTGTGGGGGCTTAAATGGGGCCTAGCTGACTAAATTGTATGTTTGAGTGTTTCAAGGTACATAAGGCAACACAGTGCATGTCTCTGAAACAGCAGTGGAGTGCACCCATGAGGAAACCACATGAGTAAGCCTGGAACATACATCTTCTGGGGAGAAGAAACACAGCTCCGCTGGCTCAAAAGAGCAAATATTCATCTACCTGTAACCCACAGTTATTCACATATTGACAGTTATTTCAATAAAGAAGCAAAGCTGTAGGTGATTAAATGCAAGTCATTAGCAGTAGATGTCAACAGATTCCCCTACGCAAAGTGGTAATCATGACAAGAATTTTGTAAGTCACGACCTCAATGAAACATATCATGCAATACATCATATATGTTCCCTTCCCAGTGTAATTAAGCATTTGTATTTATTTGTCGAAAGGCTTCCTGTTGGGAATTTTAAAATTCTGAACCTGCAAGCTGTTTCAGTTCTAACTTACATTTTCTAAAAAGACAGGAGAGACAATTAGAAAAGGCAAGGTGAAAAGTGATGCATCTTATAATACACTATGGTACAAGTCAACCTATCAGGCACTTATCCTTGACAATTATTTTTCAAAAGGATGTTTTGTGTCCTTCTTGTGTCCTTGCACACTAAAAAAAGACGGGTTCCGTTTTGATCTTATCAACATTAGGGTAACTCAGGTGTAACATCATTAAAATCAGTTGTGTGAAATAAGAATTACACCCACGTATTTCAAATCATAGAATGTTAATGCCTAATACTAATCACTTTTTGTTGAGTTGGAATTTAGCCTTTGGTAAATTCACATGTTGAACAAAATACTAAAAGAATAAAGCAGTTACTGTACTGGGATGTTTGTAATAGCTGGTCCATAAATTTATAGATATTTAGGTCAGAAGGGACCACCATGATCATCCAGTCCGACCTCCTGCACAACGCAGGCCACAGAATTTCACCCACCACTCCTGCAAAAAACCTCACACCTATATCTGTGCTATTGAAGTCCTCAAATCGTAGTTTAAAGACTTCAAGGAGCAGAGAATCTTCCAGCAAGTGACCCGTGCCCCATGCTACAGAGGAAGGCAAAAAACCTCCAGGGCCTCTTCCAATCTACCCTGAGAGAAAATTCCTTCCCGACCCCAAATATGGCGATCAGCTAAACCCTGAGCATATGGGCAAGATTCATCAGCCATATACTACGGAAAATTCTTTCCTGGGTAACTCAGATCCCACCCCATCTAATATCCCACCACAGGCCATTGGGTGTGAGTAACAGTAGGGAGAAATTAGTATTGGACAAGTTAAGTTTATGACCCAACCACTCCCAGTCTCTATTCAGGCCTAATCTAATGCTATCCAGTTTGCAAATTAATTCCAGTTCTGCAGCTTCACGTTGGAGTCTGTTTTTGAAGTTTTTTTGTTGAAGAATTGCCACTTTTAGGTCTGTTATTGAGTGACTAGAGAGATTGAAATGTTCACCTACTGGTTTTTGAATGTTATGATTCCTGATGTCAGATGTGTGTCCATTTATTCTTTTCCGTAGAGACTGGCTTGTCTACGAAGGTCTATGAGACTGAGGGATCAGTCCTTGCTTACAAACAGCCCCCCAACCTGAAGCCCCCCAACTCAGCAGCAACTACACACCACACAACAAAAACACCAACCGAGGAACCAAACCCTGCTACAAACCCCGGTGTCAACTCTGTCCACATATCTATTCAAGAGACACCATCATAGGACCTAACCACATCAGCCACACCATCAAGGGCTCATTCCCCTGCTCATCTACCAATGTGATATATGACATCATGTGCCAGCAATGCCCCTCTGCCATGTACATTGGCCAAACTGGACAGTCTGAATAGAGACTGAGAGTGGTTGGGTCATTACAAAACTTAAATTTAACTTCCCCAATATTAATTTCTCCCTACTGTTACTCACACCTTCTTGTCAACTGTCTGTAATAGGCCAGGTTTCAGAGTAGCAGCCGTGTTAGTCTGTATTCACAAAAAGAAAAGGAGTACTTGTGGCATCTTAGAGACTAACCAATTTATTTGAGCATAAGCTTTCGTGAGCTGTAGCTCACGAAAGCTTATGCTGTAATAGGCCACTCTCTCACCACT
The DNA here is from genome assembly GCF_965152235.1 of Eretmochelys imbricata. Lineage (NCBI taxonomy): Eukaryota > Metazoa > Chordata > Testudines > Cheloniidae > Eretmochelys > Eretmochelys imbricata. Next base: position 25,456,829 of record NC_135579.1, read on the forward strand.
TCAAAAGTTATTTTTCCTCCCTTGTTAATTGATTTGTCTTGTTAGACTGACCTCGCACTTGGTAAAGCAAACCCCCTTTCGTTTATTTATACCTGCTCCTGTATTTTCACTCCATGAATCCAATGAAGTGGGTTCTAGCCCACGAAAGCTTATGCCCAAATAAATTTGTTAGTCTCTAAGGTGCCACAAGGACTCCTCATTGTTTTTTTCAGTTATTTATTGTTAGCCTATTGTTATTGAAAGCTGCGTTTGACATATCAGCACCCCTGTCTTCAGTTAAGGCATGTACCAGCACATCACAGAAAAAGAGGAAGGTGAAAGCGGTATCAATATTACAGGAAAGCACACCTAGTATTCATCAGCAAAAATAGAAGGGCAGAAGAAATTAAGTCCTGAAGGGATAACAGAGAATAGAGGGTTCAAGGAAAAAGGAAAAGACAGGGAGATAACTGAGGAGAAAGAGGGTTCAAGTTCTAGTTCTCCCACAGGCATCCTGTGACCTTTGCCTCAGTTCCCTTCTGTAAAATGAAAATAATATTTCTTTTCTTCCTTTGTTTTCTGTCTTATTTACACTGTACATTCCTTTGGGCAGGGAACCTCTTGCTATCTCTCTCTACTGGGCCTAGCACACAGAGAAACAGAGTTTTGTTGAGACCTCAAGGTGCTATCCTATTACAAATAAAAGCTCAATGAGGGGGTAGTAGAATTAAGGACAATAGAGGAGCAAGTTCTTTAATTTTCTTAATAGGAAAAGAGATTCTTGTGAAAACATATATGTCTATGCAACTCTACCACCCCTGATACAAGACCATCTTGAGGGTCTGCTCACATCTGTGTCTCTCCCATAGCTACATCGCCCACTTTGCCTGTACCAAAGGGCCAGTATGACTTGTTAGCATTAATTCTGGTTACATACACAATTAAATCAGCAAGTCCTGTAGTAATTGCTGCTTTAGAGCTTTCAATTCAGTCTTTCTTCATTTTATTTAAATTAAATGTTTGGCAAGCTCTATTCTTTCTTACAGATTTCCAGCAAATTAATTCCCTTGTCAGATTCAAGTCAAGTCCTAAGATTCATTCTTATTATCTCTCCTACTCTTCTGTTTCCTGTACTGTACATATAATTGCATAACCTGCACTTTTGACACAAGCTGTAATTTGGGCTTTGATGCAAGAGAGTCAAATCATAACAGATTTCTCATTCCCCTTCATATTTGGTTAAAATAGTTTTCCTTTAAATATAATGAATCCAGTCATTTAATTTCTGAGATATTATTCAAATCAGAAACCTTTCCAAGGTAGAAAAAGTATTATAGTTGAGTACAGGCAGCTATGGGACATATACCTGTAACGTGTATCTGGCACACTTCCCCCCTCTGTGCTCCTGTTGTTTGTCTAAGCTAACTGGAAATTAAATATTCTATTTTTGTTAGTGAAATTTCAAGTATTAGGGCCTGATCCTGAGGGTCTGAGCACCCACCATTCCCACTGAACTTAAACCTCAGTGTACTCAGGCAAAACTTTCCCTGCAATAATTTTGTCTTATTGGCTCTGGCCCTTGTGTGGGTAAATTGGACTGGGAAGGGAAGAGGGTACAAGGAGTTTTTCTCCCTTGTGTTCTCCCTTCAATCAATGATCTGCAGGGACTGCTCACTTCCAATGCTCCTCGGGATACAAATCATCCCAAATGCACCCTGTAGACTCACCAGCTTGGGAAAGAGAAATAGAAGTTCCAGCTAGAGGTAACTTCCCATTTCTTTCTTTCATATCCTAAATCAACTCAAGCTACTGGACGATAACCATCTGAGGCCTTTCCAGCTTTGGTCAATTGAGAGGATGGCAGCCTTATCCTATGGAAGCCTCCATTGTACCAGCTTCCCCTCTCCTTTCACAACCCCACCTATATCAGCTATGCAATAGGCAGGAACCCAATAACCCTTTACATACCAGAGTGCCTTTACCTCTTGTCACATAGCTGTTCTTCTGCTTTCTGCCCCCAGCCTACAGAGCTGGAAGTTTATATGCTGCACACTCCCAAACATCAAGGCAGCAGGTGCATTCCTCCTGCAAGCAAGCTGTTAAACCTGTTGAAGGATTGTGCCTTCCCTGAAGCACAATCTCTCTTGGAACTCTGAAAGAGGTTGTGCAGTGCTGCAAAACCCCTGTGCAGGCCATTACCTTTGACAAGGCAAAGACCTGACCAACTTGCGAGCAAGTGTCATGCCATCTGCACTGCTGATCACTAGAGCAGGTATCCAAGAGAGTGAACTTGTGCTCCCTATAGGAGGTGAAGTTTGAAAGATGAAGAAGACATTCCTTGCTCTGTTAAAACAATTTAAAAATAAGTCAAGCTTTCGGTATGGCCCTTGACTGTCACTTGCAACAAGGACTATTACAAGAGATAACATTAACCATAAGGACATAGATAAAATCCTTGAGGAGTTAGAGCCTTTTTTAATATAGTCCCTTGGAAAGAGTTTTTCTTCAACATGCAAGAACAGGACATCTTCTATAAATTGGGAGCAGCTATCATGAAATTTCAAAGGAAGGAATAACAGCACTACACATCTAGTAGTATAGTTTATCTGACTTTTCTCCTGGAGCACTGATGTCCACATAGTTCTTCCAATACCCATAAAAGGTGATCAAATGATACATATTTAGAGTAACCACATTATTAAGTTTGCTACTGTCTTGTTTGTTTCTTCACCATTTGCCAATCTTGGGAAGGACTTGGCAAAATAATTCCTGTGAAGAAGTACTAACTGTATCCAAACCACCCTGCATTACAATGAACCAAGAAGAGTAAAGGGAAGAATAATGAAACTGCCAGAAAAAATGGATGGAATGGCAGTTCTAAACAACTGATAACTGACTGAAGTGAAAGGGGAAGGATAGCTATAATTGCTTCAGACATAAAACCAACTGGCAGTTTGCTGGGGAGAGTTGAAAGCTACCTGAGTTAATATTTTAATATTATGCTAATATGAATGTTTCCAGGATAGCTAATAAATATAAATAGTTCTTCCAGAGGGCTACATACAATACGTAGTCAACTTGTATCTCTTTCTCACACACATTTCATATCACATTATGTTACATAGCCTACACTTTTATGTTGGCAACTGAGACATTAAACACCAGCTAAAGGCCACACTTTCCATAGAGCAGTGACATGAGTTAACTGGACAGTTAAGGTGTAACAGCTTTAATGCAAGCTCCAGTGTCATATCCATTGTTTCCACTAGCCTGACTAAGTAGTTCTTGCATTACAACTACATAAAACTAAAGGAAACATAGTTCTGATTTATAAATCAGGGCAAGATCTTCAGCTGATGCAAGACAGCATAGCTTTACTGAAGTCAATAGTTACCAGTTTACACCAGTTGAGGATCTGGCCCCAGAAGTCTGAATTAAAATGTGAAAGCAAGACACCAGGGCTTTCTTGTCCTAAATATTAGCTCAGTTATATGAATCCAAAATGTAAGATAAGAATCTGTAATAAATTTTAGGTAACAACTTACTGGCATATGGTTAGAGAACTTTATGAGTTTTGTTAACTTAATCTATTTTTGAATTTCTAAATCTTTATTCATGTTTGTGTTTGATGCACATCTGCTAATTATTCCTCCTCATGGATATCCAGTTGAACTTGCTGTGACAAGGGCACACATGGCCTATAGCAGAGGAGCAGAAAGTCAAGTAGACACCTTGTAATTTAATTAAGGAATACTCATTTTTTATTATTTCATCTTTTCTGCCTGGCATGGTAGGTGTGCTTTGGGTTAAATAAAGAACTTGGGATCTCTCTTCTCTGAGATAATGGACAAAAAAGGTGACATTTCAATCTCTGAAAAGGGGGAGCTGGGCAGAGAGAAAAAGAAATTTTCTAGCCCTCATCATCCATTTCAGCTATGGAAGCATAAGAGGATGACAAGGAAACTGTGTGGTCCATTTCAATATGGCTAGCACAGTATATTGTATTTACATTACAGTGGGTCATACTGATATAAAACACCTCTCCAAGAACAATGTTTGGCATATTGTTGCATGAACAACAGAGTATAATGCTATGCTAGCATCCAAATGTATAGACGAGCACACTAGAACACCTGACTTTATGTAGTGCAGAAATGAGGCTCAAAGGCCCAGATTATCAAAAATATGTAGGCTCGTAACTCCCTAACTTGATTTCAGTGGAAATTAGGAATCTAAATATCTTTGAAGATCTGAGCCAAAATGTCTACATAAGAGCCCAACAGAGAGAAATATAATGCCTTCAAGCTGAAGAACACTTTTATTAGCGAACTACCTAAATTATCAGTTTTTATTAAATATGATGAGATGTTTGACTGTAAAAAATACAAAAGGGGAATAATGAAGAAAGAAAGCTATCCTTAAGAACCTCATAGTTGTGCCTCTTTGAGCAGGTCTACAATATATCTGTAACTTATCCCGAGTATAAGAAGGGAAACTATGCTTCTCCCAGGGAATCAACATTGAAGGTGGATCAGAACTAGACAGAAAACTGCAGCATAAGGAATGTTCTTTTAAAAACCAAGAGAGGAAATGTGACTGGTTTTCATCAGCGTACATTAACTTCAAGTAGCTCTGACACTTAATGTGAACAATAAATTCCACTTGGATTTCAACTAGTGTTCTTTTCTGATGAATAATGAATGTTTACACTGACCGAGTCCAAAAATTCACTCTTTATTCCCTCCATTCTCACCCCCCCCCGGCTTTTTTTTCCTTTCCATTTGATTGCTCAAGGTTACAGCTTTTTCACAGTGCATGTATGACATGTAGAAATGCCTACCTTCATGCTTATATATATCTTTAGCATCACCACGATGTAGAGTATTAGCAGAGTTTGTAATCCTATCAGACTGGTTGAGGAGTGAAAATGCATGAAGGGCTTGCGTGGACAGTGGTTGTTTTTCTCTTTTAAAACATACATATTTAGAGAACTCAAATTTAGAAATTAAATCAGCTTCTTTATTTTCTGCACCAGAAGTATGCTGGAAGCTTTGCCCTAATGCTTTTATAGAATCATGAGGTTAGAAGGGACAACAAGGGTCATTCTAGTCAAATCCTCTGCCAAGATGCAGGATTTGTTGTGTCTAATCCATCCAAGATAGATAGCAATCCAACCTCCTTTTTAAAACCTTCAGTGAAAAAGCTTCCACAACCTCCCTAGGCAGTCTGTTCCATTGTCCAAGTGTTCTTACATTTAGGACGTATTTCCTGAATGACTACTTTATGAATGTTTCCAGGATAGCTACATTTCTCTGTCTGTAATATCCAAACATTTGTGAAAGCTGTGACCCATATGAGAGAGGTTTTTTTTCTTTTAGGAGAAGTGCAATTTAGATGAAATTGAGGTATGACAGTGATGCCTCATACCTCATTTGCATCAGGAAGGTCACCGTGATTTCTCTCAAGAAACAAAACAACAGAAGACTTCAAAAGCCCATTTGATCCTTTGGATGTCTTCTGGAATTTCACAGATCAAGTCCTCAGTATTCCTGCCTGCATTGAGCTGGCTGAGTCAAACAAAAAAAATGGAGCAGAGCAGTTAAGAACATGGATGAGGACAAAGACATCAGTCATTAATTGGAAGCCTGTATCCTAGGCAAAAAGAAGAGCAAGCAGCTAACTCCAAAGCCCACTTAATTCCCAAAATCCAGCATCCTATTCCTGTCCTTCCCTCCCTGTTCTATTTCATAAGATTCCTACTTCAAAGTTCTTTGCCTAATTTAATGACTGTTGCCAAGTAGATATTAAAAATGAGAACACTTAGTGAAAGTGGATAATTACTTTGAATCTTAGATTTACTGAGTCATAGTGTCCTCCTGAATTTAAAGCATATTTTCCCTCCATACTGTTGACTCCCCACAGCGGTCATTCATTACCAGACTCTGCCTTGAGAAGAAGTATTTTTTCCTGTGTGTGCATGTGTGAGAGGAGATTTGGGGGGTGAAGGGACAACAGGGGGAAAAATATTCAGTGGTTACAAACCTGCAAGTGCTGACACCGATAAAGGATTCCACCCAGCTTTTGAGAAGACAAGTGAAAGTTATAATAAAATCATAGAATATCAGGGTTGGAAGGGACCTTAGGAGGTCATCTAGTCCAACCTCCTGCTCAAAGCAGGACCAATCCCCAACTAAATCATCCCAGCCAGGGCTTTGTCAAGCCTGACCTTAAAAACTTCTAAGGAAGGAGATTCCACCATCTCCCTAGGTAATGCATTCCAGTGTTTCACCATCCTCCTAGTGAAAAAGTTTTTCCTAATATCCAACCTAAACCTCCCCCACTGCAATTTGAGACCATTACTCCTCATTCTGTCATCTGGTACCACTGAGAACAGTCTAGAGCCATCCTCTTTGGAACCCCCTTTCAGGTAGTTGAAAGCAGCTATCAAATCCCTCCTCATTCTTCTCTTCCGCAGACTAAACAATCCCAGTTCCCTCTCCCCTAATCATTTTTGTTGCCCTCCACTGGACTCTCTCTCCAATTTTTCCACATCCTTCTTGTAGTGTGGGGCCCAAAACTGGACACAGTACTCCAGATGAGGCCACACCAATGTCGAATAGAGGGGAACAATCACGTCCCTCAATCTGCTGGCAATGTTTCTACTAATGCAGCCCAATATGCCATTGACCTTCTTGGCAACAAGGGCACACTGTTGACTCACATCCAGCTTCTCGTCCACTGTAACCCCTAGGTCCTTCTCTGCAGAACTGCTGCCTAGCCATTCAGTCCCTAGTCTGTAGCGGTGCGTGAGACACTTACAGTCCTAAGTGCAGGACTCTGTACTTGTCCTTGTTGAACCTCATCAGATTTTTTTTGGCCTAATCCTCTAATTTGTCTAGGTCCCTCTGTATCCTATCCCTACCCTCCAGCGTATCTACCTCTCCTCCCAATTTAGTGTCATCTGCAAAGAATGCTATTCATATTTTTACCCCACTGCACTGAGAAGTTAAAGGACATCTGATCTACTTCTCATGTTTTATTTAAAGAAAGAAAATGGGTATAGGAAATTTAGAAAAATCATACTATTATTGGATGATTTTTATACCATTTTTAAACTATTAGTTTTTCATAGGTCTAAGGATATGTGCTTTGTAAAGCACAAGAGTTTTACTTATATGTGTAAGCAGACCTTCTGAGAGCTACAAATATCATATCCTAAAAGAGAGACAAGAAGATGACCACAGTTACATACATGTCTTGCAGGACTTCATGGAGTAATGCCTTCGAAATTTTCAGGCTTTGTATCAGCTGGAGTTCTTTGAAGTGATGTGTCTCTCCTTGTGCAGCACAGGCTTAGATCTAAGAATTAATAAAGAAGGATGACTTGTGACCATAAAGCATTTGTGATTTTAGTTTGAAAAGTAATTACAGATTGTAGAGAGAATGTAAAATCTAAGGCAGAGGTGGTATTTTTAGGCACAACTGGTGCCTAACTCAATATTGCACCATTAGTTCTTGAGCAGATGTTTCCACTGAAATCCTTGAGAAATTCTGTTTAACAGCTCATGGTATAAAATGGCCTATAGTCATTCATAACACTGCAAAGTGAGTGAAAAGTATATATCAAATGCTACTACTGATCCGATGGAGTACTATGATTTGCTAACATTTTTACACCCATTTTGCACTGGTGTAAATGACTACACAAGACACTGAAAAAGAAAACAGGGTTTGCATCTTTATTTCTTAAAAATTCACCTGGGCTGCTTATTCCCTACTGAAAATAATTATTGCCTGTATGTAACACCAAAATCTGTTCCTCAGACTTAACGGAATTTAAAAGGCATATGGACCCTTCTGCACTGGGGGAATTTCAGCCAGAAGTAACACATTCCTTAGGCTTTTGGACTCTTTCAAAGTTCATAGCAGCATGGTGAGTATTTTGGACCTCTGATATTATGTATCCAAAAGCAATCAGTCCAGTAGTTGTTATGAAAGCATGCTCCATGCCTATTATGCAACCAGTCAGTAGCATTCTCCCTCAAAAATATTAACTTTAGTAAGCAACATTCTTGACTGTGGAAGGAAATATATATTTTCTTTTTAGCTTGCTTGTTTGTAGGGATAGAAATACAAGGAATACAAGTGTTGGGTCGAGCATATATTTACTGTGGCCCATGGTGAAATGGTTTAATATAAATAACTAATAAATTAAACTACATCTATTTGTTTGCAACATATGGTTCAGACCATATTTTTAAAGCCAGTATCAGGCTGTTTCTCCCTCTGGTTCCCTCGGCTCTGGAGGGTAGGGGATGTGAGTGTCTGGGCTGAGGAGGGGGCAGCAGCTGGACTCTGGGAGGGGCAGGATGTGAGTGTCTGGGCCGGGGGGGCAGAGAAACAGGATCTGGGTTGTTTTAGGGGTTTCCTTTACCCTCTACTCCTGGGGGAATTTTTGTGTGTGTCTTTATGATTACAGACATACTTGTTGACAGGTACTTTGAAATAAATTACCAAAATAATTGAAACTGGCATGATAATATAGTGTTATTGTGACAAATAGAATTCACAGAATTTTAAAATATTGTGCGCAGAATTTTTAATATTTTGGTGCAGAATTCCCCCAGGAGTAAAACACTTTATTAAGTATCATTGTTCTTTTTATTTATTAACTTACCTTTTGGCAAGAAGTAAAACACTGAAAGAAATAGAGATGACAAGACTGCATTCTATACTCCCCCCCCCCCCCCCCCGTGTGTATGTGTGCACAATCCCCTTTAGAGTTAATGGGAGTGTATATCTCACACTCCCATTAACTCTAAAGGGGATTGTGCACTTGCAAGATGTCAACCACAAACATACAAGGGGCCAATAACTTCAGTTAAGTAAAGGTTAAATACTTAAATTTAGCTAAGAGTACATCGAGAGATATTCATCCTCTATACATAAATCAGAGAATATGCAAAATGTGGATAAATTACTTTTTAAAATATATATAATATTTCGCAAGCTTGCTTATGTCTTTCTGAACTCAGAGGCCAGGTCATAAGTAGCTGTTTTCAGATTTCTGCTTAGATGAAACAATGGGCAAGTAATAATTTCCTTTAGTGTACAATTTAAACTGAATTTCTGCTAGCAAGTCTCATGTACTTAAAGCATTTTGAATCAACAAAAAAGAGGGACAACAAAAAAGATCAATAAATTGTAGATAGCCTCCCTGCTTCACAGTTACATTGCTCAGAAGATGAAACTAAATGAAAATATTTCAGTTCTCCTTGCATTCATTTGTTGTACATGAATAAGAAAATACTGCAATCACGTACAAATATATGGCCATCAACGGAAGCAAGCATTCCAGGACTGTATTCTTTCTTTTGATGAGCTCGGAAAGCAGACTGAAACAAATCCAGTTAAAGTATCTTGAAGCAAAGGAGAACTTTTTGGACTGCGTTAGTTTAAGCACTGTTCTGTAATATTCCAGGAAGGGAAAAAATGCAATTCTTCATTACTATTATTTTTGTCATTCTTCTCAACTTCAGTGTCCTTACTGGGTATCAGACAATAAGGCCCCGATCATGCAATGACATGTCTGCAGGCAAATTTCTGTGTGCAGGATAATTTCAATAAACTGTATACCTACTGTCAGGAAATGATTATTTGATCATATATTTCAGTGGGGCTGTAACTGGGCAAAGGATTCTCCCTGTGTGCCTTTCATTGTAGGATCAACCCTTAGACAGAATATGCTACTTTTAAATAAAAGTCTAACTATCCTTCAGTGAAGGGTCAGCAGGCAGACCAAAGAGACCCTTTTTCCATGAGATATCTTCATTTTCAAGTTAATACAACAGCAAATTTGGATTTAGGTTGAAAATACTGTTTACATTTAAGCCTCCTTAAAACTGGTGCGCCATCAGGAAACAAAATGTTTCTAGAGAACCTTGAGTCATCTTTAGCCACAAACAAGAACATAATTTAATGAGTTGGAAATCCTTCATCTGTATATTTGCAAGTTCTGAATATTAGGCCCTTAGAAATCAGTGGTGATATGTAATTAATTTGTTTGAGGTTTAAAACCATTTAGAGACAGTTCAATATTGCGTGAGTTGAGCTAGGGTCTCATGGGAGTTATAATTCTGGTGACAGCTGACAATACTCTCCAAAACAGTCCCTCAAAATTCTCTTTTTCATTCGCATCAGTTTTTCATGACCTGTGATCTTGCCTTAGTTTCTATAACTCATGAAAAAAACATCTCCACTTTATTTGTAACAAGATGTACCAAGATGCGTACAACCAACTTAAAGTTTACATTAGGGTTCCCTTGCCAATGAATACTGACTATGTGATACAAATATAGCAGCTGACAGTGTTATCCTTTTAAAGAATTTACAACTTTTTAGTAAAGTGAAAAGGAGTTGACATGCAGCTGAAGTAACAGAAACAGCTGCTTCTGCTATCATTAAATGTTAACTTTATATTCAATAGTAGAGAGCAGAAAGTTATCAGCACCAAAGGGATGGTGGGTGTGATTCTGCCTGTCTCTCAAATTAAACTTTCTATAATATGCTTTTTGCCTTTCCAGGGAAAAATAATATCCAACATCTCATTTTCTGCCATACCTCAGTGTCAACGATAATATTTTAATAGTTTGAAGAACAACTTTAACTTCATTAAATTGAAACTGGGCCAGCAACATATCACCATGCCATAACATTGTATGAGACTTTTATGAAACTTCATCACTCTACATCATAATGTAGTGATCTTTTTCAGTGATGTGTGTTGTATCACAGCATAACGTAGAGTCACAATGTCATGACGCAGATTAGCTCATCCTGTAAAATTAAACTCAAAAAAATCATTCCTCAGTTAATTAGTGCACTGTACATACAGTAATAGCTAAAACCAAGTAAGTTAAGACTGCAACTTTTGCCTTAACTCTGAAACGAGTCTTGTAGTATTAGTGATTTTATGCTGGTAATAACTCTTTCCGCGGATTATCTACAGTAAAAAATGTCATTGAATCAACATTAAGGTATATTCTGATGTTGTTGCGTGAAATTCACCCCCATGCAAAAGACCAAGGTAAGGCCTATGTGCTGTTGTGTCCGATTTAAATCCAGCCTTGAAGACTCAAATGTTGCGCTGGTCTTCTTCTGACCCTTCATGCATTATACCAGTCTATCAGTTTTATCAATATCAATGACAAGTAGAGCTAGGTGAAATTTTTCAAGTGGCATGGCCTCCCATATAACCAGTGGTACAGGCACTCCGCTGGAATGTGGGAATATTGGGTTTAATTATTCCTTCTGCGTGATGTGATGCAGGTATTTAAACTTGTGTTTCTCACATTGCAAAAGAATGCCCTAATCCCTGGGCTGTAGCGTAGTCTGGGATGGTCTCCCTCCGTGTCTCTTATTAAAGGTGTTCCATTTTGGTTGTTAGGGCAGTCATCTGGAAGGTAGGAGACCCAAATTAATGTCCCTGCTGCAATTACTATTTAATTATACACAGTGGAACAGTGTCCACAGGCGAGATTGAGAGAAACCTGGTCCAGAATATTGCCTAGCCTAGAGGCTAGAACACTCATATGAAAGATGGGAAACCCAAATTCAAATCTCCACTCTACATCAGGCAGAGGAAGGAATTGAACCCAAGTCTCTCGCATCTCAAGCGAGTGCCCTAAACACTGGGGTAAAGATTACAAAGGAGGCATCACCACAATCACTTCCTTCTCCTCCTCCAGATGAATTACATTTCTTTTTCAAATTTTCAGAGCTTCCAGTAAACTGAAAAATCAGTTATTCACCTAGATCTAAACAGGAGTAACACACTAGAACATAACCCAACTGTTTTCATTCTATAACATTTTGATATTTGAGAGACTGTATACAATGTGGTTTGCTAAGAATAAAATAGTATATGTTCTACACATATTCAAGTCATTCTTGAGGAAGTTGACTACCTCTTTCTCTCTTTGAACTCACAAGATGATGAATAAAATATCAGAAATTGTACAAAAATGACGGTTGCATAGTAGACCTTAAACAGGGAAGTTATCCTGGGATCAAAATTCACTTTTGAAATGATGCAAACATATCACTTCACAGAAGCTTAACTCATTGACTGTTCACTATAGCTGTTATTATATCAAAATACATAATCTTCTCTAAAACCTTGTACAATAGATTTCACTCTTACCCTACTCCCACAGACTAACCCCTCATAACTTTCCTTCAGGCATTCCAGATACTGTATCAGAGAAATGGGGCTTGAGAAACTTGTTTGGTCTTTAGAGTAACAGCCGTGTTGGTCTGTATTCGCAAAAAGAAAAGGAGTACTTGTGGCACCTTAGAGACTAACCAATTTATTTGAGCATAAGCTTTTGTGAGCTACAGCTCACGTCATCAGATGCATACTATGGAAAGTGTAGAAGATCTTATTATATACACACAAAGCATGAAAAAATACCTCCTCCCACCCCACTCTCCTGCTGGTAATAGCTTATCTAAAGTGATCACTCTCCTTACAATGTGTATGATAATCAAGTTGGGCCATTTCCAACACAAATCCAGGTTTTCTCACCCCCCCCACACACACAAACTCACTCTCCTGCTGGTAATAGTTTATCCAAAGTGACCACTCTCCTTACGTTGTGTATGATAATCAAGGTGGGCCATTTCCAGCACAAATCCAGGTTTTCTCACACACCCCCCGCACACACACACACACAAACTCACTCTCCTGCTGGTAATAGCTTATCCAAAGTGACCACTCTCCTTACGTTGTGTATGATAATCAAGGTGGGCCATTTCCAGCACAAATCCAGGGTTTAACAAGAACGTCTGGGGTGGAGTGGGGGTAGGAAAAAACAAGGGGAAATAGGCTACCTTGCATAATGAAAAAAGAAAAGGAGTATTTGTGGCACCTTAGAGACTAACCAATTTATTTGAGCATAAGCTTTTGTGAGCTACAGCTCACTTCATCGGATGTGTTCATCGGACATCCGATGAAGTGAGCTGTAGCTCACGAAAGCTTATGCTCAAATAAATTGGTTAGTCTCTAAGGTGCCACAAGTACTCCTTTTCTTTTTGCGAATACAGACTAACACGGCTGTTACTCTGAAACTTGCATAATGACTAAGCCACTCCCAGTCTCTATTCAAGCCTAAGTTAATTGTATCCAATTTGCAAATGAATTCCAATTCAGCAGTTTCTCGCTGGAGTCTGGATTTAAAGTTTTTTTGTTGTAATATAGCAACTTTCATGTCTGTAATCGCGTGACCAGAGAGATTGAAGTGTTCTCCGACTGGTTTATGAATGTTATAATTCTTGACATCTGATTTGTGTCCATTTACTCTTTTACGTAGAGACTGTCCAGTGTGACCAATATACATGGCAGAGGGGCATTGCTGGCACATGATGGCATATATCACATTGGTGGATGTGCAGGTGAACGAGCCTCTGATAGTGTGGCTGATGTTATTAGGCCCTGTGGTGGTGTCCCCCGAATAGATATGTGGGCACAGTTGGCAACGGGCTTTGTTGCAAGGATAGGTTCCTGGGTTAGTGGTTCTGTTGTGTGGTATATCGTTGCTGGTGAGTATTTGCTTCAGGTTATGGGGCTGTCAGTAGGCAAGGACTGGCCTGTCTCCCAAGATTTGTGAGAGTGTTGGGTCATCCTTCAGGATAGGTTGTAGATCCTTAATAATGTGTTGGATGGGTTTTAGTTGGGGGCTGAAGGTGAGGGCTAGTGGCGTTCTGTTATTTTCTTTGTTAGGCCTGTCCTGTAGTAGGTGACTTCTGGGAACTCTTCTATCAATCTTTTTCTTCACTTCCGCAGATGGGTATTGTAGTTGTAAGAATGCTTGATAGAGATCTTGTAGGTGTCTGTCTCTGTCTGAGGGGTTGGAGCAAATGCAATTGTATTGCAGAGCTTGGCTGTAGACGATGGATCGTGTGGTGTGGTCAGGGTGAAAGCTGGAGGCATGTAGGTAGGAATAGCGGTCAGTAGGTTTCCGGTATAGGGTGGTGTTTATGAGACCATCGTTTATTGGCACTGTAGTGTCCAGGAAGTGGATCTCTTGTGTGGACTGGACCAGGCTGAGGTTGATGGTGGGATGGAAATTGTTGAAATCATGGTGGAATTCCTCAAGGGCTTCTTTTCCGTTGGTCCAGATGATGAAGATGTCATCAATATAGCGCAAGTAGAGTAGGGGCGTTAGGGGACGAGAGCTGAGGAAGCGTTGTTCTAAATCAGCCATAAAAATGTTGGCATACTGTGGGGCCGTGCGGGTACCCATAGCAGTGCCGCTGATCTGAAGGTATACATTGTCCCCACATGTAAAATAGTTATGGATAAGGACAAAGTCACAAAGTTCAGCCACCAGGTTAGCCGTGACATTATCGGGGATAGTGTTCTTGACGGCTTGTAGTCCATCTTTGTGTGGAATGTTGGTGTGGAGGGCTTCTACATCATAGTGGCCAGGATGGTGTTATCAGGAAGATCACCGATGGATTGTAGTTTCCTCAGGAAGTCAGTGGTGTCTCGAAGGTAGCTGGGAGTGCTGGTGGCGTAGGGCCTGAGGAGGGAGTCTACATAGCCAGACAATCCTGCTGTCAGGGTGCCAATGCCTGAGATGATGGGGCACCCAGGATTTCCAGGTTTATGGATCTTGGGTAGTAGATAGAATATCCCAGGTCGGGGTTCCAGGGGTGTGTCTGTGCGGATTTGATATCACAGGGCCTAATAACATCAGCCACACTATCAGAGGCTCGTTCACCTGCACATCCACCAATGTGATATATGCCATCATGTGCCAGCAATGTCCCTCTTCCATGTACATTGGTCACACTGGACAGTCTCTACGTAAAAGAGTAAATGGACACAAATCAGATGTCAAGAATTATAACGTTCATAAACCAGTCGGAGAAAACTTCAATCTCTCTGGTCACGCGATTACAGACATGAAAGTCGCTATTTTACAACAAAAAAAAAGTTCAAATCCAGACTCCAGCGAGAAACTGCTGAATTGGAATTCATTTGCAAATTGGATACAATTAACTTAGGCTTGAATAGATACTGGGAGTGGCTTAGTCATTATGCAAGGTAGCCTATTTCCCCTTGTTTTTTCCTACCCCTCCCCCCCTCAGACATCCTTGTTAAACCCTGGATTTGTGCTGGAAATGGCCCACCTTGATTATCATACACAATGTAAGGAGAGTGGTCACTTTGGATAAGCTATTACCAGCAGGAGAGTGGGCTGGGTGGAGGTATTTTTTCATGCTTTGTGTGTATATAATAAGATCTTCTACACTTTCCACAGTATGCATCCGATGAAGTGAGCTGTAGCTCACAAAAGCTTATGCTCAAATGAATTGGTTAGTCTCTAAGGTGCCACAAGTACTCCTTTTCTTTTTGTTTGGTCTTTATGCTTCATCATCAAAGACTTAACACACTGATCCCAAAGCTTCCATACATTTGACATTGTTAAAACAAGAGTGAGAAAGCAGGTTAACGTCACAAGAAAATGACATGGGCAGTATAAACTGAAGGCATTAAAAGCATTGTCACACACCAAATATAGAAGCACTCTAATATAATTAGTGCACATTTTCTCCAGGTAAAATTCAGTTAATGTGCCATAGTTACAATCCACTGGTTCAACCTGAGATTCTGAAAGCTACTGTTGACCTGTCTGTGTCACTAATACTAACCTATCTCAGTTTTGCAGTGTAAATTATCTTTAGCTTGAAAAAAGAGAAGAAAAAGAAAAACAGCCTCATGAAACTTTTTCTAATGAACTAATGTCTAAGAGCCTGTTAATGTCACTAAACAATTGCTAATCTGGGTAATAGATATTTTGAGCCATATCATCCTTACAATGCAGTGGAATACTGGAATATCCACTGGATCAGATCCAGTGATGCTCATATTACAGTTGTACTGATTTCAATAAATTGTTCAGTGAGGGAGAGAGGAGGAGGAGGAGGAAGATGGAGGAAAGAAGAAAGGAGAGACATATCTTCTAGAAAGGCATCCAGTCATGTTCTGGTGATATTAAACAGTGGAGAATACATCACTTCCCTTAGTAGTTTGTTCCAGTGGTTTACAATCTAGTGAGATGTTAGGAATGAAGCATTTGCCCCCTGGATCAGTCCATTGGTTTGTCAAATACAATATACTGTCTTTACCAGCAGACAATAGCTGAAGCTTCAGTGAAGGTAAACCCCCATAATGCATCTTTCTCAGTTATACAGAGCTGTATTTGGGAAGTGGATGGGGGTTTTGTTTTGATCCTTGCAGCAACTATGTGAACTGCTGAACCAGGGAAATAAAGCTGGGGCAAGGGAACTTTGGGAAACACTCCTGGCATGCAATTTCTCAAGCAAGGAAGGGGCTTGACCCTGAAAGCCAATGAGCATGCTTGACTCCCACTAACTTCCGTGGGAGTTGAAGACACTGAGAACCCTTCAGGATTGTGTCCATTGATCAGGTTTTTAAAGGGGCAAAGTTAATGAAAGTCAAGGAGGAATTATAAAGTACGGGGGCAGGGGAAGACTGACATTTCAGAGAGACAGCATGAAAATGAACTCAGCTGATAAAAGTCTGCATAAAGCTAAGTAATAGTAGGACAACCTTGTAATAACCAGAGAAATCACTAGGGATGGAGGAAGTGGTATGTCATGCCATATTACCTCACAGAAATTGAATGTGACTATTAATATTTATTGTGAAATTGCATCTAGAGGTCTCAATCAGCACCTTAATGTGCAAGACCCTGTATACACATATGGTAAAAAGACATTCCTGACCCCCAGCAGCATACAAGTGAGAACCATGTTCTGCAATAGGGCTCTGCACGGACACAGCAGTCTAGCCATGCACTACATGTTTCAGAACCAGGGCTTAGTTATACAAGAGACATCATGCAGAGACAACAGATAAATATGAGGAACAGCAGAAGAACATTCACTCAAACAGGGACCATATACCTGAAACGTGCTTGGTATGAGACAAAAATATTAACTTTTGCAAATATATATTAATCCCTTTTTAACAATTATAACGACAATTTACATAGTAGAACAGAGACATGGGATATACTTATGCTTTCCAGACCAAGCTATAATATAATTCAAGATATAAGAAAGCTGTTTAGGGCAGCTGGAATATAATCTGAACAGAAATAAATCCATTAATCACAGTAAGTATGTCATTAAAACAGATTATTACAACAAGTGCCTCTGTCTATGTGAATTGCTCAGAAGGTTGATCTGAGGAAATTGTTTCACTTGTTACTGTTTCATCTGTTGCCTGAGTTGCTAAAAGCAGAGGTATTACAAGGAAATCATGAATAAATACATCTGAAGCTATTTGATTTGAAGATTGAAACTTTAAAAATGTCTGATTTTCTGGCAAGATGGTATATTTAATTACTTCTTTAATACTCAAAGTGCTGCTGCTTTTCCTGAATTGTTAAATTTCCTACTTTAGAATAGTATCTACATATACTGCAAATAAGGGGTAGATGTGTAACAGTAATTTATGTAAGCAGAGTCAGGATGAGCTCTACTCTGACATCTGGTGGTGAGTCATGATGGGTTATGGAAAAGAACTTCAGGGGCTGATCTCATTTGCTTAGGCACACCCACCTTGCCTAGCTGGTCACTTTGGCTGCTGAAGGATCCCCAATTTCTCTGTTATTGGGGCAGGAATAAACTGTTATTATCCTGATTATGTGAATTAAGGACAGTGGAACTGTTCTTGGCCTTTTGTTATGATGGAGGGACTCACCATCAACTAAGCAGCACTTCTAGCGAGGATCATGGGTTCCAAAACCCAGTGAATAGAGAGAAGCTGGGGACAGGCATTAATACTTGGTGTTATGGGCCTCCTGGTGAGGGCCTTACATGCTAATTACACTTCCTCCTCTCTCCACTGTGGCATATCAGAGTTAATTTTGATTCCATTGGGAGTCTAGTTACAGGCTGCTGGGTCAATGGTGCACCAGCACTGAGGCTCCCCTACTACAGGCTGAAATCACAAAAGAGCTAAACTTACTAAGAGCTGAAATCACTGAGTGTTGTGTTAAGTAGTGGGGGAGCCTGAAGATATATTGCAGAGCAGTTTGCAGGATGGCTGGCAGAGCAGAGCGGCTGGTGGAGCACAGCAGTTTTTCGGATGCCTGGAGCAGCTCATGGGGGCGGCTGGCAGAGCGGAGCGATTCGTGGGATGGCTGGTGAAGCGGAGCCCCATGGAGAGGTGGGGCAATCAGCTTTGGATCACGTAAGGTGCCCCTTAACCCCCGCTCATCTCTACCCAGGTTGAGAGGTAAAACTCTGCAGATAAACTTTTGAACTCAGGGACTGCCCTGACCAGGGACAGAGACTTTTGGGTTGTTGGACTTTTGGGACTTTGGGTGATTTTGGGTTGCTGGACTCAAGAACCAAAGGGAAAGGACACGCCCCAATTTGCTTGGGGTGGGGGTTTTGCTCCTGGGTTGAGTTATGAATCCTGTTGGTGGCGTTTCCCCAACATAATGCCACATTGTTTCTCTCTGTTATTAAAAGGCTTTTGCTACACTCAGACTCTGTGCTTGCAAGAGGGGAAGTATTGCCTCTTGGAGGCACCCAGCGGGGGTAGTATATATTTGTCCCAGGTCACTGGGTTGGGGCTTGAGCCGGTTTTGCATTGTGTTATTGGAATGGAACCTCTAGATACTGAACCCGGCCCTTGTTGCTGCCAACTCTGAAGGGCAGAAGGGTCACATTTACACTGGTTGTGATAATATCAACATTACCAAACAACATAGTAATATATTTCATTTGACAAGGGATAACCTAAGAATTCTTAGTTCCTGTTGGAATTCCTCAAATACCTATCTATGTATATAGATATAAAATTGATCTCACACACACACACAAACACACACAAAACATGCCATTCTTAAAATTGCAGCCCCGTTAGGTGGTGGATTCAGGACTAATGCCACAGCTTCAGCATTCTGTTGACATGGCAGAATCAGAGGGTATCAAGTTGGGCATTTAAGTCAGGTTAGGAAAATTATCTGATCCATCCATTTGCTTCTGTAGTGGGACAGCAGGGCAAATTCTGTGCAATTGCATTACTCAAGCCACCCTCCTTCCTGCACCTCAGTTTAACTGTTTGCTACATGCATAGGCCAGAGTTTTTAAAGAGTCAATCTCAGGGCCATGTTATTTACACCTTCAATTCAGGTCTTAACAACAACTCCCAGTCATTGCCAAAGATTGAAACACCCTCCAGTTACTTAGTATACAGAAACTCATGTTGCAAATAAATATAATATTAATAAATATAATATTTCAAAAACTATGTTATATATCTAAATAACATTTTAAACAAAGATACTAGATGATAGCCACTGATTGCAGGATACTAGTCTTTTATCCCTAGCCCAGTCAACATCCAGTCACTTAGAAAAGCTTGGTGAACAGACTTTGCAATGTGCCCTGAAAATCAACAAATATGGGTTCTGACTGACCAAAGTGGTGGAATGAGACTTAGGCTTCTAAGTGCCTAAGGGCCAGATTCTCAAAGGTGTTTAGGTACCAGGCCACAAAGCAAGAGATAATCTCTGCGCTGAAGAATTTACAATCTAAATTGATGGGGAGGGAAAATAGAGGCACAGAGCAGTGAATTGACTTGCCAAGATCACCCAGCAGATCACTAGCAGAATTATGAATGGAATCCAGGTCCCCTGACATTCCATTCAGTGTCCCCTATGCTACACCACTTTGCCCTGATTCATTTACTAATTTATAAGCTTCAGTGTAAGACTACCAGTTACTTGTTTCAGAGAAAATGGCTTGGCAGCCTGCCCATCTCTGTAAAGACATTAACCATTTCAAGCGATGGACCAAACACCTGCTTGACTTTGGTCACTAAGAGGGCCATAGATCCAAATCACAGGATAGGCTTATCCCTATCCGAACATATAGAACCCTCAGTCTCAATTCATCAGGATGCAGGAGCACATACATAGCTTAGTGCCTTGGAAGCACACTGAAGTCAAAGGGACTGAAGTTATATATTTACTTAGGTACCTTGCTGAATTGGTAATTTAGGGAGTAAGAGGAGGTTGCATCTGTCCCCTCCAGACACACATCTGCCACCACGTAGGCGGCCAATCTGGTTTACAACCAACTGATCTTGTCCACAAAGTGAATGGAATTTTTGCTGGCAGGAGAAAATATGCACCTAACTACTAGATCAGTGGCATTGATTGTTGATCACCTCTCACAGATTGCTCCAAATTTACTGATTGTGACCGAAGTGAAAACTTTTGGCCAAAAGATTTTTGTGGAGAAAAATGCAAGTTTGGTGACTGTGAAACATTTTGCAAATTCATGTGGATTTCACCAAATTGCTCATGTTGGAAGGAAAAAACAACAAAAACATTCTGAAAATTCATAAATGTTTCATTTCAAGATTTGCAGAATGAAAAATTTGATATTTAGGTTCAAAACTCTTCATTCTGAAACTTTCTTCCGTTTTATTTCAAACATTTAGAAATGTTAAAATGCTCAAAAATCAAAATAAAACATTTTTTGATTCAATTTGCCAAAAATCAAAAACATTGTCCTTTTTAGGTCAGCCTGAAATTTCCTCTACACACACCCCCACCCCCCCCCCCACCCCAAGAATTGCCAGCTATAACTGAGACAGAGTGGAGGGGCACAGCTGGACCCCAGCGAAGGGATGGTCCTCCGCTCAGCTTTCATAAACTTATACACAGAGGTATAAAGAGAGAACTACACCAGTGTTTCCCAAACTTGGGACATCGCTTGTTCAGGGAAAGCCCCTGGTGGGCCGGGTCAGTTTGTTTACCTGCCGCGTTTGCAGGTTTGGCCGATTTTGGCTCCCACTGGCCACGGTTCACCGCTCCAGGCCAATGGGGGCTGCGGGAAGTGGCGGCCGGTCCGTCCTGTGGCCTACGCCGCTTCCCGCAGCCCCCATTGGCCTGCAGCGGCGAACTGCGGCCAGTGGGAGCCGTGATCGGCCGAAACCAGCCCGGCCTGCCAGGGGCTTTCCCTGAACAAGCAGCATCCCAAGTTTGGGAAACACTGAACTACGCGATCTCTTTGGGATACAAAAAGAAGTGCCTGTGGGAAGGAAAGAGTTTGAACCCAGGATGAGATTTATGCTATAGTCACTCTCCATTGAAGGGGTTTACCTTTCTGGTTATACACATCAATCTTTGATGAAAATATTTACTTCCTATGTTTGCATTTTGTTTCTGCTTAATCAGTCCATCATCTTACTTATGTAAGTAGATATACTGTAACTTTTGATTTCTGTGTTCCCAGTTAGCCATTTAAAAATAAGGAATAAAACCAAACTGAATTCTTTAAGGGTCAATCTACCAGGGAGGTTACAGTTAATTTAATTTACTAGAGGACTGTGAATGACACTGATAATTTTTTTTTAAATTAATATAAAATTGTTAGTTAAGCAAACAGGCATCATAATATAACCATATACTGCACTGATACTCACATTCTAAGATGGAATCATGCCTTTAGGGATGATCAGCCCGTAAATGAAGAGAATGGGTATAATACTTTCTCTAATGGTACCTTGATGGTAAATGGTTGTGCCTAATCTAAAATTAGCATAGTACCCGTTTTATAATCAATTATAACAATGTCCCTTAATTAACATTAAATCTAGCTTCTTATTGGCCATTTAATATTAGGCATCATCTTAATTAACCATCTGTGTAAATCCATGGCAATAACTATCAATGTAAACAGCATTTTCCAAATCAACATTTTATCTAATACATTTGTTAAAAATCAGGACCAAAACATGTTTACGACATGACCTGAACTAACTTATCTTCAACTTGCTTCTGAATTGCTTCATTTCATTTTACTCATATTTTACCAGGCCTCACCTGACAATTGTCAAGCCTATTTTTAAGAAATAAACTTTTGGGCCTACTTACATTTCAGCATTTTTATATAAACATAAGCAAGAATCACCTCTATGCACTACAATACAAAGGATAGCTGATTACACATGCACGCGCATGCCCACTTACCTAGAGTTCATTAATTGTAAATTTAACATTTTGCATCTTTGATTGGACTAAAACAGCCTGTTGTGCTTCAGTTAATACAAGAAAAGCAGCTAAAAAATTTCCCCTGCCCACTGCAAGGTCATGTCTGTTTGAAGCCATTACACTCTGCCTTCAACTGTTTTAAAAGTCACAGTAAATATCTTATCATATGCTCCTCCATCCCAATGCTCAGATTCTGTGTATCTAGAAAAGATTGGCCTAATGGTAAGTATGCGGAAACATTCATTAAGTGCTAGCAAGGTGTTTTTTCATTGGCCAAAAATTTAAGAGCTTTTCTCTAGCCCTGCATATTTAATGAGAGAAGGACAGTATGAAATATACAAAACTACAGCCTGTATATTCATAATAGCAACAGGAGAAATGCTGGGCAGTGATTTAATTACTGTGGTGTTGACTGGTCTCATCAGGAGGACCTAAGGTCCTCTTGGTATTTTCATTGTCAACACAGATAAGGAATTCCATCAACTCTCATCAGTTAAGATTTCACCCTTGGCTTAAATTTACTTCTAACCCCATTATCATCCTTAACATTCTGCACTATAGGGGGTCTAAACCATTCATGCAGATTTAATTTATGGCCATTTAAACTGTGTCAGAAAGTTAATAAGTTAGGAATAATGCATGCATTTCTTACTGAGTTTAATCAGTGTCTGTTAATGTGTGTGTTATTTTTGCCTTTTTGTTATTTGTGCATTCTGATTTAGAATGAAGCTTTCACTGACTGCAAAGAAACTCACCTACCTCATCATATCTGAGAATAGAAACCTGACTAACTTCTATCTGAAATATATTTCCCCAATTTGGGGCATTTAATTTGGATTAATTCTGTCAAGATGCACAGTAATGGGTGGTAAGCAGACAGTTGACCAATAGACCCACAAACCTAGAGAGTTTGAATTTAAAATGGGAGTCCTTGAAATAGCCATTGTGCATATTTTACATCAGTAGACTTTCTAAACAGAATTTTAGCTGCATTGTATTTTACTTTGAGATACCTATCATGCAATGATGGATCGCCACCATAAAACACGGTTTATCACTTTCTCAGGGTGATCTGAAATTACTCTTTTGGAATCCTCTAGATGCCATTTACTAATGGACTTTTCTGGGAAGGGTCAGGTGGATGTTTGCAAATAAAAGCAAAGCACCCACCCATGAGTTTCCTTGAAAGATAGCCATGTTTTAAGTAGCCAGCATTATGTGCTGGTTTGTACCCCATTCAGTCCCACTGAACTTCAGTTGGGCAAATTCTGTCTTTCAGGTAAAGACACTGAAACCAATGGAAACTGCTCCTATGTGTCAGAAAACAAATTTTCACCACAATTTAATATTAATAATTAATTGGTTTTTAACTAACAGTACAACCAAAGGGATTAAGAGTGGCACTATAGATTTAAAAAGGTAGATACCAATTATTTATTAAGAAGTTACTTATTGATATTAAACCAGTTTAATAGCCAGTAATAAAGAAGGGCCCCAATCAAAACTGTAGAAAACATTACATGACCCACCAGAACATACCAAAGGTCTATCTAGCCTGGTATCCTGGCTCCAGGCCCATCCCTAGAGGGTATGGGACCCAGGGTGGAAGTGACAGATTCGCCTCTTCCAGGTCCGACTGCACTGGCCAATCACACTGGCCTGTGAGGCCCCCAAAGTGCAGGGCCTGGAGTTGGGGGCAGGGGCAGGGTGGAAGTGATGGATTCCGCTCTTCCAGGACCGACCATGCCGGCCAATCATGCAGGCCTGTGGGGCCCCACAAACTGCAGGGCTTGGAGAGGTCACCCCAGTTTGCCCTACCCAGGGGACAGCTCTGCCTGGCTCTGGCAAAGACCAATTCTTGATGTTTTGAAGAGAAGGAAAATTCTCATTAGTTACATGAACAACCTGAGGACCAGATTGTGCCTGCCATTAATATGTACACAACAGAGATGAAGGTTCCTCCCCCACTCTGAGCTCTAGGGTACAGATGTGGGGACCTGCATGAAAAACCTCCTAAGCTTATCTTTACCAGCTTAGGTCAAAACTTCCCCAAGGTACAAAATATTCCACCCGTTGTCCTTGGATTGGCCGCTACCACCACCAAACTAATACTGGTTACTGGGGAAGAGCTGTTTGGATGCGTCTTTCCCCCCAGAATACTTCCCAAAACCTTGCACCCCACTTCCTGGACAAGGTTTGGTAAAAAGCCTCACCAATTTGCCTAGGTGACTACAGACCCAGACCCTTGGATCTTAAGAACAGTGAACAATTCTCCCAACACTTGCACCCCCCCTTTCCTGGGAAATGTTGGATAAAAAGCCTCACCAATTTGAATAGGTGACCACAGACCCAAACCCTTGGATCTGAGAACAATGAACAAGCATTCAGTTTTCTTACAAGAAGACTTTTAATAAAAATAGAAGTAAATAGAAATAAAGAAATCCCCCCTGTAAAATCAGGATGGTAGATATCTTACAGGGTAATTAGATTCAAAAACATAGAGAACCCCTCTAGGCAAAACCTTAAGTTACAAAAAAGATACACAGACAGAAATAGTTATTCTATTCAGCACAATTCTTTTCTCAGCCATTTAAAGAAATCATAATCTAACACATGCCTAGCTAGATTACTTACTAAAAGTTCTAAGACTCCATTCCTGGTCTACCCCCGGCAGAAAACCAGCATAAGACAGACACACAGACCCTTTGTTTCTCTCCCTCCTCCCAGCTTTTGAAAGTATCTTGTCTCCTCATTGGTCATTTTGGTCAGGTGCCAGCGAGGTTACCTTTAGCTTCTTAACCCTTTACAGGTGAGAGGAGCTTTCCCCTGGCCAGGAGGGATTTCAAAGGGGTTTACCCTTCCCTTTATATTTATGACAAGGCCTGTGGGGCCCCACAAAGTGCAGGGCTTGGAGAGGTCACCCCAGTTTGCCCTACCCAGGGGACAGCTCTGCCTGGCTCTGGCAAAGACCAATTCTTGATGTTTTGAAGAGAAGGAAAATTCTCATTAGTTACATGAACAATCTGAGGACCAGATTGTGCCTGCCATTAATATGTACACAACAGAGATGAAAGAGCACAAGAAGCCTCTGACACACATGTGCCCCCTGCTCAAGGGTGGGGATCAGTTGAGCACAAGGATTGTGTGGAGCTAGCATCACTAGCCAGCCCAAAGAGGGCAGGGAAGGGATGGAGCCATGGAGAACTCAGGGTCTGGCCCTCCATTCTGGGATATGGCTTAGTATTGATGCAAAAGGAAGACAGCTGCTAATTGACTTAAGTTGTGAAGAACATTATCTTTGAAAATTCGTGGCAATCTGGGGATGTCCCAGATGATTGGGAAAAGGCAAATATAGTGCCCATATTTTAAAAGGGAAGAAAGAGAACCCGGGGAACTACAGACTAGTCAGCCTCACTTCAGTCCCTGGCAAAATCATGGAGCAGGTCCTCAAGGAATCCATTTTGAAGCACTTGGAGGAGAGGAAAGTGATCAGGAACAGTCAACATGGATTCACCAAGGGCAAGTCATGCCTGACCAACCTGATTGCCTTCTATGATGAGATAATTGGATATAGGGAAAGTGGGGGATGTGATATATCTTGACTTTAGCAAAGCTTTTTATACGCTCTCCTACAGTATTCTTTCCAGCAAGTTAAAGAAGTATGGATTGGATGAATGGACTACAAGGTTGATAGAAAGCTGGCTAGATTGTCGGGCTCAGTGGGTAGTGATCAATGGCTCAATGTCTAGTTGGCAGCCAGTATCATGCGGAGTGCCCCAGGGGTCGGTCCTGGGGCCGGTTTTGTTCAACATCTTTATTAATGATCTGGATGATGGGATGAACTGCACCCTCAGCAAATTTGCAGATGACACCAAGTTGTGGGGAGAGGTAGATACACTGGAGGGTAGGGATAGGGTCCAGAGTGACCTACACAAATTGGAGGATTGGACCAAAAGAAATCTGATGAGATTCATCAAGGACAAGTGCAGAGTTCTTCACTGAGCCCTGGTCTACACTAGGACTTTAGGTCGAATTTAGCAGCGTTAAATCGATGTAAACCTGCACCCGTCCACACAATGAAGCCCTTTATTTCGACTTAAAGGGCTCTTAAAATCGATTTCCTTACTCCACCCCTGACAAGTGGATTAGCACTTAAATCGACGTTGCCGGCTCGAATTTGGGGTACTGTGGACACAATTCGGCGCTATTGGCCTCCGGGAGCTATCTCAGAGTGCTCCATTGTGACCGCTCTGGACAACACTCTCAACTCAGATGCACTGGCCAGGTAGACAGGAAAAGAACCGCGAACTTTCGAATCTCATTTCCTGTTTGGCCAGCGTGGCAAGCTGCAGGTAACCATGCAGAGCTCATCAGCACAGGTGACCATGATGGAGTCCCAGAATCGCAAAAGAGCTCCAGCATGGACCGAACGGGAGGTACGGGATCTGATCGCTGTTTGGGGAGAGGAATCCGTGCTATCAGAACTCCGTTCCAGTTTTCGAAATGCCAAAACCTTTGTCAAAATCTCCCAGGGCATGAAGGACAGAGGCCATAACAGGGACCCGAAGCAGTGCCACGTGAAACTGAAGGAGCTGAGGCAAGCCTACCAGAAAACCAGAGAGGCGAACGGCCGCTCCGGGTCAGAGCCCCAAACATGCTGCTTCTATGATGAGCTGCATGCCATTTTAGGGGGTTCAGCCACCACTATCCCAGCCGTGTTGTTTGACTCCTTCAATGGAGATGGAGGCAAATACGGAAGCAGGTTTTGGGGACGAAGAAGAAGATGATGATGATGATGAGGTTGTAGATAGCTCACAGCAAGCAAGCGGAGAAACCAGTTTTCCCGACAGCCAGGAACAGTTTCTCACCCTGGACCTGGAGCCAGTACCCCCCGAACCCACCCAAGGCTGCCTCCTGGACCCAGCAGGCGGAGAAGGGACCTCTGGTGAGTGTACCTTTTAAAATACTATACATGGTTTAAAAGCAAGCATGTGAAAGGATACTTTGCCCTGGCATTCGCGGTTCTCCTAGATGTAGTCCTAAAGCCTTTGCAAAAGGTTTCTGGGGAGGGCAGCCTTATTGCGTCCTTCATGGTAGGACACTTTACCACTCCAGGCCAGTAACATGTACTCGGGAATCATTGTAGAACAAAGCATTGCAGTGTATGTTTGCTGGCATTCAAACAACATCCGTTCTTTATCTCTCTGTGTTATCCTCAGGAGAGTGAGATATAATTCATGGTCACCTGGTTGAAATAGAGTGCTTTTCTTCAGGGGACACTCAGAGGAGCCCATTCCTGCTGGGCTGTTTGCCTGTGGCTGAACAGAAATGTTCCCCACTGTTAGCCACAGGGAGGGGGGAAGGTTGAGGGGGTAGTCACGCGGTGGGGGGAGGCAAAATGCGACCTTGTAACGAAAGCACATGTGC
The DNA here is from genome assembly GCF_965152235.1 of Eretmochelys imbricata. Lineage (NCBI taxonomy): Eukaryota > Metazoa > Chordata > Testudines > Cheloniidae > Eretmochelys > Eretmochelys imbricata. The sequence continues at coordinate 25,484,344 of NC_135579.1, forward strand.
TATGTATGTAATGTTAACAGCAAGGTTTACCCTGAAAGAGTGTAGCCACTGTTTTATAAAATGTGTCTTTTTAAATATCGCTGTCCCTTTTTTTTTCTCCACCAGCTGCATGTTTTTCAATTATCACAGGATCTTCTCCTTCCCAGAGGCTAGTGAAGCTTAGAAAGAAAAAAAAATGCACTCACGATGAAATGTTCTCCGAGCTCATGCTGTCCTCCCGCACTGACAGAGCACAGACGAATGCGTGGAGGCAAATAATGTCAGAGTGCAGGAAAGCACAAAATGACCGGGAGGAGAGGTGGTGGGCTGAAGAGAGTAAGTGGCGGGCTGAAGACAGGGCTGAAGCTCAAATGTGGTGGCAGCGTGATGAGAGGAGGCAGGATTCAATGCTGAGGCTGCTGCAGGACCAAACCAGTATGCTCCAGTGTATGGTTGAGCTGCAGCAAAGGCAGCTGGAGCACAGACTGCCACTGCAGCCCCTCTGTAACCAACCACCCTCCTCCCCAAGTTCCATAGCCTCCACACCCAGACACCCAAGAACGCGGTGGGGGGGCCTCCGGCCAACCAGCCACTCCACCACAGAGGATTGCCCAAAAAAAAGAAGGCTGTCATTCAATAAATTTTAAAGTTGTAAACTTTTAAAGTGCTGTGTGGCATTTTCCTTCCCTCCTCCACCACCCCTCCTGGGCTACCTTGGTAGTCATCCCCCTATTTGTGTGATGAATGAATAAAGAATGCATGAATGTGAAGCAACAATGACTTTATTGCCTCTGCAAGCGGTGATTGAAGGGAGGAGGGGCGGGTGGTTAGCTTACAGGGAAGTAGAGTGAACCAAGGGGTGGGGGGTTTCATCAAGGAGAAACAAACAGAACTTTCACACCGTAGCCTGGCCAGTCATGAAACTGGTTTTCAAAGCTTCTCTGATGCGTACCGCGCCCTCCTGTGCTCTTCTAACCGCCCTGGTGTCTGGCTGCGCGTAACCAGCAGCCAGGCGATTTGCCTCAACCTCCCACACCGCCATAAACGTCTCCCCCTTACTCTCACAGATATTGTGGAGCACACAGCAAGCAGTAATAACAGTGGGAATATTGGTTTCGCTGAGATCTAAGCGGGTCAGTAAAATGCGCCAGCGTGCCTTTAAACGTCCAAATGCACATTCTACCACCATTCTGCACTTTCTCAGCCTGTAGTTGAACAGCTCCTGACTACTGTCCAGGCTGCCTGTGTATGGCTTCATGAGCCATGGCATTAAGGGGTACGCTGGGTCCCCAAGGATACATACAGGCATTTCAACATCCCCAACAGTTATTTTCTGGTCTGGGAATAAAGTCCCTTCCTGCAGCTTTTGAAACAGACCAGAGTTCCTGAAGATGCGAGCATCATGTACCTTTCCCGGCCATCCCACGTTGATGTTGGTGAAACGTCCCTTGTGATCCACCAGAGCTTGCAGCACTATCGAAAAGTACCCCTTGCGGTTTATGTACTCGGCGGCTTGGTGCTCCGGTGCCAAGATAGGGATATGGGTTCCGTCTATGGCCCCACCAAAGTTAGGGAATCCCATTTCAGCAAAGCCATCCACTATGACCTGCACATTTCCCAGGGTCACTATCCTTGATATCAGCAGATCTTTGATTGCGTGGGCTACTTGCATCACAGCAGCCCCCACAGTAGATTTGCCCACTCCAAATTGATTCCCAACTGACCGGTAGCTGTCTGGCGTTGCAAGCTTCCACAGGGCTATCGCCACTCGCTTCTCAACTGTGAGGGCTGCTCTCATCTTGGTATTCATGTGCCTCAGGGCAGGGGAAAGCAAGTCACAAAGTTCCATGAAAGTGCCCTTATGCATGCGAAAGTTTCGCAGCCACTGGGAATCGTCCCAGACCTGCAACACTATGTGGTCCCACCAGTCTGTGCTTGTTTCCCGAGCCCAGAATCGGCGTTCCACAGCATGAACCTGCCCCATTAGCACCATGATGCATGCATTGGCAGGGCCCATGCTTTCAGAGAAATCTGTGTCCATGTCCTGATCACTCACGTGACCGCGCTGACGTCACCTCCTCGCCTGGTATCGCTTTGCCAGGTTCTGGTGCTGCATATACTGCTGGATAATGCGTGTGGTGTTTAATGTGCTCCTAATTGCCAAAGTGAGCTGAGCGGCCTCCATGCTTGCCTTGGTATGGCGTCCGCACAGAAAAAAGGCGCGGAACGATTGTCTGCCGTTGCTCTGACGGAGGGAGGGGCGACTGACAACACGGCTTACAGGGTTGGCTTCAGGGAGCTAAAATGAACAAAGGGGGTGTCTTTACATCAAGGAGTATTTCAGGCAGGACTTCACGGAGGGTTCCAATAGGAAATGGTGCACCTGAGTTATCGTTCTTATTGGAACAGGAAGGTTAGCCTGGCCTCTGATTGATACATGGCTAGATTTATCTCGCTGCACCTTCTCTGTGAGTGACTGCAGTGTGACCTAGAAGAATGAGTCCCCTAGATGGGGGAGGGCGGGAAGCAAATGAATACAGAACAAATCTGGTCTATTTCTTGTTTTGATCCACTCCATCTATCTTTTACATCTTTGGCTGGCAGCAGACGGTGCAGAAGGACTGCATGCCATCCTCATCTCTTGCCTGCCTGGCAGAAGATGGTACAATACGACTGCTAGCAATCCTCATCTCCTGCCTGCCTGGCAGAAGATGGTACAGTACGACTGCTAGCAGTCCGTATCGCCTGCCCGCTCACCATAAGACGGTTCAATAGGACTGACTGCAGGACTAAAGAGAATGACCTGGTCAAGTCACTCCAAATTTAGTCCCTGCGCCCATGTCTGTCCAGGCGCTCCCAGCCGACGTGGCCAGGAGCACCTCGGACATGACGATGATGGCTATCAGTCGTACTGTACCGTCTGCTGCCACAAGGCAAGGAGTTGCTGCTACTGTGTAGCAATGCCGTACCGCATCTGCCAGCACCCAGGAGTCATAGGGTGACGGTTACCTGAGCGGGCTCCATGCTTGCCGTGGTATGGCGTCTGCACAGGTAACTCAGGAAAAAAGGCGCAAAACGATTGTCTGCCCTTGCTTTCACGGAGGGAGGGAGGGAACGGGGGCCTGACGATATGTACCCAGAACCACCCGCGACAATGTTTTAGCCCCATCAGGCATTGGGATCTCAACCCAGAATTCCAATGGGCAGCGGAGACTGCGGGAACTGTGGGATAGCTACCCACAGTGCAACGCTCTGGAAGTCGACTCTAGCCTCGGTACTGTGGAAGTGCTCCGCCGAGTTAATGCACTTAATGCACTTAGAGCATTTTCTGTGGGGACACACACACTCGAATATATAAAACAGATTTCTAAAAAACTGACTTCTATAAATTCGACCTTATTCCGTAGTGTAGACATACCCTGAGGAAGGAAGAATCCCATGCACCGCTACAGGCTGGAAACCGACTGGCTAAGCAGCAGTTCTGCAGAAAAGGACCTGCAGATTACAGTGGACGAGAAGCTGGATATAAGTAGCAGTGTGCCCTTGTAGCCAAGAAGGCCAATGGTATATTGGGCTATAGTGATAGCATTACCAGAAGATTGAGGGAAGTCATTATTCCCCTCTATTCAGCACTGGTGAGGCCACACCTGGAATACTGCATCCAGTTTTGATCCCCCCACTACAGAAGGGATGTGGACAAATTGGAGAGAGACCAGCGGAGGGCAATGAAAATAATTAGGGGGCTGGGGCACATGACTTATGAGGAGAGGCTGAGGGAACTGGGGTTATTTAGTCTTCAGAAGAGAAGAGTGAGGGGGGATTTGATAGCAGCCTTCAACTACCCGAAAGGGGGTTCCAACAAGGATGGAGCTAGGCTGTTCTCAGTGGTGGCACATGACAGAACAAGAAGCAATGGTCTCAAGTTGCAGTGTGGGAGGTCTAGGTTGGATATTAGGAAACACTATTTCACTAGGAGGGTGGTGAAGCACTGCAATGGCTTACCTAGTGAGGTGGTGGAATCTCCATCCTTAGAGGTTCTTAAGGCCCGGCTTGACAAAGGTCTCACTGGGATGATTTAGTTGGTGTTGGTCCTGCTTTAAGCAGCGGGTTGGACTAGATGATCTCCTGAGGTCCCTTCCATCCCTGATATTCTATGATTCTAAGAACCACAGAAGGGAGTTTTTAAAAATCGACATGGAAAAGGAAGAGAGTCTAATGCCTTCCACATTCTGAAGAGTAAGTACAGTCATTTCTTTATTGGACCTGATTCTCCTCTCACACCAGTGTAAATCAAGAGTGACTGCTTGGAAGATAATGGAGCTACATCAGATTCATACCAATGTAAGAAGAGAAGCAGGTCACGGTCTGTAGGTATTTAAAAAACATCTTCCTTCTATGGCAATCCCACTAACAGTTGCTCTGACTCATCAGTCCCACAAGAAAGTAATATAAATAGATTTTTAAATGCAACCTTTTGTGCCAGCAGACGTCAAAAATGTCATTGCCGGCAAACAAATGAATAACAAAAAATCCTACTTCCTAGCAGCCCAAGGGACTTAACTGGGTTCTTACAATAAAGTTAGAGCATAAAAGAAGAGGCCTGCAGACATGTCAAGCCATAGTCACATTTCAGGTTTAATTTTATTTTAGAAATTCAAGGGTTGTGGGGTGAATTGCTCTTTACCTTCAGAGCAAGAAGTTTGCCACTCCCTTTGTAGCACTAGGGTAGTAACCTTTACTGTTTTTGTAGGTGGACTGTTTTTTATTTTACAAGGAGCAACAGAGTCACAGAAGAGAATGCTAGAAACTCTCAAAGACTATTGCAGTATAGTCCTTACAGAAGCAATAATGTTATCCACAATGAAGACCTGTCAAAACATATTTTGGGCTACCTTCATATGAGGTCCTGAGCACCCTTTCAGTTGCCAAGACAGTGAATGGCAGTTATTCAGGCAATGAGTATGTCATCTAAGATACTTGTCACTTTTCAGGATTAAGTCCCTAGTAAGGATCAGCATGACTTCTGCTGGACTCTGTCTCGTTTGACTGGCGGTTTAAAGGTTAACGTAAGACTCCTGGATCCAAATTTGCACCCATCCCTCAAAATTGTGTAGAATTCTGTCCCAAATCCAAATTCAGATTTCATTTCTGGTATCTTCCTCTGCAATGGATCAAACAAAACCCCTGGCTCAAAACACCCTTGAGGAGTTAAAAATGTAGATCTTAAATCTATGGTTCATGCTTATTTATCTTAGTGATGTGGTGTCCACTAAAATATAGCCTGACACTACATAAAACATATTTCACTTCTAAGACAAAACTAAACCCAGGATTCTGGCAGTGAAATTTAAGCATATGAAATCACTGTACCAATCAGTTCTTTCAGCTGTTGATTGAAACATTAGACCAACTTTCCAAAGGGACCTCCACAAAGTGTCCAAATCTGCAAGCCTAAACCTGCACACCCCTTTTCTTGCACATGAATAATCAGAGATGGGGTGTGCATCCTGTGGGACAAATCCTGACTTTGACTAACAGTTTGTCTGAGTAAGAACATCAAGATTTGTCTGTACTGGCTAAAACAAACCAGATAGCTCCCACCCACATCTTTCCATGTGCAAAATCTTGATATCCCAAAACCCATCAGAGCAATTGTAGGGCTGCTGATTTGGAGGTTGCATCTGAAATTGTGGCCCATTGTGTTCCTAAATTATCCACCTCCAGCCATCTCAATTTACTTCACTTATTAGTTAGTCACAAACAATGTGCTTTTACTACAACTCCATGATTCAAGTCATCTCCATTTCCTACCCCCAGGAATATAAGGGGTGTCCATTAACCTGCAATTAGAGTCCATATTTTGAAACCAGCTCCAAACTGCCTGAGGGAACAATCCCATGTACCTTACAGTCATTCCAGAGAGTACTACATGCAAGATAACATTTTCAAAAGCACCTATGTGATTTAGGAACTTTCAAATCAATGGGAGTTAAGCACTTAATCTGCTTAGACACTTTTAAAAATCCAACTAAACATTATCTTCAGGTACCTAAATACCTTTGAGAATTTGGCACTTAGGCACTTAGAAGCCTAAGTCTCATTGACTTTCAACAGAAGTTAGATACTTTTGAAAATTTAATGTGTATTACATCAGGGAAATTACATAAAAATGGTCTAAATGTTCCAAAACTTTGAGTTTTCAAATAACATTTTTTTACAGAAAATTCAACTTTGATGGGGAAAAAATTGAAAAAAAAAAGTCATTGACATTTTTGACTAGCTATAATCAGTTCTTTGACAACTGAAAATGTATCAAAATTTTGACACTAAAGGCAGAATTTTTTTTTTAAATCCTGTGATTTTTTTTTATGTACTGAGTTCTTAATCAGTTCTAGAACTGAGTTATTCATTACCTTATGCTTATGCTCAAATAAATTGGTTAGTCTCTAAGGTGCCACAAGTACTCCTATTCATTATCTAGTTTTCATTTCGTTTTATGGTCCATTTAATAACGGGTCTGCAGTTTTCAAATTGTCATGTACAGCTGGTCTCAAGGTCCTTTTATATCAGTGGCCCTAGCTGCCATTGAGTTGGACGAGGCATTCACAGATCAGTTTTTTAATGGTTTTCACCGCACTTCTTAAAACAACTGGCTGCTGCTGTATGTGCATATGAAGTGATCAACAGGGTAATGATCATTAAAACATCAGGCTGAAAAGATTATTCTATTTTAAGCTAACTACTTATTTGTACATAGCTTAATGTGTTCAACAACCCAAAACACTCTTTAATGTGATAAAGAATTCCACTTACAAAAGAAAGCAGAGCTACCTGGTAAGTAACTGTGCCAGATATCTACTAATGCTAAGAAAGGAAAGGAAATCCTTTAACAATTGCGGGAGGGAGAAAAAAAGGCTGCTTTTATTGATGTTTTTTTTAAATAAAATATAGATGGTTAAAGATACTACATAAAACTAAAAGTTACAGATACGTACAAATGGACAGTAACTGCAGCTCCTAGCAAAGCACTTACACAAACAAATTGATTTCACTCAAAGAACGGTGGGCTTTGAAAAGAATAGCAATGTAAAAAAAAGCAAGAGAATGAAATGGAGAGACACACAGGCAGGCAGACAAGAAAGAAAGAAGAAGAAAAGCTACAAAGCAAAGAATCTAAAATGAAAAAATGAAATAAAGCATTTCAGTGAACAGTTGCATTTTCATGTTTTCTTGCAGCCAGTTTTCCTGTAAGCAGTACAGTAACCTAGGTTCTAAGGGTGCATGACTAGAATCTATCGAACAGTGCAGCTGTCAGAGCCACCTGCGTATCTCTGGCACCACTCTAGTCTTGGAAGTCTCAAAAGTAAGCCAGTGTGACTTTAGGGTGCTGCACTGTCAATTTTAATTTGTGTTTGTCCAAAATAATTTAATATAATCTCAGGTGATTGGCAGCTGCCATGAATGACTGCCTGGAAGCCAGATTGTAGGGGTTGATCATAATTTCTCCAAGTCATATTCCCTTGGCAAGGACTGTAATGTCAGTGTGTCCTTGCCTTCTACTTAGACGCCTAAGATAACCATCCATATCTTGCTGTATGCGTAGTGCAATCAGCATGCTGACTGCTAATGCCAAAATTAAGTGGCCACTAAAGTCAATTGCTTTGGGGGTGGGGGAAATAGGTCTAACAGAGATATTGGGGAGAGGGAGAGAAAAGAAAGAGAGATTAGAGACTTCCAACTAGTGACAACTTGAAGATAACTTCAAACAGTTCAAATAAACACTGACAAGTTCAGATGCTTATCCTGACATTTCCAAATATTCTTGGTGTTAAAACTGAACTGGAAATTGGGTTGGTTTTTAGTTTATCTGATCTTATTCACTTTTCCCCACTTCCTGTTGACTGATTCAGAGAATGACCATAGTGAGAATTAGGTCACAGGGGGCCAGCTCCCTGATATACCAACATGGTCCATATTGCCCCAGACACAGGAAATGTCACTAATGATTTGTTTCCTTGGTAGCACTTCTGCGTGTAAAATATATATTGGTTTAATAGTCCACACAGATCTCTTCTTGAGGTGAGAAGTGACAACGTGAAAGTTCCCTTTTGTGCGACAGCTTTAGATTATGAAAATTAAAAGACAACTCTCTGCACAGCTATCATTAATTATGCATTGAGGTGCCTATGGTCTGAGCTGGTTTTCCATTTTAATGGTTTGAGCAGTCACTTGAAAGGGGAAAATCATAATCCTGGAGAGACCTTCCTGGCTCATGTGACAAAGCACAAAGGAGAGAAGAGCTCCTTGTTCCTGAATTGTATTATTCAAAATGGGACCGAAAATGTGCCCTTGCTCTAACCTCCCCTTTCATCCCCTTGCTTGACTGACTCAAATCTTGTGTGTGGATCTGGTGCAGAGCACAGCCTCTGCTCTCCAGATATTCGCTCCTGTGAGCAAGTAGGCAAGGAGAGGGCAGAGAGGGGTAAGGTATGGCTGTAACCTTGGCTCCGCTTCTACCCTGTAACTCGCAGGCCAGGCATGAGGTGAAAACTAGGCTGCACCCTCTCCAGTGACTTACTTTCCCACTCAGGAGCAAGAGGGGAACAGGGGAGGAATTATGACTGAGTCAAGGAACTGCAAGTCACAGTTTCTTCTCTCAGCTGACCCTTGGCTGAAATCGCTTTGTGCTGCCCCCTACTCAGAGTTGAACCTAATGGCTCCATCTAGTTATAACTGTAAGCCTAATATTGCAAGGTGCTAACCACCTCCTGAGAGATACTGAGTGCCCTCCAATTCCCACCAAAGTCAATGGAAGATGAAGAAACTCAGCACACTGTAGGGTTTAGCCTTAGTACTACCAAGTTTTCTTGAGGATATATTGTGATGCTTTACAGGTTGATAACTGGAATCTTTAATAAATATATAACCTATTTCCCTCTACACTGGGTGCTTTACACTGGGTGCTGGGTATTTTATTGGTAGCTTAGGTGATGCACATTCCAATGCCCTGCTTTACAGGACATGTAACCAAAGCATTTTCCCTCGATGAATGCATTAATCTGCCTTGAAAATACTATATTTCTGAATTAAATTAAACCTAACAAAGTGTTCTTGTTCTCTCCACACTTTACTTTGGGGCCTTACTGCATGAGGTTGATATACCTGCAGTAATCATTATGACAATGAGAACAGAAAATACTGTACAAGAGAAACACTTGAAAAATGTTTTTCATAATATGTGACCTTCCAAACTTTACCCTAAATAGCCATTACTATACTTTCTACTAGAGATATATATTCACTCACATCTTGTGTGATTAAGGTATACTGGAGCAAATGACCTTACCTGCATACATTCAGATACCCCGATTGTTACAGACCATCAAAGGCTGAAAAAAACAAAGCCTGATTTAAAGAGCATTCAGTGTTTGAGAGGAATGTTTTACATCTGTCACCTGGGTACATCAGGGTCAAGCTAAAGACCTCAAGTTACAAGGAGGATGCTGTGGAGAATGGAAATCCGATGAAGTGAGCTGTAGCTCACGAAAGCTTACGCTCAAATAAATTGGTTAGTCTCTAAGGTGCCACTAGTACTCCTTTCCTTTTTGTGAATACAGACTAACACAGCTGCTACTCTGAAACCTGTCATTAGATGCTTGGTAGAAGAAGAGAGGCTGTTATAAAAGTGAAGTTCAGTTTAGACAGAAATGATATGGATAATTTTCAATGGGGTTATTTTAAAAAATAATCTTGCACTTTTTCCTTGTTAGTGAGGTTCTTCCCTTTATGCCATTTGGTGGCACAGGCTAATGATAATCCATCTGCCTATGAGAACAAGATCTCACAGCTCGAAACAGGGAAATTAAAGCTAGAATCCATGGTCAATTGTACTAGTACAACCCAAGGATCTTGAATGGAGGTGCACAGGAATAATTGAGGAGCAGTTCAAGTCAAGAGGTTTAGTTCAGCCTTTGATAGACATAAGGTATATCTACACTGGAATAAAAGACCTGCGGCACAGCCATAGCTGACCCAGGTCAGCTGGCTCGGTCTTGGGCTGTAGGGCTAAAAATTTCTGTATAGATGTTTGAGCTATGGCTGGAGTCCAAGCTCTGGGACCCTGTGATGGGAGAGAGTCCCAGAGCCCGGACTTCTGCCTGATTTTAAATATCTACACAACAATTTTACAGCCCCAGAGCCCCAAGTCAGCTGACCCAAGCCAGCCGTGGGTGTTTAATTGCTTTTTTGACATGGCCATAAGTAGCAGACACTAACTTCAGATCCGGAGGCAAACATCATCTGAAAGATTGCACAGAGTAGTGTCCCCTAACATCATGAGGGATCAATAGGTCAGTACAGACCTGGAGTGAAAAGTGCCACCTGCTGAAAAACCAATACAATTTCCACAGAATTAATATGAAAGAAAATGAACAATTATCTTTTCTTTTGTGGTCTGTGCAAGCCTGTGGCAGGATGGACTTGGTCTAGAGGCTCCCTGCTGGAGGCTTCATGGCCCTGCATCATCCTGCCCCAGAATAGAGTGGAGAGCGGTCCTCCAGACAGCCTAGAGTGGCTGCAAAGGAGTGGCCAATCAGAAGGGCTGATGGAGCAGCCAATCTGGGGCCAGAAGGGCCCTATATAAGACAAGCAGCAGAACAAAGAAGTGCAGTTGCTGTGTGGAGCTTGATGAGGGAGGACTGGGTGCCTGGCTGGCTAGATGAGCAGCTCACTGCAGAGAACTCACCAGGCAGAACTGAGCCCAGGGAAGGCTGCCAAAGACAGGTGCCTGGCTGGATGGATAGACAGAGTAGTGGCAGGACCATGAAAAGGTCAGTGCGGGCAGGCTGAGCCCAGGGGACTAAGCCCAGGATCTGGCCAGACCAGGCTAAGGTACCAAAATGGGCCCTGCTGGTCTGGTTCCATATTGAGCCCAGGAAGGGCTGATGAAAAGGGCACAGAGATGGGCCCCAGCTGGATGGTTGAAGAAGACAGTGCCTCAGGGAAGAAGTCTTAGAGATATGGCCCCATACCAGGGCCGAGAAAGAACTTGCACTGTATACCCCGGAAGTGGGGAAAGTGTGCTCGGCTGGAGAGCTGAGCTGCTGAAGACCAGCTGAGAGAACAATCGTGCCACCGTGATATAAGAACTAAAACCAAAAGCAGGCTCACACCCAACAAACCAAAGGGGGTTGCCTATGAGAGGTGGGTTGCCCCCCCACATGAAAAGAACTGTGTTTGCAGGTATATCAGCCAGATAAAAGGAGTGCCCATGAGAGGGGAGGTTCTCTGTTACAGAGTCATAAATGTTCATCCCAGATTTTTTAAATTATTCAGAAATCATTTGAATAAGTAGGGACTTCTGCAATATTAGATCACGAAGTATCACCTATACTCATATCTGGTTTAGGTACCCTTTTAGGTGGGAAACTTAGAACTCTAAGGAATCTCCTCATTAGACATTGGTCCAAATTAAAACCCAGGATCTGAACACTGAATGACTTTGGGTACATTTGGATATGGATCCTGAACTGAACTTTGTAGTAGATTTCCCCCTGCCCCCATCCTCTGTTGAACCAAGAATCCCAGGCTTTAAAGAGTTTCAGATCCGGACCTGAACTACATATATTTGGCTTCTCTCCACTCACAATCCACCTCTAAAAACTTCAATATGTATAGATTCATAGTCTTTCCATATTTAAAGATAAAATAAGTCACTTAAAGATTAAGGCTAATTTTTACATACACATGTCAAACACTGAAGGGGTTTTATATATGCTCTGTATTTGAGAGGAAAAAAAGAGGTTGTTGTCCTGCCATGAGGGGACTGGACTAGATGACCTCTAAGTCCCTTCCAGTCCTACAATTCTATGATGCATATTATATGATAGCAGTCTTTCCATTCCACTTGTATCTCAGGAAGATGTTAATCGGAGGTCCAAAAATCTTGCCACCAAGACTTTTAAAGGAGCTGGCTAAGGATCTCACTGGACTGTTAATATTGATTTTCAATAAGTTTTAGAACGCTGGGGAAGTTCCAGAAGACTGGAAGAAAGCTAATATTGAATCAATATTTAAATCATAGACCTGTCAGTCTGACATTGATCCCAAGCAGGATAATGGAGTGGCCGATATGGGACTTCATTAATAAAGAATTATAGGAGGGTAATATTAATGCTATTCAACATAGGTTTGGAAAATAGATCATCTCAAACTAATTTGCTATTTTCTAAAAGTTTACAAGTTTGGTTGATAAAGGTATTAGTGTTGACCTAATATACTTAGACTTGTGTAAGGCATTTGATTTGGTACCAGATGGCATTTTGAATAAAAAAGCTTATCATGAAATAAAATTAACATGGAACACATTAAATACGTTAAAAATTAGCTAATTGATACATTGAGACTTAACTGTAAAATGGGGAATTGTCATCAAGAGGGCGTGTTTCCAGTGGGAACACTGTTGTTCCTAATGTATTTTAAAAACTCCTTATTATCCTTCACTCTGCTGGCAATTAATTTTTCCTTGTATCCCTTTGCTTCACTTATCAATTTTTACATTCCCTAACTTCTGATTTATATTCACTACTATCAGTGTCACCCTTTCTTCCATTTGTTATAAATTTTAATTATTTTTATAGCTGCTCTCACTTCCCCTATAAAGCAGGTTGTTGGTTTTTTAACCAATAGGGACTTCTTCCTCATTGTGGCTTTTGGGGCATCTAGTACAGTGCTTTTAAACAATTCCAAATCATCATTTTTTCTGATTAAATTCTTCTCCCATCTGAGTTGGCTTATAATTGTTTTCAACTTTGTGAAATTGGCCCAATTACTCGTCTGGACTTTATTCTGCTTGCACATTATAAATGTGATAAAGTCATGATCATTTGTATCTAAGCCACCATTAATTTCAGTTCTGTAATCAGTTCTTCTTTTTCTGTTAAGGCCTGGTTTAATAAAGAATTTCTCTGTGTTGGCTGCAGCACTGAGTTAGAAAATTGTCATCTAAGATGTTTAGAAATTTTAAGAATGTTTTAGTACTAGAGGCATTAGACCTCTAGAATGAGTCACTCAAATTGAAGTCCTCCATGATCACACTTTTTTTTCCCTCTAAATATTATAGATAGTTTACATTTTTTCATTTACGCTAACTGAATACAGAAGTTGTTCATCTGTTACATCTTATTTCAGTATAAATAATTTGTGGTGAATTAAATAAAATTTATAATCTTGAAATTTGTTTGGAATTTTCTTGTGCATAATATATGAACACACATTACCATTCCAGATTTGTGTATTTATTATGCACTCTAATAAAATCCTTTTTGTAATTGAAAATACTCCTAGAATCTGCAGTTTCCAAAGCCCATTTGTTCGTTGTGTTTACCTAACTTGTAAAATGGTTGTTAATTTAGTCACAGAAAAAGAATGCATTATTAAAAATATTGATGCTGTCTTGGGTGAATAACTCATGCATTAGACTCTGTGTAGCCTGGGATCAATGCAAATTAAGCCACTCAGTACCATGAAAGGGTTGCTTCTACTCCGTATGCTGTATTAGGGTTGGAAAAGGGCTGATAAAGAATGGATGAATAGGCAGAACAAATAATTTGTCATACACATCCCTCTTAGCAGCAGACTAATTAATTTAGATAAATTATATCAAGTGTCCTGTGTTTAATATGAGAATTTCATTAAAGTAATAAAGCTTTGATTAACTTCCCCTTTTATGTGGATGCTCTACAGGAGAAAATCAGCACTTTTATTACCCTTTCCTTTTCACTCTTATTTTACTTAGTTCCCAATCCTTGGCCCAGAGTAATGATCCAATGGTCACTTCTGACTACATGACTTTGTATTATTATTAATATGCTAATTTACATAGCACTATGGGGTGCATGGCAGTTCACAAGCCAGTAAAGGCCCAGTCCCAAAGAACGTAAAAACCTAAGGCTCTAATCCTGCAAAGGTTTATGCCTCTGCTTAACCTTAAACCCATGAGTGCCCATTGTGATGTCAGATTATTTGCATGCTTAAAATTAAGCATGTATATTCTTTACAGAATGAGAACCTTAGTCTTCGAGTAATGTAGCTGTGTGTTACCCCTTAAATAGGGCAGATTGTATAAATACAATCTCACCCATTTATTGTTTGATGCTTTCTCCACTTAATTCCACTGGACAGTTGTAATTTCTCTTGACTATGGGAAAAGAAATTTGTCAGTAGCAATAGTATGGACTCAGAAAATCTTTCAGACTTTGCTAGAAAGGGGGTTTACGATAGAGAAATAAATATTAAACACTTAAGTGTTGTGAATCTGCTGAGACCTTTAAAATGGTAATTCAACAACAAAAATAGTGGGAGAACGTGATTTAACAAACTAGATACCACACAGCCTTTTAAAAACCAGGTTATTTTGATTGACTCTTTCAATTCCAGCATGATGTTAGCAGCCAATATTCTCACAAACTTTTGCAGGTTAAATATTACTGCTTCAAACTGCTTGAAAGCTAAGATCATGCACACACTTTCAGGTGGCTCCTAGCTAACAGTTCATAAGAAAGTACATCATGAATGAAGTGTGTTGTGGGGTGGTGAGGGAAGCATAACAAAAATATTATTTTAAAGTGTGATATTTTGTGAACATTCAAAACTAGAAAAATCTACTTTTCATCATGGGGAAGCTGGGATTTCTTGATTCACAGGGCTCTATAGCATTAATTTCTTTGCTTGGTCATACTTTGAAATAGTCACTGATCTCTTAGACCAGGAAGAAACCATAATAGACTATAGGCCATTTAGTAGATATTATGAAGGTTTTCAGCCTCACAGGCACCTCTCAAAATAGTGTGCTACATCTTTCTCTAACAAAAGCAGCATAAGAACCTGTGGCTGAATGCAGATTCAAATGGATGAAGGTTTACTGGAAAGAAGCACAGGATACCACTACTATGTATATCCCCAGTTAGTTACAGAACTTAAGGCAAATCATCTGCAAGTGCTGGCTTTTACATTAACTTTTCTTCCTGTAAATCACCTCATTTACCTACAGCCTGACCTGTCAGGGAAATGCTTTCTTCATAGCCCAGTTAAATTCTCAATTTGTATCTTTTCATTGGACCCTTTTGTAGCTGGTTGATGGTTACGTATTCCGGGTGAGAGTCAATCCTTGTTTGTCCTGCAATCCCAGGGTGAATGCCACCATTTCTAAATGTAACACAGTACAACAGCGGCTAATTTGTTCTAATTCATTATCATTTGATTAAAAAGAAAAATGTTCTATAACTGGAGTGCATTGGATATTAAATATTGACTTTTCCCTGAGCCTAGCAAAAGCCACATTGCATTTGTGTCCAGGCTTTAAAATTAAAGCTGAAACCTCCACAGAGTTGCCTTTAGACTTCTAAGTAGGAATGATTATTGTTTTTAATTTTAGAAAAGGAGTGCGACATGCATGTCCATTGAATTACCACTACTCAAAGTTCACCTCAATCACTTTGAATTATTGTAACCCAAGCTATATTAAAAAAAAAAAAGACAGCATCCAAACTTAGCTGGTATTTTTTGTTTAAGCATAAATGTTCTGATGACTATTATAAAATTATGGGCTCTACAGCCTGACTTTACCTGGGACTTCGATCAAATGAAGAGTGAAAGAACAGAAAACAGCTTACCAGTTTGGGCTCTGTGGACAATGCATATTTGTGAAAGAGAGAGAACGAGGTTAAAAAGCAAGCCTGATCAAGACAGAAAATAGTGGTGGTCCTTTGGTTATAAACAAAATAAAAATATATAAAACTTTTTATCATCATATTTAATGAAAATGTATGTGGTAGACCTCAGTGCTAACACCTTCTCTTAGAGTAAAAATATTAATCTGTGGCAACATGTAGCAGGGTCCCTGCAGGGCCCTTTTGGCTCCTGCTCCTGCCCCACTGACAAAGTCACTCAAACTCTGGGATTCAGTAACCCCTGGTGCTGTTTATTTACAGGTTGTGCTCCCACCACCTTTTCACCATACACAGCTTGGGTTCTAGTGTCTACAGCCAGGAGGGCAGAGATATTGCTCTGGTTCCACACCTTCACGCCTCTTTTATATAGCCCCAGGCTAATTGGGTGGGCAGCTGTCTCCCATTCCCCAGTTAGGCACAGGTTTTCTTTAGCTAGGTCCAATTTACTTCCCTTAATGGAAAATGGCATCACAGAGGGCTGAGTCCACAGTTCTTGCCCAGCACCCTGTCACACACCTCTCCCCCTTGTCCAATGGCCAGGTTCGCCCATCCGCATCCTCTTTTCCCCCCTACCAGGCAGGGCCCTATGGAGGAGCCCTCCCTCATCCTTCCGGTGACCCACTGGGCCTTTCTTGTGGGGTTCAGCCATCCCCTATCCACAGAAACCACATTGCATGAGGGGTGGATGCCCCAATAGCTCTGCCACCCACAGGTCCTCACACCATTCACACCCCTGAGTGCGTCCCTCTTCCCTTTCCCCCTTTGCCTCCAACAATGGTTCAGGGTTGATCCCATCTCTCCTCTGGTCACCCATTGCTTCAAGTTCCACAAACCCATCAAGCGGGGACTGAGTCTCATCTTCTGGGGGTCCCCTTCCAGGAAGTTCCTTTGGGCCCTTCGGTCCGAAGGCGGATACCTCTTTTATCCTTTCCTTCTCCTGTCCTTTCTGACTCGGGCTCTGTTGTCTAGGGTTTTCTATTTCAGAGATCCCTTCCTCGGGGGCGGGGGGGGGGTCTTCCCCTTTTCCTACCATGGGCTTCCTTCCCCAACTTCCTTTTCCTCTTGGGTAGAGGTCCCAGTTGGTCCCCACCACCACTGGGTATAGCAGACTCCCTACTACCCTGACCCATTTCCAACAGAACCTGCCCCGGACCTCAAGGGGTGCCTGGGCCATTGGGCAGTGCCTCTCACCCCCATGGATGCACTCCAAATTCACTTTGGCCCTGTGAATCATCCATTGTGGCTTCTCCTGCCCGCTCCTTACAAGAGAACAGGCCAAGGCCACGTCCACTAGACCCCACTGGGTTCTCCTCTCCACCATCACGGGAATGGTGGATAGTTTCTGCCCCTTTCTCTGCCCTCCAGAGTTGGTCCACCCGCAAAACTCTGCAAAGCCACACTCCCTGTCCATCCAGTCCCTCTTTCTATGTTCCGGTTGCCTGCACTGCTAGAAGATGAGTGGCCTGGTTCCAGTGGGAGCTCCATGGTTGTTCTATCTTTTCTCTGGACCCTTCCTGGTCAGGAGTTCCCTGGCTTTTTTTCCCAGTTTCTTCTTCCTTATACGGGCATCTGCCCTTCCTGGGAAAGTCCGCCTCTGCATACTCCTCCATCAGTTTTACCGCTGTCTCTGTCATGCTCAGTTAGTGCCATCTCACCCGTACCCTTATGTTCTTGGGGAAGCCATGTAAAAGCTGTCCTCGGATAAGCACAGCCATGATCTCCCCCGCTGTCTGGGCATCAGGTCTCAGCCATCGGGTGGCCTGTCCATTAACTTCTGGGCAAACGCCCAGGGCCGCAAACCCCCCGTCCGCCTTGCTGCCCAGAACCTCTGGCAGTACTTTTCAGTGGACAGCCCCACCCAATCTAGGATGACTGTCTTTAGCACCTCCTGGTCAGTTCCTCACTCCTGGCTGGGTCCTTACTCAAGGCAATATAGGCCGCTTGGGTTTTGCCAGCCAGGTAGGAAGCCAGCCACAGGGCCCATCTCATCCTGCCCCCATGGCTACCTGCTCAAAAGTGCCTAGGAAGTTATCGGAGTCATCTGTAGGGACCATCTTACAAACTTCCAAGCCCAGCACCTGAATGCTATCCCCCACCATAAGATTCACCATCTTTCGGAGGAGCTGCTGTTGTATGCTAGCCTGCTCTCATATAAAGTCTTGCATGCTCTTCTGCTGCTCGGCTTGCCAGTTAAGCAAGGCCTGCTGCTGAAACTGCTGAAAGGTTTGCATAGCCTTTTGTACCTCTTCCTGCTGTTTTACCAGCCATCACAGGGTCTCCTCCATCTCCAGGCTGCCAAACTCTTGCTCTGGCACAAGATCCCGGACAAGCCCCCATGTGTAGCAGGGTTGCTGCAGGGCCCCCTTAGCTCCTATCCCTGCTGTGCTGACAAAGTCACTTGGAGACTCTGGGGTTCAGTAACCACTGGTGCCATTTATTTACAGATTGTGTTCCCACCACCTTTTCACCATACACAGCTTGGGCTCTAGTGTCTACAGCCAGGATGGAAGAGCTATTGCTCTGCTTCCACTCCCTCCCTCCTCCTCTTTTTTATAGCCCCAGGCTAATTGGTGGGCAGCTGTCTCGCATTCCCCAGTTAGGCACAGGTTTTCTCTAGCCAGTTCCAATTTCCTTCCCTTAATGGGAGTTGGCGTGCTAGAGGGCTGAGTCAGCAGTTCTTCCCCAGCACCCTGTCACATAACACTACAAGAACATAAGACTAATTTCTAAACTTTGGGATTTCCACTAGGCCTGTGGTGCATTAGCAGAGTGGAATCAGTGATGTTTGTACAGTTGCCATTAACTTTGTAGCAAACTCTAGCTACTCTTTGCAACTAGTTTGCAATTCACCAAACCTCCCATCCCCACCATTAGCCTGTAATCAAAAAGTTATTAAAGATATTATTTGGTGCATGAGCCTAATATAGTTATCAGATTTATAGAAATACTAATGAGGGCACTTAGCCGTAAGCTGTAGGCACTTAAAATGACACAACTTAAAATTACTGTGCAGTAGTACAA
The DNA here is from genome assembly GCF_965152235.1 of Eretmochelys imbricata. NCBI lineage: Eukaryota > Metazoa > Chordata > Testudines > Cheloniidae > Eretmochelys > Eretmochelys imbricata. Next base: position 25,503,072 of record NC_135579.1, read on the forward strand.
TTTAAGGTGATCCACCACCAGTTAGCCAGGCGTCTTAAAAAACTCAAATTTTCCCTCCTCATATGCTCCCCACAATTTACACCCTTAACAGCTCAGCATCCCACTTTTGCATTTCCCCCAAGCCCCTCATTTTAAAATGCCTGGGGGGGAAAGACGTGCGATATACCCTGAAGGTCATCAGATATGGGCTATTTTAGGCTACCTCAAATGAACACACACCTATGGTAACCCCAAGGCTTTACTTAGATTAAAACCAATATTTAATAGATATAATACTCAAGAAGAGCAACACAATAAAGGAGATTCTTGCAGCCATAAGCAGATGTGAGCAGAAATTGGACAGCAAAGCGCTTTCATCACTTAGCAAACTGAACTGATTTACACATTTTGCCACTATTTAACAAATCAATGGTTGAACTTCTAACAAATCTTAATTATGGTGCCATTACAACAGAATATATACAGAACAAAATGTCTTTCCCAACCAAATTAGCTAGCTATATTTTTTCCAAGCTTGAAGTCAACAGAAGCACTAGTTCTACTGTGTTGTTTTGAGAAATTTTCTCTCTTTCACAATCACAACGTATCAGTGCTGCCTATCTTCTGAAAAATTATAAAATGCAGAATACATACAGCAATAGGAAAGCTATATAGAGCTTTTCCCTAGCCTTTTTCCTGTGCCAATCCTACATTACATACTCAGCAAATGACTCCAGCTGCATACACATGCTTTCTCTCACATATATGTATCCTATTTCTTAGTAACAAACACCACAGAGAAACAAACCACCATATTCTGCATTCAGTCCACAAATGCCCTTTCCACTGATACCACAGGGAAATCTTGCACAATAAGTGAGAGGAAAGTACGTCCCTAGGACTTGTGAGGAACTTTGAATTCATTATCTTCCAAAAGCCTGCATTTTATCATCATTTTGGTGGCTAAATTCTGAATTTTCTTATTCTTTCTCATACAAACCCAAATGCTGCCTGTGACCAAGGAGCTCAATGAGACTTCCTAAAAAGGGGACATTTCCTATTTTTTAATTTCATAAAGAACTTACTTGAAATAATAAAATTGATCATCAAGACGCAGTCTGGTCTTAAGGAATGAGCCTGGAGCTAAGCTTAAGCAAGTAACTGCTGAACTATGAACCCAGTTCTGATACTCTTTGGTATATATAGTTTTGGCCAAGCAAATTCACTGCTCTGTGTCTGACAGCAGTATTTATGAAAATTATCAGTATGTGTTTTACTGTAAGTACTTGACAAAAAGATATACATAATTCCACTCTCAGAGAATCAACATTGAGTAAAACAACGAACGACACCTCTCATTAAAAGCAAAAAAGAAAAACCTTTTAGGAGCTTAAAGGTCAAAGGATCAATAAGTTACAGCAAGCAAAAAAAGTTAGAAAGATTTTTTAAAATGACAGAATTTTAAAATGTCAAACTCAATATCTCAAAATCCACTTTTCAGATTTACCTCAAACTCGATGGAATAATTTGATGCAGTGCCAGCATGAGCAGGTTTAAAAGAGTTTGGTTGCAGAGAGAAGACACCTCTCCACAATACATGACTTGTCCACAGTCACAGAGGAAGTCAAGAAGATATAATCAGGCATTCCCAGCCCTGTATTCACACCTCTAAAGAAATTTTGTGCATCCAAAGAAAAATTGTGTTAACATATTTGTAAGCAAGGATGACTTTCCACTGGTATATATGTATTTAAAATTTAACAAAATAACATGTTTGATTTATTGTGGAAATGCACATTAGATGCTTAGAGTTCCCTTTTGGAAAGAGACCTTTATGGGAGACCCATGCTCTTTTAAAGAATGAGAAGTGGGAGAATGTTAGTACCTCCCCTTTAGACCAGTCTCAGCAAGAGGGCGTCACCTAACCTAAATGTCTCCTTTGTTCAGGGTTTATAGTCCGTTCAGCAACCTTGCAACTGATACTTTCAAATCTTCTGTCATAGCATCCTTTCTTCCAAGGGCATATGTCTTTAAAATTGTGAGAGCTAAATTTAAAGAAAATATGGTTGATCATGCTTCGCTACCCTGAGATACATCCAGAGGTCAACTACAGGGGCTGAGGAAGTCTTTAGAGAGTTCTCATAAACCTTCAGACAAAAGGACAGATTCTTAAACTGATAATTTGTGCAATTTTTGTTGTTGTTCAATCATTAACAGTGCATTTGTTGTGATTGATTACATGTTTAAAGAAATCTTTTAAATAATTTACATTATTACCTCATTTGTCATCTCATTCTGAGATTAAAGGTAATTTTAAAAAAGTTATAGTTAATACTGTGGTGACTATTGTGTCTTGTATCAAGAAATATTTTCATTGTCTCCGTTGGTGTCCACTCTTATGCTGTACCATTATTTTTGCTGTTACAACTAACTTTTAGGAGCCTGAAGATCAGTTCACTCATCCTCAATTAATTATGTTGAGAATGGAGACTCAACCTGGGCAAGTTGAGCCCTCCCCAAGACACTCACCTCCTCCCTAGATTCAGAGCCTGAGCTCTAGCACGAGCCTAAATGTCTACACAGCTATTTGTAGCACCCTATCATGAGCCCAAGTGTGTATAGCTAGGTTCTGAGACTCGTTAGTATGTGTTTCTGCTTGTCATGTAGACATACCCTCACACCAAGCATTTCCTCTCTTTCTCTGCATTTTCAAAAAAGCGCTAATCCACCATTCTATGGCCATGAGAAGAGTCATGTGATTCCTCACCCTGCCCATGGGAATTGGCAGCCAGACTTACCTTCTGCAACCACTGTTTCTCATCAGCCAGCTCACTATCCTGCAGAACTGCTCTGGGCTCAGTAAAATATAATTACCTCAACCTCTGCTGCTGGCATATGACATGGGAGCAGGAGGTGGCGGCTTTCATTGAGGAGGCAGGACGGGGCAAGGACTGGTTTCCCAATAGCAGAAGAGGAAACAACAGATCAGAGTCCCTCCTCTCTGATGTCACCAACTTGCTCTTTTCCCTAACACAATGCCCTGTAGTGGCTTTCTTCCTGGAACCTTAGAAATTAGTTAGTTGATTGCATTAACCAGATAAATGGGCAGTTACAGTGATCCCAATTCTGCCCTTGAATTTGCACACACAATTCAAAGTGACTTCAAAAAGGTGTCGTAATGCAGGTGGAGTTAACATGATTATGAGAATGTTAACATTAACATTTCCTCAAAACAGTGTTTAAAATTCCAATCTCCTAGCACAAGGGGGTCCTGGTTTGTGACTGTGGCTTCCAGTCACAATACAAATAATAAATAACATGCATTTACAAAAGGTAAAACTAAAAGGAACATTTTTATTGCCCTCTCACCTCTTCCAGAATAGGATAAATATAATGTCAGGAACTTTTGTGCTCCCATTGTCTGTGCTATGCCTGTTCCTAGAGTGAAGGCTGGGATTTTCAAGAGTAATGTTAATGGGCATTGGACACTTAACTCCTTTGGCCCTTTTGGAAATTCTATCGTAAGTTTTCAGTGCTGTTATTTTGACACTCTCTGTTAGCAGCAGATTGACAGGGTAAAATTAAAGTATCATAAATGTATTTTTAACATTTCTCTAATGGCCATAAAAAATCGTGAAGTTGACATAGCTAGTAAATTACTTGTTTGGTCTTCACTAGAGTTTGGGAGATTCTTGAAAGTGTTCACAGATCATAACTAATTACAAACAACAATTCTGCCCTTAAATTTGCATGCACAATAACAAATACAATATAAATAACCATATTGTATTGACCACTACTGGTCACATTCAACGTATTCTAGGCAACTCTCTTTTTTGCCTCTACAGAAATAAATACAGATAAAAATATAACAGTGGAACTGAAACTCCACTTTTCCTCTTCTCTAGTACTCTGAGTAAATTTTGTCTCATCAAGGTGTGACCAATTTCTCATTAAAATACTTTTAGACAAAGGCAAAAGGGGCATAGTCAGCTCTCAGTAATACTGACATGGATCTGGAGTAACTTCATTGACTTCAGTGAAGTTATACCATTGTAAAATTGGAGTAACTGAAACCAGAGGTGTTTTGCTTCACACTATTACATGGGGGCTTTGGGGAGGGAAAAAGCTTTTCTGAGAGATTACTCCTCATGTCAGCATTGCATTCTCTGGGCTTCCCATAGAGTTATGCCAAAGCTCTTTAATCTGGACCTGCAGCATCCCTCTGTCCTCAACCTCCAGGGCAGAGACTGACACAATTTGCTGAATTGTGCCAAAAAAGAATGTGGTACATTTATGACTTGATCAGCGGTCTATGGGAACTTGAGTGTTGCCCAGTATCAAATCTCAGTGTAATTCAGGTCATCACCTTAGTTTATAAAAAACTGTATTAGAAAAACACTGTTTTCTGTGTGTATTTTTGAAGGGAAAAGCCTAATTCGGAAAAAAACAAAGCAAAGGAGATCTCTTTATCTTCCTTCTGGTTGTTGATTCGATGTTTTAAATTTAGAAACTATTAATTTGATAACAAGAGTTACCTACATGGTTTGGAATTTAAAATATAGTGATGATTTTACAGCAATTGGTGTAGTTATTAAATAATGGAAAGAATTTATTAAAGCGTTATTTTCAATACAGAAAATTATTGTGCTTTCCAAAAAGATGCAAGACTTCAGCATTATATTTCCTGAGAATTACCAATTACTGATACTCTTTTTGCATATCTATTATGAATTTCAGCTAAATAAACAAAAAGAAAAGAGAAGGACAATGTGTACAAGATAAAAATATTCTGACTCATTTAAAGTAAGAGGAGCAATATGTTTTTCTCCTTCATTTTGAATGAAAAGCTTTAGCAGTAATGGGCCTTCTCTGTTGATCCACTGTTTAAGATACAATATTGTAAGTGATAGAACTAACAGCAGACCCTAGACCTCTATACTATGAAATCTGTCCCTCCACTTTGAATTTCCTGGCTTTGTAGAAACTTTTTCTTTTTTGGGGGGGGCGGGAAGGGGAGAAGAGATAAATCTCCATTTCTCATCACCATAGCATCTGAGCACTTCAGAAACATTGAGTTAATTTTACAAGTGATGGACTGAGGCAAAGAGAGATTAAGGCCAAAATTTTCAAATATAGGTGTCTAAAGTTTGGCTTCTGAATGGACTCAGTGAGAGCTCAGGTTGCTCAGAACCACTAAAATTCAGGGCAAAGGCTTCTAATCAGGATCTAAATATTGATTTACATGAGAAATTTTAGGCACTTATGTTTGCAAATGTTGTCCCCGCTCACTTGTCCAAGGTTACACAGGAAGCCTGAGGTAGCAATGAGAACTGAACCCAGATCCCCAGTCATATTCCTGAGTCGCAAGACCATCCTTCAACACTGCAATCTTCTTTGAAGGTATTCTGCCCATTAATTACAGATACACATTTTGAACTTTAACTCAAGTTTCATGATGTTTTTTCACTTGGAATGTTTTACTTTTCATAGTTAAGACTCCATTTTTGATGAGTGGGAGGTGTTTAGACTTCACCAAACACTATAGATAGAAATCATTGAAATGTCTGATTCAAAACATTTGGGGAGAGAGGAGACACATTCTGAACAGTGACAGGTCATGATAACATATTTAACTCTTTGGTCCCATTTATAACATCATAATTATTACAACAGATTCCACAGGCAGGTATCAAAGGGGGAAAAGTTAAAATTGTGTGGTTCTGTTGGGTAAGAAGTATCCCCTTAACTCAGCATTTCCTGGTTTTCTACATTTGAGTTTTGTGCACCATTGTAATGCTAATGATAAGAGGACCTGATATCTATGGGGACCTGAACTCTATATTTTCTATAATTTAATCAAGTTGTCTCAGGAATTTACAAGAGTAACTTAAACAATGTTAACTGTCACAATGAAATATTGATCAGAAGTGTTTTTTCTCAGATACTCTGGTACCAAACTATTCAGAGCTTGAATGATGGTCACCAATATCTGGAATTGCACCAAAGGAGACTCTTGGAAACACCTGAGGAACAAGGACTGGACTGCGGGGGGGGAGGGCAGTGCTGGACCCAGGCTAGAGGGATTTCTAGGCTGTAAAAGGAAGACCTGGGGTTTTTAAGCTGCAAGCAGGTGCAGCTTGCCCCTTAAGAGCCTGCCGCCGTCTTAAATCATCATTTAGGGTGAGAATTTGCTACTCATATCCAATCTCTCTAGTATATTAAGCTTAGATTGCATTTTTGTTTATTTTCTAGGTAACCTGCTTTGATCTGTTTGCTATCCCTTATAATTACTTAAAATCTATCTTTTGTAGTTAATAAATTTATTTTGCTTCATCTAAAACCAGGGTGTGGGAGTCATAACTTGGGGCAGAAAACTGTGTATATTCCTCTCCACATTGAGGGAGGAGGGCAAATTTCAGGAGCTTACACTGTACAGTTCCCTGTTCAGCGCAAGACGGTATAATTTTGGGTTTACCCTCCGGGGGGAGGGAGGGGGGAGCGGGCGCTGGGCAGTTCCTTTGCTGAAGCCTTCCCATGCAGAGCTGATCTCAGCATCTATATGTCGCTGTAGCTGGGTGTGTCCCTACCTGTATTTGTGCTGGAGGGGGCTTGAGGGCCTGTTACAGCAGCTCAGTGTAAAGGGAGCCCAGGCTGGTGGGTCAGGTGGGCTCAGTGGTACCCCAGTTCCAGGTGGCACCCTGGGAGGAACCTGTCACAGAGGGGATTTGAATGCAGGTTTCACCCCTCCCAGGATAGTGCCCTAACCACTGGAATTTTAGCTATTCCAGGATGGGTTGGTCTCACTCTTTCCTTTTGCAGCTGTCCTATTTTGTATAAAATACTAGATTATTCAATGGGTGAGGGAGAGCAACCAAGTGAGAAAATTACTTTATAGCCTGATGGTTAGGGCATTGACCTGGGATGTTGGCAGGGACACCTAGGATCTAGTCTCTGTGCCAATGACTAATTATTTACTCAAAGTGCAATAGCTTTAACAGGAGAAATTGAAAAAAAAACACCACCAACTACCCTATATAGCCTTGTAGTTAGAGCCCTCCTCTGAGTGGGGAGACCTGAATACAAGCCCTTGTTTCAGATCTGGGATCTGAACCTGGGTTTCCTACATACCAGGTAACTGCACTAACTACTGGACTATTGTATATAAGGGCAGCCGCAGCAGCTTTTCCTCTGGTGGTTTTGTGAATGACATGTAAATCCCCTTGTGACTCTAGCTTGGAAACTTTTTTTTTTTTTTGCCATTTACCAAATTTCCTACTGTGAGGGTCCATCCAAAACTGCATTTTTTGGCAAATAAATTCTTTGTCTGAAAAATTTTGACAGGTTTCAGAGTAACAGCTGTGTTAGTCTGTATTCGCAAAAAGAAAAGGAGTACTTGTGGCACCTTAGAGACTAACCAATTTATTTGAGCATAAGCTTTCACGAAAAATTTTGCTGATCTCTATCAGTCATGTCATCTAATGATGATATTTTCCATTCCAACAGTCACTCAGGAGGATGTTAAACAGCAAATACTAATGTTAGACATTTTAAAATCAGCAGGTCTGGATAACTCGCATCCAAGAGTTTTTAAAAAGCTGGTCAAGGAACCCTGGGCCATTAATGTCAATTTTTAATATGTCTTGAAAAACTGGGGAAGTTCCAAAGAACTGGAAGTAAGCTAATATTATGCCTATATTTTAAAAGAGTAAATGCGATGACCTAGGTAATTATAGGCTTGTCAGCCTGACATGGATCCCAGACAAAATAACTGAATGGCTGATATAGCACTCCATTAATAAGGAATTAAAGAAAGGTACTAATTAATGCCATTCAACGTTTATATGTGGAAAACAGTTCTTGTCAAACCAACTTGGTATCTTTTAAAAAATAAGATTGCAAGTTTGATTGATAAAGTTAATTGTGTTGATGTAATATACTTAGAATTCTGTAAGGCATTTGACTTGGTACTGCACGACATTTGGATTAATGAACTAGAAAAATACAAGATTAACATGGCACACATTAAATGGATTAAAAGCTGGCTGACAAAACTCAAAATGCAATTGTAAACAGAGAATCACCACCAAGTGGGAGTGTTGCTAGTAGAATCCCACAGGGATTGGTTCTTGGTCCTATACTATCTAATATTTTTATTAATGACTTGGAAAAAATGAAATTATTGCTTATTAAGTTTGCAGATGACAAAGATTGGAGGAGTGGTAAATAATAAAAAGGACAGGTCACTGATACAGAGCAACCAGGTTTATTGGGTAAACTGGATGCAAGCAAACATGTGTTTTGATACAGCCAAATGTGAAGGTAAACATATAGGAACAAAAAATGCAGGCCATGCTTTCAGAATGGGGGACTCCTTCATGGGAAGCAGTGACCCTGAAAAGGACTTGGTGGTAACAGTGGATAATCAGCTGAACATGAGCTCCCAGTGCCATGCTGTGACCAAAACAGCTAATGTGAACTTTGAATGTATTAACAGGGAAATCTTAAGTAAGAGTAGGGAGAGTCTATTACCTCTGTATTTGGCACTAGTGTGACTGCTACCAGAACACTGTGCCCAGCTCTGGTGTCCACAATACAAGAAAGAGATGATAAATTGGACAGGGTTCAGAGAAGAGCCACAAGAATGACTGGAAAACCTGCCTTAAAGGGATAGACTCCAGGAGCTCAATCTATTCAATTTAACCAAAAGAAGGCTAAGGGGTGACTTTGTCATAGGTTATCAGTATATCACAAAATTTTGTTCCCTATCTAAAGGCTTGCCAATCTATCAACAAAGGTATAACAAGATCCAGTTACTGGAAGCTGAAATAGGATGCACATTTTTAACAGCAAGGGTCATTAACCATCCAAACAATTTTCTGAGGGGCTGTGGTGGATTCTCCATCACTGGACATTTTAAAATCAAGATTGGATTGTTTCTAAAAGATGTGCTCTAGTTCAAACAGGAATTAATTCAGGAATGTCCTATGTTATACAGGAAATCAGACTAGATCCTGGAAGATCCCAAACCATTTTGGTGTAAAGAGTGTGTCACAGTCCAACATAATCGCAATGGGATTTACAAGCATAAATATGGGAAGCTGCATTTTGCCCCTAGTTTGAAGTTCAGACACTAGAATGGTGGGGGTTCTAGAAGTGCCTAGATGGAGTTAAACCTCTTTTCCTTGTATGTTTAGACAGTTTTGTCTATCCTGGAGATTCCATGTGTTGAAAAGACAGGAAAAAGAGTTAAAAAACAACAGTGTGGCCTGATTAAGACATGTTGCACTAGTTTAGCATTCATTTTAACTTTTTGTGAGAAAACATGCAGTATTTAGTAATCCACCCAAGAAAAATGGGTTGGGGGGAAAAAGTTTTAAATTATATTTTTTCTTATCCTACTGAAAATTTCCCACAGAATTAATGTGGGATCTTCTTCCCCACAAACATGAGGCAGAGCACAATGCTGCATGGGTCTCAATAAATATTTTCTATCACATATTCCCAAAGAGAGGAAAAGCCTCCTTCATTCAAAGTCAGCCATGAATTTTGGCCTCTAGAAAAGCAAATGTTCTAATAATTGATTTGGGCCTGTCCTCTGAGCCTTCCCACGTATGAGAGTTTATGCCAAGAGCAGTGGTTCTGTGGTGGAAGTAACCGTGGGATTAAGAATGTCAAACTTTACTAGCACTTTAATGAAACATCACCCAGTTACAGTTGTTAGATCTTTTTCCCCTCAACTGAGCTGTGGATTGGGATAATTTTTTTGCTTGGCATCTGAAAAAGCTTTCAGTCAGCGGCCCTTCTACCTGCCTCAGGGTAAGAAAAGCCTCCTACCTCTATCTCCTATGGAGCTTTAAAATTGGGTCAGATTTCTCCTAACGCAGAGAGAAACTCTCTAACTTTCACTAAAATGAAGATTAGGGCCAGAGTTGATCCTGTGGCAGTAGCTAGTCAAGAGGAACCAGGGATGAATGATGCCATCCTGAGGGAAATACTAAATTAAAAACCATTCTGCATCATACTGCTAGCCTTCCTTGAGTCTCTGGTGGAGTTTTCTCTCTGAACTGGTGCACCCAGCACATTGCAGAGCACTGCAGAGCTTGTTCATAATTACACTGGTTCTTGAACATCCCCATAGAACTAGCTAATTTTAAACTTATCTTTTCAACTAAATTTAGGACAAAAATGCATCCCTAATTTTTTTTCACTTGATACACAGTAACTTTTTCTTATCATTTGTGTTGTCCTTTACCACACTGAAAATGTGTGAGCAAAACAGATTCCTCTTGCTGAACACAGTCTAATTGAAGATATACAGGGCTTCATTTTCCAGCCACTGATAGATTCAATACTGGTCTCATGCCATTGGTTGCAATGGAGTTAGACCTGCTTTACTCCATTTGAGATTAGAATCATGCTCATAACATCTAGTTTCTTACATTCTTAAAAAGGTAATATGGATAATCAAAATATGGATATTTTAGCACATAATTTGGGTGGAGAGAGGAATATTTTCTTACCTTGAGCTGTGAAATCATTTTTGTTATAAAGGCAAGGCATAATCTGAAACACATCAGAGCAGTCTCTGACTTCCCCTACACTGGTGAAAATGGGGAGTAACTCCACTGAATTCAATTGAATTACTGTACCACAGATTCTGGCTCTTTGTCTCTTTGCCTTAGGTGTATTCTTGTGTGCTGCTGAGACCCACCAGAGCATGAGGCAGGCACTGTGGTTTGAGCACTGATTTAAATAAATAGCATTTTTTGAAAAGCAATTGGGGAAGACTAATTATCCATGGATGATAGGTTTTAAGTCTTTTAGAGTCAGATACAGAGGCTGGAATTCTATTACTCACGCAACTCCTTAACATTTAAAAGGGAAATTACTTGCACATCCTTTCTGATCATACCATCAGAAAAGCTGGTAACTTTTTACCATTGTGTAGTGTAAACAGGAAATAATTTGTACGTGTAATACATCCAATGGGTCTCTGCTCTCTCCCTCCTCCCCAGCCTCCATTAACCTCAAAGTGGCCACTGCAAATTTTATATTATTTTTAAATATCATCCTGAAAACTTACAAAGCTCTCCAAAAACTGCTCTAAACTGCAGATCTTTGCTATTCAAACTACCTTCGATGAGTGCTGAGGATGGAACACTGCAGGGGAACCCCAATGCTGTGAACAATGGTAGCCCCACTACACTTCCAATCTACTCTCAGACACTCCCTTCCTACAGTCCTGTCACCCACTTCTAGACTCAGCTACGTGTAACATGCCGTATTTTGTTCGATTTCCAAGCTTTGTGCACTTTGGGGCACACTGAGACCAAAGAACAGCCTTTCCTCCCCAGCTCCCATTAAGCATCTCGAAACCCAGTGTGGTGGGGAACCCTGCACTCTGCTGGTAACACTGATTCACTGCTTCAAGCTTTGCTTTCCAAGCTCCTTTAGTGAAACATTGCTTTCACCGCTACCTCTCTTCCCCCGCTGAGACAACTGTTGCATTGAAGTCCAGCGGTTAAAAGGTTGTGAAGGAATCTTCTGTGGGAAGCAAGCTTTAAAATCCAAAAGAAAGGCTTTTCTTTTAATTCCCTCTCAGTCTCTTTTTCTTTCTCTAACCCCCTGTTTCTCTCTCCCATCCCCCAACCCCAACTGAGGAGCTCATTAGGAACTGCTCTTAACTGCAGCACATGTGTGCCATCTACAGGCCTCCGATGCCAGAAAGATTTTACTCAGACACGGCTGTCTGAAATCTAAGAAAAACAGGCATGAAATATATTGTATTTCCCATAAACATTCAACCCATATCCTCCTTTAATTTTTAAATACTATGACTCAGAACATTAATCTACTGTCTGCAGGTAAAGTAAAGTTAAGGGCTATGTGATGTGATACATTGAGATTAAATAGACATGATAAAAATTATTACATTTTCAGTGAATTCCTCTACATAGTCACGCTCTAGTTCTTATTTTCTTCATAGCTCTAGGAGATTAGGATATTGTCCTGCATTCTAAATTTCTTACAGTTTTACTTCATATTTTGGTAATAAAGCAGAGGTTCAGAGCATATCCAACAGGGTTTTTTTCATAAATAGCAGATGAGATTATCATAGAATTGACTGGATCCACACTAGTTTTCAGGGGTAAAGAGTTTTTTTTATCTTGATAGGCACACACTGAAATGAGTTTTGCAAAAATATTTCTCTTTAGAGACAAATCTACCCATGTATCCCAAGCACTAAAGATATGCTTCAGGGGCAGTATGCTCACCCCAAATTGAAATATATTGGAAAAATCTTTCTACCATTATACTCTTGCTAAACCACTAGAGAGAGGAAATTGGCCAGGTGATTGCTTACGTACAACTTTTTGAAGGTAGGCGTGAACGTAATCATTTCTCCATTTATCTTACATAACCATTAAAAGGTCTAAAAGGTTTCTACTACAGGGACCACATGAGGTGAAGGGAAAGCCTTGACAACAATTATTTCCTTCTAACTCCAAGACAAACTACACTAAGAGTCAAAAGGTGGGAGTACATAGCCATAACTTCAAGGTAAAAAACATTGCAGAGATGTTGTAATTATCCCCAAACCAACCATTCACTGAAATTCCTGGATTTGTGATGTTAAACTTAAAATAAATACAATCATGTTAAGGTGTGGAAATGCTCAGCCAAGGAACCCAAACAACCTTCACTGCAACTTTTAGTGACCCCTGATAATAATCATACAATGATGGTCAGCTATTTTAGTGTTTGCAGGTTCAGATTAAACAGATTTTTAAGGGCAGATTTTTTTTTTCCAATATATTTCCCCACTAGCAAGTGGAGGTGATAAAGCCACAAAACTCTAGCTAAATACCTAATCCAAAACCCCTGACTCCTATTGCCTACACTGCTTCTTTCAGCCTTCTGTACTTCCCTGGAGGCTCCCCATGTGCAGAGGTTGGCACAGACGACGTGAAGTCTACAGTGGGAGGTAGTCCACCAACTCTCAAAATCCTCCGGTAACAGATATACAGCATACTTAGTGACTTACCACTGCTTGGTAGCTCTGCAGTAATGACAACCTCCATTGAATGTCTGTCTTTCTAATAGGTAGCTGGGATCATTCAACAATAAAATATTTAGATCCAGTAAATAGTGAGCCAGGAACAGAGTTAATCAAACCTGTTAACTTGGTTTAACCACAATTTGGCCACCCAAACTCACCCTGCAAATATTTAAACCAAGTAAAAAATTGCTTTAACCCTATACTTTGAAATTGTTTTGTAATTAAGGTTATAAAGCACCCTGCCTAGGTTTCTCATATATCTGGGGGCATTATAGTGATGCTTTTCTTCTTCTGAGCCAGTGACAGACAACTTGTGGTCATTTAAAGATCTTCACCTCCCTGACAATTTTAGCAAGAAAAATTCATCAGCACCAGGTGTCTTGGGTATATTACACATTGAGGAATGACATTCCTCAGTCACTAAAATGTTCCCTGCAATAGGATATAGATATGGTACTCTTTGCTTGAGTTCTACATCACTGTGCAGAGTTGTTGCACAATGTGTGTGCATTCTCTCCCAGAAGTAGATGCATTTCAGCAAGAGGTGATGATTGAAGAAATTCCTCCAGTGTTTAAAGATTGATTAAGAGGGCAAGGGTGCCTCCTTCTGTGAATAAGAACATCTATCATCCCTTGCCCACTGCTTCATTTCCTTGAGTCACTTCATGACGTACAGACCCAATATGGTCAGATTGTGAACAGCAGCTCTCCATCCTGGCATTGTTAAATTCCCTTTTCATCCCAGCCCCAGTCTGTATCCCCTCGTTCACTCCGCTCTCCCTCACCTCATCTAGCCCAAAGCTTAATCCCTGTGCCTCTGCTCCTCTATACTAACACTACAATCCTGTCACCATCTCAGATGTGTGTATTTGCCAGCAGGGGCTTTACCCTGCACTATGCTGTTCATTTTCAAGGTGCACAGACTGCAGAATAGACCATAACAGCACATAGCAGCAGCCATATACCAGCTATGCAAAATCACCTGAGAATCCAGCTCCCACTTGGGCCTGTCAATGGGCACCCAAATTGACTATTTGCACACACACAAATTTTTGAAAGTCTTGACCTCAACCTCTCTGTGCCTCAGTTTCTCTTCTGTAAAATGAGGACTGAACGCTTATCCTCCCCTCAGGGGTGCAGAGAAGATAAATTCATTAATGGCTGGGGAATGCTCAGATACTAGTGATGTACAGCACAGCAAAGCCTTCAAATAAATGATATTCCTGCATACAAGACACATGACTTGTAACACTATCAGATGAAAAAGTACTACATGGTATAAATGGAAGATACTGCTGATATTTCTTATTGCAATGTAGTGTGTGTGTGTGTGTGTTTCTCCTTAAATTTTTCTCAATTTACAATTCTCCATCGACTTCAAACTTTCAGAACCTGAAACTGGGTAAGCTATTTGTGTTTTAAAAGTGCTTGCTCATAAAATGGGTTATCCCCTATGTTCTCCCAGAACCAGCTAAAACATTTTAGTTACTGCTCCTGTTGATTTTATTTTTCCCTGGGATATCTAACAGGTAGACTTCAAAATAGCTGAGAAAGCTTAATGCAATAGTCAATAGTGGAATTCAATTACTGTACATCTCTCTCGATTTCTTAATGTGTGTACAGTTTGTTGCTGAGGCAATTAAAACCCTCATTTAGCAAATGCAATGATTACTTTAAGAAAAAATAATGCACATAGTGAAGAAAATCAGTCCATGATGGTAGAGCGGGAAAAATTCCTTAGGTTCATACTACAAACAGACCAAATTCATCCTTGGTTTAACTGTACTAGGCCCATTAATTACATATAAACAAGCTTATAAAAGCCAAGCAATTCCAAACTGTTTACGGCTTCAGCCTTCTCTTCGACCACAGTAGGAATGCATAAAGATGCAGCTGGTGATTAAGTGGTAATCATTGCTTTGTAAAGGATCTGAGTTCAACTCTTGAATTGTAGAAGATGTCACAGTTCAGGACAATTCCATGGTTCACCAAGGGCAAGGGCATCACTCTTAGGATTCTGGCTCCCCAGCCATCACTTTTCTTAGGAGGAGACATGTCTCTCTCTCCCTCCTGACTGGTGCATATCCAGGCTGCATAGTTCTCTGACTACACTATGAATTCCCCAGCAAGTCGGACTGCTTTCCCTTCTCCTCAGAAGCTATAATAGCATAATTGCCCACAGTTAAGTTACAGGTCTTTGTAAACAAGCAATTTATTCTTAAGTTAAAAGCATTACAGAGAAAACATATTAAAATAATAAAAACCCATACAAACTATAATAAGCTTATCAGTGGTCATCCCTATGGCATTATGCCCCATATTCTTCATAATAGTATTAGGATATAATTATGGCATAACTATGATGTGTTTTATGCAAGATAGGTCATGTAAGAGATCACTGAAAAGGTTATGATTCACTGAATAGGATTATC
This sequence comes from Eretmochelys imbricata, assembly GCF_965152235.1. NCBI lineage: Eukaryota > Metazoa > Chordata > Testudines > Cheloniidae > Eretmochelys > Eretmochelys imbricata. Next base: position 25,518,546 of record NC_135579.1, read on the forward strand.
CTATTTGTATGCATGTAGCATTTTGGTATCAGAAGTTAGGAATATTGGCCAATGGGGGTTGCAGGAAGGGTGGCCAGCACATCCCTTGGCCCACGCCGCTTCCCACAACCCCCATTGGCCAGCGGGAGTCGCGATCGGCCAAACCTGCAGACACTGCAGGTAAACAAACCGGCCCGGCCCTCCAGGGGCTTTCCCTGAACAAACAGCGGCCCTAGTTTGAAAACCACTGGTCTAGATGGCTGTCTGGGAAGGGCTATTAGGGAGAACAATAGGTCCTAGAAGAAGCTAATCTCCCACCAGGGAGCCTTCCTGAGGACACTGCAAACAATCTCCGAGTCATGGCTGCTGTGACACTACTGGGACATGTGACCAAGTCACCTGGTACTGGACTCCATCTTGGAATACCAATGTTTTTCTACTGAAAGGCATGGAAACCAAGCTTGGAGACAAAGGGTTCCCGCCCTATGCAAAAGCTGTTTAAGGCAGAGGAGTGGCATCATTGTGGTTCTTCACTGACTCCCCACCCAAATGAGACTCTTGGAAAGACCTGAGGAATAAAGACTGAAGAGGGGAAAAGTGTTAGACCCAGTCTAGAGGGGTTCCTAGCTTCCGAGAGGAATATCTGGGGTTTTAAAGTTGCTAGGTAATCTGCTTGATCTGTTTGCTATCCCTTATAATCACTTAAAATCAGTCTTTCATAGTTAATAAATTTTTTTGTCTTGTCTAAAACCAGTGTGTGGAAATCATAACTTGGGGCAGAAAACTGTTGCATCTCTCTCTCCACATTGAGGGAGAGGGCGAATTTTATGAGCTTACGCTGTACAGTTCTCTGTGCACTGCAAGATGGTATAATTTTGGGTTTACCCTCCAGAGGGAATATGCACCTCAGAAGCTAGTAAGTGCCCTAACAGTATAGCCTTCCCATGCAGGGGCTGGTCAGAAAGCCTGTCTACATGTTACCACAGCTGGGCATATCCCTACCTGTGTGTTGGTGAAAGAGTGAGACCTGGAGCATGTCTGCAGCTTGTCACAGCATTACAGGGTGAGTGGAAGCCCAGGCTGGTGGATCGGAGGGGCTCAGTAGTACCCCAGTTCCAGATGGCATCCCAGGGGAACCTGTCACAATCCCAACTCCAACAAGGGCGCTGGTAGGTGAACAGTCCTTCACACCTCACACAAGGATTTTTCTGTGATTCCAAGTTCATAATACCCATGAATCTGTGAGCCATTTCTTTACAGAGCTTGTGTCTTTGATCTGGGAATAGTTAATTCATAGACAATGGATTTCTCCTCAGAGTGTAGCTTCAAAAGTGTAAATCCAGAGCTTGAAATTTGCATCTCCCCTGACTATTTCCTAGGAAACCCACTCAATTTTGTTTATCCCAGATGTTCCTTTTTGTCTGACCCATTGTTTAAAAGCGTCCTTTGAAGTTCATAACACTTCTCAGGGTTTACATTAGTCAGGTCCCCGCCAGAGATGTTAAATACACTCCCATAATAATATATAAAGATTTACATTTTTAATACAAGGAACTTCTAAGATACTTAAAAGTAATTCAGTAAAGTATGTCTAGGATATATTGCATGAAATTGCCAGATCTGTCTCAGAAGCATTCTACAGAATTCTATAGAAAAGGAGGAAACCCTGTTTCATGCTTGAGAAAGGTCAAGTAGTGGCATGCTGGCCCCGTGAACTGATATTTTTTCCTAGTAGCTGTAATTTGTGCTCCAGAATCTAAGACAGGGGAGGGAGGTGGTCAAACTATGGCCTGCAAGCCGTTTTAAGCCAGCCCACGAGCTCCCACAGGGCAGCAGGGTCTGAGGTTTGCCCCACTCCATCCAGGGCGCTGGGTTTGGGGCCGCACCACACGACTCAGCCCTGCTCCGGTGCTCCAGCTGGGGCATAGGATCGGGGGCCACTCCACGCAGCTCCTGGAAGCCATGGCATGGCCCCACTCCAGCTCCTATGCACTCCAATGGCCCCCTCCCATCCTCCAATGGGAGCTGCAGGGGCGGTGCCTGCAGACGGGGCAGCGTGTAGAGCCGCCTGGCCGCGCATCTGCATAGGAGCCGGAGACGGGACATGCCACTGCTTCCAGGAGCCGCTTGACGTAAGCACCCCTCAAAACCTGCACCCCAGAGCCTCTCCCCATGCCCCAACCCCCTGCCCCAACCCTGATCCCCCTCTTGCTCTCCAAACCCCTCGATCCCAGCCTGGAGCACCTTCCTACACCCAAACCACTCAGCCCCAGCCCCAACCCCAACCCAGAGCCCACACCCCCAGTCAGAATCTGCACCCTTCCCGCACCCCTGCCCCAGCCCTGATCCCTCTCCTGTCCTCCAAACCCTTTGGTCCCAGCCCAGAGCACCCATCTATACCCCAAACTCCTCATTCCCAGCCCCACCCCAGAGCCCACACCCCCAACCAGAGCCCTCATCCCCTCCCGCACCCCAACCCCAATTTTGTGAGCATTCATGGCCCGCCATACAATTTCTATTCCCAGATGTGGTCCTCAGGCCAAAAAAATTGCCCACCCCAATCTAAGGTTTCATTCATTTCTAAACCTGAAGTACTAATTGTTCTCACTTCTTTCAATGGGATGGTAAACATGTAGTCTAATTGTGATAATTTAAATATTAAAGTTGAACTTTTTCAGCTTGTTAATAAGTTTGATGAGGGGTTTTTTATTTTTGACATTTTTCTCACCAAAAAAATATCAATTTTTTGCAACAAATTTTCACCATTTTTCAGTCAGCTTGAACCAACATTGTTATCTATTTCACTGATGATCAAATCACACAGGAAAGAAAAGGAATGCTCACATGAGAAAGGTCTGTGCAATCTATTGTGCATGTCATCTAATTTAAACAGATTAGGAAGACCTTGGGAAAGTACCTCCACTTTACTTTTCCTCCCCCCCAGATTGACACTGATGTAGCACTGATCGAATCTAGAGGAAACAATATTTCTCCCAAGGCATTTACAGGGGAATAAAAAAAATATTGTGGGATTCAGAGGACTCTCCAAAAAAGGACAGAAAAGTGTGCATTACAGATGAATTATCAGCCTTTAATTTAACATTTCTTGTCTGCCATTGGTCACAATTTTAGCACTGTTTGAACATAGTTCCTTTAAAGTTAAAAATGCAGAACCTGATTCTCCACTGCCTAGTGTCAACATTTAGACTTGTGCCAATGGAACATCACATCAAATCTGAATTCTTGATTCACTTACAGGAGGAGGATTTTCAGTGATTTTTTATTCCAATTGCGTAAGATGAAAGGTAGTAGAGAAATAGGTTCCTCTTATTGTAAGAGTCTTGGGGGACATTTCTTCCTTTGCAGCCTTTCCACTTATTGGGTTAAGTGTATATTTAGCAGGAGGAAGGATGGAGAGTTTATTTTGGTTTTAAAAAAGCTCGTGTTCCTTATAGACAAAAATGGCATTGAAATAGTTATTCAACTCTGTTGGTCAAATGAATATTTCATAGTGTATTGATCCACAGCTTGTGCTATCTGGGCTTTATAGGCATATAAACCACCCTATGAAAAAGATTTAATTCTCAGCTTCCAGAAAGCAACAAAGCTTAATCCACTTCATGGACCAGTCACCTAGAAAATTTCACTTTTAGTCACCAAGGGACTTATTTTCATCTGATTTGCATGAAACTTCCACTGATACTAATTGGCGTTCCACATGAAGATCCGAGGAAATGACAAAAAAGTTTTCAAATTTGGTCTCCATTTCTTCATTGACTGATTCTTGCAAATTAAACAGCCCAATAGGGACCTGCTTGGCTCAATCAGAACACCAAAAACTCCATGCTGCATCAGACCAGTGGTCAATCTAGTGTCTTGTCCATACTAGACTTTAGAAAGTGATTTAATTAAACTGACCCAAATCCCCAATACAGGTGCACTTAAACCAGTTTTGCTTTTGTTTAAAGCAGGTGAGCTTACTTCAATAAGCTACAGACTTACACTAAACTGCTTTCAGCAAGGGTGAAATCTGTTCAAGTGCATCTCCCTGTATTTGGAATTGCACCGATGTACCTAGATAGACTTCTACATTTATTTAATTAAACTGGTACACTTTGCTAGTATGGACAACAACTAGGTCCACAGACCTGCCTGTGGCCATTACAAGAAGATGGTGCTGAATGGAGATGGAGTGAATTTCACCCTGTGTGAAGTACAAATAGCAAAATATTAAAATGGTCTCATTAAAACCCATAAAAGTGCTAGAGTAAATGATAGCAGAAATGGGTCTGATCCTATGAGGTGCTGAAGACACCTGTAATCCCTTTTTAAGTGAACGGGAGATGCAAATACTGAGCTTCCCACAGTATCACAGTCCAAAACATCCAGACAACAATTCAGACATGATCTATCCTTAAGGAAATGACAGGAGTCTCATTGAGTGAATGGCTGCCTTTATAAAGCCCATGTAGGGAATAATCATGAATTGAGCAATAGCAATAGAGAGAGATTAGCATCAAAGCCAAAACTGATTGCAATAAAAGTACCCTAGGTGAGCTCAGAATTATTTTAGCCATTTTTCTGGATTAAGGCAGATTCTAACCTGTTTGTTGTTCTTCCCCCAGCTATGACATACAGCATGGAGCAGAAAACATGGGTACTAATCAAATGTACCAAGCAGAAGGCAAGGTGGGGAGGAAAAGTATAGAGTGACTGATGCTAGTAATTACAAACAGAGATCACAAAATAGATGACTGGGAGAGGAGCCAGTGAAAACTTGGAGACACATAAGGAATCAGAATGAAGAAGTGGTCGGCAAAATATTCATCCCACAGATGTGACAGCAGATGGAACAAACCAGTGATAGCATGGAGTCTTTCCGAGTAAGCAAAATACAAGGGAAATCAAACAAAGCCTCACAACATTCTGCTAAAGTAGGGAATTATCACCCCCATTTTACAGGCAGGGAAACTGAGGCACAGTGGGATTAAGTGACTTGACAAAGGTCAAATTTAGGCAGCCTTTGGCAGAGCTGGGAACACAACCAAGATATGCCAACTCCAATTCCTATGCATCAAAAAAGTATCCATCCTCCCAGACAAAGTAAAATGGACAGATAGAAGTTTTTAATAAGGTTTGCCAGTGGTAAAAAAAACAACTCCTCTGACAATGAAAAAGTTATCTGCACCAATAACTTGGGGTGGGGAGAGGCAAAGTAGTTTCAGATGTGTGAACTAATGAAAAATTATATAGATTGAGATTCTGACTCCATCTGTAACTGGAGGACATTGGCCAAATATGATTTGTGACTAGCACTTCTACAATGAGAACACAACTCTCTGGTTATATGACAACCTTAATGGCAACATTCTTCTCATTTACAGATGGACTTCCATCGCAGGAAAAGATTGAAGTCAAGTTCTCAACGCAGACCAGGAAGGAGAGTTTTGCCCCAGAAATAGTAACTAATTGCATGAGTCTGAGCAAGAATTGGTGCTTAAAATTAACATAAAAGAGAAAATACAGTAGGTAATGGTAGAATACTTCCTTAGTTGTTACAGTATTTCAACTAGCTAGACTCTAGCATAATAATTATAACAACAGCATTCAGCAACCATAAAATACCTATCCATGATTTTAGCTAAAAGGGACATGCCCCTTTCCTAGGATCGGAACAAGCTATGCTTCTGTTCGCTTCCGTCTTTGGATTGTGAGCTCCATGGGACAGGGACTGTCCCTCTCTCTGCACCTAGAACACTGGCATTGCCAGAAACAATAAGAGCTCCAAAATATTGAAGAACAACTTAAAACAAAATTGGGAAGGATTCTATTGTATTCAGGTTCTTACACTGTGCATCCATCACCATGGTATCTGAGTGCCTGTCCAAGGATAAACAAAGGGGGAAGGAAGGGCATATTTCAAGGAGTGTGAGCTGAAAGGACAGCCTTGATGATGTTACTCCATCACAAAACTACTGGCTTTCTAATTAAATCTTTGTTCACTTCTCGGTAATTTCCCACACACATGCCTTGGGCTACATACTTTGCAACATCTTTTAGTACAGTGCATCTTCACCTAAAATGCAGGTTATTTCTGAGATTGTTTCTGCCTGGGGAGGCGATAATGAAGAATGTTCAGGAAAAAGGGACAATTGTAACTTCTGTGATAGATGAACTGATTTGATCAATACATGGCAAAGGCTTCAGGAATCAGGCTATTGTCTCTAGCAGAACTGTATGCGATTACTCACATTAAAAAGGTAAAAGCTTTCTCTGCAAAGGAGTAGGATTGCATGTTTTTTTCTGGTCTCTTTATTGATGGATTGTACATAACAAGGCTCTTCAACCGCTGTCTCTAGTTAACGTTAATAATGTAGTTATATTGTAACTGGAAGAGTACAGTGAACAAATGCTCTTTACCAACACAGTGACTTGACTTTTCCCCTGACATAGCAGACACCATAAACTGGAGGAATATTTACTTTGTTTCAGAGTGGAAGCTGTGTTAGTCTGTATCGACAAAAACAATGAGGAGTCCTGTTTATTTGGGCATAAGCTTTCATGGGCTAAAACCCACTTCATTAGATGCATAGAGTGGAAAATACAGTAGCAGGTACACAACTTCCATCTTTTCATGTACTGTGTATATATACCTGCTACTGTGTTTTCCCCTCCATGCATCTGATGAAGTGGGTTTTAGCCCACGAAAGCTTATGCCCAAATAAATTTGTTAGTCTCTAAGGTGCCAAAAGGACTCCTCGTTGTATTTACTTTGTGAATGCTATATAGTTCATGAAGGAGTGTGGGTTGCCTATTGCTTATTGTTAACATTACTGAAGCACGTTGTTAGGTTTAGGGCTCCATTTTGCTAGGCTGTAGATCAAACATGTAGGAAGACATGCTTCCCACCTTAAGAAGTTTACAAGATGCAATACATTAGTGTTACAAACCAGAGAAGGGAAGCTGGAAAGGAGGATGAGTGCAACGGTAATAAAATTTTGCAGCTAAATAGTCCAATAATGTGCACAACCCAATTACTCCAAGTCAGGTTTTTTTAAAAATAAACATCTCTGCTTGTTTCTATTTTCCCTTTTCTTTCTAAATCTCTACCTACCCAAGAATTGAAATTGCAAGTAATCTGCAGGGATAGAATTGCTACAGTAGACAGTTCTATGATAGTTACCAAATAAAACATATGGAATTATCAGTGTGCTCCAGTTAATGGGTCTTTTTCAGAGAAGTGTCTTTTTCTTCTTTTTCAGAGAAGTGGAAGCCCTACTGGGTTCCACTGACAAGAGATTTCATAAATTGAATCCTGGAGTTTGGTTCACAAATTATGACCTTCAACCTCCAAGGGGAGTCCTCACCTCCCTCTTTATGAGGAACCCTGTTCTCTCCCACTGCAGTGGGGTTTGGATCATGCCTCAGTGACCCTTTCTCTCTCTGTCTCAGCCACTCTCTGCTTCTTCCAGGTGGGTGAGCAGGCCCTTAGCATTTTAGGGTTCCATTCTCCACATTTGTTCTGTGGCTATATTGAAGCTTCAGACCCCATTTGTTTGAACAGGTTGGATGTTCATGTAAATGTTTAACCTAAGAATCTCACATGTGACTCCTAGTTAGAGCTGTGTGAAAGACACTGTGATAAATGACATATACCTGTATTATTTTTTATGACTATGGGACATGACATTTGGCAAGTCCACTGCACCTGGACTGGTCCAGAATCAACAAAAACTGCATGACTTCTGTCCAGAATTGGTCTGAGGCATTGCCAAGGTGAAACAGCAGAACCACCTGAACTAACTTTGGAATAAAATGTAAACTATCATGCTCAAAGCTGCCAAAGTGCACATTCTGAAAAGTCAGTGTCGGGCTGCATCACGGTTAACAGAGAAAGCATGTGCGCTAGTAAAAAATAACGCAGAGTGAAAGAGTGACTTGGAGACTAAAGAATATCGGAGATAATATAAGGAATTGAATGGACAGATTTAAAGACAAAGGCAGACTAGATGAAACAAGAGAAAGTACATCTGGGGGAAACATAAGGAATTTGAGAATTACAAAGGTATATTCACAGTGGTCAGACTTATCAAGGTTTCCCCAAGACTGAGCATAATAAAAGATCACCTCCAGTCCTCACTGGAGGTAGTGATTTCAAAACACAAGTGGATAGACTACTCTGTACCAATCTGTATACTTTGTCAGAGCCACTTACAATATAGAACAGAAAAGAATACAGAGCTGGAACCATCAATCCTGTGAAAGGAAGTGCTGTATTCTATTATGAAGCATGGGAGAGCACCATGGGTACATAACAAAACAGCGGAATTCCTAAAAGTGATTGGTGTTGATCTCATGGAAAATTTGCAACAATGTATGGATGACTAGAAATTGGCTAGACGATGGAAGTCTTTCTGCCCTTAGCAAAGAAAGGGGATATAACAGATTGCAGCAATTATTGTACCATCTCCATGATATTGCATATGAGTTAAGTGCTGCACTGCAGAATTCAGGATCACACGAAGCAAAGGATAGAAGCAGGACTACCAGCACAACATGCTGGTTTCAGAGAGGGATGAGACACACGTGATCAAATTGTGAATATCCATCGAAGCACTGAAAAATGCAGGGAGTATAATCACCCATAGATTATGCGTTTCATTGACTATTCTGAAGCATTTGAAAACCATCCAGCATGACCATCTTTGGAGGGTAGCCACAGATATGGGAATCCCAAAGCATCTCATTAAACTCATAGCAAGTCTTTACTATCAACAACAGATCCTGGTGCAAATAGCAGCAGGCAACAGCAAATGATTTTCCACTAGGCAGGATTTGAGAAAACGGTGCATTCTGTCCCCAAGTCTTTTCAACATGTACACAGAATTTATTAGGAGACTAGGCCTGGAAAGTTTTGATAAAGTGGAAGGAGCTGGGATTACCATTGGTGGATACGCTGATGATACGATGCTCTTTGCTGCAACCAGCAACACAATGCAATGAAAGTTGTTGTCTGTAAAAACAGGCAGGGAGGAATATGAACTATCCTTGAACATAACAAAAACAAAATGCATGTACATTGATACAACCAACAGTAACAGGATGCAAGCAGATAGCATGATCAACGGTCAAGATGTAGAGGCAATAGATTAAATTAATTTTCTAGGATCATACATATTCAATCAAGAAGGCTGCTCCAAAGAAATTAGATAACTACAGATGGCTTATTCTACCATTGCCTCCCTTACAGGAGTATGGAAAAACTGTGGTATCTTAAAATGCACGAATGCTTGACTAGTGAAAAGCTTAATTTTTTCCATAGCAATTTATGACTATGAATCCTGGGAAACTAGTGCTACTGACAAGAGGAAAATTGGAGGCTTTGAAAATTGGTACTGGAAAAGACTCTTGTGTATCTCCCATATGGAAAAGACAATGAATATTTATGTTGGAAATATTATTGGAAAGAAGCAGACTCTACTCTCAAAAATCAACAGGTGTAAATTTATGTACTTTGGTCACATCAAGTGTGGAGATGAAGAAAACCTCAAGAAAGCTATCACAGAATGAACGGTGGTAGATCATCATAGTAGAGGATGATAGGCAGTGTGCAGCAGTCATTGAGAGGTCAGCTACTGAGTGTGTAAAGTTAGCGATCTATCGAAAAGGCTTCAGAAAATTCTGCTATTATGTCACTAGTATTCAGTCATGAATAAGTGAACTTTACTTATTTTTACTTTACTGGGTGTCTCTGTGTTTATCATGGTTACTAGCTATGGAGTTAGTCTCTATACAGATCATCTAAAACAGTGATCAGAACAAGTTTTTGAATGACAAGTCCTTTTGCAGAAAGACAGACTGCACCGGGATCAGCTCTAAGTTTGCTGTTGTTTACAATATTGATGAACTATCTCTGCAGGAAGGTCCCAATGGGAAAAGGTGAGAAGCTTCTATATGCAGACAACATAGCAATAAGGTTATCCTCAAAAGAAGACCTGGTGGAATTAATAAACCAATGGTATGACCAGCTAAGCTGACATGGGATGAAAATGAGCCTGACTAAGTCAGAGTTCACATGGGTCAGGAGAAGGAAATTGCTACTGGGAAATTGAATGTAGAAGATAATGGAGCGTGAGACTAATCCAGACTGATCAGTTCAAGTACTTTGGAGGCTGGGTCACAGAAGACAGCAACCTTGAATAGGAGATACAGTCTAAACTGGGGAGCGCTGGAAGAGTGTGGAATAATATCTCAGGAGTTGTGTATGACAAGCATACACCATTGAAATGAAAAGCCCAAATGTAATATAGAACAATGGTGTACGGTGCAGAAGCATGGGCAATAAAGAGACAGCAGGTTCAACACCTACAGGTGTTTGAGATGAGAGGGGTCACCTGCCATAACAGAAGTTACACAAAGAGACAGATTTCTAAATGAAAAGTATTAGGATGGAAGTCAAATTCTATGATATGGCTGACAAAATCCAGGTAGTGTGACTTTGCTGGTTTGAACAATGCAGAGGATGAATGAAGAGGACCTGGTGAAGACTGTTAGGATATAGATATTCAGGCCTGTCTGTAAAGGCCAAACTCTAAGAATTTAGGTGTATTCTTATCACTTAGCTAGTTCTAGAGGTATAAAAGAGAGAATCAAAATCACTGTCTGACTGTATAAGGCCTTTTCTCACTGTGACAGTCTGAGGCCCTGTGCTTAGGCTAAGGCCTCTGGCTAAGCAGCAGAGACAGCCATAAGCTGGGAAGTGAATGGTCACATCCTTACGTTCCAAACTAGTCACATTGAAATAAGGTGCTATTGGGCTGTTAGGCACTATCAGGACAGGATTGTATTCCTATCACCTCCAGAGAAAGGGAAGTGCCTAGAAAATGTAAAAGGAAACTTAGTTTGATAGCATCCTGTCTGGCAAGAACTCACTTATCAATAGCTGGGATGTGAAATCCTCATTTCTGTGTTTGTTCTATCACTGTAGTCCCCATTTCCCTATTGTTTGTCTGTATAATCTCTGTCTGGTTCTGTGATTGTTCCTGTCTGCTGTATAATTAATTTTGCTGGGTGTAAACTAATTAAGGTGGTGGGATATAATTGGTTAAATAATCATGTTATAATATGTTAGGATTGGTTAGTTAAATTTCAGGAAAATGATTGGTTAAGGTATAGCTAAGCAGAACTCAAGTTTTACTATATAGTCTGCAGTCAATCAGGAAGTAAGGGGGGGAAATGGGAACAGAGAATGGGGGTGGGGAATTGGAATCATGTATTGCTAAGGGGGGGAATGGGAGTGGGGAAATTGGAATCATGTTTTGCTAAGGGGGGGAAATGGGAACAGGGACGCAGGTATGGCTCTGTGGTGTCAGAGCTGGGAAGGGGGACACTAAGGAAGGAAACTGGAATCATGCTTGCTGGAAGTTCACCCCAATAAACATTGAATTGTTTGCATCTTTGGACTTCAGGTATTGTTGCTCTCTGTTCATGCGAGAAGGACCAGGGAAGTAAGTGGGTGAAAGAATAAGCCCCCTAACAAAGACAGCATGGCGGAAGAGGTTGGCAGGAAGAAAAGACCTTGAGGAAAGCCAAGGAAGTAATGGATGGATTGCGTCAAGAGAAGATGGTAAGCAGGTAGACCTTAGTGCTGCTTCTGACAGACAAAGATGGCAGATGCTTGCACAACAACCTGACCCCAGTTGATAGGATAAGGCTTGAAAACAGAAGTCAATGACTTGCTATGGAGTCAGATCAAGAGGAGGACTCAAGCAGGAAAGGTAAAACGATGACACAGAAAGTGTCCTTGAGGAAAGAATGGGGAAGCTGTTTACTGGGGAATACCCCTTACCACACTCAAGTCAGGCTAACAACTGTTTACTCTTCCCAGTGCTAAAGCCCAGGATCAAAAGGAGGATATTAAACATTAGAGGATTCCAAGACCAGTCAGTGAGAGCTGAAAGGCTGGCAAGAAGATGGAGTGTGAGAGTGAGGCAGAGGCATCTGCTTCTCACAACCCACAGATGGGGGTAACTGCTCGCTGAAACATAGCAAAGCTTGCAAGGAAAAAATAAGGATTAGGTCAGTGATACTCAGACAGAGGCTCGCAAGCTGCAAGTGGAACTTTAAGATGTTTTCTGTGGCTTTTTGCAGCACATATTCAAACTAATCTAAGCTATTAACCAATCAGAATGCTTTTACTGTTATTACCCAATTGTAATTGATAAAATAAGAATACTTGGTCACTCATTTTGCTGTGAGAATATATACTTTATTTTAATTTATACATAAACTAAATATTTCCCCTATTATACTGTATAAATATATTGTACTATAGTAAATGAAAAAATGAATTCACACTACTGTGGCCTTTTCGGGTAATGTTGATTGCTAATTTGGCTCCTGAATCACTGAGGTCTGAGTATCACTGGATTAGGTACAGGGAAATATGCAAGTAGACCTTTGTTTTAACCATCTCACTGCTCGCACATCCTAAGAGCGAAAGGGCTTACAGGTGCCAAACTGAGTTGGGCCTGTTGTGTAAACAGTCAGACGCTGCAGCCCAGAGATCCTGTCTAAGAGTGGTTGTACTGGGTGATTCCACCTGCAGTGAGGGGCAAGAAGCCAGGCCCACTACCTAGGGAGTGCACTGAAGAGGGACTGAAGGGGACCTGCATAAGACTCGTCATTCTGGTGTAGCTCCATGGAGAAACCTGGCATTGCAAGTCTATCCACCTCTCTTTCTTCCTTGGGACCTTTGTTGTCTGGGCTAGTGAGAGGCTCTCTTGCCAGGATACATTTGTGTTCTTACCCCTTCCAGGATAATGGAGTCCCTTAGCCCAAGTCTGAAAACAGCGCCAAAGCAAGAGAAACTTGAACCCTGTTGGACTCAGCCTTCAGCCCCCTTCCTCAGGCCGCAGCTACAATGGCCTGTCTGTCTCATTGCCAGCGCCCAGACTCCAATCAACCCAACAATCCAGGCCAGCTCTACCCTCCTACCAAGGGTTTTGGCAAGCTGTGACTTGCCTAGCTTGAGCACATACAAGCAACCTATTTGCTTTCCTCCACCACTAGCCCCCAACTGCTGGGCTTTTCTCCTCCTTTGTCCAAACATGTATAGGCGGTGGGGCTAACTGAACATAACTGGCTATCCCCAGGCCTCCCGACTCTTAAAAGGGACAGGGCCCCAAAGTGTATTTTGCCTTGAAACCATGTCAGATGCAATGGAAGGGCAAAGTGTTGTTATTAAAGAGTATCCATATAGCATTTGTTCTTCAGCAACATGAAGACATTCTTTGTTTGACAGCAAACATTTACCTGGAAATACGTGAAATTACACTAACATTTCTTAATATAGATATAGATAGTTTGTACTGAGTTATTTGACAGTTTCAAAAGAAACTGATCCACGGCAGGGTCTTTTATACCAGCTCTTTCCAGATGATCTGCATAATAAGCCATAACAAAATCAAATAGCTGAAAGTTAGAAAATTTTAAGAGGAAATAAAGCACTTTAAAAACAGAAAAGATAATCAATCATCGGAACTGCTTAGCAGATGATAGAGAATCTACACTCTCACTTTAAGTCCTAAAATCCAGATTGGAGGTCTTTCTAATGTTCAACCAAAATTTTGGGCTTGATGAAGTGAAAGTGAAATTCTAAATGAAATTCTATTTCCTGTGTTACACAAGAGGTCAGGGTAGATAATGATGGTCCCTTTCTGGCCTTAAAGCCTATGAAATCCAAATTACATTAGCTAAACTTCAGCCAAAGCAATCTCAGTTACAGTGCTGAAATTCCAGAATAACTCCCTCTTTCTGAATGTGTTACTGTAGTATATCTGAAATCAGACTGCAATTGCCTTTAAGGAAAGAATAAATAGGCTGGTTATAGATAATCTAGTACTGAAGGAAGCAAAGGGGGTGATAAGGGTGAGACTGTCTGAGCTGCTGCAGTAGGTCTTTTGTTTGCCATCCTTTTACTTTGTTTTCCTAGCTTTTCTCTCTCTCTCGCTACTATATCATGTGGCTGAATTTTGCAGCCTTACATTGGCACAGAGACTCCCTCTTGCCACATCAGCAGCTTTCCATTTAATGTATTTTTAATTCTGAGCATAATAAGGCATCATCTGGGAAGCAGACACTCAGCTTTAGTCTTTTTGTGAATAATTAGCAATTCAGCAATAAAGGACATTCTCTCCCTGGATTGACATGTACTCCAATGTTGAGACATCTGCACATTTGTGCATGGAATATTTCTACTCAGCTAATTTCTACTCTTGCGGCCTAAAGTGAAGAAGGGAGGTTTGGTGGGATCATCTGAGCTCAATATTGTTTCAATGATGCATCTGTCAATGGTTTAGAACAAATTTATTTTGTATAAAATACTTAAATAATCATTGGAATCATTTAAAACAGAGAGCAAGAGAGAGAGAGAGAGTAACTCTATAGTTAGCACACTCGCCTGGGAGACGCTGGCTCCAATCTCTGCTTCAGTGACTAGTTCAGGTATTTTATACAAAATGGAACAGTTGCAACAGGAGAGATGGAGAGACACATGGCCCAGAATATCCAGTGGCTAGGGCACTCTTCCGGGGGGCAGGACATCTAGGTTCAAGTTCCTGCTCCACATCAGGCAGAGTGGTGATGTGAATGCATGTCTCAACAGCCTGGGCGAGTGCTCTAACCACTGAGCTACTGGGTAAAAGGGGCTCACCACGGCTGCCACTGCATATTGTGCCAGGCACAATCTAGTAGGTTGCCACCTCTGGCAAGCTAGGCAGGAGACAGCTTTGACTGCTTTATACATGCCCACAGGCACAAATGTAGGTGCCTAGGGGACTTTTCCAGTAGAAATGTAGGTGCTTACAGGACGAGGTGACAGCTGAGTGGAGGTTTTGAGGACCTAAATTTTGGATTTGGGTGTTTAAATCCCAATGTGAATCTAGCCTTTGTTGTTCCCTGAAAAATAACTGATTTTCTTACTCATCACCAAGCCCATGCAAATACATACATAAATGTAAGTGCTTAATGCATATATTTGGTAAGCTTGAATGACAGTTATTGGCAGTATTTTTGTGCAATATTTTAGTCCACCATATGTTCCATTTCATGGTACATAGTAGTGGCAGCAATGTACCTTTGATGTACAAATGCATTACTATAAAAAGTCAATTATCTTGAGGTAATTCATCCGCTCTGCACTTTTATGCAGTAGGCAGGTAGGTATTAGCCCCATTTTACAAATGGTAAAACCCACATATGGAAAGGTTAAAGAGCAATTCTTTTCTGAAGCAGCCATTGGTTTTGTGTACTACAGTTTTGGGATGTCCAGACTGATGTACATAGGCCCTGATTCTCTGAGATTTTGAAGAGCCCAGAGCTTTCATTGAAGTCACTTCTGAAACCAGACTCAGGGTGTCTCAAGATAGGCACCAAAAATACCAAATATCAGACATGCCAAAACGTGAAAAAAACCACAGAAATTGGGCTTATTTTTGGCTTAATTGGCTTGAGTTGCTTGTTGGCTAGTTTTGGCTTGTAGGCTGTTGGGCTTGTAGCTCATTGCAGCTTGTTGCTTCTTCTTTTTTTGTCAGCTACCGGCAAGCAGGGACAAGGGGCAAGTTACTCTGAATTTTTACTGGTATAAATGAGATCAGATTCAAACTCATTTTGTTAATTCTGGATCCAAATTAGTTTTTACTACTTGTCTGATACAGGTAGAGTTAACAAAAAGGTAATAGCATCAATAAAAAATTTGATTTGCAAATAGAAGCAGAGGCAGCTTCTCTAAGAATTAAACCAGAAAATGACTCTTTGCTTTTAGGGTGTTTGTTTATTTGGGGGTAGGGGTCTTATTTTTGTTTCTTTTCTTTTCTACTTGGCTCCTGGTAGCTGAGTGACAGCAGAAACAGGACAGAAATAAAATATCTATTTTCTCTTGCTGTTTCTCACAGTTTTTAAGTTACCTCCGCTACAATGCATCCATAAACAGCTCATATAAGACCAAGATTGTCTGAACTTTACTAGGATGAACTGGAGATTTTTCTTACTGTTTCAAGTACAATGAGACAAAATTTCTTTCATCTATAATAAATAATAAATGAAGATTTAAGATTTTTGGAAAGTTTACATTCTCTCCTATTAGGATATTTTAAAAATAGAAACAATACAATTATAGATACTTGTATTGTTTCTATTTTTAAAATATTCTATGCCTCTTCATCTGAATGTTTTAAATCCTCTTTTTAAACAGGTTTACACTTTTCATTTCCTTATGGCAGCAAGAGTGAATATTCACAGATTAATGTTCTAGCTTTATCTATGAAAGGTTAGTTTGACTGAAAATTTCAGTAAGACATTGTTCTATAATATACAAAATTTCCTTTGGTAATGGTAAAAGGCTCAAGTAATCTGTGGCCTTTCAATACACCAGTTGGCTTCGATGGGATTCTTCCCCCCAAATACTGAAGGTGGAAGCGTCATCACATAAAAGCTTTTCAATCAACTCTGGGGAGTTTCCTCAAACATTCTCCCCACACTCGACAAGGATTTACTTTGAGGGGAATTTTGGCTTGTTTCTTGGGATATTTCTTTTTCAGGGCACACAAAACCTTTTAAATTATTCCCTGGCAAATAGAGACAGCTTTCCAATTCGGTGTCATGGGGTGTGTCTACACAACAGCAGGGAGTGTTCCTCCTCTCCCAGACTGACAGACTCACGCTAGTTCTGCTCAAGCTAGCATGCAAAAAATGGAGGTCTGGACAGTCTGACACAGGCGGCAGCTCTGGCTAGCCACCCAAGATTGGGCCTATGGGCTCAGGAGGACTTGGATTTGCGGGACTTGCCCAAACCTCCACCTGTGCTACAATGTCCACACCGCTATGTTTATCAGGCTAGTTTGAGTGGAGCTAGCACAAATCTGTCTATCCAGGCTGGGAGAAACACTCCCAACTGCAATTCAGACAGACTCATGAAGGCCCATGAGCCCCCACCCATGTGTTGAGCTGGAGAGGGTGTAAGCCTCCACCTTTGGGAAACATGGAAGATTTAATAACCACAAAATGTTGGCATCACACAAACAAAGGAAAGGCACTCACTCCAAATAGAGTACTGCCTCTGTGGTTCACCTCTCTGGGCCTTAGTTTCCTCACTGTTAAAATGGGGATAAAGATACCGAAGTCCATTGTAAAGCACTTTGAGATCGATTGATAAAAAGAGCCATGTATTATTATCATACCTATGTAGCCAATTAACCCTGTGTAGCAGTTCTAGCCCAACATCCACAGAGAATACCTGGAGCTGAACAGAACCCTGTTTTTAACAAATAAGAATTTAATAGACATTAATTATTATTTAGACAAGTGCCCACTCAGCAGTACTGTCAGGGATTAAGGACCACTTACAAGCAACAGGCCCTAAAAGGCAACTCTAGGACCTGGCTCACCAAAGTAGCTACATTTAAGGAAAGAATGTATTGTCCCTTCCATTTTATCAGAAAGGAATGTTGAAGATGATGTTAAATAATGTGGGAAAATTTTCTGGGATATAAAGCAATAGACATTTTTTGGTTGCATATGTATTGACAACAAGGTAGGGAATTTCCATCTACTATGGCTAAAGCTAAGATACATATTAGCTGGATTAGGACAATAATTATTTATAGTAATTAAAATTTATTTGACATTTATCCATTTTCCTGAAAAGTCCTAAAGCTTGTTCCAAGTTTTCATATTACCATGGAAGCGCAAAAAAAAAAAAATCATGAACTAATTAACCTACCACTGAAATGCATTCTCTACCAGGCATGGAACTTAGCAGCTGTTCAACCACTAATGGCCGAAGAACAGGACGTGACCAATATCACTCTAATGAAATTCCAGGGGGACGTAAGGTAGGGAGAATGTAATTACCAGGATTGGAATACAATTAAGGCATATTGATCTTTACAGTAAATGTTCCATGAGGTGGTTAATAATGTTGCAATGGTCATCTTCCTCCAGGAATCTGAAAGTACACAGTGAGGGAAAGGAGGGAAACTGTAATTGTAATGGTTGAGAAATGTTTGAGTTGGAGAGGGAATTTGTGGTGGATTATCTTAAATTACTGCTCTTTAGATATCTTTTTTAAGTGTCAAGGGTGCCTAGAGTACAGAAAGAGATATCCTTTTTTACTCCTTTATAAATCTAAATGACAACAAGCACTCAGGACCTAGACTGCACACCTCTTCTGAGCAACACCTTCTAAACTACACGAGCATGTTGGTTCAATAACTGCTTAGAGGAAACATTGTTTCCTGCAGTCTTCTGGGTTTTCCTGGAAGATTTTCCACTCAAGTGCTGAACACAAACATAAGAACATAAGAATGGCCATACTGGGTCAGACCAAAGGTCCATCCAGCCCAGTATCCTGTCTACCAATGCCAGGTGCCCCAGAGGGAGTGAATCTAACACGTAATGATCAAGTGATCTCTCTCCTGCGATCCATCTCCACCCCCTGACAAACAGTGGCCAATGCCAGCTGCCCCAGAGGGAGTGAACCTGACAGGTAATGATCAAGTGATCTCTCTCCTGCCTTCCATCTCCACCCTCTGAAAAAAAGAGGCTAGGGACACCATTCCTTACCCATCCTGACTAATAGCCATTAATGTACTTAACCTCCATGGATTTATCCAGTTCTCTTTTAAACTCTGTTATAGTCCTAGCCTTCACAACCTCCTCAGGCAAGGAGTTGCACAGGTTGACTGTGTGCTGAGTGAAGAAGAATTTCCTTTTATTTGTTTTCAACCTGCTACCCATTAATTTCATTTGGTGGCCCCTAGTTCTTATATTATGGAAACAAGTAAATAACTTTTCCTTATTCACTTTCTCCACGCTACTCATGATTTTATATCCCTCTATCATATCCCCCCTTAGTCTCCTCTTTTCCGAGCTGAAAAGTCCTAGCCTCTGTAATCTCTCCTCATATGGGACCCGTTCCAAACCCCTAATCATTTTAGTTGCCCTTTTCTGAACCTTTTCTAATGCCAGTATATCTTTTTTGAGATGAAGGGACCACATCTGTACGCAGTATTCAAGATGTGGATGTACCATGGATTTATATAAGGGCAATAAGATATTCTCCATCTTATTCTCTATCTCTTTTTTAATGATTCCTAACATCCTGTTTGCTTTTTGGACTGCCACTGCACACTGCGTGGACTTCTTCAGAGAATTATCCATGATGACTTCAAGATCTTTCTCCTGATTAGTTGTAGTCAATTAGCCCCCATCGTATTGTATGTTTAATAGGGGTTATTTTTTCCAATGCATTACTTTACATTTATCCACATTAAATTTTATTTGCCATTTTGTTGCCCAATCACTTAGTTTTGTGAGATCTTTTCGAAGTTCTTCACAAAGCAGTAAATTAACACAAGAAATCTACTGTATCTGGGAATGTGGTTAGATTTAATATCACTGCTGTAAATAAAATGCTAATTGTTTACAAGAAACCTTTGTCTCTAACCTCTAAAATAAATGTAGGTGTTATCAACAAATTCAATGGTTTCCAGTTTCCACTTACCATGGGTTGATACTACACAATCTTTGCAACAACAGCCCTTTTCTTCTGTGCCACATTCCAAAGACTCCAGCAGCAGGTTTCCCTTCACAAATCTAAAATGACAAAGAAAAGGTCATGTACTGATCTTAAGGATTACTTCTTCCCCCTTTGCCACCACCTGACAATTACAGTCTCTAAATTCGTTTAGCACCTGGCTTGAGGTAAGACTTTTTATATTTGAGGGCCCTCAGCTGTGGAACTCATTTCCCTGCCAGAGCCCTGCATGCATGTATACATGCAGCAAAGTTATTTAATTATGGTTGCTTTGTTCTTGACTCTTTTTTTTTTGCATAATGTCTTGCTTTTTGTTTCTGCCAGTCCTTCCCACCCCCCATTCATTGTATTAGAAGGAAACTTATCCTTTTTATTAATAGATGGCTTGCCTGATGCTTTATTGTCCTCTTGATTGCATATATGGAGTGTTAACTTTGTTTATGACAGGTTTCAGAGTAACAGCCGTGTTAGTCTGTATTCGCAAAAAGAAAAGGAGTACCTATGGCACCTTAGAGACTAACCAATTTATTTGAGCAGCTTATGCTCAAATAAATTGGTTAGTCTCTAAGGTGCCACAAGTACTCCTTAACTTTGCTTATGTTTGCTTCAACGTTTTCTGCTGTGAATTTTCTATGGCACTTCAATTACTTTGATGGGCACTTTATATGTTTGTTTATGTAGCGGGGAAATTATCAAAGACACAAAGGGAAGTTGGAAGCCCAAGTCAACAGGACTTAGATAACTAATTGTCCTTTGTACCTTTGAAAATGTCCCACTTAATATCAATCTGTCTAATTTTATCTGAGCTGTTTTCCCTTTTTTCCAGGACTTTCTCCCTAGCTCTCACATCTATGCTTTCAGAACATGGCATCTCTTACTGTCAAACGTTTGTTCTTGCTACCTATTTTACAAAGTCCACTAACTTCTGTTAGTGTTAGCACAAAATTCTTGGAATGAAAGAATCTAAAACACAAGCAGTAGCTTATGTCAAAGAAACTCATTTGAAAACTGCCTTATTTTTTTACTTTCAAATCCAAATCTGTCTATCACCATTTTATTATTTTAAATGCACTTAAGCCATTTAAACATCATTGGCAACTGTACTTAATGAATCCTGTTTATTTTCTCTACAAAGGCCTTAAAACTATTTCATAGCTCAAGAGTTAGTGGAAATCTCTGCAGAGCATATAAAGCTTGGGACGTTGTTTTCCTTATAGACCCAAAGCTTTCAGTGAGATCAACTTTTGCTCTAAGATACACATGATTGAACAGTAATTCCTTTCAGAACAGTGGAGTTCATCTGGATTTAAGCAAAAACAACAAATTGGACCCACTGATTTTAGAGAAGTATTCAATACAAACATTAATGCAATATTGGCTCTATTCAGTTAGAGTTTGATCTCTGTTATACAGGTGTAAATTCAGTTAGTTCTGGCGTGAAGTTATTTCCAATTAGCACCTATATAAAAGATCAAAATTTGGTACACTATCTTTTAGTTAAATGAAAGCTAGTTTTCAAATATATATATAGTCATTCCTAAGTTATTGCAAGAATTTTTCTAAGGCAGATTTTCCTCCCATGCTGCCACATATAATATTCATTGTGACAATCATCTTTTAATTGAGAAATTTAATAATCACTCCTAGTCAGCTCCTAGGTAACCAACAAAACTACTTCCCTGCCTGGGCCATGATTAGGTGTTTTTGATTAAAAGTCATGTAACAGTCAAGAGCTGTAATTTTTTTAAACATACTGGGTGACATTAATAACTTTTATTTGAGCAAACCCCTCAATAGCATTGCAGGACAAGAATATCTTATTCAGAGATGTAGTTGGACTCTGCCAGTTCACAGCACTTGCTGGATCAGCAATTCTTTGGTCCTCCATCAGTTTCTGCTGAATTTTAACTTTGCTTTTTAAATTAAACTTCTAACCCTTATGATTGTGAAGATTTTTTCCCAACTATGACCTAATGGAGCATTGAGTCTGCACACAGATAAATTAAACAATAGCTCTGAGGGCAAAATACTGAGCTTCATTCCAGGGGAAAAGAAGATCCTAATCACTGCACAATCATAATGGTATATCACTGCAAAGGAAGCAGGTCATACAGTGGAGATTATTACCCTGTTACCAGTGGGGGTAGTACAAAGGAGTAGATTACCAGTACAGGCTAACTTCTTGCATCAGGGTGCACATAGCCACTGCTATTACTAAACTCCATGCTCTACTGTAAGGGCAGCGAAGAGATCAAGGCAATGGGGTTAGGCATAAAGGAGGGATTCCTTTAACCCAGCCCCTTCATAGCTAGATTATTGAAACTTGACTGTGCAGTGGGCCCAATTACCTGAATGGTATTTTGAGTTTGAAGCCTAACAATGACCAAAGTCCACTTTGTAAATGGTTTCACAGCTCATCATGTTAGCAGAAACAACCAGTTACTCCAGGATCATTGGCAGAGTTTGAGTAAAGTTCTGCCATTTGAACAAAGTCAAAGTAAGGAGCCCTGCGGGTTTAAGTAAAGGGACACCTATGCATATTGTGTCAACCAAGAGAAACTCTGCTCCCCCCACATCTCTCCTCTGCCTCATGTCTTCTCCCAGAGGCTGCTATATGTGCGCTTAGAGTTTGGTTCCAAGTCTGATTTCAGAATGGATAAGCATTGGAAAGTTCATTCTCTTACCTCAACTACTCAGCCCCTGGAGGAAACACCTTACAACCTGCTCCCTCCCCACCCATTGCCATAATCCTATCACCCTACAACCACTCAGGGAAGAGGGAGGGATGGAATGTGGAAAGGATGGAATGAGGACATTGCTACCCTGTATAAAGGCTAAAGAGGGCCTTTACTCCAGTCTAGAACAGTGGGATTTAGTCATCTCTTTGTTGGGCCCCCATTGCTCTGCTCTTTTAAAATACAGAAGCACTTACAGTGTAGGACTTAGTTTGGTCATATGACATTTTCTAGTCATGATCATAAATTTGGTAACCCCCAGACTCATCCAGGAGAGATAG
This sequence comes from Eretmochelys imbricata, assembly GCF_965152235.1. Lineage (NCBI taxonomy): Eukaryota > Metazoa > Chordata > Testudines > Cheloniidae > Eretmochelys > Eretmochelys imbricata. The sequence continues at coordinate 25,541,135 of NC_135579.1, forward strand.
ATCCTGATTACAGCTGTGTGAAACAAGACGTTATGCATTCAAATGGGCCTTGCCAAACCTAGGATCATTTCCAAAGACTTGAGAGTTTTCATTCCTCTCCCTATCCTTTGCATGTGAATAAAAGCAAGGCAGTTTCTAGGCCCCTATAAACAGAAGGAATACAGAACTCCTATGCCCCTCCCTGCTAAAGTGTGAGAGCCCTGCATAAAAGATGTACAGTAATTACTGCCAGCAAACACACTAACCACTATATAAGAGCATTTGGATGAAAAGTAACTAGAGGCCAAGACATAAGTTCTACTTGGAAATCCATGAATAGGCTCAGGCAGGTTTGGGGAGAAAGCTTAGGCTGAGAATTGTTTTTATTCATGTTGTTTTAGTTACAAATTAAAATCAAACCTGGGGAAGGAGGTGAGTTTGGACTATGGAGTATGTATGTCCTGTTTTAGCAGAGCAGAAGCTCCATCTCTGCTTACATTGCAATAGGAAATAAGTGGATAAACTTATACATTCTGAGTTTTTTGGAGCAGAGATCAGTTAGTTTCAGTGAGAAGAGAGCACATCTGTATTCCTCTTTAACAAAGTTATTTACTGAAAAGAAATCGGTACAATTCTTGTTTTCTACCAGTTCTTAGATTCCAACAAAGCCTGGTTTAAGACAAGCTAACTCTCGCTCTAAACTGAAGGGCTGAGTTTCACAGATCTATACAGGATCTGACTCAAGTTAATGTTCATATCACCTTTATTTTCAAAGTAAGATTTGTAATTCTTCAGATACTAGGTAACAAATAAAAACACCACTCAAGTTAAAAACACGACATGACAGATGTGTAGGTCACATTGCTTAATACACTAATGGAGAGTGTTGAGATACTACAGCAATGAATATGATATAAGAACCTATATAGATCAAAACCTGAGGGGAATATACAATTGAGCAAGTCATTAAGTACAGCAGGTTGTGCTTTGTGAAAGTTGTTTTAATATCAGGCCAGCTCCTCACTGTACAGTAAATCCACTGTTTCACATCTAAGAAAAATGTTAAAATAATTCCTTTAATGGCTTCTTCATATTCGTACTTCATCAGCCATTTTAACTGTGATTTTACAAGAGAAAAATTCCTTTTGACGTGGCACAATGAATACAAGCTTTGAAATACAACTTGATTTTTTATTGTTTAAAAGCATCTATTTTCCACCATTGTAAGCAAAGATTAATACATTTAAAGATCTTCCAAAAATGGAAGAATCTTCTGTATATTACACATTTTCATATTAATTTTCAGTGCTGGAGAAGATGGCAATGAACAGTGAACTGAAACAACTAGGTCTATGGCTTTAAAATAGACCTTATATATACCATTTAAAAATAAAAAAGAGCTTTTACATTAGAGTGCATGGTCTCAAGGGAAATATTGGGGCTCAGCTGTAAAAGCTGAGTTTAGGGATCAAAAATAGAAGACTGTTTTGGGGTTATTAAACACAGGCAAAACGTGCATGCCTCTGAGGTTAGTGTCATGAAAATTAATAAAAATAGCTCATGCCACTGGTTATTGTTTTCAAATGTGCAGGTTTGGAAATTTGAATTCTCTAAGGTAACAAGCAATTTAATCTGGTATAAAACACAGATGAACCATAATGAAATGTACTTTATGACTGGTGTTTCTACATGTGACAAGAAAGTAATGTTTTGCTGTTTGGACTAACTGTATATCCTGGGGCCGAGGGCTGGTCAGAAAATGGGATTTCTGTGCCATGGGAAATTCTTACATTTCAAAATGTAGTTCTATTCTGAATCATGATAAACATTTTGATTATTTAATGTCAAAAAACACAACACAACATAAAATACAATATTAATATAGTATAATAAATTGTATTCTTCTAGGTAAAAACAGAACATTTTGTCACTATCAAAATGAAGCAAGAAAGTCTAAATGATTTGTTTGACACTCCCCCATCAAAATTTGTCAAACTAGACATGCTCTTGTGAAACATTTAGATTTTGACAAAAAAAATCTGCATTTTTTTTTAAACAGAAAAACACTTAATAAACAAAATTTGACCACCGCTTATGTGGGCTAGTTAACCAACAAAAACTACATTGTTTCATAAGTCATGGCATGCAATTTAATTTATGCTACTGTAATCTGAAAAGCATAATATACATTTATTTAAATGTATAAAATGTCAAGAGGGTCCTATCTGAAAACTGTAGGAGTCTCTGACAAAACACTTTAAAAATATAATAAGCATATTACTAAATGTACTACTATATATGATGAGCCCATGCAGCACAAAAATAAGTGTAATTTCCTATACTTCATTTCTAACAATATTTCCTTTTTTATCAGTCCTGCTAGAAAGATGTGCCCTGGAATGTGCCCTGAGGGTCAATGGATTTAGGTTATACTGGACCACGAAAGGATAATTGATCTTTTTCTGCATGTGTACACGTGACAGAGGGGGGAAAAAACTGAAACAACCAACGAGAACACATACAGTTCTAACCAAGTAAGGAAAATCCATAGCATGGAGTTACCGGACTGTGATGTAAAAGCAATGTGACCTACACGTTATGTGTTTAACTACCTTCTTTATATTATGTGCCTCAGATATCCACAATTATTCCCTGAATCCCTTGTTACATTTTAAAATTATTTCAATACTATAATTAACAAGCATTGATTTGTAGGCATCCTTCAACATCTAGTCTTCAGGGCTCTATAATGCAAAGATGGATACGATACTGCATATCACTATGATTTTAGTGCTGAAATAACACTGAAACATTTATTTAATAATTTCATTGTAAAAATTGACCCCATCTTTAGGAAGAGCCATTCAAAACATAAAACTATGCAGTCAATCACTCAGTAAAATGAAGCATTAAATGCTAATGCCAGTTAATGTCCAAATAGATTTAAACTAAATGCTGCTGGGAAATTGTACGAAGTCAGTCATAGGCTTGCTGCCTCTTCCTTATTTATTTGAATAGTAGCATACAATAATGCAAGTCCAGGTCCCAACAAGACCTGAGACTATAAGAGAACCCCAAGAACACCTGACTTTTCCTGAGATTTCAGCTTCCCACAATAGTCAGGGTTCCTTCAGGAGAAATGTCAATTATACAATCATCAATGCAAATTGCATTTTAAAGAGTCTCTGCAGCAGGCAGAGAATGTTAATGCAGATCAGAGGTGTCAATGCTCAGTGCACAGTTCCCAAAAGCTCTTTAACCCATTATGCGTCTTCATTCAGTTGGCTCTAATACTATAATTTTTGTGACAGACCGCTGGTCCCCTCTCTGCCTTTGTCACTCAAAGTCGCACATTAAAAACAATCCAAGTTCCAGAGTCAAATGGTGTGGAATTCAGTGGTGGCGGCAAAAAGATACACTTCTGTATAGAGGGAATGATAAGAAGTCTTGTGGCTTTCTTGCTTGATGGGTTATTCTTATTAAAGTAAAGTATTTTCCAAAAAGCAACTCAAAACTACAAAAAACCCCACAGTCCATAAAAACAAAGTAATAGAATATTAAAACACTTTACACTGCAGTATGTGGGATTTTGGTAGCAACTGGGACTCTGCTGAAAATTTAATCATTAGGATTCTTCTGGAAAAGTGCTTGGTTTCTATTGACATTTAATCTAAGTATTCTTGATGCATCACTCATCATACAATAGGTTTCTTTTGGGAATAGATGTGACAGACATACATGAAATCAGCATATTAGTCCAGAAGAAAAACACATTTAAAAATGTTATGGAAGCAACTGAAGAATCAGTATGAAAACAGGTGCATGCCCAATAAACCATGCACTGCAAATGTTATAACTGAAAGCTTTTAATGAATGACTATTTGAATATGCAATATTCCTATGTATCTGAATGTTCAGGAGAGCAGAATAAATAATTTCAGAGTAAACAGACATAAGTATATGCCTCTTCAAAATAACTTTACATTTTACACCATAACATGTAGCTTAAATGTTTATTTCTAGTGAGATTTACATCAAATCTAGATATATTTCTACACTGAGCACCGTTCAGTACGCTCCTCCATTCTTTATCATGTGGATTCTGTTTTCTAATACTGGCTCAAAAAAGGCAGATGCGTCTGTCCCTTATTTCCCTACCTTGATACTCTTCTCCATAACTTTGGAGAAGGTGGAGGAGATGATAATTTAGAGGCAACTGGGGGATTCACTCTGATTTTGAATGTTCCCATAACCTTGGTATCTAAGGGTCATAGACAAGAAAACAAGAAAAAAAAATAGTTTTGGCATCCAATTTGGACCAAATCCTTTGCAACACTCTGAATGGTTTATCCTGGGGATTAATTATGAAAAAGAAGTTGAAGTCTCTGCACAATGGCATTGCTCTGTCTCATAGTCAGTAACATTTCATCGGGGGACTCTGACGTTCCTGTGTGTGTTTGTTCTGGTAGTGCAAAAAAGCTATGGTCTTCCCTGCTTCCTCAATCATTTTTTTGAATCAACCTTTACCTGTGTCCTTTTTCTGCTAGCCCACCTGCTAGCAGGAATCATGAAGACACTATTGGGCTTTATCCCCACAAACAGCAGAATCTACAGAACTTCTCATAAGCAAACGGTAAGCCATTGTCTGCATTTATTTTTTATGCGATGCTAGGTGTCATGGCACCCATCAAGCACCTCCCCCCTTGGCCACTCTGATTTTTTGGGTCTTTAGTTGTGAAGTTTCCAAGTATTGTGAGAATCTGTACATCTCTAGCAAATATTTCTGCTCTTCCCATTGAAACAGGTGGTCTCCTCAAAGATTCCATGGCAGTCTCTCTAATATCTAAAATAGCAACATCTCTTTCTCCAGGGAGTTCCTGTGCCTCTGGCAAATGTCACATCTCCTTATCAGCTCTTCTGTTGCATGCAATTTCTAGTTAAAGAACGACCTCCTTTGCCCTGCAAGTAATAAGAGTGCGACATATAGGATTGCTGATAAGAAGCTGCACTTTATTTCCAAGTTCCTGTCAGATGGCATGGAGTCAGGATTACAGAGTGTTCTACTCATCACATGGTAAGTGTCAAACATCTACCAACTCCAATGGCTGAAGTTGTAGTATGCCCATGTCCTGGCCCACATCTCTTACGTGAAAGTGAGCTCTCATGGAAGGCCCGAATAGTTTTGGCGTCACCATTCCCTTTCCTCTTTTGATATCAGGGCCATCCACCTCATTAAATTCATCTCTGTTGCTCCAAAAATCTTAGTGACAGAATGAGGCTCTTACTGTGATAGTGGTTATCTCTGCCACACTCCTCAAATCAGATTCTTCATAGTTTGCAAGTTCCACTACTTTGATTTCCTCTGACTTTGTAGATTATATCCTACTATCTTCCTCCACACTTCTTCATTCCACTTCCTGTATGTGGAGAGTTTATACAACATACATCTCTCTTATGATTTAAAAGCCAGCTGGCTGTAGTTTAAGAAGAGACCATTGAATCTTCAGTATGGTATAAGCTAGGAGTTTACTGAATGTACTGGAGACAATTTTTTATTTCAGAAGATGGAGAAAGTCACTAGGGGAAAGGCTGTTCTAGATTTGATTTTGACAAATAGGAAACAACTGGGGCAGTATTTGAAAGTGGAAGGCAGCTTGGGTGAAAGTGATCATGAAATGATGAGTTCTTGATTCTAAGGGATGGTAGGAGGGAAAACAGCACAATAAAGAAATGGATTTTAAGAAGACAGACTTTAACAAACTCAGGGAGTTGGTAGGTAAGATTCCTTGGGAAGCAAGTCTAACGGGAAAAACAATTCAAGAGACTTGGCAGTTTTTGAAAGAGACATTATTAAGAGAACAAGAGCAAACTATCCCACTGCATAGGAAAGATAGGACATATGGCAAGAGACCACCCTGACTTAACCAGGAGATCTTCAGTGATCTGAAACTCAAAAAAGAACACTACAAAAGTAGAAACTAGGTCAGGATGAATATAAACAGAAGTATGTAGGGACAAGATTAGAAAAGCCCAGGCATAAAACGAGATTAAACTAGCTAGAGACATAAAGAGTAACAAGAAATCATTCTACAATTACATTAGAAGCAAGATGAAGATGAAGAACAGGGTAGGCCCATGACTCAATGAGGGGGAAAAACAATAACAGAAAATGTGGAAATGACAGAAGTGCTAAATGACATTTTTGTTTCAATTTTCACCAAAAAGGTTAGTAGCAATTGGACATCTAACTTAATCAATGCCAGTGAAAATGAGGAAGGATCAGAGGCTAAAATAGGAAAGAACACGTTAAAAATTACTTGGACAAGTTAGATGTCTTCAAGTCCTCAGGGCCTGATGAAATACATCCTATAATACTCAAGGAGCTGACTGAGGAGCTATCTGAGCCATTAGAAATTATCTTTGAAAAAGTCAGGGAAGACAGGTGAGATTCCAGAGGACTGGAAAAGGGCAAATATAGTGAGACTATAAACAGGGGAATAAGGAAAATCTGGGTAATTACAGACCAGTCAGCTTAATTTCAGTACCCAGAAAGATAATGGAGCAAATAATTAAGCAATCAACTTGCAAACACCTAGGGTATGTCTACGCTACAAAATTAGGTCGTTTTATAGAAGTCAATTTTATACAGTCAATTGTGTGTGTCCCCACTAAGCGCAGTAGGTTGGCGGAGTGCGTCCTCACTACCGTGGCTAGCATCAACTTACAGAGCGGTGCACTGTGGATAGCTATCCCACAGTTCCCGCAGTCTCGGCTGCCCATTGAAATTGTGAGTTAAGCTCCCAGTGCCGGATGGGCAAAAACATTGTCACGGGTGGTTTTGGGTACATGTCATCAGGCCCCACTCCCTCCATGAAAGCAACGGCAGACAATCGTTTCGTGTCTTTTATCCTGGGTTACCTGTGCAGACGACATACCAAGGCAAGCATGGAGCCCGCTCAGCTCACTGTCACCGTACGTTTCCTAGGTGCTGCTGGCAGACGCGGTACAGCATTGCTACACAGCAGCAGCTCCTTGTCTTCGCAGCAGACCATGCAGTAGGACTGATAGCCGTCGTACTTCTCCTGGGTGCTCCTGGCAGTCCTCAGTGAGGTCGATCAGGGGTGCCTGGACAGACATGGCTATCCTCCTCTTAGAGAGCCAAACAGGAGTGACCCAAGATCATTCTCTTCTTTAAGTTTCATCTCATGGAGATTCATTCCTGCCTGGAATAGCATGCAAGCTGGAGGCTTCTGCCTCAGGTTGCTATCCCAGCGAGCAGCACCGCACGGTCAAACATACCCCAACCTATCCCTTGCTCCCATGGCTCATGAAACCTGGACAGTAGTAAGGAGCAGTTCAACTATAGGCTGAACAGGTTAAGAATGGTGGTAGAATTGCCTTTGGACGTTTAAAAGTTCACTGGCACTGTTTGCTGACGAGGTCAGACCTCAGCGCAACCAACATTCCCATTGTTATTGCTGCTTGCTGTGTGCTCCATAATATCTGTGAGAGTAAGGGGGAGACGTTTATGGAGGGGTGGGAGGTTGGGGCAAACCGATTTTGAGCAGCCGGATGCCAGGGCTATTAGAAGAGCGCAGCAAGGCACACTGTGCATCAGAGAGGCTTTGAAACCCATTTTCATGACTGACCAGGCTTTGGTGTGACAGTTGTGTGCATTTCTTCTTGATGCAAACCCACCCCCTTTGTTGATTTCAATTCCCTTTAAGCCAACCACCCTCCCCACTTCAAAATAAAGTAACTATTATTTTGAAACCATGCATTCTTTCTTTATTAATTAAAAAAAAAAAAAAGAGAGAGAGATAATGGACAAGGTAGCCCAGGTGGGGTGGGGGAGGAGGGAAGGACAAGGCCACATTGCTTATTGTAGCCACCGTAAAAATCAAACTGTTTGAAAGACAGCCTTCTGTTGCTTGGGCCATCCTCTGGCATGGAGTGACTGGATGCCCGGAGCCTCCTGCCCCACCACCCCCCACGTTCTTGGGCAGCTGGGTGAGGCGGCTATGGAACATAGGGAGGAGGGTAGGCGGTTATACAGTGGATGCAGCGGGGATCTGTGCTCTTGTTGGTGTTCCTGCAGCTCTAACAGATACTTCATCATGTCCGTTTGCTCCCCCCTTAGCCTCAGCATCACATCCTGCCTCTGCTCTTTGCGCTCACTTAATTCTTTCCTGGCCTCTACCATGGACTGCCTCCGTGCATTAAGCTGTGTCCTATCAGTGAGGGAAGACTGCATGAGCTCAGCAAACATGTCATCGCGAGTGTGGGTTTTTTCACCTTCTAATCTGCGATAACCTCAGGGACGGAGATGATACAGGGAGCATAGAAACATTCAATGCTCTACAATTCTGCAGGGACTGCATGGGCACCTGTGTTGCTGAGTGCTGCTGAGCTCTCCACACTGACCAAACAGGAAATGAAATTCAAAAGTTCCTGGGGCTTTTCCTGGGTACCTGGCTCATGCATCGGATTCAAAGTGCTGTCCAGAGCGGTCACAATGGAGCACTCTGGGATAGCTCCCAGAGGCCAATATCATCAATTTGCTTCCACACTAACCCTAATTCGACCCAGCAAGGTCAATTTTGGCGCTACTCCCCTCATTGGGGAGGAGTACAGAAGTAGATTTTAGGAGCCATTTAGGTTGACGGAACAGGGTTGGTTAGGTAGACACAGTCATTTTTAAAGTGACCTAACGTGGCTAAATTTGACCTAACCCCATAGTGTAGACCAGGGCCTAGATGAGAATAAAAAGTGATAAGTAACCATCAGCATGGATTTGTCAAGAAGAAAATCACGTCAAACCAACAGAATAGCTTTCTTTGGCATGGTAACAAGCCTAAGGGATGGGTGGGGGGGCAGTAGATGTGGTATATCTTGACCTTAGTAAGGACTTCTGATACTGTCTTACTTGACCTTCTCAGACAAACTAAGGAAATACAACCTAGATGGAGCTAGTATAAGGTGGGTGCATAACTGGCTGAAAAACTGTGCCAAGAGAGTAGTTATCGCTGGTTCACAGTCGTGCTGGAAGGGCATAATGAGCGGTGTCCCGCAGGGATCAGTTCTGGGTCCAGTTCTGTTGAATATCTAAATTATTTAGATAGGCATAGAGAGTACATTTATAAAGTTTGCAGATGATATCAAGCTGGGAGGAGTTGCAAGCGCTTTCGAGAATAGGATTAAAATTCAAAATGATCTGGACAAAGTGGAGAAATGGTCTTAAGTAAATAGGATGAAATTCAATAAGAACAAATGCAAAGTACTCCATTTAGGAAGGAACAATCAGTTGCATACAAACAAAATGGGAAATGACTGCCTAGGAAGGAGTATTGCAGAAAAGGGATCTGGGGGTCAGAGTGGATCACAAGCTAAATATGAGTTAGCATTATACTGTTGCAAAAAAAGCAAAAATCATTCTGGGATGTATTAGCAGAAATGTTGTAAGCAAGATATGAGAAGTAATTCTTCCTTTCTGATTAGGCCTCAACTGGAATAGTGTGTCCAGTTCTTGGTGCCACATGTCAGGAAAGATGGACAAATTAGAGAAAGTCCAGGGAAGAGCAACAAAAATGATTAGAAGGTCTAGAAAACATGACCTAGAAGGGAAGATTGAATAAGTGGATTTGGTTAGTCTGGAGAAGAGAAGACTCAGTGAGGACATTACAGTTTTCAAGTACATAAAATGTTGTTACAAGAAGGAGGAAGAAAATAGTTCTCTAACTTCTGAGGATAGGACAAAAACCAATGGATTTAAATTGCAGCAAGGGTAGTTTAGACCGGGCATTAGGAAAAACTTCCTAATTGTCAGGGTGGTTAAGCACTCAAATTGCCTATGGAGGTTGTGGAACCTCTGTCATTGGAGATTTTTAAGAGCAGGTTAGACAAACACCTGTCAGAGATGGCCTAGATAATATTTAGTCCTGCCTAGGGTGCAGGGGACTGGACTAAAAGATCTCTTGAGGTTCTATGAATCTGAGTTCTGGGGGCTTCTGGTTGGTTTTCCAAGGTATAGATATATTTGTTATCTGTGAATTGAGAAAATTGATAGTTCAATACAAAAAGCAAAGCATGTTTTTTTTCTGCGCATTTTTTCTTCAAAAGAATTGCTTCCAGTCCTGTTTCTGAGGCATCTACTGATCTCACATCTGTTTGACTTATACCACAAACTTTGAGTTCTCTGTTCAGTGATCATTGGATATCATTCATTGCTTTTTATTATGTATCATCCCATTTCCATTTTATCATTTGTTTTAGTATGTAGCTACTCCTATGAAAATCTCAAAGTATGTTCCTGTTGATCACATGGGGCAAACCTGCTATAGCTTAAATCTTGGATTTGTCCACGGTTTTTCCCCCCCCCATCTCAACCAAGTATAGAGTCCATATAGTTCAAACTGGAATTCTTCATTTAAAATTTGCAAAAACTAAATATTTCTACTGTTTCAAAACTATTTTGTTCAAGGTTTTCAAATCAGGAGATTCATCAGATCAAATCTGAATCACTTCCGTTTTGTGACAGCTTAGGTTAGAACTAAGAATGGGCATATTGGGTCAGACTAAAGGTCCATTTAGCCCAATATCCAGTCTTCTGTCAGTGTCCAATACCAGGTGCCCCAGAGGGAATGAATGGAACAGGTAATCCTCAAGTGATCCATCTCCTGTCTCCCATTCCCAACTTCTGGCAAACAGAGGGTAGGGACACCATCCCTGTCTATCCTGGCTAATAGCCATTGATGCACCTATCCTCCATGAATGTATCTAGTTCTTTTTTGACCCGTTATAGTCTTGGCCTTCACAACATCCTCTGGCAAGAAGTTCCACAGGTTGACTGTGCACTGTGTGAAAAAATACTTCCTTTTGTTTGTTTTAAATCTGCTGCCCATTAATTTCATTTGGTGACCCCTCATTCTTGTGTTATGAGGAGGAGTAAATAACACTTCCTTATTTACTTTCTCCACACCAGTCATGATTTTATAGACCTCAATCATATCTCCCCTTAGTAGTCTCTTTTCCAAGCTGAAAAATTCCAGTTTTATTAATTTCTCCTCATATGGCAGCCATTCCATACCCCAAGGGCAGCCATTCCATACCCTTAGGTTGCAACAAGCTGTCATTTTTCAATGACAAAACATTTCATCAAAAAATTTCTGACTAGTTCTGTGTGTTACTAAGCTCTCCTTTGAATAAAAATTGTGTCACATTTTGGGCACATTTGCACTTTTTATACAGCTGATAGGAAAAGAGCTCATAGCTGAATGATAAGCATGAGATCTTCCATCCTAGCAAGTGTTTGAATGAAGTATCCTTTTCCTTTCAAAATGTTGCTGCCTTCTCTGAAAAATGCAAATGAGATGCCAAGACTTCAATATTCGGAGTTTATTCATTAATGATGGCACTTTGCTCCAATATTCTGTATTTACTCTCTTACACCTCTGTTCCACATCCTAAGCAAGGAGAACAATGACCAGAGCAGCTCAAAGCTTTGCTATGTTTTGTTTTATAATAAATAAATGCCATCTGTGTTTGAGGCTGGATCCCTTCCATCCAAGTATTGCCCTTTGTGATTTATGTCTCTGGGTGAATAATGGAGCTCCTCCTGTCTATACAGTAGTAGTGCATTGCAAAAGATTGTATATTCTCCTCAGTTAAAAAACATTCCCTACATCCACATTAATAAAATCACTGCACTTTATTTATCAAGTCCTGTATCATGTGAGGAGTGTTATTAGAAAGTGGGGGAGAAGCTGAGATGTGTGAATATCAAGTTACTGGAAGAGCAGATTTAATAGGCACTTGGGTAATAATCCATAAAACTTCAGAGGTCTGCCCAGAGCAGCTACCCAGTTTGTTTAAAGTATCTGCATGTTACTGCAGTTAAAGTTACTGCATGATCTTTCATACATCCTTATTTCCCATATACCATTTCCCCTAATGTTATCTCTCACAATTTTGGTTTACAATGCAATCCAAAGTTAGTGTGTGTGTCACATGGGGGAGGGTTACATTTAAAAAAAGAAAAACGACCACAGCACCGATCAGACACATTACAAAATGAGGAGAGCAGCTACACGATCCAAAATAAATGAAGGGGAATATCTTTATCTGCAGTCTTCAACCACCAGCAAGTCTCCATATAAACAAACCATAATCAATTGTCCTAGCATTTGAGGGGGAACTATTCAAAAAGGTGCCTGGGTGAGATTTCTCAGTGGCAGATTGTAGCTAGTTCTATGGAAATGAGGTAGAAAAAGGACTATTGACTCCAAGCAATGCCAATTGTTATTCAGACACTGTACTGGGAGTAGAGTGTGGTTCTCTTAATATTTTTTTTACAACGCTGCAGAACTTAGAAAGAGCAGCAATATCAAAAACAATACAGTTGGTGATGTAGGGCTGGATGTTTATAGTATTTCGATGCCTAAAGAGGCAGCTAGATACCTAGTGGGATTTTCATAAGCACCTAGGTGCCTTACTCCCGAAATCAATTGGAGTTGACACCAAACTTCCTTAGGTACTTTTGAAAATCCCTATCCTATACTCTCTTACCTACATCTTCAGGCACCTAGATACCTTTAAAAATCTGGCTTGTAGTCCTTACTTCAGCCACTGACTTTATTATGAAAGAATTTACAGCAGCCATTTCCATAGATATGGAAATTTGAATGTCATAGGTCCAAAATTAGGGACAGAGCTTGAACCGTTGAGCTTCACGGTTGGGCCTGACCCAGTGAGGTACTGAGTATCTCCCAATAGCTGAGTGGCCTCAATTTCAGGGGGAATGGTAGACACTCATCCTTTACAGAAGCTGCTTAGCATTTCACAAACTAGGACCTTTGGGGTAAAGTTAAATGCTGTGTGATAGTAGAAGCAATATTCTGTATTTATAGGTCAGAAAGGAAATAGACACATAATATACAGATACACATCATGCAACTGGTTTGATGCATTACTGATGGGATGCAGGATACCAGACTTGATACCGGTTGTCTTATCCGGTATGGGAAATCCCATGTTTCAATGTTTACTTAAGTATTAAGTGGAGTAAACTTTAGTCCTTAAAAGCAAACATTCAAATGCACTTGCAAATCCAGAGACATACAATATGTAATTATACTAACACACCTTGAATATTTTTGGCAATTTCAGCTATTCACCAGAATGAGTATCTTTCTTTCAGGACCCGAAGATCAAAATTTACCAAGTCACTGCCAAAAAAAAGGAAGGAAAACGCCGACCATATGGAGAGCTTCAAGAAAGAAGAATTTTGTATTCCAAAGAATACAAAACAGACAAAACCTTCAATTATACAATACCCAGATGGAGATAAAGTTTCACAAATGACTGTTCAAAGATCTGAAGTTAAATACAAGCCAACTGTCTATCTAGGTTCCTATACTAGGTCCATCATCATGGTATCTGTGCAATGAAAGTGGGCACAAGAAGATCTTGTTCTCTCCTTTCCCATTCTGTATAGACTTGAGGACAAGTGGGTGTTTGTATTTGGTGAGGTTATTGGGGAAAACAAGGTGATAGGGAGTCCACTAATAAAAGGGGTATTAATGGCAACTTTAAAAAACAATTGACATTCCTAATTATGTAAATCTGTCTTTAGTAAGAAAAAGACAAAAAAAGACAATAATTCTGAGTAGTGTAGAAGTCAGGCAAAGCTTGTAAACATAAGAGCAGGTCACAGTATACGTGGAAATGTGCGTGTCTAGAAATCAGCTGGTCAATATGACAAATATCCTTTGGCATTATGTGCCTCACTGAAGTCAAAGAGCTTTGGTTCAGGCCCTAGAAGAATGACCATACCATAGTTCAAAGAGGCATGTTTTCTATTTTTCACTTGCTCTTATTAAGTTTCAGGTTTACTTGGTATACGTTTCAGTCTTTGATCATGCTCCTGCACTGATGTGCTATATCATGGGATGTTACCAGTATGCGTGTTAATTGCTGTCACTAAAAAGCTGTACAATTCATAATTTTAATATCACACAGTACTTCAACCCATTGTGAGACATTCTCCTTGTAAAACTCATTTAGGTTCTGCAGTCAATAGATGTCTTCCTATGCAGTAAGAACAGGAGTACTTGTGGCACCTTAGAGACTAACAAATTTGAGCATAAGCTTTCGTGAGCTACCGTAAGCTGTAGCTCACAAAAGCTTATGCTCAAATAAATTTGTTAGTCTCTAAGGTGCCACAAGTACTCCTGTTCTTTTTGCAAATACAGACTAACACAGCTGCTACTCTGATTCCTATGCAGTGTGGTTGAAATTCACACTGTGGTGAAAAGCCCACACAGCCTTCCAAATCACAAATGATATCAGCATAGATATCCAGAAGCTTAAGCAGTGTGCTTTAAGGAGTGGGGTACTATGCTAACTCCAAAAAGGATTGCATAAAAAAAGAAGCTTTCAGGGTCAGAGTGGAATTCAATAGTTCCACAACCATGGAATTCCAGTGGCTGGAAGCCTCCACACTCTCTAGCAGATGTCAACTTATTTACTGAACCATCATTTTGGGGCAAACTCTTCCGTATGTGTTTAAACTAGGGTGTTTTTTTTTTAAATGGTACGTCACATGAGTCAAGAGAAAGTCATGTAATTAGAATCCAACGAGCATTTCATTCTTCAGAGACATTAGTAGATTTTCAGTGATCTTAGAAGTTCATAACTCAGAATCTTTTCTATACCTTCCCTCAGTTGTACATTGTAATTTTAAGAATCCCCTCTCGAGGACAAAAACAAAAAAACAAAAACTTAGTTTGCCATTATACTTTTCAGAATGAGGTGGGGAAAGCCATTAATAAAGAAGATCCATTTTAGGAATGTGCATTAATAAGCATTCAGTGGCTACTAATATGCATGTGAGGCCGTTTTATATATACTTTATCTGTTGAAAACTTTGAAATAAGTTCTTAGTTGCAGCAAAATGTGATGTGTCGTGAATTTTGTTTATTCAATGTCAACTCAAAATATCTGCAGCACAACTTCAATGCACTCAAAAAAAAATCTGCTGAAAATACTCTATTTGCCTTTTCTGGAAACAAAGAAAACTGTATTCCTACTTCTTTGCCAGAAAAAAGAAATCTTCTATCCCCAAAGTTTATCCTTCTTTTTATATGCAGATAATAGCAATTACACTTACCAGTAATGCTTCAATCTTTTTCCTTGAAAATATGCACTCTTCCTTTAATTGATACGTAGGCAGAGGTACACATTATCATGTAGTTTGTTATGAAAGGAAGTAGGTGGTGTATACATGCCAAAGTCTGACACCTTTACTCCCAGTGTAGCACCTTACTCCACAAGTTCATAGATTCCCAGGCCAGAAGGAACCACTGTGATCATCTAATCTGGTCATCTGCATAAACATAGGCCAGTGAACCTCCCCAAAATAATTTCTAGAGCTTCTCTTTTAGAAAAATATCCAAGCTTGATTTAAAAGTTGTGAGTGATGGAGAATCCACCCCAACCCTTTGTAAATTGTTCCAACAGTTAATTATTCTCACTGTTAAAAAGCTATGCTTTATTTCCAGTCCGAATTTCTTGATCTTTAACTTCCAGCCATTGTATCTTGTTAAACCTGTCTATGCTAGGCTGAAGAGCCCATTATTCAATATTTCATCTGTGTAGGTATTTATACACTGTAGTAAAGAGCAGAATTATCAGAAACACAGATGAACATAATTTGTTCGGGAAGAGTCGGCTTTTGTAAAGGGAAATCATGCCTCACCAATCTGCTAGAATTCTTTGAGGGGGTCAAAAAGCATGTGGATAAAGGGGATCCAGTGAATATAATGTATTTAGATTTTCAGAAAGCCTTTGACAAGATCCCTCACCAAAAGCTCTTAAGCTAAGTAGGGAAGATGAGATGAGGAAAGCCATCATGGGATAAGAGGGAAGGTCCTCTCATGGATTGGTAACTGGTAAAAAGATAGGAAACAAAGGGTAGGAATAAGTGGTCAGTTTTCAGAATGGAGAGAGGTAAATAATGGTGTCCCCCAGAGGTCTGTACTGGGACCAGTGCTTTTCAACATATTCATAAAAAGGGGTAAACAATGAGGTGGCAAAATTTGCCGATAATACAAAACTACTCAAGATATTTAAGTCCCAGGCAGATGGCGAAGAGCTACAAAAGGATCTCAAAACTGGGTGACTGGGCAACAAAATGGCAGATGAAATTCAAATGTTGATAATGTGAAGTAATGCACATTGGAAAACAAATCTGAGCTATACATATAAAATGATGGGGTCTAAATTGGTTGTTACCACTCAAGATCTTGGAGTCATTGTGGGCAGTTCTTGGAAAACATTCACTCAATGTGCAGCAGCAGTCAAAAAAGCGAACAGAAGTTTGGGAATCCTTAAGAAAGGGATAGATAAGACAGAAAATATATTGCCTCACCATAAATCCATGGTACACCCACATCTTGAGATGGGGTGACCACATCTGCACACAGTATTCAAAAAAGATCTATTGTAATTGGAGAAGGTTCAGAAAAGGGCAAACGATTAGGGGTATGGAACAGCTGCCATATGAGGAGCGATTAATAAGAGTGGGACTTTTCAGCTTGGAAGAGAGACGACTAAGGGGGGGATATGATAGAGGTGTATAAAATCATGACTGGTGTAGAGAAAGTAAAGTATTATTTACTCCTTCTCATAACACAAGAACTAGGGGTCACCAAATGAAATTAATAGGCAGCAGATTTAAACCAAAGAATTTTTTCCACACAACGTACAGTCAATCTGTGGAATGCCTTTCCAGAGGATGTTGTGAAGGCCAAGACTATAACAGGGTTCTGAAAAGAACTAGTTAAGTTCATGGAGGATAGCTCCATCAATGGCTATTAGCCAGGATGGACATGGATGGTGTCCCTACCCTCTGTTTGCCAGAAGCTGGGAATGGGCAACAGGGGAGGATCACTTGATGATTGCCTGTTCTGTTCATTCCCTCGGGAGCACCTGGCATTGGCCGCTGTTGGAAGACTGGATACTGCGCTAGGTGGACCTTTGGTCTGACCCAGCATGGCTGTTCTTATGTAATCAAGTCACCCCTTCACCTTCTCTTTAAGCTAAATAAACTAAAGGAGCTCAATCTATTACTATAAGGCAGGTTTTCTGATCCTTCAATCATGTATCCACTATTACAGAGTTTTTATTTTAATAGCCTCTCTAATCTCCCTGAGCATTTCACTGTCACTATCACAATCTTGATCAGGTAGTCGGTAATATAGCCATTTTGGACACCCTGTTTCAGCCACACCCTTAACCTGAGATCTCTGGTGATGCTGGGGGCTAGGCTGATTGCCAGTTCTGCCACATGATAAAAATCCCTTCCAGACTGCAAACCTGACAAACTGCCATATGCACTTTCATCTCCCATCCAGTATCTTGGAGTCTGGTTTGGGGAGTTCAAATTACAATAGTCACAACTTTGGCCGGGTCCAGTGTGGTTGATGAATATTTGATCGAGGTTCCTGTAACCCAATGGGCTACTTGGGCCTTGACCCTGGGCACAGTATTGCATGGTGAGAGGGTACACCTCCATGTCTCATACACTGTATGACTTTCCTCATCTCATCTTCCCTACCTTTGGAATACAGGAGGGGCGAAGGACAGGAACCCTACAGACAGGAGGCTGAATGTCCTGATTCGCCTTTACTCACCTCCTCAGATGTGTAGTACATCAGACCATCGCTGCCCATTGAAATTTGCTCTGGAATAACTCTGCTAGGTAGTTGTGTGTTATTTACTCCAGCTGGATAGTATTTTTAAATAAAGTGGCAGGATCCACATTTAATCATTTTTTCCTTTTCCACATCCATATCTAGAGCAACAAACAGATTTTTCACATTCTTTGCCTTGCATAACAAAGAAAGTTCCATATATTTTCACTACTTTATATATATTTCTATATTGATTCATCCCTAAGGGAGTTTGAGGTGCAAGTCATGTTCTCATCCATAGTCCCTGCTGAAGGAAAAGGCCCAGGTAGGGACCATTGAATTGTGAAGGTAAATGCGTGCTTATGCAGGTGGTGTTGGAGAGAGGGCTTTGGCTTCTTTGACTATGGGATGTTGTTCCAGGAAGAAGGATTGCTAGGAAGAGATGGGATCCACCTAAGGAAGAGAGGGAAGAGCATCTTCGCAGGCAGGCTTGCTAACTAGCAAGGAGGGCTTTAAACTAGGTTTGCCAGGTGACCTAAGCCCAGAGGGAAGTGGGATACCAGGAGGAAACAAGGAGGAGGGTACAAGATGGTAAGCCTCCTAATTCATACTGAGAAAGTAGGGCAATCAGCAAGTTCTTAGGTGCATGTACATGAATGCAAGAAGCCTGGGAAAAAAGCAGGAAGAATTGGAAGTCCTGGTGCAATCAAGGAACTATGATGTGATTGGAACAACAAACTTGGTGAGGCAGTTCACATGACTGGAACACTGTCATAGATGAGTATAAACTGTTCAGGAAGGACAGGTACAGGAGGAAAGGTGGATGGAGTTGCACTGTAAGTAAGAGAGTGGTATCATTGCTCAGAGCTCCAGTATGAAACTGGAGAAAAGCCTGTTGAGAGTCTTTGAGTTAAGTTTAGAGGCAAGAGCAACAAGGGTGATGTTGTGGTGGGAGTGTGCTATAGACCACTGGATCAGAAGGATGAGTTAGACGAGGCTCTCTTTGGACAACTAAATGAAGTTTCCATATCACAGGCCCTGGTTCTAATTGGGGACTTCAATTACCCTGACATCTGATGGGAGAGCAATACAGCAACGCACAGATAAGCCAGGAAGTTTTTGGAGAGTGCTGGGGACAACTTCCTGGTACAAGTGCTGGAGGACCCAATTAGGGGCCGTGCTCCTCTTGATCTGCTTCTTATGAAGAGGGAAGAATTGGTTGGGGAAGTAGAAGTGGGTGGCAACCTAGGCAGCAGTCACCATGAGATGGTTGAGTTCAGGATCCTGACAAAAGGAAGAAAGGAGAGTAGCAAAATATGGACTCTGGAATTCAGAAAAGACGACTTAGACTCCCTTAGGAACTGATGGGCAGGATCCCCTGGGTGGCTAATATGTGGGGGGAAAGGAGTCCAGGAGAGCTGGCTTTTAATGAAGCCATATTGAGGGCACAGGAACAAACCATCCTGATGTGCAGAAAGAATAGCAAATATGGCAGGTGACCAGCTTGGCTTAACAATGAAATCTTTGGTGATCTTAAACTCAAAAGGGAAGCTTACAGGAAGTGGAAATTTGCATAGATGACTAGGGAGGAGTATAAAAATATTGCTAGGTATGCAGGGGTGTAATCAGGAAGGCCAAGGCACAATAGCAAGGGATGTGAAGGGTAACAAGAAGGGTTTCTACAGGTATGTTAGCAACAAGGAGGTCGGAGAAAGTGTGGGACCCTTACTGAATGGGGGAGGCAACCTAGGGACAGATGTGGAAAAAGCTGAAATACTCAATGCTTTTTTGCCTCGGTCTTGGCAGACAAGGTCAGCTCCCAGACTACTGCACTGGGCAACACAGTATGGGGAGGAGGTGAGCAGCCCTCAGTCATGAAAGAACAGGTTAAGGACTATTTAGAAAAGCTGGACATGCACAAGTCCATGGGTCCAAATCTAATGCATACAAGGGTGATGAGGGAGTTGGCTTTGCAATCACATTAGCCATCGTCCATGATCTTTGAAAATTCGTGGCGATCAGGGGAGGTCTTGGACGATTGGAAAAAGGCAAATATAGTGCCCATACTTTTAAAAATGGAAGAAAAAGAACCCGGGGAACTACAGACAAGT
Organism: Eretmochelys imbricata; assembly: GCF_965152235.1. Taxonomy (NCBI): domain Eukaryota; kingdom Metazoa; phylum Chordata; order Testudines; family Cheloniidae; genus Eretmochelys; species Eretmochelys imbricata. The sequence goes on from NC_135579.1 coordinate 25,560,915, forward strand.
CAGCCTCACTTCAGTCCCCAGCAAAATCATGGAGCAGGTCCTCAAGGAATCCATTTTGAAGCACTTGGAGGAGAGAAAGATGATCAGGAACAGTCAACATGGATTCACCAACGGCAAGTCATGCCTAACCAACCTGACTGCCTTCTATGAAGAGTAACTGGCTCTGTGGATATGGGGAAAGCAGTGGATGTGATATATCTTGACTTTAGCAAAGCTTTTGATACGGTCTCCTACAGTATTCTTGCCAGCAAGTTGAAGTATGGATTGGATGAATGGACTATAAGGTGGATAGAATTCTGGCTAGATTGTCAGGCTCAGTGGGTAGTGATCAACAGCCCAATGTCTAGTTGGCAGTCTAGACCCCCCAGGGGTCAGTTGCTTGATGACACTAAGAGGTAGATACCCTGGAGGGTAGGAATAGGGTCCAGGGTGACCTAGACAAACTGGAGGATTGGGCCAAAAGAAATCTGATGAGGTTCAACAAGGACAAGTGCAAGGTCCTGCACTTAGGACAGAAGAATCCCATGCACTGCTACAGGCTGGGGACTGACTGGCTAAGCAGCAGTTCTGCAGAAAAGGACCTGCGGATTACAGTGGATGAGAAGCTGGATGACTCAGCAGTGTACCCTGGCTGCCAAGAAGGCCAACGGCATATTGGGCTGTATTAGTAGGAGCATTGCCAGCAGATCGAGGGAAATTATTCCCCTCTATTTGGCACTGGTGAGGCCACACCTGGAATACTGCATCCAGTTTTGGTTCCCCCCACCACAGAAGGGATGTGGATAAATTGGAAAGAGTCCAGCGGAGGGAAACAGAAATGATTAGGGAGCTGGGGCACATGACTTATGAGGAGAGGCTAGGGGAACTGGGTTTATTGAGTCTGCAGAAGAGAAAAGAGTGAGGGGGGATTTGATAGCAGCCTTCAACTACCTGAAGGGGGGTTTCCAAAGAGGATGGAGCTCGGCTGTTCTCAGTGGTGGCAGATGACAGAACAAGAAGCAATCTCAAGTTGCAGTGGGGGAGGTCTAGGTTGACTATTAGGAAACACTATTTCACTAGGAGGGTGGTGAAGCGCTGGAATGGGTTACCTAGGGAGGTGGTAGAGAGTCTCCATCCTTAGAGGTTTAAGGCCTGGCTTGACAAGGCCCTGGCTGGGATGATTTAGTTGGGGTTGGTCCTGCTTTGAGCAGGGGGTTGGACTAGATGACCTCCCGAGGTCTCTTCCAAGTCTAATATTCTGTGATTCTACAGAAACATCACACTAAGGTTCAGTGGTCATTTTGCCTGAGTAAGGACTTCAAGATGGGGCTCTGTTTTAACCAAATTGATTTGTAATGAGATGGGTGCTGGTTAAAAATTATAGTTATTCCAAACATTTAAATTAGGAATGAGCCATCCTATACTTTTAGAAAGTCAAGCTGATTTTCTATAGTTGAATCTTTGTATGTTCATGGTATTCTGGAAGAACAAACTTAGAGTCTACTTACCTGGTATCAGATACTAAAAGTTTAAAAATCATCTAGAGGACCATGAGCCCAATGCAGTTTGTTGGTTTATAACTTGTACCATTAATATTTAAGGGCCTTTTTTCAGTTAAAAAAGATGATTCTGCATTATATTAGTTTTCACAAATAATGGAATGTTAAAAGTAACGTAAGTCAACTGCATTCATCTCCATCAAAATGGTTTCATTGGGACATAACTCCAAGGGTTATCTGGGTAAAGATGTCTGTACTCTTTCAGACCTCAGTTACAATGTGCATAATCGTAGAATTCCCCACTCACCAAACCCAAAGCCTCAGCACTTCACTCCCACTAGGTTACTCCAAAAGCAAACAGAGTAGCATAGTGAATTTCATAATACTTCCAAAGTACTATCCACTAGAGAGTCTATCAATTTCACTTTGCTTCTTTCCCTGAATGTAGAGTGGAATAGTGTTAATCCACCCTACTGACAGGTACTAGCTCACTCCAAATCCAGCATTAGTCTGCAAATGAAATAAAATAAATAGAAATACCACTGCTAGGATCCCAAAGAAAACTAGAGAGAGAGACTATAGTATAAAGGACTGGAAAGACATGGGTCTTATGAAAGCAATTTCACCATTATTTAAAAGAACTTGCATGACTTTCCCAAAATCAGCCGGGAGTAGGCTATAAGTGCAGATTTTTTTTTTTTAAATGACACTGACCAAACAGTCTGAAGCGACCTTTTCAAGTCTGTTTGGGAACAAAGACTCACACTCCAGACAGCTTCTCACTTCAGTTTTTAAATTAGGGAGATAATCCTCATTTTTAATTTGTTATTTCCATAAAGGTTTCCTGTTGATCTCCACCTTCTGAGTACACTTGAAAGCTTGTAAGTAACAGCGGTAGGCTGATTTTTTAATTTTTCTTTTACACCACTTGGGTGGATCCAAATTCTATGAGGCTAAAAAGGATATCTGGCAGCATATAACACAGAATGGCACTTGGTATCACGCGCCGTCTTTAAGCAGAAGCTGCTGGAAGGCTCAGAATTTTTTCTTGTGTCGCATGGTTTGTAAAACAGAGTTCTTATTTATTAATGACATTGCTTCTTGGAGAAATCAAGCCAGTATTTCAAAGTGCCTTACTCTCTAGTTCACATCAGTATTAAATAGATATTTATTCCATAGGCTAGGTACCAGTATTTAAAATACGGCAGAACAAAAAGCGTTTGCACCTTCAGTCTTAAATTATCTGCATCCCTAAGACTTTACACACAGCTATTGAGATTTTTTTTTTTTTAACCCCCTTGACATAGGAAGTCACTGGCTATGGTAGGCAGATTTCATAGGAGATTAATGTTTGTAAAGTACTCAGCAATGAAGCCCCAACACACCCCAGTGAGAAAAAAAAAAAAGAGCATTTATTTTATAGATAACTTTGTGTCATGGTGTCCCTAAGTGGCATGCCCAAGGTCACACAGGAATAGAATCTGGGAGGTCTAAATCCCAACCCTCTGCTTGAACACTACTACTAACAACTCCTCTTTCTTTTGATCTTTGATGCAGAAGCATTCTCAAGGAGAGACTACCCTCTGGGCTACCTTGTTCTGAACTGAGGACACCGCAGCAGCTATGGAGGAGCCCAGTGAGAATTAATGCTTCAAAACCGTATTTGTTTCTTACCATATTTCCAACACATTCATAACCAAAGACCATGAAGTGGATAAAAATCAATATTTTGATCAAATTACATACAGAGTATTGCATTCCTGAGAAAATAGCACATCTGAGTGCCAGGAATTTAACTGCAAAACAAAGCAAGTGAAACCTTTGATCTAGCTGAGGGTTCTTTATAATGCCCATTAGTATATAAGACCCTGATCATACAAAGACTTAAATAGGTACTTATTTTACCTACGAGAGTAGCCATTGAAATCAATGGGACTACTTACAGTACACAAATCTTGGCAGGATCGAGACCTAAGATCTTAGGCTTGTCTCCAAAAAAAGCACTTGGTATTGTTGATGGATTAATTCAGGATAGAAATTAAGAGAGTCATAAGTAATAATCTAGATACTAATAAAAATCCAGGGAATGTGCTATGCAGACAAGAACAAAGCAAGGACAGATTCTGCTCCCTCTGAAGTCAATGGCAAAGTTATGCACCATACTGTGGAAATATGTTTTAAAACTAAGAACACGTGACTCTGGATCCAGTGAAACTTCTGATAGTATGAAAAAAGTCAAATACAAATTGACAAAAAAGGGGCATTATGAAAAGTACTACACAAAAGTTTTCCAAATTAAGTATAGGTGACCTTGTTTGTGTACAGTACAAAAGTCAGATGGCTACTGAAGCAAAACTACCATGAAACACATAAGAAATATACCTCATTCATGCTCATCTGAAACAAGAATAAATAATAAAAAAGGAGAAATATAAGCCAGAAACCTGATCCTTCCAAGAGTTCCTCAGGGACAGATCATTACCCCCATACAGTGCCCAATGAATTAGATTGCTTGTGGAGTATACACACACACAGCCCTCTACCAGTTTCCAGGTCCCCAAAGACAGGTAATATAGTGCAGAATATTCGGCACAGGAGAAACTACTTACAAATGCAATGACAGCATTCAAGTTACTGGATGGTGCACCAACTGAATACATGAGAACACATTAGTGGGAAAGCACTGAACAGAACGTGGAACTAGAGCAAACTAGATTGCTCTAATAACTAGAGCAAACCAAACACTGGTGAAACAGAGGCAGAGTAAACCCTGATACCTGCTAGAACTCAGTAAATCTTACCCAAAGTTTAAGAAGTTAAGTTAAATTTGTCCATAACTATTACAGGGTAAATGCATTTATATTATGTTTCAGATAACCACTGATTTTATTTTCGAAAAGTGAGTATGTAGATGCATTAACAGAAATAGTGGATGTATAATTTCATGCAGTAGAATTCTCACTTCAAGAGCAGCTCATTTTTTGTAATATGGATATATGTGTGCGCCTTACTCTGGCAGACAGTGGGTTGGTTTGTTTTGTTTTTTTAAACACCCTACCCGGGATAGGTGAACCAGTTCAGAATTTTGAAACAGCTGAATTTTCACCTACAACTGAAAGCAAACTCTTTATGAAATTAAAAAACAGTTGCATTTAGGGGGGAAAAGAAAATGAGAAGATAAGTCCATCTGGAATCACAGGGATGCTTAAAACATTCTCACTTATAAAGAAGTGAATGACTTTTTTTATAGTATTTTTCCCCCTATAACTGCCCTACTGGAACTGAGCAGATCTCCTAATCCAGTAGCCTGTCTCAGACAGAAGCTTGGGCCATGATCACTGATCTTTAGGTTTACCCTAGAATTCCCAATGCTCCGATGCAATAACTCCAAGCTGGTAAAGGAGCCTAGAGAGGTATTGGCAACAATTGCACTTGGTTTCTTAAATTCAAAATCACTACTATAACAAACAAACTTTCTTTAAATGGAGCAGGACTGTCTTAGGCAATTAAAGAGATATTTAACATTAACAGAGCTCTTCATCGTGGTATGGCAATTTATTATAATATATTATTACAGGGTGAAAACTCATGTGACAGTTCCTGCTTATATGATGTAAAATATGGTAGTTAGGCAGCATTTCTTTTCTGTGCAATTAGCAGATGGAAAACTGGAAATTCAGCAAGATGAGTGGATCAAGCTAGGGGGACTACTTAACAGCCAATCTGAATCATCTGATTTTGCAGCCAGAAGTTATACATGTGTAGCTGGTTTGGAGCAGAGGGCGCAATCTAGGATTAGAGGATTCTAAACACAGAGTGCATGATCTGTGAAAGGAACTGAGGAAACTCCCAAGCAGCAAGTAAATTAGAACCACCAACTTTGCATTGGATTTGTGGTTTTGGTCTTGGGGTGGGGAAGGAGAAGAGAGAGAAATCAAAAACCTCCTGAGATTTGGGGAATTAAAGGTGGCTTTAGGTGTTCCTCTTAGGTGTCAGTTCACAAGAAACAATGTTTGTGAGAGAACTTAGTGAGTCTAACATACAGCAAAAACAATGAGGAGTCCTTGTGGCACCTTAGAAACTAACAAGTTTATTTGGGCATAAGCTTTCATGGGCTAAAACCCACTTCATCAGATGCATGGAGTAGAAAATACAGAGACAGGTATAAATACACAGTGCATGAAAAGTTGGGAGTTACCTTACCAAGTGTGGGGGTCAATGCTAGCGAGCCAATTCAATTAAGGTAGAAGTGTGCTACTCTTAACAGTTGACAAGAAGGGGTAAATACCAAGGAAGGGGGGGAAAAAATCACTTTACTAGTGCAAATGAGGCCAATATAATCAAGGTGGCCCATTTCAAACAGTTGGCAAGAAGATGCGAGTATCAGCAGGGGGAAATTAGTTTTTGTAGTGACCCATCCACTCCCAGTCTTTATTCATGCCTAATTTGATGGTGTCCAGTTTGACAATTAATTCCAGTAATGAGAAACTGCAGAAGAGTCTGTTTTTGAAGTTTTTTTGTTGAAGAACTCAGAAGTCACCTACTATGGACAAGCCCAACACAGAAAGTAACAGAACAGAGGCATGCCTTGTTACTCAGTGCCTCGTGACTTAATAAGGAATTGCAACTGTGTGTTTATTAAGAATGTCTGTTAGACACATGATCTCGTTCTGGGGGACTCTCATCTCACCTCAATTATTGCTCCTACTGTTGAGAGAATGAAGGACACCATTGCCTTTCTTGTAATAAGAGCTGTCCATTTGTTATTCTGTTTGTTGCAACAGGTATTTATCAATTCCAAAGCATTATGGTAAGTGCTAGGAAGAGTATGATCATTTTTTTAACATGCTTTTTTTTTGGTGTGCAGAAAATTCCAATAAGGTGTAACCCAACTCAAGCAAACATGTCTGGAAGTGGCCTTTCCAGCTTCTAAATCACTGATACTAGCTCCTCTTTAGTATTTACTTTTTCAATGAACTCTGATTCATGTGGGGAGATTCTATATAAAAAAATCAGTATATTGTGAACAATGAGGAGCAGGGGGCAGCATAGGGCTACAACAGAGGGAACTAAAACTAATTTACAAATTTAACACACTAAACAACTCTGGCAGCTTTAAGCAATGCTATACAATGGTCCTGTGCCTTAAACTGCAAACACACAACTTGAGCCATTATGGACCAGGCCCTGTGCTCTAGGAATGGAATGGCCACAATGGGTTTCCCCCCTTTAGGCTGAGTGCTGCTCCCACTGGTTTATCAATATTTAAAATTGTAAAATCCAAGCTTTGTCAATCTAAAACACCCAGCTTTGCTGAACCCTAAACTTCTCAGGGCTGAAGGGGAACCTTCAGATAGCCAGTCTGAACCACTCCCCATTTAGAATTTTTTCCAAGACATTCAACTAACAGCTCTGAGGATAAATTAAGCCTGTGTCTCAGCCAACCAGGGAGCAAGCCCATCTGCTAGAGAACATGTCCATCTGGCCTCTGAGCCTTCAGTTCTCTTTCCTCTTGCTCCTCTTCTGGTGCCAGTTTAGACCTCAAACCATTGGAGAATCCTATATGTGTTGCCAATTGGGCTCATTAACATTTCCCTCCAGGAACCCCTGTTGTCCAGTTAGATTATGTACTGGACTGCTCCATGCTGCAGTCTCGCCAATGGCTGGAGAAACAGCTAGCCACCTGGTGTCTGAAGTAGTGTTTTAATCCCCAGGCTGCCAGAAATGGTGCAGGGTTCTTCCACCCTATCACACTAACCTACAGTGAAATGTAAGAAAAGTGTCAGATACAGCTTGGCATACAGGATGTTTAATGGAGAATGTACACTGCACTGGTCAATGTTTAACAAAACAAAATAGAATAATAACCAGGGAGTTACATTGACTAAACAGAAAAGAAAAAGGGTGGGGGGGTTTGTTTTAAATGAATTCCCAGGTTGGATAGGGATCAGTACTGCAGTCTGGAGGAAAGTGTAAAGAAACACACTGAGCTTCTGCCTCTTTTAAAAAGGCTCAAGAAGGTTCATACACTCTGTAACCTGTCCAAGAGCATTAAGGAAGGGAAGCCTGTCAAACCTCCTGTAGTTACAATTCTCAAAAAAGTAATTACAAGGTCTAGTTCACATGGAGTTTGCAAAGGAGGAATGGGGGAGTGGGGGAGCCTGGAATAAACAGCAAGAGGAAGTGTGACAGAGAATGATTAAACACCCCTGATCTCTCCATGGTTCCAGATCATTTTCTCCACTGCCCTGGGCCTAAAACTTGTGTGCACACATTGATGAGAAACAGAGACTGATCATTAGCAATCATAGCCCAGGGAAATAACTCACTAACAATGCAGCAGGGAGCCTTCTACTCCTTCATCATGAGATCTGATGAAATCTAGGAACCATACTTAACCAGCAGACTGAGCAGTCTTCTGTTTAAAGATTTCATTTTTTTCATGCAATAGCATCAAAAGACACAGGGACAAACTGTAACTGCTCCAGGCACACTATTTAATGTCATAGGGACACAAAAGTCGCATTTGAAAATCCTGAGGTGATGATAAAGCAAAGAAATAAATCCACCAAGAGGGATAAATGTGCCATATAGTCTCCAATATCTCTATCTAATGAGGTGCTAGTTCATTTTGGAGCTCCGTGGGTTAACCCCACACTTCCTGCTATTTCCTCTCTTTCATTCTCCAAATCTCAATTTCATAAAAGCCTCTTATTTTTGTAGCACCCAATCCAACTCCCCATTGAAGTTAAAGAATATTTTCCATTGATTTCAGCAGGAGTTGAATTGGGCTCTGGGGCTTAATTTTCAGAGGTGTTGAACATCTGCATTGATTTCAGCTGGAGTTACAAGTGACCAGAACCTCTGAAAAATGAAACCCTTCAGGTGAAAAACTATTATCTATCAGTCACTGTAAATATCTCAAAGGGCTCAGAGAAGCATGAAACTGAATTGCTGCATGTAAGATACAGCTATCAGAAAGTAGGATCTGTATGAATATTCTCCCTGCTGGAAAAAAATCAAACAGATTAAATTTGTTCACCGGCAAATTCTCATTTTCAGATCTTTGCTAAACGTAGAGCAAGGCAAAAAAAAATTTGGACAAATAGTTTATTTGCTGAAAACTGCAGTTTTAGTTGATCCCTTCATAGTGGCATTTTATAATGGCAATTATGAGTCATTGGAACAGGGGAAAAGAATGATTGTATAGCCTGGTGGTTAGGGCATGCACTCAGGATGTGGGAGATCCAACTTCAAAACCCTGCTCCAAAGGCTAATTATTTATAACAATTAGAACAGCTTCAGACTAAGAAACATCTACAGCAGAATATCCTGTAGCCCAATGGCTCAGACAATCTTCTGTGAAGACATTCTGGGAGAGTATCCTAACCATTGGCCTAGAAGTTATAAAGGGAGATCTCCTCCTCCTGGGGTTTTGTCAATCTGGTCCTTTACATGTCTGAAATAGAAAGTTTCAGGTCAGGCTGAAACTAAACATTTTGTTTTGACATTCCTGAACTGTCTTGAGTTTTTCAGTTTGGTCAAGACTATTCAGGGAATTTGCATCAAGATTGCAAATAGTTTTGCCTCAATCAAAACTGCATTTTCAGTGAATAAACTATTTGCCTAAAAGAATTCGCTCACCTCTAGTACTCACTGAAAAAAAAAAAAGGTGACATTTTACGGTCTTATTGGTTTTCTAAACCTATTAATCTTGTTTATAGTAGTGCCCATTGTCCTTGATACTGTACAAAGACAGAGTAGTAGAGTCTCCCTGCCCCAACGAGCTTACAAGCTAAAGAAACAAGACAGACATGAGAGAGGGGAAGGGATTCAGCATACAAAGCAAGGTAGACAATGTAATAGTGGCAAAAACATTTGTTCTGTGTTTCTTTTGGAAGAGGGGTTAGTTAGAAAGAGATAAACTAAGTGGAAAGAAAAGTGAAGGAAGATGGACATTGATGGGAAGGAAAGAATGGAGTGAAGCTGAGGTGAAGAGACAATTAGGGAATTTAAGCTCTGGGGTGGAGTTCTGGGAAAGGGGTGGTGTAAGTAAAGGCATCTTTGGGGGTGGAGGGGGTCAGCATTGATCCTGGGGCCTAGGTCAGATGGGTTGAGGAGCCCCATTTCCAAAATGTAGTAACTGACAGAGTCAGTGCCCAAGAGGCCAATGGGGCAACTAGTGTTGCAGCCTGGCAAGACACTAGAAACCTAGCACACCACAGGAGAGCCAGAGTACAGAGGCATGGATTCTCTGCACAGCAATCCTAGTGGATGGTTGATGGGGAGCATTCATTAGGATCTCCGACAGAGGCACACCTGGGTCTTCGTTTCCCCAATGTGATAGGGTCTCTCCTGCACTGTTCTGGATCTGGGGAGTAGTAGGGGAGGGGTGGCCCCAGCTGGGCCCCCATTTATTCCCTCTCCACAAAATAATGGCCCCTGTTTTAGCTGGTGCTAGTTCTGCAACTGCTCTGCTACAGAATATTGCTACCCACTTTGTAAAACTACTCATTTTGTACACATTTTTATCACACTGGTACATGCTGTGGCTGGGACCAGTCATTACCATAAAGTTACCAATGTTGTGGACTGTGTGACTGCACAAAAGTGGCTATTTTGAGGCTCTGAAGCAGCAGCCAGTCCCTACACAACATAGTAATGTCTTGGTGCAGTTTCATTATATTTCTTCATCACCACAACACAGCCTGCTGATGTACTGTTCAAACCCTCATGCCATGACATTTCATAGACCCCAAAAGTACTCTCAGGACAACAGTGAACATTCTGCAACGGATTGTGAAATATGGAGTTATGGCAATAAAATCAGGGCTATCAGAAATACTGAGAAGGATAGAAACCCTAGACCTGTTTCCCAGTCAGTCCCCATGGCTCAGACAGATTTATTTAAAGGAACATTAAAGGGTTATGGTTTTTTTGTAAACTGACTTGATTTTGAGGTAGTCATGACTCCTGTCCTTGAGTCCCTCAACCTGTTCTTGCAGTCTTGTAATTACATATTTTAGTTTTTTTATCATTTCCCCCCCCGCACATTTATTGCTGTTGGAAAGACCCACACACAAAATAGTAAGAACTATCCCATAACAGTCAATGGAGTTTATGCTCCTAAGTATCTAAATCTCTTTAGAAACCTAAATCTCATTTTCAAATCAGTGAGATATTGCAACACAGAGCACAGCAATGCCTAAATACCTTTAAAAATCTGGATCTAAGCTCTGTGGGACAGAGGTGGTCTCTTATTACATGTTTGTACAGTGCCTAGCACAGTGGAGCCTCTAGATGCTATTATAGTTCTAACACGATCAGCAGTCAGAAGGAAGGAAATAGGGGAGAACTGTTTGTATCTGTTACCTTTGGCAAAAAACAAAGTACCAAGAGTTTTAAAACCCAGTGCAACATGTTCAGTGCAATGATCCTTCTTCCTGCACTGGAGGGACTGTACATGGAAGAACCCAAGAGTTCATATTTCGCTTAAGCCATCTTTTCTATGAGGGACAAAAGGCTAAGCAATTGGTGGTTGAATGTGGAGAAAATGAAATGCATGAGGGACCTCCTCCTGTTAGTACGAGTCCTCATGAATCATCATAATCCATTAACACAGCTTCTTCTCTTGGGACGTTTATCAAGAGTCATCAGTCTCTAAATAAAATAGCTCTCTAACTTGGCAAAAAACCAAATCCTTTGCCACAGTTAAATGGCCTCAAATGTAAAAGAATCCCAGCTCAGAGGTGTACAACACAAGCACTCATACCACACTGTTTACAGCACTTGAATTCAAGTACTCTGAATGAAAATTAAACAAGGATTTTATGTGAAAAGCCAATACGCAAGGCTTGGCGTATATTTTAATTGGACATTAACTTAAAATAAGATTTTCAAACAATAGGGCTATTTCATATTGATTTACAGACCAACCCATTAACTTTACAGTGAGTATCATCACCTTCTAGATCCTAATACAGTTTTTTCATCTCCCAAGATGTCTTTAGACATGGAGACTTGACACTTCTCCTCTGCAGCACTGATTGCTATGAGTTTTAAATTATTCTGAGTGGGAACATTACAAAAATAGCTTCCAGATACATAATGTAAAAGCTGTCTTACAGGAAGCAAGGAATGAAGGGAGGGAGGGAAGGAGAGCTTGTGCTAGAAGAAGGTGACAAAGGCAATTGCATTTTTGTTGTGATATATAATGACAAGAAAGATTCCTGCAGGCTAAATTCTTTTCCCAGGGCAGGTGTTCAGTAAATGGCCTTATGGTCACAGTTGTATTATGAGTCTCCCAAAGATCACCGAACCAGTAACCGAGCAGACATAGGAAAATAATTACCCAAGGATCTCCTGAGCTCACACAGCATACAGAACACAAGCTCCCTTTCTTGTGACCAGCAATACAATCGCATGTAAACAAAAATATCTGCAGTAAATGGGATATGGTACCAAGCTTCACTTTTAGAGTTGGCGTCTTTATTTCTATCGCATGTTTGTGAATTATTAGATGCATGAGAAGTGTTAAATAGTTATGCTGTTTGGGAACCAAAAGCCCACTGCTTACAAATGGAACAGAAAAAGCACAAGCAGGAGCAATACAAAGCTCCTTAAAGCAATCCACCACTCTACCTCTACCCTTATGGAGGATATGATGCCATGGTCAGATCTCAGTTTTTGGCCCCTCTACTGAGATTACCAATAGGGGGGTAGTTTATTGCCAAGTGGTAGGGGAGTTGTGATAGGACAGTGAAACTTGCCCACCTAGGATTGAAGTGAGACATTTCTCTTTTAAAGTGAATTTTCTAAGCACTAATGGCAGTTTTCTCTGGAGAACCATGACTCTGATATCAGATGAAAGCCACCCAAACATGAATGGGCAGTTATTTTAACCAGCTCCTGGCTGGTGCTTTGAATTAATCTTCACACTGTTTCAGTTTCAGGGATGTGTAAACCCAGTGGATGGCAGATTCTGCTGCTGGCCGCAAAGTTTGGCAAATCCAATGCCTTTTTTTCCCCTGCTGATAATCTAGGTACAAGGTCCCAGTTCCAATTCATCATTGCCCCGTGGCCACTTTGCACCAACTCTGCTGGCAGAAAACAGCCACAGAGCAGCACACAGCCCTCTGTCCCATGCCGACTCCTCTCTGGCCAGCATATTCCCATGTCTCATCCAGCCCAGCCATTTCAGTCAATACTCCCTCAACTTTTCCCTTTTAGGAGCTACCTGTATCATGACTTGTACTGTTTTACTGCATAGCCTATCCACTTGTCTTATCCAGTGTCTGCATAAGCAGTCTAAAGTAGTTGTTCTCGTTTCCTCATTAGTCAGCATTCCTATCTAGATAGACACACACACACACACACACACACCCCGTAGCCTGCCTAATCGTGGTCTTAGACACTCTGCTCTTTACTTAGCATATTCTTATCACATAGAATTCCTGGCCAGGCACTAGCAAATATAACTACTACTTATTAAAGTCCACCATCCAGGGACTAGACTTACTGTGTTTGTATATCTTGTACGTTGCTTCAGCTCAGACAAAGAAACTCGTATGATTGCTGTTGTTTTAGCAGGTGAGCCAATAGTGGGCCTCCCATTGTAGCAGCTGTGCCTGGTTGTTCTTTGCATTTATCACAGTGGACAAGAATGGAAGTCTGAAGCCAAATTAATGTTCCCAGTTTTATCAAGTTTCGGGGCCTAGATTCAGTAGGGTAGTCCTATATTCTGTGAGCAGGGAACCTTTCAGAATATGATGATTACATGACAGTCATATCAAAATCATATTAGGATGTTATGATTTGACATCACCACATTGCATCGCAACTAAGTATTCCATAGTAACATCATATCGCATCATAACATGGCCACCTATCAAGGCGGACCTCCTCCATGTGAATAAACATGGATATCTCACAAACCTGCCACCATACATCAGTTACTTGGCTGCAATCAAAGTGCAGGTCTACATGGATAGAACTAGATATACTGCCAAATATACTATGTAAACCTCAATAGACATACAGAAAGACATATCTGGGTACTTGTAAAAGGGAGTAGCAGGACCCCCTTTGCTCCTGCCTCTGCTCCAAAAACCACTCAGAGACCCTCAGGTTCAACAATCACTGGTGCAATTTACAGGGTGCAATTCCCACCACCTTCTCACCACATACAGCTTGGGGGTTTCAGTCTAGAGGACTTCCGAGCCTCTGCAGCCAGGAGAGAAGAATTTCCACTCTCCAGCTTCCCCCTTTCTGTCTGCCCCCATTGGCTTCCTTCCCCTTTTATGCAGCCCCAGGCTAATCAAGCTGGCAGCTGTTTCCCCTTTGCCAATTAGGCAAAGTTTCTCTAGCCAGCTCCAATTTACATCCCTTAATGGGAGCTGGCATGATAGAGGGCTGGCTCAGCAGCCCCAGCCCAGCACCCTGTTACATACCTCTCCTGCTTATCTAACCACCAGGTTCATCCTTGCCCATCCCCTCTTCACTCTACCAGATGGGCACTATGGGGGAGTTCTCATTCCTCCTTTGGGTGACCCCCAGGGTCCTCCTTGTGGGGTTCTTGTATCCTCTCACCCACAGAAATTACACTGTGGGCGGTGAATGCCCCCATAGGCCCACCACAGCCCACAGGTCCTCACACCATTCTCACCCCCAGGTGTGTCTCTCCTCTTTTTCCCTCTCCCCTTCTGGCAGGGGTTTGGAGTTGGTCCCTACTTCCTCCTGGACACCCAGGTTCCTCAAACCTGGCAAGCGGAGCCTGGGCCTCTTCTCTTGGGGGGTCACCTCATAGGGAGCTCTGTTGGGCCTGTCTCCACCCCCCCCCCCAAATCTCTCCTTCCTTATTTCCTTCTCGACTCAGGTTCTCTTGTCTAGGGCTTTTTATTTCAATCTCCTGAAGACATTGGTCTCCTTCCTTACCAGGGCTTCTTGGTCTAGGGCAGGGATCAACAACCTTTGGTGAGCCGGGCTGGTTTGGGGGCTGCGGGAAGCAGCACGGTCCGAGGGATGTGCTGGCCGCCACTTCCAGCAGCCCCCATTGGCCTGGGACAGCAAACCGCAGTCAGTGGGAGCCGTGATCGGCCAAACCTGCGAAGGCGGCAGGTAAACCAGTCCAGCCCACTAGGAGGCTTACCCTGGCAGGCCACATGCCAAAGGTTGCCAATCCCTGGTCTAGGGATTTCCACCCCCTTTCTTTGGGAGACCTCCCCTTTTCCCCCAGTGTGTGCTTCCTCCCAGTGTCCTCTTTCCCTTGGAGGATCCGGAGAGCTACAGGCCAGTCAGCCTCACCTCAGTCCCTGGAAAAATCATGGAGCAGGTCCTCAAGGAATCAGTTCTGAAGCACTTAGACGAGAGGAAAGTGATCAGCATGGATTCACCAAGGGCAAGTCATACCTGACTAACCTAATTGCCTTCTGTAAGGAGATAACTGGCTCTGTGGATGAGGGGAAAGCAGTGCATGTATTATTCCTTGACTTTAGCAAAGCTTTTGATACAGTCTCCCATAGTATCCTTGCCAGAAAGTTAAAGTAGTATGGGCTGGATGAATGGACTATGAGGTAGATAGAAAGCTGGCTCAGCCATCAAGCTCAGTGGGTAGTGATCAATGGCTCCATGTCTAGTTGGCAGCCGGTATCAAGCAGAGTGCCCCCAGGGTCAGTCCTGGGGCCGGTTTTGTTCAATATCTTCATTAATGATCTGGAGGATGGTGTGAACTGCACCCTCAACAGATGACACTAAACTGGGAGGAGTGGTAGATACACTAGAGGGTAGGGATAGGATACAGAGGGACCTAGACAAATTAGAGGATTGGGCCAAAAGAAATCTGATGAGGTTCAACAAGAACAAGTGCAGAGTCCTGCACTTAAGACAGAAGAATCCCATGCACTGCTACAGACTAGGGACCGAATGGCTAAGCAGTAGTTCTGCAGAAAAGGACCAAGGGGTTATGGTGGACAAGAAGCTGGATATAAATCAGTGTGCCCTTGTTGCCAAGAAGGCTAATGGCATTTTGGGATGTATAAGTAGGGGCATTGCCAGCAGATTGAGGGACGTGATCATTCCCCTCTATTCGACAATGGTGGGGCCACATCTGGAGTACTGTGTCCAGTTTTGGGCCCCACACTACAAGAAGGATGTGGAAAAATTGGAAACAGTCCAGCAAAGGGCAACAAAAATTATTAGGGGGCTGGCGCACATGACTTATGAGGAGAGGCTGAGGGAACTGGGATTGTTTAGTCTGTGGAAGAGAAGAATGGTGGCAGAGGTTGATAACTACCTTTCAACTACCTGAAAGGAGGTTCCAAAGAGGATGGATCTAGACAGTTCTTAGTGGTACCAGATGACAGAACAAGGAGTAATGGTCTCAAGTTGCAGTGGGGAAGGTTTAGGTTGGATATTAGGGAAAAAAGGTTCCCTAGGAGGGCGGTGAAGCACTGGAATGGGTTACCTAGGGAGGTGGTGGAATCTCCTTCCTTAGAGGTTTTCAAGGTCAGGCTTGACAAAGCCCTGGTTGGGATGATTTAGTTGGTGATTGGTCCTGCTTTGAGCAGGGGGTTGGACTACATGACCTCCTGAGGTCCCTTCCAACCCTGATAATCTATGATTCTATGACAGGGTCCCTGTCTGTGTCCAGCACTACCAGATAAGACAGCCTCTTTACCACCCCAACCCATTTCCACCACTACCTGTCCTAGACCACAAGGGGCACCTGGGCCATAGGGCACTGTCTCTTATCCCCATGGACACATTCAAGGCCCATCTTGGCTCCAGGAATCATCCAGTGTGACTTTATCAAACCCCCTCTGGATAAGACAGCAGGCTGAGGCTGAATCTACTAGGTCCTTCTGGGGTTTCCTCCCCACCATCAACAGAATGGTGGACAGTTTCTGCCCCTTCCTCTGCCCTCCACTCTTTGTACAGCTGCAAAACTCAGCCACACTACAGTCCATGTATGGGCAGTCCCCCTTTTTATGTCATAGAATCATAGAATCATAGAATATCAGGGTTGGAAGGGACCCCCGAAGGTCATCTAGTCCAACCCCCTGCTCGAAGCAGGACCAATTCCCAGTTAAATCATCCCAGCCAGGACTTTGTCAAGCCTGACCTTAAAAACCTCTAAGGAAGGAGATTCTACCACCTCCCTAGGTAACGCATTCCAGTGTTTCACCACCCTCTTAGTGAAAAAGTTTTTCCTAATATCCAATCTAAACCTCCCCCACTGCAACTTGAGACCATTACTCCTCGTTCTGTCATCTGCTACCATTGAGAACAGTCTAGAGCCATCCTCTTTGGAACCCCCTTTCAGGTAGTTGAAAGCAGCTATCAAATCCCCCCTCATTCTTCTCTTCTGCAGGCTAAACAATCCCAGCTCCCTCAGCCTCTCCTCATAAGTCATGTGTTCTAGACCCCTAATCATTTTTGTTGCCCTTCGCTGGACTCTCTCCAATTTATCCACATCCTTCTTGTAGTGTGGGGCCCAAAACTGGACACAGTACTCCAGATGAGGCCTCACCAATGTCGAATAGAGGGGAATGATCACGTCCCTCGATCTGCTCGCTATGCCCCTACTTATACATCCCAAAATGCCATTGGCCTTCTTGGCAACAAGGGCACACTGCTGACTCATATCCAGCTTCTCGTCCACTGTCACCCCTAGGTCCTTTTCCGCAGAACTGCTGCCTAGCCATTCGGTCCCTAGTCTGTAGCGGTGCATTGGATTCTTCCGTCCTAAGTGCAGGACCCTGCACTTATCCTTATTGAACCTCATCAGATTTCTTTTGGCCCAATCCTCCAATTTGTCTAGGTTCTTCTGTATCCTATCCCTCCCCTCCAGCGTATCTACCACTCCTCCCAGTTTAGTATCGTCCGCAAATTTGCTGAGAGTGCAATCCACACCATCCTCCAGATCATTTATGAAGATATTGAACAAAACCGGCCCCAGGACCGACCCTTGGGGCACTCCACTTGTTACCGGCTGCCAACTAGACATGGAGCCATTGATCACTACCCGTTGAGCCCGACAATCTAGCCAGCTTTCTACCCACCTTATAGTGCATTCATCCAGCCCATACTTCCTTAACTTGCTGACAAGAATACTGTGGGAGACCGTGTCAAAAGCTTTGCTAAAGTCAAGAAACAATACATCCACTGCTTTCCCTTCATCCACAGAACCAGTAATCTCATCATAAAAGGCGATTAGATTAGTCAGGCATGACCTTCCCTTGGTGAATCCATGCTGGCTGTTCCTGATCACTTTCCTCTCATGCAAGTGCATCAGGATTGATTCTTTGAGGACCTGCTCCATGATTTTTCCAGGGACTGAGGTGAGGCTGACTGGCCTGTAGTTCCCAGGATCCTCCTTCTTCCCTTTTTTAAAGATTGGCACTACATTAGCCTTTTTCCAGTCATCCGGGACTTCCCCGGTTCGCCACGAGTTTTCAAAGGTAATGGCCAATGGCTCTGCAATCACAGCCGCCAATTCCTTCAGCACTCTCGGATGCAACTCGTCCGGCCCCATGGACTTGTGCACGTCCAGCTTTTCTAAATAGTCCCTAACCACCTCTATCTCCACAGAGGGCTGGCCATCTCTTCCCCATTTTGTGATGCCCAGCGCAGCAGTCTGGGAGCTGACCTTGTCCCGGTTGCCCGCACTGCCAGCAAATGATCGGTTGGGCCCCAGGAGGAGCTCCTCAGGCATCTTCCCTTTTCCTCTCTGTGCTTTCTCCCAGACTCTATGTTCTTATAGGGCAATCTCTCTTTCCTGAAAAAGTTGGCCTCCGCAGACTCCTCGGTCAGTTTCATGGCCCCTCCACCGTACTCAGATGATGCCGCCTAGCCCATACCTGGATGCTCTCAGGGAGGCCCCGTAGAAACTGTTCTAAGACCAGCACATCCACAATCTCCCACACTGTCTGGGTGCTGGGTCTCAGCCAGTGGGTGACCCAGTCCATCCACCTTTGGGCAAACGGCCAGGGCTGCAAACCCCCTGTCCACCTTGCTGACCAGAACTTCTGGTAGTACTTTTCGGAGAACAGCCACACCCAATCCACAACAGCCTCCTTTACCGCATCATAATTCCGGCCCTGCTCTTCACTCAGGGCAATGTAGGTCACTTGGGCTTTGCCTGCCAGATAGGGAGCCAACCACAGGGCCCAGGTTGCCCTATCCCATCCAGCCCCCATGGCTACCTGCTCAAAGGTGCAGAGGAACACATCTGGGTCATCTGCCAGGCCCATCTTACATAGTTCTATGCCTAGCACCTAGGTGCCATCCCCCCTGTGGGACTCACCATCCTCTGCAGGAGCTTCTGTTGTATGGTGGCCTGCTCCCATATGAAGTCCTGCAGGCTTTTCTGCTGCTCAGCCTGCCGGGTAAGTAAGACCTGCCTTTCCACCTGGTGGGATTGCTGAAGGCTTTGCATAGCCTTCTGCATCTCCTCCTTCTGTTTCACCAGCCATTGCAGGGTCTCCTCCATCTCCAGGTCACCAAACTCTTGCACTGGCTCAGGGTCCCAGACAAGCCCCCACATGTAACAGGGCCCCCTTTACTCCTGCCTCTGCCCTGCTCCAAAAACCACTCAGAGACTCTCAGTTCAGCAATCACTGGTGCAATTTATACACAGGGTGCAATTCCCACCACCTTCTCACCCCATACAGCTTGGGGGTTTCAGTCTAAAGGACTTCCCAGCCAGGAAAGGCAAGTTTCTACTCTCTGGCTTTCCTCCTCCTGTCTGGTTTCAGAGTAACAGCCGTGTTAGTCTGTATTCGCAAAAAGAAAAGGAGTACTTGTGGCACCTTAGAGACTAACCAATTTATTTGAGCATGAGCTTTCGTGAGCTATAGCTCACTTCATCGGATGCATACCGTGGAAACTGCAGCCTACTTTATATACACACAGAGAATATGAAACAATACCTCCTCCCACCCCACTGTCCTGCTGGTAATAGCTTATCTAAAGTGATCATCAAGTTGGGCCATTTCCAGCACAAATCCAGGTTTTCTCACCCTCCACCCCCCCCCACACAAATTCACTCTCCTGCTGGTGATAGCCCATCCAAAGTGACAACTCTCTACACAATGTGCATGATTGGATACTATTAATTTAGGCTTAAATAGAGACTGGGAGTGGCTAAGTCATTATGCAAGGTAGCCTATTTCCCCTTGTTTTTTCCTACCCCCACCCCCAGATGTTCTGGTTTAACTTGGATTTAAACTTGGAGAGTGGTCAGTTTGGATGAGCTATTACCAGCAGGAGAGTGAGTTTGTGTGTGTATGGGGGTGGGGGGGTGAGAAAACCTGGATTTGTGCTGGAAATTGCCCACCTTGATTATCATGCACATTGTAGGGAGAGTGGTCACTTTGGATGAGCTATTACCAGCAGGATAGTGAGTTTGTGTGTGTGGTTTTTGGGAGGGGGGTGAGGGGGTGAGAGAACCTGGATTTGTGTAGGAAATGGCCCAACTTGATTATCATGCACATTGTGTAGAGAGTTGTCACTTTGGATGGGCTATCAGGATGGGCCAGCAGGAGAGTGAATTTGTGTGGGTGGGTGGAGGGTGAGAAAACCTGGATTTGTGCTGGAAATGGCCCAACTTGATGATCACTTTAGATAAACTATTACCAGCAGGACAGTGGGGTGGGAGGAGGTATTGTTTCATATTCTCTGTGTATATATAAAGTCTGCTGCAGTTTCCACGGTATGCATCCGATGAAGTGAGCTGTAGCTCACGAAAGCTCATGCTCAAATAAATTGGTTAGTCTCTAAGGTGCCACAAGTACTCCTTTTCTTCTCCTGTCTGCTCCCCTTGACTTCCTTCCCCTGAGGCTTTTATGCAGCCCCAGGCTAACCAAGCTGACAGCTGTTTTCCCTTTGCCAAATCAGGCACAGGTTTCTCTAGCCAGCTCCAATTTACATCCCTTAATGGGAGCTGGCATGACAGAGGGCTGGCTCAGCAGTTCCAGCCCAGCACCTTGTCACAGTACCCTATCTGGACATGGATTTTGATAGGACAGGAAAACATCAGGTAAGGTACTGGTCCAGCAGGGAAAGGGTTACATTCTGTGTTTGTGAATCTTGACAAACTCTCTTGAAATAAAAAAAAATCAAAAGTAAAAAACCATTCAAAACTTAAAACGCAGGATTTGCCAACTCTACTTGTCCAGTGAGCTGTCATACTTCCTTAGGAATTTGTGGATGGTTAAATTGAAAGTCCTTTTTATATAAATATCTTCCTTCACAGTCTTTTCTGGTTCTTTTCTCAGCCCTGGTATTATATGTAAAAATAATTTTGCAACACATCCTCTGAAATGCCTAATATAAATATACTGACACTCACAGTCTTTAATGAATGCTACATTCAACATGGAAAAAGATAAGTCATGTACCAACAGTGCCCCCATTTGGAAAAACTTTAAATCTGAATCTAGCATTTTCCTCTTGCTTTTTAAATTAAAAAGTTTGGGCTTTGCTTCTTATTTTGGTGCTATCTATATATTCTGACACTTGCAATATAGTCAATCATGTGTGATTTCAACAGCTCACGGAGATCACAACTCGAGAGGTGCATCCAACTTATTCTTTATGAGCCTCACTTTGACAGATAAAAAGTAATTGAATTAGTGGTGCAAGTGAGCACAACTTGATTACATTTGTTGTGTGCAAACAGAATAAAGTCCAAACCAGTAACGTATGACTTAAACTATTAGTTTAAAACTGCCAGTTTTACAAAGCTGAAAACAATTATAAGCTGTGAGAAAGAATTTAAAAAGAAAAATGTGAATTATAACTGGGAGCTGTTTAAGAATATTTTACTAGATGCCCAAAAAACTACAGTCCAATAATGAAGAAGAAAGGCTATGCACGTTAAAAAGCCAACTTGGCTTACAGGAGAATTAAACACTGCTATCAAAATAAAACCATATATAATAAATAGAAGAAAGGGGAAGACGATAGTGGTGAATGTGGAAGATGATAGGGACCGAGACAAATTAGAGGATTGAGCCAAAAGAAATCTGATGAGGTTCAACAAAGACAAGTGCAGAGTCTTGCACTTAGAAAGGAAGAATACCATGCACTGCTACAGACTAGGGACCGAGAGGCTAAGCAGCAGTTCTGCAGAAAAAGACCTAGGGGTTACAGTGGACGAGAAGCTGGGTATGAGTCAACAGTGTGCCCTTGTTGCCAACAAGGCTAACGGCATTTTGGGCTGTAGAAGTAGGAGCATTGCCAGCAGATCGAGGTTCCTCTATTCAGCATTGGTGAGGCCTCATCTGGAGTACTGTGTCCAGTTTGGGGCCCCACACTACAAGAAAGATGTGGAAAAATTGGAGAGAGTCCAGCGGAGGGCAACAAAAATGATTAGGGGGCTGGAGCACATAACTTATGTAGAGAGGCTGATGGAACTGGGATTATTTAGACTGCAGAAGAGAAGAATGAGGGGGGATTTGATAGCTGCTTTCAAGTACCTGAAAGGGGGTTCCAAAGAGGATGGATCTAGGCTGTTCTCAGTGGTACCAGATGACAGAACAAGGAGTAATGGTCTCAAGTTGCAGTGGGGAAGGTTTAGGTTGGATATTAGAAAAAAACTTTTTCATTAGGAGGGTGGTGAAGCACTGGAATGGGTTACCTAGGGAGGTGGTAGAATCTCCTTCTTTAGATGTTTTTAAGGTCAGGCTTGACAAAGCCCTGGCTGGGATGATTTAGTTGGGGATTAGGTCCTTCTTTGAGCAGGGGGTTGGACTAGATGACTTCCTGAGGTCCCTTTCAACCCGGATATCTACGAATCTATGATTTTATGAATATAAATAAAAAGCTAGGAATTGTATATAATTGATAAAGGAAGTAAAAGGCACACAAAGAGAAATCTACGGCCAGCAGAACTAAGGACAATAAGGCGTTTAAATATATTAGGAATCCAAACAGTGGTACTGGTTCATTATTAGACCGAGATGGTAGAATTGTCAATAATAATACGAAAATCGCCAAAGTATTCAGTATTTCTGTTCATCTGTTTTTTTTTTCCAAATACAGATGATGTCATCTTATACTATGATGAAATACTTTTCATTCCAACAGTAACACAAGAGGATGTGAAACAGCAGCTACCAAGTCAGACATTTTTAAATCAGCAGGTCTATATAACTTGCATTTGAAAGTTTTAAAAAGGAGCTGGCCAAGAAGATCTCTGGAGCATTAATTTTGATTTTCAAGGAGCCTTGCAACACTGGAAAAGTGCTAATGTGCCAATATTTTAAAAGACTCAATGAAATGACCCAGGTGAGTATAGGCTTGTCACCATGGCATCAGTAAAATAAATCAAATGGCTGATACAGGATTCAATTAATAAAGAATTAAAGAAGGGTATTATAATTAATGTCAATCCATCTGTTTTTGGAAAATAGATTGTCAGACTAACAATATCTTTTTGAAGAGATTTCAGGTTAGGTTGATAAAGGCTATAGTGTTGATGTAATATACTTCTGGAAGGCATTGGACTTGGTGCCACACATTCTGATTAGAATGATCTCCTAGAATGATACACAATCAACATGGCAGCCATTAAATTGATTAAAACCTGGTTAACTGGCACATGTCCAAAAATAGTAGTAAATGGGAAAGCATCATCAAACTGCTGGCTTTCTACTGAGATCCCGCAGGGACTGGTTCTGGCCCGGTTGGCCTATTTAACATTTTTCCAGTGACCTGGCAGAAAACATGAAATCATCATAGATAATGTTTGTGGATGACATAAAAATTGGAGTGGAAAGGTGGTAAATAATATAGAGAACAGGTCACCAACACAGAGGAATCAGGATCTGCTAGTAAACTGGGAACAAGCAAACACCATCTGTTTTAATACAGCCAAATGTAAAGGTATACATCTAGGAACAAAGAATGCAGGCCATATTTACAGGCTGGGAAACTATCATAGGAACCAGTGAATCTGAAAAGAACTTGGTGGTCATAGTGGATAGTCAGCTGAACATGAGCTCTCATGCAACGCTGTGGCCAAAAAGGCCAATGCGATCCTTGACTGTATAAACAGGGGAATGTCAAGTAGGAGTACAGAGGTTACATTACCTCTGTATTTAGCACTGGTATGACTGCTCCTGAAATAGTGTGTCCATAATTAAAGAAGCATGTTTAAAAATTGGAGGGAGTTCAGAGAACAGCCACAAAAATCATTAAAGGATTGGAATACATGTCTTCTAGTGAAAAACTCAAGGAGCAAAATCTGTTTTGCTTATCCAAGAGAAGGTTAAAGGGTCACTTGAGCACACTGTGTAGGTACCTACAAAGGGAACAGAAAACTGATAACAGCAATCTGGCAAACAATGATGTAGAAAGATGCAATGGCTGGAAATTGAAGTTACACAAATTCACACCAAATATAAGACTTTTTTAAATGGGGAGGGTAGTTAACCATCGGAGCAACTTACCAAGGATCATGGTGGATACTCCATCATTAGCAACTTTTTAAATTAAGATTGGATTATTTTTCCCCTATAAGATCTGTCCTATTTCTAACAGGAATTAATTCAAGGAAGTCCTATGGCCTGTAGTATATAGAAGGTCAGCCTAGATGGTCACAATTGTCCCTTCTGGACTTTAAATCTATGGTAATACACTCATTTTTTAAAAAGCAAAATTTCCAATATTAAAAGGATTTTTGTCACAACGACATGAGTAACAGCCCAGGAATCTAGATGAGTTATCTGAAAACTCAAAAAGTTATTGTATGGGCAATGACTAAGTCTACAATTTTGGTGTGGAGGTCACTGTGTTAGTGGGAATCGTGAACTTAAATAAAGTTCAGGACCCTCGCAGCAGTGGCACCTTTCCCTTCCAGGCATTAGGACCTGGCCCATGTGGTCACAACACCTCTCAGGTTTGTCACATCATGGGAGGCAGTGACCATGAGTTGGTTGAGTTCAGGATCCTGACGCAGGGAAGAAAGGTAAGCAGCAGGATACGGACCCTGGACTTCAGGAAAGCAGACTTCGACTCCCTCAGGGAACGGATGGCCAGGATCCCCTGGGGGACTAACTTGAAGGGGAAAGGAGTCCAGGAGAGCTGGCTGTATTTCAAGGAATCCCTGTTGAGGTTACAGGGACAAACCATCCCAATGAGTCAAAAGAATAGTAAATATGGCAGGCGACCAGCTTGGCTTAACGGTGAAATCCTAGCGGATCTTAAACATAAAAAAGAAGCTTACAAGAAGTGGAAGGTTGGACATATGACCAGGGAAAAGTATAAAAATATTGCTCGGGCATGTAGGAATGAAATCAGGAGGGCCAAATCGCACCTGGAGCTGCAACTAGCGAGAGATGTCAAGAGTAACAAGAAGGGTTTCTTCAGGTATGTTGGCAACAAGAAGAAAGCCAAGGAAAGTGTGGGCCCCTTACTGAATGAGGGAGGCAACCTAGTGACAGAGGATGTGGAAAAAGCTAATGTACTCAATGCTTTTTTTGCCTCTGTTTTCACTAACAAGGTCAGCTCCCAGACTGCTACGCTGGGCATCACAAAATGGGGAAGAGATGGCCAGCCCTCTGTGGAGATAGAGGTGGTTAGGGACTATTTAGAAAAGCTGGACGTGCACAAGTCCATGGGGCCGGACGAGTTGCATCCGAGAGTGCTGAAGGAATTGGTGGCTGTGATTGCAGAGCCATTGGCCATTACCTTTGAAAACTCGTGGCGAACCGGGGAAGTCCCGGATGACTGGAAAAAGGCTAATGTAGTGCCAATCTTTAAAAAAGGGAAGAAGGAGGATCCTGGGAACTACAGGCCAGTCAGCCTCACCTCAGTCCCTGGAAAAATCATGGAGCAGGTCCTCAAAGAATCAATCCTGATGCACTTGCATGAGAGGAAAGTGATCAGGAACAGCCAGCATGGATTCACCAAGGGAAGGTCATGCCTGACTAATCTAATCGCCTTTTATGATGAGATTACTGGTTCTGTGGATGAAGGGAAAGCAGTGGATGTATTGTTTCTTGACTTTAGCAAAGCTTTTGACACGGTCTCCCACAGTATTCTTGTCAGCAAGTTAAGGAAGTATGGGCTGGATGAATGCACTATAAGGTGGGTAGAAAGCTGGCTAGATTGTCGGGCTCAACGGGTAGTGATCAATGGCTCCATGTCTAGTTGGCAGCCGGTATCAAGTGGAGTGCCCCAAGGGTCGGTCCTGGGGCCGGTTTTGTTCAATATCTTCATAAATGATCTGGAGGATGGTGTGGATTGCACTCTCAGCAAATTTGCGGACGATACTAAACTGGGAGGAGTGGTAGATACGCTGGAGGGGAGGGATAGGATACAGAAGAACCTAGACAAATTGGAGGATTGGGCCAAAAGAAATCTGATGAGGTTCAATAAGGATAAGTGCAGGGTCCTGCACTTAGGACGGAAGAATCCAATGCACCGCTACAGACTAGGGACCGAATGGCTAGGCAGCAGTTCTGCGGAAAAGGACCTAGGGGTGACAGTGGACGAGAAGCTGGATATGAGTCAGCAGTGTGCCCTTGTTGCCAAGAAGGCCAATGGCATTTTGGGATGTATAAGTAGGGGCATAGCGAGCAGATGGAGGGACGTGATCGTCCCCCTCTATTCGACATTGGTGAGGCCTCATCTGGAGTACTGTGTCCAGTTTTGGGCCCCACACTACAAGAAGGATGTGGATAAATTGGAGAGAGTCCAGCGAAGGGCAACAAAAATGATTAGGAGTCTAGAACACATGACTTATGAGGAGAGGCTGAGGGAGCTGGGATTGTTTAGCCTGCAGAAGAGAAGAATGAGGGGGGATTTGATAGCTGCTTTCAACTACCTGAAAGGGGGTTCCAAAGAGGATGGCTCTAGACTGTTCTCAATGGTAGCAGATGACAGAACGAGAAGTAATGGTCTCAAGTTGCAGTGGGGGAGGTTTAGATTGGATATTAGGAAAAACTTTTTCACTAAGAGGGTGGTGAAACACTGGAATGCGTTGCCTAGGGAGGTGGTGGAATCTCCTTCCTTGGAAGTTTTTAAGGTCAGGCTTGACAAAGCCCTGGCTGGGATGATTTAACTGGGAATTGGTCCTGCTTCGAGCAGGGGGTTGGACTAGATGACCTTCAGGGGTCCCTTCCAACCCTGATATTCTATGATTCTATGCCCCTCTGTAGATGGAGACAGAGGAGTGGAGTGCCAAATTGGATAACTACTGCAAACTCGTGTGCTGGGTCGCAATGCCACTCAGGTTTGGCACGTCCGCCTCTCCATCTCCATCTACAGATGAGTAGATGCACCAAATCGGAGTGGCACTGCAACCACATGGGTCAGGTCAAGACATAGTCAAGACTTTTTCAAGCCATGGTCAAGTATCAACTCAATTTTCCTCCCAATAGGGGAAAACAAAAGGGGATAGAATATCAGCTCTCCTGTATCATTCCCACTTACTTGTGGACACTCCACTGATTGGACCCCATGGGAAAGAGCTCCATTAGTTTCGTAGGAATTAAAAAAACACAGCCAATGTGTGTCACAGTCATTCTTATCACACAGATTCTAAGTAAGAATCCAATCAGCATTAACACCTGTTTGGCCCTTCCATAACTGCTACTCCACAGTAGTGGGGAGATTCCACCAATAGCTCCTTGGGGAACCGTATCACCGAGGGGAAAGTGAGATGACAGACCAGCACAGAGGAGTCAGCCATCCTTGATAACACTTCTTCCTCTGTAAGACTAACGAATCTACTCTCTACTAATGAAGCCACAAACCCAGTCCACTCTGCCCTCATTCTACCTGAGAGGAAAATTACTTGGCAATGCTGCAAGGGGAACCTTGGATTCCTAGCTCCTTTATCATAACCCCTTACTCCCTGTCCTGAACAATAGAGCCTGGTGAATTTTAACTAGTTTCATACAAATGTTGCCCATAATTTTGCTTTGCTAGAAATTCTACGGGACTGGTGGTTAAAACGATCCATGTGACAGTTGCATTCTCTCACAGCAGAACCTGACATCTTTGGCCAGCTGTACTCATGCATTAGGGAATTGCAGGGCATCTACAATACCATGTAATTATTCAGTGCTTCTGTGGTTATTTGTACCTAAATTAAGCGATATCAAAGAGGCCAGTGACAAGAAAGCTTTGAACTTTGAATACTGTAATTTGAGAAAATTGTGCCAAAAATAAGCAGAAACATTTCTAGAGCTGAGGTGTGGGAAGGTAGGGGATTTTCATGAAACATTTTGGTTTGCCAGTTTTCAGAAGGGTCTTAAGTGTTTCTTGAGTAATTACAGCACACAAGCCCTATACCTCTTCTCTCTGGAATCTGTGGTATAATTATGTACCATGCACACAAATGGTGTAAACAGGGCTACGGTTTACCTGGGGGACTGTATTGTCACTTAGGTTACATTTGCCTGACCTTTTACATTCACACATTCGGAGATGGCTATTTCTGGACTGCAAAATACTAACTGAAGGACAGATAGATTATATAGTATGCATTCTAAAGTGGCAGGTTGCTATGGTTTCCCACTGCAGGAACAAAATTATCTTCATTAGGTTATCTAAAATCTGTTGTATTGCACCAAAATGGCCAGACAGGGAAACAAACTGTCCTTTAATCACAGCCCTGCCTGGTCAAAACTGCCTATTTTCCTCACACAACAGATTTTAAAAAGGAGACTAGGTGGCTTTGCGAGAACTGTTTATTTAATGGGCGGAGAGGTTTCAATGCATCACATAAGAAAACCTGTGCACCTCCAGCAATGGCTGGATTCTGTTGGCAGCTTGGGCAGTAACTGGTTTACAGACTGCAATTCTTGGAGTTTATGATTTTGATCAAAACGATTTAGCTTTCTCTTAATATATTTAAAATAATGACCTCAAACAAGGCTGTTGACCCATCCATTCTGCCAAGTACATTCACAGCTACAGACACCTAATGGATTATTTTCTTGAATACAGGACACATTCAGAAAGTGAACTACTCTGGTCTATTCAGGTCCTTTTATCTTGCTTACCTTTGTTTGATCTGAGCAGTGAAGTGTTTCAATGCCATTTGAAGAAATGGAGTACTTGTGGCACCTTAGAGACTAACAAATTTATTTGAGCATATGCATCCGATGAAGTGAGCTGTAGCTCACGAAAGCTTATGCTCACATAAATTTATTAGTCTCTAAGATGCCACAAGTACTCCTTTTCTTTTTGCAGATACAGACTAACACAGCTGCTACTCTGAAACCTGTCATTTGAAGAAATGTACTCTATACACCCAACAGATTATACTGGGGATGTTTTACAGGATGATGTCTGAAGTCTGCTTTCCAGTGGAGTGGCACAAGAGCAATTGAGGGCAGAACTTGGCTTGCTGTGGACCTGATTTTGCAGAGTGCTGGGCACTCTCAGTTCCCATTGAAGACAGAGGCACTCAGCACCTTGCAAAAATCAAGCCTCAAGTCCATAATACACAAGAGGGGACTGTATTTTATTATTTCTGAGTGAATATAGAAAGTTGCACTTTACTTGGTTTGGGACGAAGGGTGTCGAGTGTTTAAAACTTAAGCTTTCTTCACTGCAGTTTACTCATGGTAATTCTTCTCCAATTAGCCTAGCTTGAGAGAGATTGGTCACATTGCAAAGTAACACCTGAGCTGCACATAGTGGCTGGGTTAGCAATTGAGGA
This sequence comes from Eretmochelys imbricata, assembly GCF_965152235.1. Classification (NCBI taxonomy): domain Eukaryota; kingdom Metazoa; phylum Chordata; order Testudines; family Cheloniidae; genus Eretmochelys; species Eretmochelys imbricata. The sequence goes on from NC_135579.1 coordinate 25,590,069, forward strand.
AGTTGTGCTCCAGCATATACACTGACAGGCCAGCCAACTTGAGTTAAAAGCACCACCACACAAGTCGAAGTTCCATGTGTGCGGACAGGATTAGAAGCAACACTCAAGTTACAACTTTGGGTTAACTTTGCACAGAAGACAAGCCATTACTTGGCAGGCAAGCAGGAACCTTTGGAGGTAGCTTCAGGATTGGAGCCTGGGCTGGAAAACAGATCGCAGTAGGAATCACAGAAATTGGAGATGGGAATAAAACTACTAGGGCATCCAGTCCACCCCCTCTAGTATATTATGCCAAACTGTAATGACATAACCTTCTCTGGCAAATTGCTTCCAACTATTTGATCAAGAGACCATTTTTAAGTGCATGAGCCCTTGATATATTGTTTGAGATACATTTATTTGGAGGCATATTCAGTAAGCATACCTTGTCTGAAGAGGACCATAATCAATTGCTTTGCTCTTTAAAATGTTAAAAAAGTTTTGGTCTGAAATATAATTTAACTGCGGGGGCGGGGGACAGCGCTGGGAGGGAGCTCTTTAATGTAGTTCTTTAAATAAGCTGAGCTGGGAGGAATTGTCACGCCAAATCAGCAACACCAAGAAAGCCCATGTGGAGAGAGCGCTTTTTTTAAAAAAAATGAAGTGTAGATGTAATGAAAGCCTCTCTCTTGTCCTACATAGGCACGTGCTGAGAGATTTAGCAAGAGCAAGTCATCAGAAAACAGGCAGGCAGGCAAGAGTAAGCCAGAGCTGCTGGGACTCACACAGAGCAAGAGGGAAAGGAAACGAAATTCAAGATAAAGCTATTTGGTAATCTAGACATTACAATAGTAGGCCACATAATGGGATGTAAGTCATCCTTAACCATTTCATTGTCATACATAGGCTTGACAGAATTCAATTTTTTTTTATAATTTTGATGGATAATATTTATTTTTAAATTTTTATCTATTTACATTTTCACAGTTGTGCAAAATGGGGAGTGGAGGCATCAGAGAAGAATTGTTTAATGACATTAGATTTTGAGATTCAAAAAGTTAAAGCTTTGTAACCATTGACACACAAATTGCAAACATCACATGTCAAAATATGCAAAGTAAATATCCTTAAATTAAACTCGAATAAGTTCTCAAGCAGAAACTTACTTTGCCTATTTATACATTTTGCTTATTATTAATGGAAATATTTTTCATCAGTTTGCATTTGTATGGTGAAACTGACATTTACCAACAAAAATCTAATCCTGCCAAGCATATTTATACAGTAGGAGTAGAGCTGATTGGGAATTTTCCCATCAAATTTATTTTTAGTGGAAAATGCAGTTTCTGCAATATTGAAATTTTCTGCAGGAAAATTCTGATTTTGCCAAACATTTTCAAATTTCCATCAGCTCAACACAAATCAAATACTTTGGTTTGTTGAATTGACCCAATGTATTTCATTGAACCATTTCAACATTAAACTGCATTTCCCTGTGGGGCCACACTGTCGCATAGAAGTTATACTTTGGGTGGTCCATACCCCCATTCTCTTCTATGAGCTAGGTTCCATAACAAACTTCATATCCCAGGATGCAACACAGTCTCTCCCTGACAGAGCTGTGTGATGCATCATCGGACTCATATGAATCCTGGCCCATAGAAGATAATGCAGGCATCAGGTACCTGAACTACTATTCCCATGAAGCAAAGCAGCACCACACAGCAACACAGTTTAATGTGAACTGACTTGAAGCAAATGTTTCAGGTCTTTTCAACAAACCAAAAACATTTTGATTTTGCAATATCAAAATGTTTCAATCAGAAGTGCCAAAAATGTTGCCATTTTTAAAAGGTTTTGTAAAAAAGCATTTTGTTCTGTGAAAAGTTTCAACTTTTCATCCTACTTCAAGACAAAAATTGTAAAATGCCAGGATTTAAATTCCAATGTTTGCTCAGCACTAAGCAGAGAAAATAGCCTATAGATTACTTCTGCACTATGCACATGAGAGTTGCACAGTGAGCCTCTGAGCAAGTTTCTGTACTCAAGAATGCCCCTGTAAATTGTCTATATCTGTGAGTTGCAGGACCATAACCAAACACAAGAATTTGTCCTTATATCCATACTACATACCTATGCAATCATTCTTCACAAGTGGTATCAGAATGACTGGTTTTCCAAAGAAAATAAAGTAAATAGTCTTTTCTCTTCAATCCGCAAAATCATCAGATTAGTGCTCAGGATTGCATTACCAGATAGAGTTACTTCATAACAACTGGTTGTTTTAACAAACCTGGTCCTCAGAATTACACCACACCAGCGTCCTTAGATGTTTATGAAACCAGTATTAGACACATTCTCTTCAGTAGAAGAGCAGAAAAAAATTCTCCCTCTTCTGTTTGTAGCAGCTGAATGTGGTTTAAAATCCACTTGATTCTGAAAGTGATTACAAATAGCATGGGTTCCTTGGTTATTCTGTCTGATTTAAAAATCGAAAGGTGTTCAATTTGCAAGCAAAACCATAGTCTGACCATCTTGCCAACTCAACCTGAGCTGTTAAACTCAAACTGGGTTCTTTCTAATTTATGCAGCATCACCAGTAAGAGTCTGAAGGCTAAACGTTGCCATCACATTCATCTGTGCAATTCCACTGTTTTAAGATACTGACCTCAGTAACACCTGTGAAATCCCATTATCTTCTGTGAGGTTGTTTGGAATTTTGACCCCAATCCTGCAAACATATGCTTAAGAATTAATTCTGTGGCTAATGCACAAAACAAAAAAAAGTGAATCCAAGTCCCTTTCCTATAGCTGTGTTGGCTCTGCAGTACTGGGTGGGGGGGGGGAAACAAAAAGTAGTAAAACATTTGTAATACACACGGGAAACAGATCTGTTGGGTATGAATGTGCCATTTGTACACAGCTACTCTCAGAACAGAATTATGCTTTAACTCTGGAAAGCACCTTGAAATATGGGCTGTAAAAAAGACACTATTAAATAAAATTTGCCTTTTCTCTAAGATGTAGGCAACTCTATAGATGTCTGAGAATATTTCATTTACTTCTCCAAATCTACGTTCACCTAGGGCTGGTCTAGTAAGGTAACATTTGTAGTGCAAGCATTGACAGGTGGGCTATTAATTTGCAATTAACAGAGAAATGTGTTCCTGGTGAGTAATACAACAAAATAAATCCAATTTGCTATTTTCCCCACACAGATTACCCATCACTCAATTATTTCAGATTCCATCTTAATTAGTGTTCCAATTAATTATACCCCATCACATTCAGAAGCTAATGATTAAGTATTTCACTGATTATAAGTTATTTCTCCTCTCCTGTTGAGAAACAGTGACTTGCGGGTTTTTAATCAGTTCTGGCTGGTGGGGGAGGAAGCTAAGATTATTTGACATGTTAGAAGGTCTGTGTCTTAATAAAAAAAAAATTAATTAATAAATGTAGAACTGCCAACAGCTGCTGGGCACGTCAAAGAAGGGGCAGATGTTATTCCGGCAAAGGTCTCGGCTCATGGAAATACAGAAGTGGAACACTCCCTTTAGGAAAGATACATGTGTAACTTTATGCCAAATTTAGCTGTAAATTTAAGTATGTAAATTTTAAAAATCATTTAATCTGAGACAGGTTTTGACCTCAGATGAATACCCAGGGTTCCTGGTGAAAACAACGGGCCAGATCCACAGTTGTCCTTTGGACCCTGTGTGACAGTACCAGAAGTAGAGGTCATCTACACACCACCAGGGAGTGGTGCAGAGGGCTCACAGAGTATGCACATAGCTGGTTCTATCTGCTCTGACCCACTGCTGCAGCAGCACCTAGTGCAGGAGCATGTTGGGACAGAGATGAGGTAAGCCAAAGGAGGAGGGGGCAGGAAGGAGTTTGACCAGTGTGGCCCATCAGACTCCCCTAGCCTGCTCTAGGAAGCTAACAGGCAGCTGAATAGAAGTGCAAGCTGACTGAGCTCTGCAGTAGTACAGGAATGAATCTGGGAGCTACAGATGCTCTCCACTGCTGAAAGTCAGGCCATGTGTGTGGGTGCCTAAATAAGCATTTAGGTATGAAAAAATGTTTTGCCTTAACCTCTCTTCCACAGTTTCTCCAACTGTAAAAAAGTGTCATTTACCCACATGTTAGTTCCACATATTGTGTTTTGGTGTTTCAGTGTTCATATTGTTACAGTGACGGCACTCATGAAAGAGCATAGGGACTGTGCAAGATATTCCCTGGAATAAGTGGGTGACCCTTGGGAAAAGCAACATTTTGTTGCCTATAGCAGTGTTTAGTACACTATCCCTTCAGTTATCTAGTAACCCTATACCCAGCCCCCTCCCTCAGAGCTAGAAGGTTTCCCCATGTAAGCAACTTGCTGTGTGCTGCTGAACAGTTGTGAAGCAAGTGGTAGGGAGTGTGAGCCTGTCCCTTTTTAATGCAACTGTATTAGGGCAAATTTTGAGGAGTTGTGTCACTTATCATTTGATGTCTGCTAACTCCCTTCAATCTAACAACGGTTGTCTGCTTTTTATCAGTGACCTTGTCTGGGGTATCCTCGAGGCCAATCTCTTCTACACATGCAGAGACACTGACCATGATAAGGAAGAAAAAAGAAACAGGCAAGGAAAGAAAACAAATCAAATGCACAACTACAAAATGGGGAATAACTGGCTAGGCAGCACTACTGCTGAAAAGGATCTAGGAGTTGTAGTGGATCAGAAATCAAAGTATGATACTATGTGATACAGTTTCAAAAAAGGGCTAATATCAAGCTGGGGTGTATGAACAGGAGTGTCGTATATAAGACACGGGATTCACTTGTTCCACTCTACTCAACCTTGGTGGGGACTCAGCTAGATACTGTGTCTAATTCCGGGCACCACCACTTCAAGAAAAATGTGGAGGAGTGCAATTAGTCATAGTAGATGGAAATTTAGGTGTGCTCCTAATTAAATGTTATCATATGGTAAATTAAATTTAAGAAGACGTTTTTTGCAGTCTATTCAAATCTCTCTCTAATAATCACTCAGTGATGACTCCATATTAGAGCCACCTGGATGTTTTTGGCCAGGATTGAAATATATTGATGGGGTGTGCAGAATGACAAGAACGATCCCTATTCACATGAAATGAAATGCACATTACCCATGTAGAAGGCCAGCACGAGGCCTATGGGACACAAGTCCCACTTAAGACCACTACCTTGCTCCTGCTCAAAATTTTAAAACCAGCTCTTTTACTGATTATGATTGAGATTAAACACCAATGTTTCACCTGTCAACTAAACCCTAAGCAAACCTCTGACAATATTTCAAGAAGGATTTTTAACAGCTTTTACTCAAAACTAAATAAGAAGTTTTTCTGATACATATTGTTGTATAACACAAAACACATTTAGTTGCATCAGTCATGTTTCATTATGTCCATAATGAATCCAGTCCTAGAAGCAAACTGCTGCTCCATGTTGTATTCTTAGGAACACACATCACGAAAGACTAAAGATCAGCATGCAGAATAGATACTTTTACCTACAAATATGTACTTCCAATCCTATAAAAATAAGAGCAAATAAGTTTTCACTGGACAGCTTTTCTTGTTCAGCTAGTTTGGTAAACGAATGCCCTGGCATTTGTTGTAATGCTGCTCTGGTTTTTCTGGGTAGCTAACATTTATTCAAGCATATTCTGTGAAATCAGCTTTATGTACAAACAATGAATTATCCAGTTAGACAAGTTTACAAGCAGTCACAACAGCTGGTGTGACAATCATAGGGTATGTCTACACTACGAAATTAGGTCGAATTTATAGAAGTCAGTTTTTTAAAAATCATTTTTATATAGTCGATTGTGTGTGTCCCCACACAAAATGTTCTAAGTGCATTAACTCGGCAGAGTGCTTCCACAGTACTGAGGCTAGCGTCAACTTCCGGAGTGTTGCACTGTGGGTAGCTATCCCACAGTTCCGCAGTCTCCGCTGCCCATTGGAATTCTGGGTTGAGATCCCAATGCCTGATGGGGCAAAAAACATTGTCACGGGTGGTTCTGGGTACATGTCGTCAGGCCCTTCCTCCCTCCCTCTCTCTGTGAAAGCAACAGCAGATAATCGTTTCATGCCTTTTTTCCTGAGCTACCTGTGCAGACGCCATACCACGGCAAGCATGGAGCCCGCTCAGGTAACCGTCACCGTATGTCTCCTGGGTGCTGGCAGACGTGGTACTGCATTGCTACACAGCAGCAGCAACCCATTGCCTTGTGGCAGCAGACGGTGCAATAGGCCTGAAAACCATCGTCATCATGTCTGAGGTGCTCCTGGCCGCATCGGTAAGATCGGTCAGGAGCGCATGGGCAGACATGGGCGCAGGGGCTAAATTAGGAGTGACTCGACTAGGTCATTCTCTTTAGTGCTGCAGGCAGTCCTATTGTACCATCTTATGTGAGCAGGGAGGAGATGAGGATGTCTAGCAGTCCTATTGCCCCATCTTCTGCCAAGCAGCCAGGAGATGTAGATGGCTTGCAGTCCTACTGCACCGTCTGCTGCCAGCCAAAGATGTAAAAGATAGATGGAGTGGATCAAAACAAGAAATAGACCAGATTTGTTTTGTATTCATTTTCTCCCCCTTCCCTCCTTCCCTCCCTCCGTGAAGTCAACGGCCGACAATCGTTTTGGTGAGGTCTGTCAGGGGCACCTTGAAAACTTTAATGGAGATTCAGTCCTGCCTGAAATACAAGAGGGAGGGATTGAGCATTGGCCTGCTAAACCCAGGGTTTTGAGTTCAATCCTTGAGGGGGCCATTCTGTGTGACAGTTGTTTTTGTTTCTCCTTGATGTAAAGGCACCCTCTTTATTGATTTTAATTCCCTGTAGGCCATGTCATCAGTTGCCCCTCCCTCCATCAGAGCAATGGCAGACAATCATTCCACACCTTTTTTCTGTGCGGACGCCATACCACGGCAAGCATGAAGTAAAAGCATGGGCCCTGGCAATGTGGGCATCATGGTGCTAATGGAGCAGGTTCATGAGGTGGAACGCCAATTCTGGGCCCAGGAAACAAGCACAGACTGGTGGGACCGCATAGTGTTGCAGGTCTGGGACGATTCCCAGTGGCTGCGAAACTTTTGCATGCGTAAGGGCACTTTCATGGAACTTTGTGATTTGCTTTCCCCTGCCCTGAAGTGCATGAATACCAAGATGAGAGCAGCCCTTACAGTTGAGAAGCAAGTGGCAATAGGCCTGTGGAAGTTTGCAAAGCCTGACTGCTACTGGTAAGTGAGGAATCAATTCAGAGTGGGCAAATCTACAATGGGGGCTGCTGTGATCCAAGTAGCCAATGCAATCACTGACGTTCTGTTATCAAGGGTAGTGACTCCGGGAAATGTGCAGGTCATAGTGGAGGCATTGCTGCAATGGGATTCCCTAACTGTGGTGGGGCCATAGATGGAACGCATATCCCTATCTTGGCATCGGAGCACCAAGCCGGCGAGTACATAAACCGCAAAGGGTACTTTTCAATGGTGCTGCAAGCACTGGTGGATCACAAGGGACATTTCACCAACATCAACATGGGATGACCGGGAAAGGTACATGATGCTCGCATTTTCAGGAACTCTGGTCTGTTTCAAAAGCTGCAGGAAGAGACTTTATTCCCAGACCAGAAAATAACCATTGGAGATGCTGAAATGCCTATAGTTATCCTTGGGGACCCAGCCTACCCCTTAATGCCATGGCTCATGAAGCCATACACAGGCAGCCTGGACAGTAGTCAGGAGCTATAGGCTAAGCTCAACTATAGGCTGAGCAAGTGCAGAATGGTGGCAGAATGTGCATTTGGATGTTTAAAAGCACGCTGGCGCACCATCACAGGGCCTAATAACATCAGCCACACTATCAGAGGCTCGTTCACCTGCACATCCACCAATGTGATATATGCCATCATGTGCCAGCAATGCCCCTCTGCCATTTACATTGGTCAACTGGACAGTCTCTACGTAAAAGAATAAATGGACACAAATCAGATGTCAAGAATTATAACATTCATAAACCAGTCGGAGAACACTTCAATCTCTCTGGTCACGCAATCACAGACATGAAGGTCGCTATCTTAAAACAAAAAAACTTCGAATCTAGACTCCAGCAAGAAACTGCTGAATTGGAATTCATTTGCAAATTGGATACTATTAATTTAGGCTTAAATAGAGACTGGGAGTGGCTAAGTCATTATGCAAGGTAGCCTATTTCCCCTTGTTTTTTCCTAGCCCCCCCCCCCCCCCAAGACGTTCTGGTTAAACTTGGATTTAAACTTGGAGAGTGGTCAGTTTGGATGAGCTATTGCCAGCAGGAGAGTGAGTTTGTGTGTGTGTGTGTGTGTGTCCCTGGGAAAAAAAAAAGGGGGGGGGGTGTGAGAAAGCCTGGATTTGTGCTGGAAATGGCCCACCTTGATTATCATGCACATTGTAGGGAGAGTGGTCACTTTGGATAAGCTATTACCAGCAGGAGAGTGAGTTTGTGTGTGTGGTTTTTGGAGGGGGGGTGAGGGGGTGAGAGAACCTGGATTTGTGCAGGAAATGGCCCACCTTGTTTATCATACACATTGTGAAGAGAGTTGTCACTTTGGATGGGCTATTACCAGCAGGAGAGTGAGTTTGTGGGGGGGGGCGGAGGGTGAGAAAACCTGGATTTGTGCTGGAAACGGCCCAACTTGATGATCACTTTAGATAAGCTATTACCAGCAGGACAGTGGGGTGGGAGGAGGTATTGTTTCATGATCTCTGTGTGTATATAATGTCTGCTGCAGTTTCCATGGTATGCATCCGATGAAGTGAGCTGTAGCTCACGAAAGCTCATGCTCAAATAAATTGGTTAGTCTCTAAGGTGCCACAAGTACTCCTTTTCTTTTTGCGAATACAGACTAACACGGCTGTTACTCTGAAACCTGTCTTTACTGACTCTGTTAGACCTCAGTGAAACCAATATTCCCACTGTTATTACTGTTTGCTGTGTGCTCCATAATATCTGTGAGAGTAAGGGGGAGACGTTTATGGCAGGGTGGGAGGTTGAGGCAAATCGCCTGGCCACTGGTTATGCGCAGCCAGACACCAGGGCAGTTAGAAGAGCAAAGAAGGGCGCGGTGTGCATCAGAAAAGCTTTGAAAACCAGTTTCATGACTGGCCAGGCTACAGTGTGAAAGTTCTCTTTGTTTCTCCTTGATGAAACCCCCTACCCCTTGGTTCACTCTACTTCCCTGTAAGCTAACCACCCTCCCCTCCTCCCTTCGATCACCGCTTGCAGAGGCAATAAAGTCATTGTTGCTTCACATTCATACATTCTTTATTAATTCATCACACAAGTAGGGGGATAACTGCCAAGGTAGCCCGGGAGGGGTGGTGGAGGAGAGAAGGACAAGGCCACACAGCACTTTAAAAGTTTAAAACTTATTGAATGCCAGCCTTCTGTTGCTTGGGCAATCCTTTGGGATGGAGTGGCTCAGTGGCCGGAGGCCCTCACACCGCGTTCTTGGGCATCTGGGTGAGGAGGCTATGGAACTTGGGGAGGAGGGCCGTTGGTTACAGAGGGGCTGTAGCAGCGGTCTGTGCTCCAGCTGCCTTTCCTGCAGCTCGACCATATGCTGGAGCATATTAGTTTGATCCTCCAGCAGCCTCAGCATTGAACCCTGCCTCCTCTCATCACGCTGCCGCCACCTTTCAACTTCAGCCCTCTCTTCAGCCCACCACTTACTCTCTTCAGCCCGCCACCTCTCCTCCCGGTCATTTTGTGCTTTCCTGCACTCTGACATTGTCTGCCTCCACGCATTTGTCTGTGCTTTGTCAGTGTGGGAGGACAGCATGAGCTCAGAGAACATTTCATCGCGAGTGCGTTTTTTTCACCTTCTAATCTTCGCTAGCCTCTAGGAAGGAGAAGATCCTGTGATCCTTGAAACACATACAGCTGGTGGAGAAAAAAAAAGGGACAGTGGTGTTTAAAAAGACACATTTTATAGAACAATGGGTACACTCTTTCATGGTAAATCTTGCTGTTAGCATTACATACATAACACGTGCCTTTGTTCCAAGGTCCTATTTTGCCTCCCTGCACCGCGTGGTTAGCCCCTCCCCCCTCCCTGTGGCTAACAGTGGGGAACATTTCTGTTCAGCCACAGGCAAACAGCCCAGGAGGAATGGGCACCTCTGAATGTCCCCTTAAGAAAAGCACCCTATTTCAACCAGGTGACCATGAATGATATCACTCTCCTGAGGATAACACAGAAAGATAAAGAACGTATGTTGTTTGAATGCCAGCAAACGTACACCGCAATGCTTCGTTCTACAATGATTCCCGAATACGTGCTACTGGCCTGGAGTGGTAAATTGTCCTACCATGGTGGACGGAATAAGGCTGCCCTCCCCAGAAACCTTTTGCAAAGGCTTTGGGAGTACATCCAGGAGAGCCACAAATGCCAGAGCAAATTAATCATTAAACATTCTTGCTTTTAAACCATGTATACTATTTTAAAAGGTACACTCACCAGAGGTCCCTTCTCCACCTGGCTGGTCCGGAAGGCAGCCTTGGGTGGGTTCGGGGGGTACTGGCTCCAGGTCCAGAGTGAGAAACAGTTCCTGGCTGTCGGGAAAACCGGTTTCTCCACTTGCTTGCTGTGAGCTATCTACAACCTCCTCATCATCATCTTCCTCACCCCCAAAACCTGCTTCCGTGTTGCCTCCATCTCCATTGAAGGAGTCAAACAACACAGCTGGGGTAGTGGTGGCTGAACCCCCTAAAATGGCATGCAGCTCATTATAGAAGCGGCACGTTTGGGGCTCTGACCCGGAGCGGCCGTTTGCCTCTCTGGTTTTCTGGTAGACTTGCCTCAGCTCCTTAAGTTTCATGCAGCACTGCTTCGGGTCCCTGTTATGGCCTCTGTCCTTCATGCCCTGGGAGATTTTGACAAATATTTTCGCATTTTGAAAACTGGAACATAGTTCTGATAGCACGGATTCCTCTCCCCATACAGCGATCAGATCCCGTACCCCCAGTTCGGTCCATGCTGGAGCTCTTTTGCGATTCTGGGACTCCATAGAAGCACATAGAAGATCAGGGTTGGAAGGGACCTCAGGAGGTCATCTAGTCCAACCCGCTGCTCAAAGCAGGGCCAATCCCCAATTTTTCTCCCAGATCCCTAAATGGCCCCCTCAAGGATTGAACTCACAACCCTGGGTTTAGCAGGCCAATGCTCAAACCACTGAGCTATCCCTCCACCCCCATGACTCCATCATGGTCACCTCTGCTGATAAGCTCTGCACTCACCTGCAGCTTGCCACGCTGGCCAAACAGAAAATTCACGGGCCTTTTCCTGTCTACCTGGCCGGTGCATCTGAGTTGAGAGTGCTGTCCAGAGCAGTCACAATGGAGCACTCTGGGATATCTCTCGGAGGCCAATACCGTCTAATTGCTTCCACAGTACCCCAAATTCGATCCAGCAAGGCCGATTTCAGCACTAATCCCCTTGTTGGGGGTGGAGTAAGGAAATCGATTTTAAGAGCCCTTTGAGTCGAGAAAAAGGGCTTCGTCGTGTGGATGGGTGCAGGGTTAAATCGATTTAACACTGCTAAATTCGACCTCAACTCGTTGCGTAGACCAGGGCTGAGTCCTTTTGCTACTTTTGATTTCTGAAGATTGTTTCCTCTATAAAACTAGAAGGATCTCATTCTCATGTGAATTGGTTTTTCTTAGGATTTTTCATGGAAGACTAGTCCTTGAATCAATGAACAAAAACCATGATGGGTCAGATCTTCAGTTTGTGACTTCAATGGAGGTTCACTGATTTACACCAACTGAAAATCTGGCCTACTGCTTTTTTTAGAGCTTCCTCAGTCTATTCTTAACTGTGGTTTTAAAGGACTAAAAGATATTTAAAACAAGAAACATTAAAAAGAAAACATCATGTGCCTCAGATTATTATGTGCACAGTAATGGCAGAAGGGAAAACATCATGCAATAAAAGTCTAACTATTCAAAAACAAACAGTAAAGAACCTTCCTTTACAATATATGATTTTATACTCAATGTAGATAATTCAGATTTACTAGCAAGTATTTCTAAAGAGAAATAAAATGCATATTCATGAGGTTTGATTTACTGTAATCATTATTTCTAATTGTCTGCATCTGTTAATACTTTAAGTATTGAGTTCATATTCTCAGGAAATTATATAGGAATCTCAAAGAAGCAACAGATTGATTTCTTGTTGTGAGAGTTTTGCAGTTGAGAAAGTGGGTTTATTTTTATTGTTAGATGGGCTGCAGCATCAGATTTGAGACTGACCTTTTTCCTCTTTCAAGTGTAAACAAACACCCGAAGTAGACAAAGTAATCACAATGACTTGTCAAAATGATATCTGGTAATGTCATATGAATGGTTGGTGGAAATATAAGAAGGAAGAGTTCAGGAAAGAGAGCAAGTAAACATACAAGTATAGAACAGAAAGAGTTAGATTTGACATGGAGAGAGAAAAATGGAGTTTTTTAAAAAACTGCAACACGACATTTCAACCATTCCTGTCCCTGGCAGAGGACTCTCTCCAGGTCTCCTGCACTGTGTTCCACTGAATTTTCTGAAACCATGTGACTACTGTAGGTAAGACACTACCCTTTCAAACCTCTTCACCATCCTATCAATCTTCTCTTTAGGATCCACTAATAAGATAAAGGGATAATAAACTTTACCTCTTCATAGTAGGTAAAATGTTCTCTAATAACTGAACTTCACTGAAGTTTAAAAGGTAAGCCTTCAGGAGAGCGGGAAGAACAAATTAATTGATGGCACAGAAATGGAGAAGAAAGCAAGATGAAAACACACACACAAGAAACAAATCTTGCCCTCAGATATGCCTGCAGGCAATCCCATTGATTTCAACTGGAACTGTGTTTACGAATTCAAAGACAGAATTTGCACCAGTATTGGGCTAATTCTTTCATACATCAGCCAATTTTACTTTTATAATCAACAGCCACTGAAATCCAGATATTTGCTGTTGGTGTAATGCTGCATTCTGGCAGTGAACAAACAGCCCACTTAGGTCTAGGATAAGGAGGATAAAATTTGTTATTTTTCTCTATAAAATAGTTGAAGGAATGGATTATTGAGAGGCTTTAAATAAATCTTTTTAAGTATGGAATGTGCCTATTTGCTATATCCCAGACTACAGTAACCTACATTTTCATGTTGATGTAAAAAGGTTGTAAAAACCCATAAGATCAGTGTCAGTAATTGAATATGGAATTTTAATATTTTAATGTTTCTTTTGTACCGTGAGACCTATGTGATATTCCAAGACACCACCTAAATTACAGTTTATTTCTTGTTCACTGGCTTCTTTTTAAACACAGAAAAAGTATAGATCAATTCATAACCATGTAATTTAGATAGCTTCCCCCAAGCCCTTCCAGTTCCTCTAACAAAAGTGAAGCAGAGCCGACAATCCCATTATAACAACACAGTGTTGCCAATATCGACTGAAGAAAAGCTACTTCACACATTTAATGCCAGCTCAATGGTGGCCAAGGTACAAATGAATTCTGCTGCCTCTGTTTTTGTTCTGTAATCACGTCAGTGTCTGTTAATCACACAACTTTGTGCTATTTGAAAGAACACTGCAGTCTGGGCAATCTGACAGAAACATCAGAAATGGTCAGATTTTCTCCTGTGGCCAACCTCCTATTGGCTAGTTATGGTCAGATTCTGGCCCCTTTGAATGGCTTAATGAGACTGATCTCAGAGACTCTGGCCAGAGAGTTTCCTTCCCTCCTTCCCCTCTCCTCACACCTATATATAAAATTCTATTCTTCTAAATAAGAATATTCTTAACACCAAAATATGGGCCCTATCTCGCAACCATTTACTATTAGGCATAATACTTACAGTAAGGCCCAAATTCTGCCACCCTTCCATCAAGTAGTACCTTACCATTTAAGTAGTCCCACTGAAATCTATAGGTCTACTTTCAGGATCAGACTCTATGATCTTTCCTTGCGCTCTCTCTCTCTCTAAGTAATTGTGCTGTGACAGGAGTCAGCACGGGAAAAATTTCAATCCTGGGCACTATACTGTGGGTTTGAGCCCCAAACAAGCACATTGCATTTTCCCTCCCAATAATTTTATTTGTTTTAAACAGAGTCTGAATCAGGATAAGATTGCCCTTTCCAAGCTTTGTCTGGGATACTGCAAAAGAGTAATATACTAGAGCAGTTGCTGTTAACTAGTTGCGAAGGCAAGCCTTCCAGAGATCAGTGCTGAAAGTCAGTGGAAAGATAGGTTTCAGAGTAGCAGCTGTGTTAGTCTGTATTCGCAAAAAGAAAAGGAGTACTTGTGACTTAGAGACTAACAAATTTATTTGAGCATAAGCTTTTGTGAGCTAGAGCTCACTTCCCAACACAGCTATAACATGTTCTAGAAAGTAAATAATACATCATGGGTGAAATCCGGGCCCCCTTGAAGTCAATAGGAATTTTGCCATTGACTTCAATGGAGCCTGGATTTCACCCCTCATCTGAGGCAAAACTTGGCTTAAAATTCTGGTGTCACACAAGAGATATGTAAGGGGAAATAACTGACTCAAAATATCTGACTTTGTAGTCACTTATTCACTTATCCATTTAAAGTGCCTTTAATGCCTTCCTGACATTTCCCCCCACCTACAAAGACCTGTTCCATGGGTGGGGGAGGATATCTAACAACTAGCAGGATCCTGTGAATGGAGGTCAGTGCAACATGTTTCACATGGTAACAAAGATTAAGACAAAAAGACGTAAGATAATCACAATAATTCATATTGTAGGAGGAGCAAAAACCACAGTTGTGACAGCTGGGTATCTATTTGGACTCAGGTTTATGTCTTAGACTTCCCTAATATATTTAAGTAACTGCTTCCTACTGTGGTGCTTTGGATTCATCCAGTTCTACTGTAACTCATCATAATGTTACCACTGTTTCTGGCCTACAGAGTAGCAACAAACAAAAATACAAGTCATCTTAATTATTAGGATTTGTTTAATTACATATAGCACCCACAGGCTCCAGTCAAGCTTTTGCTGGGACCTGTAAAAAACAAAACAAAACAACAGTCCCTGCTTCATGGAATTTACAATCTAAACAATCCCTTAAAACTGTTGTTCCTAGCTTCTAAGAGAAGGGGTTAAATAGAAATACAGAACAGACTGCTGCAATTAGGCTTAAATTCCCCATTTAATTCTGTTGGGGTCTACATGGGAATAGTGTGATAACCATCTAATTATTGGTACTTCCGTGCTGAAGTACACCAAATCCCTAAGATACCAGTAGCATGCCAGGTATACCGCAACTCAGAGGCAACAATTGTAGGTGCTTCAGCAGATAGGCCTTGTGGATGCTAGCCCTGATGGGTTCCAATAACCACTCAAACACATGGCTAAGGGAAAGGGATGGCAAGAAGGGGAAAGAATTGTTTAAAAAGCATCAAAAGTAGAATTGCAAATATCATAGTACAGAGGCTTAATGGTTATGGTACAAAGTGAGCAATATCAGTAATTGTTTGGGTCCCCCGGCAATCCAAACAAGTCTCAGGGCTCTTCAAGTCTAGTGTCCCGGGTGATCTCTTCAGTCCAGGCTCTATTCAAGGAAATAGGAGCTTTTGAGTTTCCAGGCCAGGCTCAGATAGTGTCTCTCGTTGGTCTTCCTCTGCAGTGACTCCCTGCCCAGTCCTGATGTTCCCCCATAAGTCCAACACAGATCTGCACACAGCTGTTATGTCCAGTAGTCACAGCTTGCCCCACACACAGCTCTGTCCACACAGTTCCTGTGGATGACACTCTGCCTCTGACTTTGCAACTGCAAGCTAACCATGCGGGTAATGCTTCCAACAAATACCAGCCTCTTTCTGATTCAGGGCCTTTTGCCGTATTTGGACAAGGGAAAGGGAAGTGCAGTGGGGAAATATAGTGCCTTCTTAGCCAGGAAAAAGGGGGATGATGGGGCTTGTGAGGGATCTGCTTAGCAAAACATCAAGTTAAACAGTCAGGTCTTCAGCTAATCATAGGTGCTGGAACTAGGGGTACTGGGTGGGCTGCTGCATCCACTGGATTGAAGTGGTTTCCATCATATACAGGGTTTACAATTTGGTTCAGTGGATCTCAGCACCCCTACTATACAAATTGTTCCAGCACCCCTGCAGCTGTTATTTGGTTCCTGTCCCCACCTTACCCTGCCACAGGCCCACTCTACCTCTTCCCCTTTATTTAAGCAATACTGCATTATTAATTTACTTCCCACAAAGTCCTAAAATTAGTTGAATACATTTGTATTAAGTTACATAAACTCAAAACCACAGGGAAAGTAAAGAGTCCTCAACAAACAACAACAAAAACAACCCATCTCTCAGCATGGAACATTCACAGCATTCTACCTCTTCAGAAATAAATATGCACAGACCAGAGGGAGGAAACAAAAACGTGAAGACTTTTCGGTAGTGTCCTCCTAAGAGATGCACTTTAAAGAAGTTGCATGTTTTCATCTTCAGCACAAATATTGATTGGCCTGCTTTCTGCTAGGTACTGCAGGCTTCAGGGTTTTCACAGAGAATTCTCCAAAGAGATACCAAAGCAAGTAAAGTAGGTTATGCTGAGAACACGAAGGGTAAGGAAGAAAGATACTGTAGTGTGTTTGCTTTGCTCTGAATTCTTGACAGTACACTATGAGACTAATTTACCTCTTCCCCTTAATTATTACATTTACTGCCATTGGTTTGTGTGCTTTGTCAGGAAAATTGATGCTTTTTAAACAATAAATTTAGATAACACAGGTGGGCTGGAAATAGCCATACCCATGTGCTCAAATGCGTAGTGTTGCTCATGTTTTAAAAAAAAACTCACACATACCAAACAACACAGAAATCCCATGAACAAAAAGAAACAAGTGAAGCAGTATTTAACCCAAAGAGGAAGTAGAATTCTCTTCTTCCCTCCTCCCCCTCTTCCCCCCGCCCATGTATTCCCTCGGTTTGATCCTGCTCCAACTCTAGTTAAAAATAAACCTCTTCTTCTTTGGCCCATTATTTGAAATTCCCTAATAGAAATGTATCAAAGAAATTGTCCAAAATACTGCAGCATCTAGTAATGTTGCTGGAGTGTTTTGGACCATTAGAACACTGATGCACATCTTAAATAAACACACACACACCAGCAGCTGACATCTCTGTAAATCTTGTTATACCTGGGCCTTTGGAGAGGATATTTGATTTCATAATTTCCATTTTACTTGAATGATCCAGTATTTAATCTAGACTAGAATCCTCCCTCTGACAGTGACCAATGCCCAGTGCTTCAGAGAAGGACATAAAATTCAATGTTGTGCACCTAAATTCCACAGTATTAGGAACTTCATATGGCATACTGGAAGTATCTACTATTTTGCATTGGCAAATAAGAGTAGAACAAATAATTTCCCTAAATGGAATTTTTATTATTTATGGTAGCTATTAAGTGACCTCTATTATTTTGAGTACCAAAGATACTGTAGCTCCAAAATGCTGTAAATTCTTTCACTATCTTGGGATACACAATATTAGCCAAGAATCCCAAGCAAGAGCACTTACAGGGCCTTCTGAAATCTACCAGATGTCAACAATCCATTAGTAATGATGGAAACACCTTAAAAATTCATGGACTCAAGAGTCAGGAAGTGATTTGCCAATGGATTAATTAAGCCCTGCCATATGCCTTTAGATCCCACCTTAAAAGTTTCTGATGCTGCTATTGCCACAATTTATGGAAGAACTCCAAAGAAGTAGATGTCAAATCTGTATGTGGGCTAGAAAAGTACAAGAGGGCAATCTTTATTAAACTCTTCTGCTGAATTTAGATTGATTTCTCACAGCACTAGCAACAACCTGAATGCTGGAACAAGGCTGCCATCTACAGTTAGAATGACAAATGCCAAGGAGAAGTTATATGCAGTGTAGTTTTAGCTTTGTGGGTCCCAGGACATTAGAGAAACAAGGTAGACACAGACCAGGACACTTCAACTCAAAGCGGCACCAGACCCTGACAGAACAACAGATGCATAACCCGCAACATATCTTCACTGCTACAATAATCAAAACCCCGACAACACACCTTTCAAGATCATGGATCCTACACATGCCTGTCACAACACGTGGCCCAGTGCACTAAATGCCCCAATAACAATTATGTCGGTAAAATCAGACAATCACTATGCTCTCTAATGAACTTACACAGGAAAATGATAAAAGACAAAATACTCTATGACCTGTGGGTGAAAGAGGTCAGGTATAGAGTGATCGATAAGTCCTCATCCTCAAAGGAAACCTGCACACTTTCAAAATATGAGCCCGAGAGCTTAAATTCATTATTCTGCTAAACACTAAAAATCATGGACGGAAGAGAGATACTAGATTTATGGCTTATTAAAACAGTCTGTTACCCACTAACCCCTTCATTTTGTCCCATGACTGCAGAGGTGTTAACGGGCCATTCTACCTTGAATGATCCCTTACTATAAGTCCTAACTACTTATGCTAAACAATCTGTTCCACCTGGCATTTTGCTGTGAAACTGGGAGTAACTTTCCCAGACCTGAAGAAGAGCTCTGTGTGGCTCAAAAGCTTGTCTCTCTCACCAAACAGAATTTGGTCCAATAAAAGATATTACCTCACTCACCTTGCCTCTCTAAGGAGAAGTTACAAAGGCAAGTATTTTAAACCCAAGAAAGGTAATTTTCTATTATTTTCAGTAAGGAGGAAGTTCAGAAATTCCTGCTCCTGAGACTTTTTAACATTCTGCATAAACATTTCAGTGAATAATAGTTTGCAGTTGAATAATAGTTTTCATGGGAGCATCTCAACATGCTTTACAAACATTAAACCTCACAACACCCTGTGAGATAGGTAAATACTAGTATACATATTTTATAGAAGCAGGCATGGAACAGTCCCTGATTTGTTCAATGCTTGTGGCATGATCAGTTCAAGTGTGGTTCATGAAAATGATTCAAAGTGCTTTTAGTTTAGTAATTGTGACCAAAAACGTTTCAGACAACCTTTGTTCTGAACCTACATATAGTATCAAGCACTGGCGACAGGGGGATACCTATATTAGCAAGCGGTTCTGGCAAAAGTCGCATTAACAAGAACTATATGATTAACTCCCTGAGTGTTGCTCTGAAAGTTCACCCCAACATGTGATCCATGCGACAAACACTTTGATACACACAAGGTTTTTTTGGGAAGATGAGTTATAGAAAGACAACTCTGATTTCAAACCTCTTTGTTCTCATGGCAACACAGTGACACCTTAGGTATGTGTTGCCCATGAAAGCATCACCCTCTTTCCTGATGAAACAATGAATGCTGCTGAATCATCACTAGAGAAAAATGAAAAGACAACATTCTGTGTTGACAGGAGAGTCACCACTTTCCCCATGGCATTTAGAAACTTCTTAAACTTGCATTTACTTGGGGATTTTCAGTCAGCATTATGTAACTGTATCTAGAACACTTCATAGCTACCAGTAGTGTTTTGGGCTTCTGATGCAAGCTATCAAGAATATTCTTGGATAACTGGGGAGCATTGTTACTGCCCCAGAAGCCAATAAGAGTGCTTCAGGCCTAACCAAGATAAGTGATCACTTCTTCCACCAATAAAACTGCTTATTTATTTTTTAACTCTTGTTTAGCTTTCACACAATAGATTCCTCCTATCAATACATGATATGATTGCCAGATAGTAATGACATTGGGTCATAATGACCTGTTGTGGACATGAACTGATGCTTTAGATATTAAGGGCGCCAATCATGACACACCACATGACACTACTAAAATGCCAACTAGATACTAGGCTATCATTTCATTATTTTGTTGGTTGTATGTTCATCTCGTTACAGCCTCTATTTTATCGCTGAGCAGTTTTTTTAATACTGGGGGGAAAGTGTTTCTTTACATTTAAAGGAAATGTTGGGGATGACATGGACTCACTACTTCATGGATCTGACACAGCGAGAAAGAACTCAGCATGGGAAAGTGCTGACAGCATTTGATAAGCTTCTTTTCTTACATGGACTCACTGGCATCATCGGAGAGCGAGGAAACAGAAATAAGAAAAGGAGGACTTGTGGCACCTTATAGACTATCCAATTTATTTGAGCATAAGCTTTCGTGAGCTGTAGCTGTAGCTCGCGAAAGCTTATGCTCAAATAAATTGGTTAGTCTCTAAGGTGCCACAAGTCCTCCTGTTCTTTTTGCAAATACAGACTAACACGGCTGTTACTCTGAAACAGAAATAGAGGCAGCTATTGGGAGAGAATTTTAAAACATTTCAAAACTGGGAAAACTACACTTTTAAAGCCACATGCTTCAGCACAACAGGCACCTGAGTGCAATAGGCCTGCTTCCCTTCCACCCATATAGTCTCAGCAGGCAATCTCAGCATGGAAAATAGAGGTAGGCTTTATTTCCAAGAATGAAACAATGCAAGTTTCACTAGGTCTGAATGTCCAGGTGTTGGATTCAAAGACAGAAATTATTAAAGTAATAAGAATGCTTACTATTCTTGAAGCAATGGAACAGCTGCTGTAGGGTGAATCAGTTTGACAAAAGTAATGGTGGAGGTCACAGTAGTGGTAAAAGTAGTAAGGAAAGAACTTAGGAAAACAGATGCACTGAACAGTTTAAGAACCAAGTTGAAGGCAAAAGGTTAGACTAGTTTTAGGAGTCACAGAGAGAAGTTATTTGAATACATTGGAAAACTTAGTGGAAGAAAGAACTCACATGTGGTTGGGTTGATGAAAAAAGGCCACTTGCAGTGAGGTGTTACTAATCCCAAAAAATAGATGTAAGTATAGCTGTGGGCTTCAGGCCTGGTCTACACCAGTGGTTGTCAAACTGTGGGTCACAATCCAATACTGGGTCGCAGAATGTAAGGCACTGGGTCACGGCAGCTCTGGTCAGAACCGCCGACCAGGCTGTTAAAAGTCCTGTTGGTGGTGCTGCCCGGCTAAGGCAGGCTAGTCCCTACCTGTTCCGACACCACGCTGCACCCTGGAAGCAGCCAGGAGCAGGTCTGGCTCCTAGGTGGAGGGGGCCACGGTGCTCCACGCCCTGCCCCTGCCCCGAGCACCGGCCCCATACTCTCATTGGCCAGGATCCAGCCAATGGGAGCTGGTGGGTGGTGCCTGCAGGCAAGAGTCATGCGGAGCTGCTTGCGCGCCTCTGCCTAGGAGCCAGACTTGCTGCTGACCGCTTCTGGGGCACAGTGTAGTCCGCGGTGCCAGGACAGGCAGGAAGCCTGCCTTAGCACCCCTGCTGTGCTGCTGACCGGGAGCTGCCTGAGGTAAGCCCACTCCCCAACCCTGAGCCCCCCCCAAACCTGGAGCCCCTTCCTGAACCCCAAACCCCTCATCCCCGGCCCCACCACAGAGCCTGCACCCCCAGCCCAAAGCCCTGACCCCCTCCCACACCCCAACCCCCACCCCAACTCTAAGACCCTTCATTCCTGGCCCCACCCCACAGCCCTCACCCCCGCAACCCAACCCTCTGCCCCCAGCCCTGAGCCCCTCCCACACCCAAAACCCCTCATCCCTAGCTCCATTGGGTCACGGGCACAAAAATGTTCTTCAACTGGGTCGCCAGAAAAAAAAAAGTTTGAAAACCACTGGTCTACACTGCATGGTTAGGTCGACAAAAGGCAATTTACACCAACCTAGCTGTGACTGCGTCTTCACTTAAATTTGAATTCTGCTAATGTAAGTCCCCTGCTACTCGGACTAAATAACACCACCTCCCCGACCACCGTTGAGTCAAGGTCAATGTAGTTAAGTCGATGCAGTGAGAGTGTGCGTTACTTACATCAACCATTACAAGCTTCCAGCAGCTGTCCCACAATGTCCCACACTGATCACCATTGTGAACTCCACTGCCCAGGTAGACAGGAAGCCTCCTCCTCTTTAAAGCCCTGCAAATTTTTGAAATTCCTTTTTCTGATTTCCCAGCTTGGTGAGCACACCTAGTAACTCTCCATTGTTGAGTGTCACTGCCCAGCTAACCATGCTGGCTACATGCTCCAGAAGCGCTAGTGCCCAGAGTAGACAGGAGATATAATATCTCCTGTGCCTGTGGGGAGAAGAGGCTGTGCAGGCACAGTTCGATGCCCCTGTAGAAATGTGAACATCTACAAGCCGATTGCGCAGGGGATGCAGGAGAAGGGCTACGACAGGGAACAGCAGCAGTGCCACATGAAAGCCAAGGAGCTGCATCAGGCATACCAGAAGGCCAGGGAGGCCAACAATCTATCCACTGCCAAGGCACAGATCTGCCACTTTTACAAAGAGCTGCAAGCTGTCCTCAGCAGAGACCCTACCACCACCCCCAAGAGCACAACAGATACTTCCACGGAGACCGAGCCACAGGCCCCTGCGATGAACAGTAAGAAGTAGGAGGTGGTGGATGAGGAAGAAGAGGGGGAGTATGGGGGACAGGGAACCGGAAGATCCAGCTGCTCAACAAGCCAGGACCTGTTTTTGACTCCTCTAAAGTCCAGCCAGTCCCAACAGTCAAGCATGGGCGAGCCAGATGCCAGGGAAGGAATCTTTGGTAAGTATGCAGTTTGCTTTGAAATTACAGGGATGGCAGCCCCAAAGTAGCAAAAAGAAAAGGCGTACTAGTGGCACCTTAGAGACTAACCAATTTATTTGAGCATTGGTTAGTCTCTAAGGTGCCACTAGTACTCCTTTTCTTTTTGCGAATACAGACTAACACGGCTGCTACTCTGAAACCAAAGTAGCAAGACATCTTTTGATTTACTCATTTTTACTTGTGCTTGAAGAGGTAATGAAACAACCAAGAGAGGTAGAATTAGACAGTGGGGGCCACGCAGAGCAGTTCGTTTATGTGCACCAGGATGTCTTGTGACTCCTCCATAGAAATCTCTATTAAATTTTCATGGAGATACTCTGCAATCCTCTGCCAAAGGTTTCTGGGGAGAGCTGCCTTCTTTCTTATGCCACAGGAGAACACTTTTCTGTACCACTCAGCGATGACTTCAGGAGGCATCACTGCAAGTACATAGGCTAGCAGCATACATTGCAGCAAACTAGGACAAGGGCAGTCTAGCCTAGTGGCTAGAGTGAGGCACCAGAGCCAGGATCAAAACTGGAGGTCAAAAACTGGATACCAGAGTCAGAGGGTCAAGGCAGAGTCTGTAGTCAGTAGCCAGAGCCAGGAGTCAGGAACTGGAGCGAGAAGGGTATCAGGAAAGGAAGGGCTCAAAGCTGTGATGGGACAGAAGCAAGGCTGGGTGCAAAACAGAAGCCGCAGGAACAAGCACAGGAGCAGGTACAGCGTTGAGCATGAGCATTGAGAACACAATGCTTCTGTTGTTGCTGGCTTAGAAGCCAGCCTGCTGGACCCGACAGCCAATCAGGTTGTGTGGTTAATTAGGCAGCTGCTGCAGGCCAACTGTACTGATGAGGTCTGCCAGCTAGCTCTCTGCAGGCCCTGATTCTTGACAATATGGGCCCAGGTGGTATCAGGATGCCAGCAGCAGCTGTGCTTTCTCTGTCTCTGTTACCCTCAGGAGTGAAATATCAGCTAAAACCACCACTGCCTGTGGAAAATAGTGCCAGTATTCAGTTCCATTGCTCTGTACAACTATAATCACAACTGAGCTATTCCCTCCTGATTTCCCCAACCCCCAGAGGGAACATACTCATCTTAGCTGGGGCTATGACTGGCACCGTGATCAATCAATCCCAAGCAGGAGGGAGAATGTAGTGCTTACAATTTTGGGGGATCAAAGAGAGTGAGTTCAGCCTCTTAAGTTTCAATTTCCATTGTGAATATGCTGACAATGGTACCTCTGTGTATTGTATCTGCTTCTGCTGCCATTGCTGCCTTCCGGGTCCCCCCTCCAAACCTGCAGAACACCTGAGCCAGAGAAGGAGGAGAAAGAAGAGGACTCAGGATGACATGTTTCAGGAGATCCTGCAAGCCTGTGCTGTGTCAGAGAATAAGCACAGAGCCTGGAGGGTCACCCTTGTAGACAGCCTGGAGAAGGCTAGAGTAGAGAGGAGAAAGGCACAGAAAAAGGAGGGGGACATGCCGCAGGACACGCTTGCACTTCTCAGACAACAAACAGAGATGTTGCAGACTCTGGTGGACCTGTAGGTTCAACAATCCCATGCTCACCTCCCTCTGCAGCCCATAGAAAACTCTATATCAGGACTTCCGTATACCCCCCAACATTCCACATGGCATCAGGGGACAGTGTACTGCCCTTACCACTCCACCCAACAAGACATAAAAGACAATCATAGCTTCACATACACGGATCTGTGAAAGCCACAGTTAGTATGTGTGGACCTGAAATGGAAATATTCTTCTTTCCCCTTCATAAGTTCTGTTCCCTTAGTTTATTAAGTTTTAAATGTTTTTTAATTGCCTGGTTCATGTTACAGAATAAAATTCTATTTTTGGAACAATATTCATCTTTATTATTTCACCACATATGCTGTCTGGTATGCAGCAGGTCTGACAGTGACCAATTACCTGTTACTGGACCCTATCACACAACCCATAACATCATTTACAAACAATGTTATATTCCTATATACACAGCAATCACTGCAAGATTCCCGCTGGACTGAAAAAGGGCAAGGCCAGGTAGAGCATACTGCAGCAATACACCCTACTCTGACTCACTGTTAAAATGGTCTTTCAAAGCCTCTCTGAACCCTATAGCTCTGTGTTGAGCTCTTCTAATAGCCCTTGTATCTGGCTGTTCAAATTCACCAGACAGCCACTCCACCTCTGCCCTCCACCTTGGCAGAAACTTTTCCCCATTTGCTTCACAGATATTATGCACAGCAGGTTGCTATAGCCATTGGGATATTTTTCTCACTGAGGTCCAATCTTGTAAGTAAACAATGCCAGCAATCCTTCAAATGACCAAAGGCACGCTAAACTGTCATTCTGCACTTGCTGAGCCTCAGCCTGTAGTTGAAGCACTCTTTGGTGCTGTCAAGGTGCCCAGTGTACGGCTTTAGGAGTCTAAGTGGGCATAAGTTGTCTTTTACATTGCCTTTGTACAATGGCATAACAGGACCAAGAGTGAAGCCTTCCATGTGTGACTATAATACAAATAATAAAAGGATAAACTCAAGGTGAATATTTCAGTAGATGCCAATGCATGTGTCTATAACTGATATTCTTGTCTCACGGTTGCACACACAGAACCTGTACATCTGTCTGAACTGTTCTTGTTTGCAATGTTAGTGTAGTCATGTTGAGTTCAAGATATTAGAGAGACAGTTGGGTGAGGTAATATCTTCTATTGGACCAACGTTTATTGATGAAAGAGAGACGCTTTTGAGCTGCACAGAGCTGTTTCTCTACAGGTCTGTGCTTGAAAGCTTGTCTCTTTCATCAACAGATGTTGGTCCAATAAAATATATTACCTCACCCAGCTTGTCTCAACTTTTCTTGCTCCTTCACTGCTCTTCTTAGAGAAGGGATAATACTTTGAAATGAGTACATACATGGAAATACATAGTATAGGGCAGAATGTGTATAAATGAAAATAAAGTACAAGTCGTGCTTAATAAAATTGAGAATTTTTATAAGATACCGATGTTAGTAAAGATGACAGAATTACACACAGGACAGAGAGAGAGAGCAGTTGACCCTATACACAAAGTCCTGTACTAAATCAGTTGTAATAGAACAAACACTTTCCTATTTGAACCTGTGGATAGTAGGTTTCATTAGTACTCTACTACAGCGTGTAGTCAGTTATGGCTAAGGCTGCGAGTCTTTCATGAAGGTCACAGAAGTCTCAGATTCCATGACTTTCTGGGACTTTCATGAATTCTGCAGCAGCAGCAGCTGATGTGGCTGACCCCAGGGCCACCCGAGCAACTGGGGCGGCCCTGGGGCCAGCTGCACCAGCCACTGCTCCAGAGGCCCCAGGCAACTGGCCCCGGGCGCTGCCATGGAGTAGCGGTTCTGGAGTGGTGGCAGGGCCCCACACCACTCCCCAGCCTGGAGGAGTGGCGGCAGCGGTGGAGCTCCGGGCTGCCCCCCGCCCGGAGGAGCGGCAGCGGGGCTCCAGGCCTCCCCTCTCCTGAAAGAGCAGTGATGGTGGGGCCCCAGGCTGCTCGCCCCCCCAGGAGCAGCAGCGTCCGCTGGAGCACACACCCCCTCTCAGCACCTAAGATTTAGTTAGGAGTATTTTTAGTAAAAGTCTCTCACAGGTCACTGGCCATAATTTTTTGTTATAGCCCATGACTTGTCCATGACTTTTACTAAAAATACCCATAACTAAATTGTAGCCTTAGTTATTGCTAGTGAAGCAATCGGATTTCTGGCTTCTCTACTGCTGGAACAAAAATGGCTTCTTCTGCAGTTGCAAAGAGTTGGTGTGGCATAGCTCATTCAGCATGGGGCTAGGAGAGGCAGCGACTTGTGTTACAATCTTAGCTGCGATACTGGCTAACTTTGTTGCCTTGAGCAAGTCATTTGGGCCAAAGTTTACATGATCCTCTAACGCTGGATACCTAAAATTGTTGGATGCTCATCTTGAGATACTTTATTTCAGAGGTGCTACGCACACACATCTATAACTGAAGTCTATGGGGCTTGCGGGTGCACAGCCACACTGACAAGTGGGGCCTAGGTTTTGGAGTTGGGCATCCCAAAATGGAGGCACACAGAATTTGTGATCATGTTTGGAAATTTAGACATTAATGTGCTGCTGTGCCAGTCTATAGAGCACAACATTCTAAGTGTTAGTATATGCATTATTTAATGTAACATATTTGTGCATCAAAAATAAGTTGTGTCTAATGCTTGGGGTGGAAACACACACACAAAGTAAAGGGCAGATTAAAATGCTTTGCTAGGGGAAAAGCCACAATCAATAGAGGTGCCACACAAATGTACCAGGAATATACATTAGCAGTTTTTTTAGTATCTTGGGCTCGATGAGTAAAGAGATCAATTGTTTTCAGGGGACACCAAATGCCTGCAGATTTAGCTCTACGCAGCAGTATGGCACAGCATGATTTTTTTGGAAGCATTCCTTATTTTTGTATTTATAAGCTCTGAGATCACAGTAGCTGTTCCCATTTCTCTTCTGTATTAACTATCATTGGGAACTAAGAACGTCACTTGCCAGATAAGAAAGCTCCAGCAGCTTTCCTCATCACAACAGGCATAGATCCACATGGTAGAAATAATCTAGGTGTGGTTCTGTATTAATTTTGGGAATACCACACCCCAGAAAGTAGCACACAAAAAAGCATATTTTGTAGCATACTAGGTGAGATTAGATCCATATGTTCATCTCTCAGAGCTCCCTACAAATAGCTCTCCCAGTGGGGAAGGAGGGAGCTAGCTATTAGGCTACATCTACACTACAGCCAGGATCAGCGCTCTGAGATCGATCCACTGGAGGTGGATTTAGCGGGTCTAGTGAAGACCGGCCAAATCGACAGCATATCGCTCTCCAGTCAACCCCTGTACTCCACCCCTGATGAGAAGAGTAAGGTAAGTCGAGGGGAGAGTTTCTCCTGTCGACCCCCTGCAGTGTAAACCCCGTGGTAACTCGACCTTAAGTTTCCTCGACTCCAGCTATGTTATTCACATATCTGGAGTTTCGTATCAGAGGTCGACTTACCACGGTAATGTAGACATAGCCTAAGAGGAGCCAAAAGGTGAAACTTGCCAAATCCTTAGAATCCATGGGAATGTCCTGCAGAGGGGCTGTTCCTTCATGATGATGCTCTGGTCCCCTCTATTCTTTCCCTGTGGGAACATACCTGCCTGCCTACACAAAACTAAATTTGGACCAGTATCATTCACAGACCCTTCTTCCTTCAACATTGCAACACATTCATATTTAAGTAAGGCCCAATTTTTAATTAAAAAAGCCTAAAGTTATGTATAGATGTAGCTATACTGCAGCCTACCTTCAGACACCTATTCTTGACAACATTGGCACAAACATATAAGCTCTTTTTTTCAGTTTCACACTCTCCAGAAAAATGCTAGGTGGATAATATGAGTTTAAAAATTTTCTATTACATTTCTCTGCTAAGAGAAATCGCTCTATTTCTAGAGGTTCACAAATGCCAAGGTATGAAATGAGGCTCTTGTTGTTATGGCTATGGGATAAATGTTGATTGATAAAAGATACATATATGCTGCTTATTGCTAAGCAATAATCTCTTGTGCTATCACATCAGACATATTGCCCTGAAGTAAACTGCGTACTTTGCTTTAAGAATTGCAAGGCATATGCATTAGTGTGAGACTTTAAGATGCTGACGGTCATTCCTTGTATAAATAATGCACAGAGTTATGAGCTTAATCTCAATACAGAAAGGATTTTCAAAGTTTCAGGAATTTGAGGTATTTATTGGCAATTCTGTCTCAGTGCACTGATTCCAGTGAAAGAGATTTTAAAATGTGGTGATACAAGAGTAAATGTGGTCTGGCTGCTGGTTAGGATTGGAAAACTAGATAAATAAGGTAATTCTGACAGATGTGAAGGCATGAGGGCAGCACCACAAAATTGCTTTTTTCAGTCAGATTTCTTTGGGTAGTAAAATTAAGGAGCACATGTATTCTAGACTGAGCAAGTTGTTAAACAGGTTAAGGTCAGGCACAAAAATGCATTGAAATAGAATTGAATTCACTATTACAAGAGGATAGATTTTACACTGGAGAAAATGAATTCAGCATATCATCTGGTTATCAGGATCTGTATCCTCACATTGCACCTAGATTTCCTCTTGTAGAGGCAATGTAGCAGCCATGCACATTAAGAAAACAAGAGAACATGGGGCTCTAGGGAAAAAAAGCAATCATGAGGAAAACAGTGATTGATGTCTTGGAGTTTGGATTCTCTATTAACACAACTCACTTCTTTTCCCCCTTTTAAAAGATGGATTTAGTGCTTGGGAAAGATGCCAGACTGACAGGTCTTGATACCAAAATGCTCTAGTCAGCCACAGAAAAGTGGGCAGCACAGGCATTGCCTTGTTACCTCACCAACACGCCTGAGCCCTGACCTGGAAGGTGAGAGAATGACTTTTCTCAGTGCCCATTCAATCTTTGGCTTTTGAATGAAGACAGCAGACAGAAAGACAGAAAGACAGAAACCAGTCAATGCTAACTGACTGAGACAACCAATTTCCCCCCCCACGAACGTTTCTGAACAACCAGCACATGGTAAAAAGTGTTCAGTGTAGAGGACTGAGCTGGAAGCCAGGGACTCAAGTTTAGTTTTCAACTACGCCTTGCTCCATAGTCCCCAGGAAGTTCCTTAATATCTCTAGGGAAGATTTTCAAAGGCATAAAAGGGCAACTAGGTATCTAACTCCCTTTGAAAATCCCAACTTCTATACCACCATTTTCCTGGTCTACAAAACTGTTAAATACTGGTGTTGCTCTTTAAAAATATTAAGACTATGAGGAAACCACAGAAACACAGTTGGGCTCCAAATAACCATTTTTACTAACTTTATATACACATCCAAAGCCTAGCTACATATATACACTGCTGCTGTCCTGGGATTCTAGTGGCTTCTGAAATAGAAGACCCAGAGACCCATTAGAAGGCTGGCAAACTATTTAAAGGGCTACTATCCTATTCCTATACTCTAGAATTAATATTAAAACAGCAGCTAAAGCACCAAACTGAGATCACGCGCCCCGTTAGGGTTGCCAGGCATCCAGTTTTCTACCAGAATGCCTGGTTGAAAAGGGACTCTGGCAGCTCTGGTCAGTACCACCAACCGGGCCATTAAAAGTCCGGTCAGCAGCACAGCAGAGGCCCAGAGCTAAGGCAGGCTCCCTGCCTGCCCTAGCTCCACACAGCTCCCGGAAGCAGCCACCATGTCCTTGCAACCCCTAGGTGCACAGGCAGCCAGAGAGGCTCTGCGCACTGCCCCCACCCCTAATACCGGCTCCACAACTCCCATTGGCTGGGAACCGTGACCAATGGGAGTTGTGTGAAGCACATGTTTAAGCATTTGCGGGATTGGGAGCCATTAAGATATTTAGCTATGAGCATAAAATGTCTCCTTTCATGACTATTCAATACATTTTGCATTCATTTCAAAGATCTGGGCTAGGGAAATATTTCATCTTTTAAACTGGGCCTAGTTATCAGTGGTTCACAGTCAAGCTGGAAGGGCATATCAAGTGGGCTTCCCCAGGGATCAGTTCTGCGTCTGATTCTGTTCAATAGCTTCATCAATTATTTAGATATTCGCATAGAGGTACACTTATAAGTTTGTGGATGATACCAACCAGGGAGAGGTTGCAAGTGTTTTGGAGAATTGAATTAAAATTCAAAATTATCTGGACAAACTGGAGAAATGGTCTGAAGCAAATAGGATGAAATTCAACAAAGACAAATGCAAAGTACTCCACTTAGTAAGGAACAATCAGTTGCACACATACAAAATGGGAAGCCTAGGAAGGAGTGTTGCAGAAAGCAATCTGGGGGTCATAGTGGATCACAAGCCAAATATGAGTTTTGAATCAACAGTATAACACTGTTGCAAAAAAAGCAAACAACTTTCTGGTATGTATTAGTAGGAGTGTTGTAAGCAAGACACAAGAAGTAATTCTTCCACTCTACTCTGTGCCTATACAGCCTCAACTGGAGTATTGTGTCCAGTTCTGGACACCACATTTCAGGAAAGATGTGGACAAATTGGAGAAAGTCCAGAGAAGAGCAACAAAAATGATTAAAGGTCTAGAAAACATGATCTCTGAGGGAAGATAGAAAAAGAATGGGTTTGCTTAGTCTAGGAAGAGGGAGAAAAATTGTTCTCCCTAGCCTCTGAGGTTAGGAGAAGAAGCAATGGCTTAAACTGCAGCAAGGGCAGTTTAGGTTGGATTAGGAAAAACTTCCTAACTGTTAAGCACTGGAATTAATTCCCTAGGGAGGTTGTGGAATCTCCATCATTGGAGATTTTTAAGAGCAAGTTAGACAAACACCTATCAGGGGATTGGACTAGATGACCTTTCGAGGTCCCCTCCAGTCCTACGATTCTATAATAAATATTGTCTGGGAGTTCCCTTGGGGATCCTGCAAGGTCCTGAGTACCTTACATTCCTCTTGATTTCAGTGGAAGTTAGAGGTGTCCAACCCCTTTCAGGAGGCAAAAAGCACCTCAAAGGATCTTAAAATGCAGGTTCTAGCCCCTTCTCCATTTGCAAATGATTTAATACAGTCAGCCACTCTGATATCTGTGTATCTACCTTCAATTGGTCATTATATGGTCATTATATGCTTTCTGCAAAGCCACTGCATGTGATAATCAGATAGTACAGCTGGATTCATACTATATGCTGATTTTCATTTTTAAAAAATTAATCTTTATTAAGGTCAGTATTTCCTGTATGTGTGCTTGTCATTGTAAGAAGACTAGACTGCTTTTTGCTGACACAAACTCTTTAGATAAAATGTAGAGAGACAAAGTTTAGATCCAAACTTCCAGGAACACTAAAAAAACCCAAAGTTTTCTCTGGAAAAGGTGAAGACACATTAAAAGACTGTATTTGCACACACAATTTATGACTGTCATAAACATAAAGGGAAGGGTAAACACCTTTAAAATCCCTCCTGGCCAGAGGAAAAACCCTTTCACCTGTAAAGGGTTAAGAAACTAGGATAACCTCACTGGCACCTGACCAAAATGACCAATGAGGAGACAAGATATTTTCAAAGCTGGAGGGGCAGGGAAACAAAGGCTCTCTCTGTCTGTGTGATGCTTTTGCCGGGAACAGAAAAGGAATGGAGTCTTAGAACTTAGTAAGTAATCTAGCTAGATATGCGTTAGATTCAGTTTTGTTTAAATGGCTGATAAAATAGCTGTGCTGAATGGAATGTATATTCCTGTTTTTGTGTCTTTTTGTAACTTAAGGTTTTGCCCAGAGGGATTCTCTATGTTTTGAATCTGATTACCCTGTAAGGTATTTACCATCCTGATTTTACAGAGGTGATTCTTTTACTTTTTATCTTCAATTAAAATTCTTCTTTTAAGAACCTATTTGCTTTTTCATTGTTCTTAAGATCCAAGGGTTTGGGTCTGTGTTCACCTATGCAAATTGGTGAGGATTTTTATCAAGCCTTCCCCAGAAAAGGGGGTGTAGGGTTTGGGGAGGATTTTTGGGGGAAAGACATTTCCAAGCGGGCTCTTTCCCTGTTATATATCTGTTAGGCGCTTGGTGGTGGCAGCAATAAAGTCCAAGGGCAAAAGGTAAAATAGTTTGTACCTTGGGGAAGTTTTAACCTAAGCTGGTAAAAATAAGCTTAGGGGGTTTTCATGCATGTCCCCACATCTGTACCCTAGAGTTCAGAGTGGGGAAGGAAACTTGACAATGACTAACACTTCCTAATGCACATTTTAGTTCCTTTGTAGTTAAGGAAAACAATTTATCAGTTTATGATCCACTATGACTCCCAGACCCTTTTCTGCAGTATTCCTTCTTAAGCAGTCATTTCACATTTTGTATATGTGCAATTGATTATTCCTTCCTAAATTAGTACTTTTATATTTGTCCTTATTGAATTTCATCCTGTTTATTTCAGACCATTTCTCCAGTTTGTCAAGATAATTTTGAATTCTAATCCTCTCCTCCAAAGCGCTTTCAACCCCTCCCATCTTGGTATCATCCACAAACTTTATACGTGTATGTTCTATGCCATTATCCAAATAATTTATGAAGCATATTTATTAGCATAACGCATATTGGGCCAAATTCTGCAGCTCTCAATTGTGTAAAATTTCTGTTGAAGTCAATAGGAGTTTTACACAATTAGGAACTTCAAAATTTGGCCCATAGTTTGTAAAATAATTTGGGGGTCCTTCAATATGATAGGCCCATAATGGAACAGTGCCATAAATGTACATGAGTCTAAGAATTATATCTAGGGGAATGGAGGGACTGCAGGAGCCATACAGACAGCTCACTGGAGAAAAAGAAGGTGGGGATTAGGAGAAGGATGTGATCTAATACAGACTTTTAAATAGAACAACATCACAGATGGGGCATGGATACCTATCAAAAATTATATGATTAGAAGAATTGTTACAACTGCCCTGTATAAATGAAAAATATTGTTATTAATGAAAGGAAGTCATAAGTAACATAAATTGGAATCAACTTGGTTTCTGTTCCAATTTTGTTACTGTTAGTAAAAATAAATAATAATAATTTGCACTTATAGTGTTTGTTACCAAAGATATCAAAATACTTCTCAACAAATTAATCAATCTAAATAACAGATAAATATTATTAAACCACTAAGAAGCATTGTACACAAAAGTAATGTTTGCCAAATATAAAAGAACAATCTGTAGGACGAGACATTTTGTTTTCTAGGGCAGTTTTACAAACAATGGACATTAAAGCAAATACACTACAAAAATATCACTGCCAGTTTTCTTTTGAAGGAGAAGGTCGGCAGGGGATTGTTTGTCATTTGTTTATATTGCATGTGAGTTGGTTTGTCTGCTGTGTGTCTAACAGCAAGTTGTAGTCACTTTTTAAATATCCTGAAAGGCAGTGTGTAAACACTGGTTAACAAATGAAATACATGGAATAAATCCTGAAAGTTATATCTTCACTATGGAACCTGTTTTCATGGTAGATCAATCTGTTTGCCAAACAGCTTTAACTGTGTCTTAGGGCAGAGTTGGGACATAAAAATTTCTGTCATTATAAATACTTGCTTTCAAAATGATATTGCACTATATATACTTTGCAGTTTACAAGTCCATAATTTGCAACTGTAATGACCTAGTGTGGTAAGAACTTTCAGTGACAGCTGCTTGAATGACAGCTAAATAATTAACTAAAATTAGGTGCTGTAATATATGTAAGCAGAGTCAGGATGAGCTCCACCCTGACATCTGGTGGTGAGGTGTGGCAAGTTGTGGAAAAGAACTTCAGGGGCTGCTTTCATTTGCATAGGCACACCCACCCTGCCTAGAATGAGGCCATAACTGCCCAAATGGTCACTTTGGCTGTTGTGGGATCCCCAGTGTCTCTGTATTGGGGCGGGAAGAATAAATTGTTATTACCCTGATTATGGGAACTGTGCTTGGAACTGTACTTGGCCTTTTGTTATGATGGAGGGACTCACCATCAACTAAGTAGCACTCGCTAGGCAAGGGACATGGGTTCCAAAACTCTGTGAATGGAGAGAGGCTTGAGACAGGTATTAGTACCAGGTGGTGTGGGCCTGAAACACCCATTGCACCTCTGTCTCTCTCCACTGTGGAATGTCAGAGCTAATTTTGGGTCTGTTAAGAGTCTTGCTACAGGTACTGTGCTGAATTCACTTTGGCCTTATGGTGCACCAGCACTAAGGCTCCCACTACTATGAGCTGAAATCACTGAGCACTGTGTCAAGTAGTGGGGAGCCGGAAGATCTAGAGTGCAGTGGTGCTGTTTGTGGATAGGCTGGTGGAGTGTTCGTGAGACGGCGAGGTGAGCTGTGCAGAGCGGAGCCGTTTGTGAGACAGCGGAGCGTTCGTGAGATGGTGAGGCGAGCAGAGCTGTTTGTGAGACGGCAGAGTGGAGCGTTCGTGAGACGGCGAGGCAAGCAGAGCAGAGCCAGTCGTGGTGGAGCAGAGCCCTGTGGGGCAGTCAGCTTCAGGACACGTAAGGTGCCCCTTACCTCTTTCCCCCACACACAGGCAGACTGGGGAGTAACACTCTGCAGATGAACTTTTGAACTCTGGGGCTGGACTTTTTGGACTTTGGGTGATTTGTGGATTGCTGGACTCGAGACGTTTGGGTTCTGGGACTCGAGAACCTGAGGGAAAGGATGTGGCCCAATTTGCTGGGGTGGGTCTTTGCTCATGGTTTGGTTAATGAACACTAGTTGTGGTGTTTCCCCAATTTAATGCTGATGTCGTTTACCTCATGTTATTAAAGATTCTCTGCTACACCGAGACTCTGTGCTTGCGAGAAGGGAAGTGTTGCCTCTTTGAGGCGCCCAGGGGGTGTGTAAGATTTTCCCAGGTCACTGGGTGGGGGCTCGAGCCAGTTTTGCATTTGCTTTGATGAGAGGGAACTCCTGTGTACTGAACCCGGCCATTGCTGCTATCAACTTGGCCTGGCAGAAGGGTTACATATAAATAACATTTGGCTTCAGGTTTCTGAATTCACTCTATTTCAGCTGTCACTTATAAACCTGTTCACAGGGGGTTGTACTTGTATACTCTTCAGTATAACTGGTAAGGAAAGATCACTGAATGAATTAACAGATATCTTTGTGACCTTTTTTCCTCGTGCAGGCAACTTTAAAAGGGTTCAGCAGTGAAACTTCAAATGAGAAACGTGTTTATTTATTCCTGCGAAGTTTTCCAACAAAGGAAATTTCAGTGGTACTACTTGTTCTCCAGCACATGTAAGTAGTCTCATTAAACAGGTGTGAGCCTTAGGGACTATGCAACCCATCTGTGGGATAGACCAGTGTTTCCCAAACTTGGGACACCACTTGTTCAGGAAAAGCCCCTGGCAGGCCAGGACGGTTTGTTTACCTGCCACGTCCACAGGTTCGGCTGATCGCGGCTCCCACTGGCCGCAGTTCACCGCTCCAGGCCAATGGGGGCTGCGGGAAGCGGTGGCCGGTACATCCCTCGGCCCGCCCCTCTTCCCGCAGCCCCCATTGGCCTGCAGCGGCGAACTGTGGCAAACAAGCCGTGTCCGAAGTTTGGGAAACACTGACCTAGGCTATTGCTAAATTAAACATAAACCTAAAACCTTTGTTAAAATGAAATATAAATCATTTCTTACCTATGTGAAAAAACCTGAATACAGTAAATAATCAAATAGAGCTGGTGGGATCTAATAAATACAGTTGGGAACATATGGTTGCAGCATTCAGTTTTAAGATATTGTTATGGATAAAAGTGTTAATAGTTATATCAATGCTTATAATGTTTTGTAAAATATAGTTTATATTAAAAGTCTGGCAAAAAAGGCAGGAAAGAAACACACCACCATACTCCACCATGTAAAATAAGTGACACCTTCAAAAATATTGTATTTCCAAGAGTGTCAAAGGAAGGAGTGCTAGGGAATAATGAAACACCAAGGCCCTAAACTGAATAAACACCTCAAAATTCAATAGGCAAAACTGCTGACAGAGCCTTTTATGATTTACAAGCATGGTGTGAAAGCTTGAGCAAAATTAACTTGAAAATCCATGTTTGGAAAAGATAAGAATGCACAGGCATTAGGACATGTTGTTCTGCAAAACTTTGCTACTCAAATAAGAAAAATAAAAGTTATGTTAATGAATAATTTAGGAAGATACACATGCACTGAACTATTATATTAAAATATTACAAAAATTACTGACCGGTTAGTTTAATGTTAAGACTTTATGACAAGGTGTGTTGAATGGTAAAAGGATAGCTGATGTAAAGTTAATGTTAATACAGTAATTAATAATAACAGAACGGAGAATGAAAAACCAGTTATGAAAGTCTGAGTAAATAAATAACTGGGTATGTGTAATGTTAGATGGCATAGAGGGACAAAATAATATATAAAAAAACAAGTGAACACAGGCCAAAGTTAGAGAACAGTGGTACAGAGACTGAGACTACCATCATGAAGTGGAGATCTTCCTGGTACCTCAGAATTTGATAACTTGGTCCCATACCAGTTCTGTCTTATCTGTCTATTATATGTATATGACCAAAAACTATACATCAGGGGTGGCCAACCTGTGGCTCCAGAGCCACATGCAGCTCTTCAGAAGTTAATATGCGGCTCCTGGTATAGGCACTGACTCCAGGGATAGAGCTACAAGCACCAACTTTCCAATGTGCCGGGGGGTGCTCACTGCTTAACCCCTGGCTCTGCTACAGGCCCTGCCCCCAGTCCACCCCTTCCCACCCTCTCCCCTGAGCCTGTTGTGCCTTCGCTCCTCTCCCCTTCCCCCCCCAGAGCCTCCTGCACCCCATGAAACAGCTAATCAGAAGGTACAGGGAGGGAGGGGGAGGTGCCGATCAGTGGGGCTGCCAGTGGGTGGGAGGTACTGGGAGTGGGGGTGGAGAGCTGATGCGGGGTTGCTGACGCATTACTGTTGCTCTTTGACAATGTATGTTGGTAAATTCTGGCTCCTTTGAAGGCTCAGGTGGGCCACCCCGCTACACATGATTGCCAATGACTCTGTCTGAAAAATGGATTAATCCTAAATTGGGTGGATTTGTGCCTAAGTGTCTGACTTTACATATAAGTAAGGCCTCCTAGCATAAATAATGGTTATAGGATTGAACCCTTGGCATGCTGGTTTCTCAGAATGTTAAAAGGCAAAAGCTTGGTTTTATTTCCTCTTAGCCTGGACCTTTCTACCCTGTGCCTAGGCCTCCAGTTTTTCCTCCCCAGTCTTACTTCTTTTTTGATCCACAATTATTGGATCAAAAATGTGATTCAACTTTCAGCTCTTGGGCCTTTTATCCCAGAATGACCTGTGGCTCCCAGAGCTCAGGAAAATGGCCATATATGCCTAGAGCAGTGGTTCTCAACTCTGGTCCACCGCTTGTTCAGGGAAAGCCCCTGGCACACTGGGTTGGTTTGTTTACCTGACGTGTCTGCAGGTTCGGCCGATCGCAGCTCCCACTGGCCGTGGTTCGCTGCTCCAGGCCAATGGGGGCTGCGGGAAGGGTGGCTAACCCATCCCTCGGCCCACGCTGCTTTCCGCGCCGCTTTCTCTGAACAAGCAGTGGACCGGAGTTGAGAACCACTGGCCTAGAGAGTGAATCCCCACTCCCTAAGTCACTTTCAGATCTCCTGGCTGGAGACTGTATCCTCAGGCATTTAAGCCTGCTGCAATTTGATTTGTAAGAGTTGTTGAGGTCAATTCCCTTCTCCTTTGTCCTTGATGATACTCCAGGAAGGCCACGAATAGTAAACTGGTGGCAAGCAGGCACCAACTGCTTCTTGTGGCTCAGTTTAGATAAAGGCCTGCTCTCTGCTGTCCCTTTATTGTTTCTCATGCTCCCACTACACTCACTGTTTGTGTCCCTTGGATGTTGGTGAACCAAACCTGGAGGTGATGATTGGGCTCCTGCCCCAGATTGGGTCTGGGGACAGAGAGACTGGATAGGTCCAGTTAACCCTTTGATCCTTTTTCTAGTTGCATATTCTGTTTGTATGTTCCTGGGGTCTAGCTTGGTGCAAGTGCAAACCCACTGCTTTTCTCATTACATGCAGTAAAGTCCATATGTAAGGGCAGGTGCATATGTGTATGTGCAAAGACAGTCATGCACTTTTTTTTTTTAATTAGGTCTTTGCTGTATCATTTTTTACAGTCCCTGAAAGTATACAATGGATTCAAAGTTTTTCACTATTACAAAATACTCTTTTTCTACAAGCAACATCTCCGATACGGAGGCTGTCAACAACCACCTTCCATCTTTTGCAGTCTCGACTGTGTTGTAAAACTTCCATTCACCTTTGGATACCAGCCCATCTGGTGATATTTCTGACATAGCTGGCTTTCTTTCTTCCCCTTCCCGGTTTGCCTGCAATCTTGGCTGATATAGTCTGAGTACTGGAATTGAGTCACTCTGTGATCAGCAAGCAATGTGTCCGCAGAAAGATGTTGTTCTCTTACCAAGGGTCTCATGTAATTGTGATCTTTTTAAACTTATCCTTCTCATCACCTTATTGTTCATAGTTTTGGTTATCCAGCAAATTTTTAATTTTCTTCCATAACACCAAAATTCCACTTCCCGGAGTCATGACCACTCTCCAAGTTTAAATCCAAGTTTAACCAGAACGTCTGGGGGTGGGGGGGGGGTAGGAAAAAACAAGGGGAAATAGGCTACCTTGCATAATGACTTAGCCATTCCCAGTCTCTATTTAAGCCTAAATTAATAGTATCCAATTTGCAAATGAATTCCAATTCAGCAGTTTCTCGCTGGAGTCTGGATTTGAAGTTTTTTTGTTTTAAGATAGCGACCTTCATGTCTGTGATTGCGTGACCAGAGAGATTGAAGTGTTCTCCGACTGGTTTATGAATGTTATAATTCTTGACATCTGATTTGTGTCCATTTATTCTTTTACGTAGAGACTGTCCATCCAGTTTGACCAATGTACATGGCAGCAGGAGAGTGAGTTTGTGTGTGTATGGGGGAGGGGGGTGAGAAAACCTGGATTTGTGCTGGAAATGGCCCACCTTGATTATCATGCACACTGTAGGGAGAGTGGTCACTTTGGATGAGCTATTACCAGCAGGATAGTGAGTTTGTGTGTGTGTTTTTTGGAGGGCGGTGAGGGGGTGAGAGAACCTGGATTTGTGCAGGAAATGGCCCACCTTGATTATCATGCACATCGTGTAGAGAGTTGTCACTTTGGATGGGCTATTACCAGCAGGAGAGTGAGTTTGTGTATGGGGGCGGGTGGAGGGTGAGAAAACCTGGATTTGTGCTGGAAATGGCCCAACTTGATGATCACTTTAGATAAGCTATTACCAGCAGGACAGTGGGGTGGGAGGAGGTATTGTTTTATGATTTCTGTGTGTATATAAAATCTGCTGCAGTTTCCACGGTATGCATACGATGAAGTGAGCTGTAGCTCACGAAAGCTCATGCTCAAATAAATTGGTTAGTCTCTAAGGTGCCACAAGTACTCCTTTTCCTTTTGCAAGCTGTATCCTTCCGATTTTTTTTTTGTTCTATCCTCCATTTGATGTTATTAGACACCCTAAAAGGGGAAACTACTCACCACTTGACCATCAAGATAAAGATGTTACCTACCTTGTCCATTGCTAAATTTACTTATTTTTATCCTTTCTGTCCTCCTGACATTAATTGTCATTCCATATTTCTTGCAGTCAGCAAACTCCTCTACCTCCCAACCCTCAAGTTACTTTTATATTTCAAAAGAGGGATAAAATGCACCATCGTGTAGGTGTATGCTGATGTGTATCAAGATGTGAAATTGTTAACAGCCTTTGGGGTAGGGTTCAGCATTTCTTCTAAAGCTCTGATCATTTATTTTAAGCCTCTATTAGGCCTTTTATAAACACATGGGTAGATCTAGCAAAGGTCTGCCATCTTTTTCATCTTTGAATTTCTGGAACATCTATCCTGGTTGTGACTCAATTTATCAAAAATGGTATTACATGATGATGCTTTCCTAGCCCTAAAAATATTTAGATACCAAGAAAATTGATAAAGCTGCACCAAAGCACCTTGTGGTCGTAGTGGCTCTTAATCACAGTTGGAGCAAGTCACCTAATACCACAGTGATAGGTAAGTGAACATTATAGACTAGTGGTGGTACAACAATTGAACAAAATTGAATTTTGATGTGATGGCACTTTGATACTACCAGCCAAGTCACCTGATGAAGAGGTGGCATTTGGATATGGTTGGACGAGGTTGCCTCTTGGATGGTGGTGCTTTAGAATGACTAAGTGAGGTTGTCTCCTAGCACGATAGCATTTGGACAAAGTCAGCCCAGGTTGCCTCAGTACTCTCAGTCCCAAGTATTCAACAAGCATGAGTCAGGCCCTCAAAAGTCATAAAATTGGTTTAAAATTCATGAGATTTAATAAATAAATGTAGGGTCCTTTTATCAGACTTCTGTATTTTGACCCTTTGGGGTACACACAAACATTGCTTTGCAAACCTGGGGGTTATAAACTTGTTTTTTGTTTTTGTGACAACTGAGATTTTCAAACATTCACATTATTCTAGCAACTAGGGCTTTAAACACAGCCAAATAGCATGAGATTTGCAGTAAAACTGAGAGTAAGCAATACTATATCCCTCCAGTCATGAAAGTGGTAGGACATGGCTGGGTGGTGCCACCTTGTAACATAGTGCTATTTGGACATAGGCTGGCCAAGCTGCTTCATAGCTAGGCTTGGAAGAATTAGATCTTTGTTGATAAATGTTGGTAAACATTGATTGTACCATATGCACACAAACCAATGAAAAAAATTTCCATTGATAATAACAGAAATGTACAGATAGATAAAGTAAGAAAAATACAGCTTGAGAATTTATAAGAGTCAAAATCAAGTGATTCAGACTTAGGCTTGTTACCAATGAACTCGCAAATAAATAGTAAAAATAGGTATGATTTGTTGATTTAATGATATTTACTTTGTATATTTTGATATTGACAATTTGTGTTTTAATGGTCTATAAAGCTTTAACTTTTGAATCTCAGTGTCCGTCATTAAATAACTATCTGATCCCTCCCATAATTTTCCATAACTGTGAAAATTTAAATAGATAAAAATAGAAAACAATGCTTAAAACACCCATGATTTTGCACAAATATGAAAATTTAAATAGATAAAAATCTAAAAAAGTTTAATAAATCAGTATTATCCTTTTTAAATTATTTTTTAAAATGTATTCTGCCAAGCCTACTCATAATACTATATTGCTTAGACGTAGCCAGGTGAGCTTGCTGTGTTGCCCACATTCGTGATTTCAGCCTGAATCTCTCATTATTTGATGTTTTTTTCCCTAAAGTCCCAGCTCCCAGAGCTATATAATTAGGTGAGAAACTCAGCTTTCATTAAAAGATAAAGTAAGCTTCAACTCAGATGTTATTTCTACCTTGACATACAGATGTGCAAGCTGGAAATCCACCAAAGTTATAGACAGATGTCTAAATGCCTTCAAAAGCAAATACCTGAGGAAAATAAATTTAAAACAAAATTCAACAATTTAACTCTGAAGTTTTCTAGAAGAGAAGCAGGAAACATCAGGACCCTACAAGATGAACGAAGCCAGAGCATCAGCTGTTGGGTAGCTGGAGAAATATGTAAAAGGTGCCAGCCGAAAGAATCCCTCTGTCAAATGGTATCCAGATTGGGGAAAGCTTATGGGACTTAAAAACACACAAAGAGGAGCCAGCAGACTTATTTGGTGGTGCTGGAAAGATTCAGATTCTAGCCCTCCAGGGCTCATGATGGCTTGTGGGCCATTTGACTCCTGGCACAGCCCGAGCAGAAAAGCGCCCAGAAGCCAGGGACTCTAGGCAGGAGAGAAGCAAGGTGCCATTGGCGACTTCATCAGCTGCTTCCAGGCATCAGTCTGACATTTCCATGGTGCTAGGAGCTGCCTCTGCCCCCTACCGACCAAGCCAGGCGGCGCTAAGGATCACTGAGTCCTCCCCTTCCCGACCGCCGAGGCTTCTTCAGAGGCCGGTAAACTCCAGCCTCGCCCTCCCTCTCAGTCAGCGTCTTGATTGGCCGACTGGCTGGTGGATCAGCCCCTGAAGCAGCCAACCGGAGGCGAGTAGGGGCGGGACTCGTCCTCCCCTCGCTACATAAGGGCTGGGGTCGGAGGGTGGTGGGGCAGGCGCCGCCGCAGTGGGGTCTCGGGCCGGCTCTGCGTGGCGTCGCGCGGTTATTTATTTTTAGCCACTCTGGGGTTTTAAGTAACGTTTTATAAGTAGTTATCCGTGAGGTGCCCGCCCCCGTCACACGGTAAGGGGTCGGCGGGGGAATGTCGGGTGCGGGTTTGGCTGCGGGGATCGATCGTTTCTGGGTGTGGGCTGGGGGAGGTGGGAGGATCCAGTCTTGGGCAGGTCGCGTGCGGGTTTGGGGGACCAGGGGCTCCAGGCTGGGCGGTCGGTTCTCTGCCCCATGACCCAGCCGGTCTGTGGTGGTGCAGCTTGGGGCTACAATTGCTGGGAGGGGGAGGACTTGAAGCCCCCGCCCGCACTCAGATCGTGTCTCGGGGTCTATAAGCCCGAGTCCCCTTTCCCCCAGCGAGGCGGACAAGCCCAGGCATGTCCCTGTGGAGGGGGAGGTGCCGAGTGACTGGAGGGGCTCGGGCAGCTGACGCGTGTGCAATGTGTCTGTGCTCTTCAGTCAGCGCTCCAGCTCAGCTGTCTGCAAAGTGCTGACATCTCTCTCTCGGCGGAATGCTTCTGAACTTGAGTTTGGGTTCCTTGCATACATAAAATGCCAGCCCAGATTCCTGTATAATGTGGGCGTTTCAGGGTGTAACCTAAAGGGGAAGGCTGCTTGCTGGCCATCACACAAGGCCACCCAAATCCAGAAATAATAATAATCTTCTGTAAAATGTGTACTGTTAAAATCAAAAGTTTACGTTCAGAAATATAACAGCAGAAAATGTCCGTCCAGAACAATGGAGAGAGTCTTTATAAAGCTAAGGAGCTCTAGCTAACGTTATGAACGTTGAAGAGCTTTTGTGTAATTGAAAGAGCATCTTTGCCCCTGATTGATGTTGGGGCAAATCTGTAACTCCCCAGCATACCATAAAGACATTTTGGGACTTTTCTTAGTAGCGTCTTGCATTAAGTATTTTTCTCTCATTACAGATGATTGAAATGCTTGTAACAACTGAAGCTCAGGAATTGCTATACCAGCTCAATGCTCTGTTGGAACAAGAGTTAAGATATCAGCCAAAGGCTTCTGGCCTGAGACTAATTGAAACTGCTCATGACAATGGCCTCCGAATGACTGCAAGGTTGCGAGACTTTGAAGTAAAAGATCTCCTCAGCTTAACTCAATTCTTTGGCTTCAATACAGAAACATTTTCCTTAGCCGTGAATTTCTTAGACCGGTTTCTGTCAAAAATGAAGGTATGCTTTGGAAACATAAGCTCTAATGCACTAACTTTCTATGGCCTTGCCTTCACTTAA
This sequence comes from Eretmochelys imbricata, assembly GCF_965152235.1. Lineage (NCBI taxonomy): Eukaryota > Metazoa > Chordata > Testudines > Cheloniidae > Eretmochelys > Eretmochelys imbricata. Next base: position 25,633,773 of record NC_135579.1, read on the forward strand.
GAAAAAAAAAAGTTAGCTAGGCTTCATAGCCTTTAATGTAACCACCTATGTGAAAACTACATAGTCTTGTCTTCAATAAGATTTTAACTCCTGGTTAAGAACACCTTTATTCCAAGTGAAGACACAGCCTGTGGGCTTGTCTACACCAGGGTTTGGTCAGTTTAACTATGGTGGTTTTTTTTTTGGGAGGGGGGGGATTTTTCACACCCCTTAGTGATGTAGTTAAGTCTACTTAATTTTCAGATGTAGATGAGGCCTATGTCTCAATTTGTGCAGACACGTCAGTTTCACATCTCTGGTTAGTCTTAAACAATAAACTACTCTTGCTCTTTTGTACACAGGCTTTCTTACTCCTTTAATATAAGATGTACATTCCTGTAAGCTATTTTTTATCTTGCTACTCTAGATCTGTAAGGTTCTTGTCCAAAATGCCAGGTGCTCAACAGACTTCAGATGTAGGTCGCACTGAGAGTTTCAATAGTTTTGGGGACTGAAGAGTACTCCTAAAATTGCAGAGTGACCAAAGGATCTCATTATGCCATTGTATATGCTATCAGCAATAAAAGTAATCAAAGATACTTGTATAATAATCAAAAGTAAGCGATTTAAAATGTTCCAACTCAGTCTTAAGGCAGTTTAAGCATACCACAGTTGGAGACCATGCATATTCCAACCCCATCAGATTAAAAAAAGGATTAAGCACACTCGCTTCTGAGCACATGCCAGTTTCTTTCAGTGTTTTGAAAGAAATGTGCACTAAAGTTAGATTATTTATTATTAATTCTCCTCCAAGGCAGAGTGATAAGTAATTTTGGGCATCTGATATCCTGGTGCGTGGATGCGGATTGCTACCTGCAGAGCTTTTCTTAAAAAAGAGCCAAACATCTAATTTAGCTGAATACATGTTTGTTTTTTCTGACTTACTATAAAATGCTTTCATTATAATAAGAAACTTGATCTCTCTCTTTTAGGTGCAGCCTAAACACTTAGGCTGTGTTGGACTAAGCTGCTTCTACCTGGCTGTGAAAGCAACAGAAGAAGAAGAAAGAAACATTCCCTTAGCCACTGACTTAATTCGAATAAGCCAGTATAGGTTCACTGTATCTGACATGATGAGAATGGAGAAAATTGTGTTAGAGAAGCTATACTGGAGAATCAAAGCTACAACTGCCTTTCAGTTTCTACAACTCTATCACTTGCTCATCCATGAGAATTTACCTTGTGAAAGGTAAAAAAACTATTTCACCATGACTTTGAAGCTTCACTGCCCACTGGAAAGGGCTGGTGGGGAAAATCGCTCAAGTAATCTATTTTCATGTATACAATTTAAATCAAAAGTGAGAATGCAAACAGTTACGAACAGGTAAAAAGTGACTGATATGAGTTCCTGTGGATTGATACTGTGCTCTGATGAACAGAGCTTTTTCCAACTTCAGTGACAACATTGTTTACAGCTAGAATAAAAATGACCCAGAGCATAGTTTTAGATCGGGGAAACGGCCTTGCTGAACAGGTGCAGGTTAATGCATTGCTGATCAAGCAGCAGTAGTGTCTGGCCGATAGTCTTTCAAAACGTCTTCTCTGAAAAGAGAACTGGTTCATGAATGTCCTTAGTTACTTCAAGATCAAAACTTGCTTGGTCAACAAATATTGTAAGCACATCAAACCTGTAATACCCCTTAGCTGGGTCAGAACAACCAGGGATATAAAGGCAAAACTACTTTAACTTTACCATGTTGCCAGTCTTGCAAATGTATATAGAAAAATATCTATGCATAAAACAAAGAAATAGCACATTAAGCTGCAACACTTAATTTTATAGTACAAAAACTGAATCCTAGGGCAGTCTACACTGGGAACTTACATTGGCATACCTACGTCTCTCAGGTGTGAAAACTCTACACCCTGAATGTAGCTATGCCAACCTAACCCCTGGTGTAGATAGTACTAGGTTGACAGCAGAAGGGGGGAGGTGGATCACCTACGCTGACAGGAGAACCCCTGCAACTGGCATAGGTTACTGTATACACTGAATTGCAGCAGCAGCACTGCTGTAGTGGTTTAAGTGTAGACATACCTAACACCTCTGAATTTAAAAGAAGCCTGTCATTCTTCTTTGACAAACACTTCTGAAACTGATGGAGCCCTTTAAACTGTATCCAAGAGAATGTCTGAGTAATTTTGTATTTAAACACTCAGCAAATTTCTAAGGCTGTTGCAGTCTTGATCTGATTTTTATATATTAAACTCTTAATACCATTCTTTTACAGGAGAAAGCATCTTAATTTTGAGAGACTTGAAGCCCAGCTTAAGGCATGTCACTGCAGAATCATGTTCTCTAAAGCCAAAGTAAGTGGTTTTTAATACCATAAGTGCACTGAGTTTACTGAAGCTTAACAGGCTTGGCTGTCAGTATTGACGTTTACTTTCTGTTCCCCTTAGCCTTCTGTTTTGGCATTATCTATATTGGCACTAGAGATCGAAGAAAAGAAACTGCTAGAATTGAAGGAGGCAATAGAATGCCTTCAAATACATTCCAAGGTAGGTCGTGGGGAGGAAATGACCCTAACAACAACTAAGTGTAGAGCCTCTGAACGAGTTTAACATTAGGTTGTTGAACATAATTCTCCTTGTCTTGAAGGCTCCTCCAAAGAAAGGATTCTGGTTTGCTACTGTTAAAAATGGAGTAATTCTTTACTTGAACTGATAAATTGGAGTTGACTTTTTTTTCTCCCTGATGGAGAGTTTTGAAAAACTTGCTTGTAACTTTTATTCAGCATTCATCCCCCTATGAGCCAGTCACATGAAAGGGCACAACAGTGCCTCACAGTATCCATGATGTAAATAAACAGTGAAGGAAGACTGACAAATCAGGTTTCTGCTCAACTTGACTATTACTGTAATCCACAACTTATATGGTGTCATTCTGTGGAACTATTGTGAAACTTGTCACAAGGGAAAAACTAGTCCTTTCTGTTGGAGGTGCACAGTAAATCACAAAAGTAACGTGGAGTATTTTGTCCAAGCTCGTGTAGTCTTTTCTTTTTCTTTTTTTTTAAAGAGCAATGTTTCAACTTAAACAGTTGCAGAGGCTGCAATAGCATAGGAAATGGAGGCTGGTTCTGGTTGATCCTTGACTGAGGATAAAAAAAACTCATGTGCTGGGGTACACTGATACTAGTCTCGAGGTCAGGGGTAGTGTGGGGGGAGCAGCAAGGCTCCTTCAGTGGAAGTTGGGGGAACCTTTTAAGAACTAAGGGCCTTTGGGAGTCCATTGGTGCCCATGCTTGTCCCCTTCATACCTCCCCCAATTGGCATGTGGTACAAGGCCTTTCTTAATTTAGCACACTTGTAGGTGGTGGAGGTGGATTACAACTGGGAAATGGGTGTCTAATTCTAGCTTCAACCTTTCTTCATTCAGACAAATAGCAGAGACCTAACTTTCTGGAAGGAGCTGGTATTAAAGTGCCTTGCAGAATACTCATCAAGCAAGTGTTCAAAACCAAACGTTCAGAAGCTGAAGTGGATTGTGTCAGGACGTACAGCACGGCAGCTGAAGCATAGCTACTACAGAATCTCACATCTCCCCACAATCCCAGAGACTGGCTCGTAACAGGTAAGTTTCTTTCACTGCTTTCAACTTAGATTTGTGCACAAACAGGAATCCTTAAACCACTAAAACTTTCTTCATGTTTACTAGACTGGAGGAGGCTTCTTCAGCCCCCTAGGCACAGCCTAGATATTCAACTTAGTTCTCAAACAAAGCAACTCTTCAAGAATTGACAGGCCACTTGGAATGTTTTGATTAAATTGGACACATTCTGCTGACCTTTAGGTGCATCAGCACTAATGCCTGAGTCTGAAAATACAAACTGGCAACCCTCCTAATGTCTCCTGTAAGCAGAGTACCAGTTCTTTCCCATACTCTGGTGTCCGCCACTTGAATCTCTCTCACTGAAGTCTGGAGCACAGCTAGGTGAGTAGAGCAAGTGGTGGGATGTGACACAGATGCCAGGTTGTTAACCTGCTTCACATTCTGATGCTTAAAAGGAAAGGAAGAAGAGTGTCTGTACTTGAGCAGCAGGTCCAATGTGTCAATCAGTGCAGGTTCCAAAAATTAAAGTGCAGGTTCGTTAGCTCGTCCTCCAGACACCAAGTTACTGAAATTGGCTTGCCTGTAACAAGTTTCTGGTTGTCCTGAAGTCCTAGGACAATGTTCCTAACGTGCATACAGGCCATGCAATACAGATTCTGAGATACTTGTCATAGAAGTCTACAAAGCTGATGTCAAACAATGATTTTCCAACAAAAATACATACTACTTCAGTTGATCGGGTATTTAATGTGTAAAGACATTGGTTCCCCTCACACTTCCAAAGGCTCTACATTAGAAATTCAGTTACAAACACCAGAGTTACAAACTGACCAGTCAACCCCACACTTCATTTGGACCTGAAAATATGCAGTCAGGCAGCAGAGATTGGGGGAAAAAATCAAATATTGTACAGTACAGAATTGTGTTTAAATGTAAACTGCTAAAAATAAGTCAAGGCAGTGTATAAAAAAAAAAACAGATTTGACTAGGTAAGGAAACTGTTTCTGTGCTTGTTTCACTTAATTCAAGATAGTTAAAAGCAGCATTTTTCTTCTGCATAAAGTTTCAAAGCTGTAAGTTAATGTTCAGTTGTGAACTTTTGAAAGGACAACCATAACGTTTTGTTCAGAGTTAAACGCTTCAGAGTTACGAACAACCTCCATTCCTGAGGTCATAACTCTGAGGTTCTATTGTATCTACATTAAGCTTAACCATGTTTAAACTGTCTGGCAAAACTAGCCTCTAACTTTGTCCTGTGCATTGATTAAACAAGTTGTTTTAAAACATTTTATTGGAACACTGCCAGTATCTAACCAATGTATGGTAAACTCATCTTGCTGAAACAAACTTTAAAGGCCTGAAATTTCTGGGGTGGGGAGTCTAAGCGGGACACAGGTTAGTTATTGTTTTAGCCTATTACCCAACTAACTTTCATTGCTGAGTTGCTGTGTTTTTTTTTTTGGGGGGGGGGGGAGGGGACAGCCATTAACTGTTTCTTCCCCAGAATATCCTTTTTTTCCCCCCTACCCCATCCTCTTTGTACTTTCAGGGGCAGAAATTGTCTTACTGTACTATATTTGTACAGCACATAGCTGTTTAGTTAACTTAATGTCTCTTATACTGTCTGCACAGGAATCTTAAAACGGAAAAATGACTGTCCTGAAGGCTGGTTTACAGTATTCGGCTGTGGAATTGAAAACTGAAGCCTAAAACATAGCAGCTGTTCTAGCATCTGAAGTTCAACTCTTGGAAAACTGAAACATCCAGAAGGTTTCTTTAATAGACCTTTCCAGCAAATGCAGTTGTATTGGTGCTGACTACAGGAGTAATAAGTAGTAAATAATTCCTGAAGGATGAATGAAATATACATATGTATAACAGTAAAGTATCATGCTGTTTTATAGTAGTGAATAGCCTCAGACAACTTGGTAGTTAACTGATAGAACAGCTAGTGTAGTTTAACTTTGGCTTACTGCAACTGTGGCTGTTTAGTTGGATTACTTCATGCAATTTGATTCTCCACCTCCTAAAACTTGTACGTGGAACATAGGAGGCATAATGTGCTTCAGGACTGCTGAGGCTACCAAATTGTCTCAGACAAATCTCCCTGATACTGCACTGAATAGTCTCTGGGATGCAGTTACCTAAGTCAAATGTTTTGTATTGTCATGTTTTGAGTAGCCATGTTCTCCTGCACAAGGCATTGGTCCTTTGATGCAGTGCAGTCCATTTACTTCACCTCCAGTGCAGAGTTAACAACTCTGGCTAAGATGATAAAATACAAATCAGAGAAATGCTGGGAAAGCCTGCAGTTGTTACTCTGCATCATTATTGAACTTGGCCATCCTTCTACCCTCGTTTTGTGAAAAGTATAATTTTGTGAACTTTGAATGGTGGAGATTGAAAGCATGGCTTAACAAGCAAACTGCACCCTATATCAGTTTGCAATGTCTGTAAAACTGCTACTTTGCTATTTCTGTCTAAAGTCAGAGCCTGACAATAGCTTTTTCCCTAGGGTCACTTACAGACAAGGGGACAAATTCTGATTATTACACAGGTGCAGTTTGCATGCCTTCAATAGAAATTGTGCAAGTACCACCATAATGTAAGATGATCATCAGCTTTTGTTGCCCAATAGGAAACTGTATCTATACCTCTAATTTTGAGTTCTGAATTGGCTCTGCTACTTCATTCTTGGTTTGTCCCTGAAAGACCTAAACCTTATGTGTCAATGCTAGCTCTTCATCAGTAGAGGAAGGTCAAACATGAGGTAGTACCCTCTAAAGATGTTCAGAAAGGGGATGCCTAAGAGCAAGTAAAGCTGCAGTGTTGTAGTTCATGAAATGAATGGCTCAAGTTGGGATGTAGGTAGTGAGCTCTGAATGCTTTACATCACATTGCATGGGAACCTCTTATTGGTCAATCATTAAGAACTCCTGCATGCACTCTTAACTAATTTGGGCAGTGGGAGAAAAGAACTGTGAATAATTAAATAAAATGTGGGGCTGGTACACAAACATCTATTTTCCAAAGGCCAACATTGATTTTGGGGGGGATATTCCGCACCCTCCTTCTAATGTAGTAAAAGCATAGTCAAACTTCCTACAGAGCACTTTAAACTACTGCTAAGTAGTGAACAACTTAAGGGGGAAAAAATTCTACTATGAACTTATAGATGAATGTTACTAGCCTTGACCATGCAGATAGGTATGCTGTATGTAATTACCACTGCTAACTGGTGAAAAGTAAGCAAAGGATAGGACATGCTATGCACGTTGAATGCAACTGCTGAAGATGCACTGTGCCATTCTTAGAAGTAACAATGTCTCAGTATTCATTAAAGAATGTACCTTTCAATAAAATGTATTGAAATGCAGGTATGCGTAATTGTCCTTTTGACCCTCTTCCCAATACCTGTTACAAAACTCTATCAGTTTCTTCACTACTGTTCACAGAACAGTAATTAAACTTCCAAATGTTCTTAAAGTAAACTTAGAACCAACAGTTTAAGAGTTATTGTAGAGATCACATTGTCATTTATCTTAAAGCAGCTGTCAACTTACTAAGGAAAATTTTTTACATGTGACACTTAAGACTCACAAACCTAGCAAGATTTACTGTATATACAGATGATGATAGGGTTGGTTTTCATTTCCCCTTTCTAGTTAGACTTTAAATGTCAAAGCAGGAGACCTAGCTGAAATAGCCTGACTTTTTCTAAAGTGTATGGTAATCCTAAATCCATAGTGGCTGCAGCACTGACACTGCACTATTTACTAGTAGGCTACATGTTCCTATGTGCTTTATTGTTTTCATTACAAAAACAAACCTTAGGTACCATCTACTGAGAGACTCCAATTTTGAATATGACAACAACCACCTAAAAGAAGCAGTGAGAAATAAAAAGGCATTTTTTAAAAAGTGGAAGTCAGATCATAGAAAATCAGGGTTGGAAGGGACCACGGGAGGTCATCTAGTCCAACCCCCTGCTCAAAGCAGGACCAATTCCCAACTAAATCATCCTAGCCAGGGATTTGTCAAGCCTCACCTTAAAAACTTCTAAGGAAGGAGATTCCGCCATCTCCCTAGGTAACCCATTCCAGTGTTTCACCACCCTCCTAATGAAAGTTTTTCCTAATATCCAACCTAAACCTCCCCCACTGCAACTTGAGACCATTACTCTTCAGTCTGTCATCTGCTACCACTGAGAACAGTCTATATCCATCCTCTTTGGGACCCCCTTTCAGGTAGTTGAAAGCAGCTATCAAATCCCCCCCCATTCTTCTCTTCTGCAGACTAAACAGTCCCAGTTCCCTCAACCTCTCCTCATAAGTTATGTGTTCCAGTCCCCTAATCATTTTTGTTGCCCTCTACTGGACGCTTTCCAATTTTTCCATATCCTTCTTGTAGGGCAGGGCCCAAAACTGGACACAGTACTCCAGATGAGGCCACACCAATGTCAAGTAGAGGGGAACGATCACATCCCTCGATCTGCTGGCAATGCCCCTACTTATACAACCCGAAATACCATTGACCTTGGCAACACCAGCTTCTCGTCCACTGTGACCCCTAGGTCCTTTTCTGCAGAACTGCTGCCGACCCATTCGGTCCCTGGTCTGTAGCAGTGCATGGGGTTCTTCTGTCTTAAGTGGACTCTGCACTTGTCCTTGTTGAACCTCATCAGATTTCTTTTGGCCCAATCCTCTAATTTGTCTAGGTCCCTCTGTATCCTATCCCTACCCTCCAGCATATCTACCTCTCCTCCCAGTTTAGTGTCATCTGCAAACTTGCTGAGGGGGCAGTTCACATCATCCTCCAGACCATTAATGAAGATATTGAACAAAACCGGACCGAGGACCGACCCTTGGGGTACTCCACTTGATACCGGATGCCAACTGGACTAGATCCTAGTGAGGTAAATAGAAAGGAGCATAAACACTACCAAATTAAATACAGTAAAAAAAGCCAAAAAAGTTTGAAGAACAGCTAGCCAAAAAACTCAAAAGGTAATAAAATGTTTAAGTACATCAGAAGCAGAAAGTCTGCTAAACAACCAATGGGGCCCCTGGATGATCAAGATACAAAAGGAGCACTTAAAGACAAAGTCATTGCAGAGAAACTAAATGAATTCTTTGCTTCGGTCTTTATGGCTGAGGATATTAGGGAGATTCCCAAACCTGAGCCATCTTTCGTAGGTGACAAATCTGAGGAATTGTCACAGACTGAAGTGTCACTAGAGGTTTTGGAACTAATTGATAAACTTAACAGTAACAAGTCACTGGGACCAGCTGGCATTCACCCAAGAGTTCTGAAAGAACTCAAATGTGAAATTGCAAAACTGTAAACTATGGTTTGTAACCTGTCCTTTTAAATCAGCTTCTGTATCCAATGGCTGGAAGACAGCTAATGTAACACCAATATTTAAAAAGGGTTCTAGTGGTGATCCTGGTAAGTCTAAAGTCAGTACCGAGCAAATTAATTGAAACAACAGTAAAGAATAAAATTGTCAGACACATAGCAGAACGTAAATTGTTACACAAAAGTCAACATGGTTTCTGTAAAGGGAGATCATGTCTTACTAATCTATTAGAGTTCTTTGAAGGGGTCAACAAACGTAGGCATAGTGTACTCAGATTTCCAGAAGACCTTTGACAAGGTCATTCACCAAAGGCTCTTAAGTAAATTAAGGAGTCATGGAATAAGAGGGAAGATCCTTTCATGGATTGAGAACTATTTAAAGGACAGGGACAAAGGGTGAGTCCTAGGACCAATCCTATTCAGTTTACTCATAAATGATCTGGAGAAAGGGTTAAACAATGAAGTGGCAAAGTTTGCAGGTGATACTAAGCTGCTCAACATAGTTAAGACCAAAGCAGACTGTGAAGAACGTCAAAAAGATTTCACAAAAGTAAGTGATTGGGCAACAAAATGGCAAATGAAATTTAATGTGGATAAATGTAAAGTAATGCACATTGGAAAAAATAACCCCAACTATATATACAATATAATGGGGGCTAATTTAGCTACAGCTAATCAGGAAAGAGATCTTGGAGTCATTGTGGATAGGTCTCTGAAGACATCCACACAGCATGCAGTGGCAGTCAAAAAAGCAAACAGGATCTTAGGAATCATTGAAAAAGGGATAGAGAATAAAACAAAAAGTTAAATACAAAGAGTTAAACAAAAAATTGTGCTGATTCAGCACTTGCTAGCTAATAAACTCTATTCCCACAGCTCTGCTGAATTACTAATGCTAGTACACAAAGATGGTACTGGGAAACAAGTTTAGCATGAAATCTATTCAAAATAAAGGAGGAATTATTTGCCCAGTGAGTTTACTCTTCTTTGTCTTCCAAACAAAGTTTTGACTGTATGTTCTGTATAAACGTACTGAGGAGACTTGATTTTGGAAAATAAACTTTAAATACAGATATGTAATCATTCAGAGAGAGACTGCCATATTCAGGTCCTCTTTCAAGGCTCAATTCTCCTGCTGTTGGGTACTTACAACTTTTACTGAAATCAAATTGTAGCTCTCACGTTGAAACAGTTCTTTAAATTCTAAAACAGAGGTGGGCAAACTACAGCCTGTTGGGGGAGGCCCTTGAGCTCCTGGCTGGGAAGGCTAGCCCCCGGGCCCTCCCCTGCTGTCCATCCCCACCCCTGCAGCCTCAGCTAACCATCCTGCCAGTGCTCTGGGAGGCAAGGCTGCAAGCTCCTGCCAGGAAGTGTGGCTGCAAAAGCCGCCAGCCTGCCCAGGGGCACTAGACTGCACAGTGGCATGGCTGGCTCCAGCCAGGCAGCACAGCTGCCAGTCCTGGTGCTCTGAACAGCATGGTAAGGAGGTAGGGAGGTTAGATAAGGGGCAGTCAGAGGACAGGGTGGTTGGATAGGCATGGGAGTCCTGGGGGGCCTGTCAGGGGGCAGGGAGTGCGGGGGCAGTTAGGGGCAGGGGGTCCCAGGAGGGGGCAGTCAGGGGACAAAGAGTGGGGGCAGGAGGTTGGATGGGTCAGGGGTTCTGAGGGGGGCAGGAAGTGGGAGGCGGTGATAAGGGGTGGGGGCCAGGCTGTTTGGGGAGGCACAGCCTTCCCTACCCTACCCTCCATATAATTTTGGAACCCTGATGTGGCCCTCAGGCCAAAAAGTTTGCCCACCCCTGTGCTAAAAGAAGAGTTTTGGGTTCTAAGTACACAAAATTGCATCCTACAGGCAAAGTATTCCACCCTTTCAGAAATCAAAACCTCTTCTCCTTCCACTAAGAATATTAAGTTACTATACTGTAAGTAGACCTACGAGTACTGGAGCCCAGGCTTCAACCTAAACCTTTTGACTTTCTGCTGCCACAGTTTGTCCTTCAGCAACATTTGGCACAACACTAAAATGTCAAACCTTATTTTCTGCACTTAAGAGTAATATTCTTGTTTCTGCCACTGCGGTTTTAAAACTGAATTTACTAACACACATCAGAGGGCTGCTAACCAAGTGAGAGCTACAAAAGTACATTTTTAAAATTTAGAAAATACAGTTCTTTCAAAGTTAAGGATAATGGTAGGTGGCTTGCCTGTAGGATTAATTCTCCACAAGAGGATGAGTGCTGACATTTATGTAGCATTCTATAACTGTGCCTCTATGTCACTTCACTGTGGAATATTTCCACAAAGAAAATACTGCTTAAAAACAGTCATGACACCTTTAAAGTACATTTATCATGTATGCATATTTTCTATTAATATCAAAGTTAGCACACATTTAAAAATGACCCTCTATAACTTTGCTGTTTGTCTTGATCCTACTGAAAGGAATTCCCCTGTAATTATCCACAGAGACAGTATTTGGTGACATTCATTCTGTAGACAGGTGAAGTCTTTAGCAAAGACATATTTCACTCCTTCAGTTTAACATATTATTTCTCTCTGGTTCTTTGGAACACCGCTGAAAGTAGTTTATTTCTCAAGTTTGGAAAAGTCTGGTCCCCCTTTGCTGTAGTTCCCAGAAATTTCTGCCCCACTGAAGTCAAAGCCAGGATTCTGTACAGAGATAAAAAAAATTCATATAAAGGTTAATACTCAAAATATCACTGTATAAATCAAAGTTTGTTAACACTCTCCCAAACTGATAAAAGCACACAACCTTCTGCTTCTTGTGTTCCTGGGAATTGGCACAGTTGAAATTCTCTAGGGAGAGTGAAAAATTTTTGCACACACGCATCAGCAATTACACACAAAGGGAGATTGGTGGCTTGCCCAGCTGCAGAAGTGAGTTTGCAGGCTGTTGCCATCCCAAGTTTGGGAGGCAGCAAGCTTTCCATATCAAGAAAATCTTTAAAATGGTTTCAGGGAGTGGGGTTAAATAGTACAGCTGTTGACTTTTACAGTGTCCCTTTAAATGGTTATCTGAAAGGGGAAGTTCCTGCAGTACTGGACAGCTAGTTTTTATAAAAATGCTGCTGGTTTTTGTTAAACAAAAAATTGTGCTGATTCAGCACTTGCTAGCTAATAAGCATTATTCCCAGAGCTCTGCTGAATTACTAATGCTAGTACACAAAGATGGTGAAGTGCTAGAAGCAGTAGTCACAGCACTGGGAAACAAGTTTAGCATGAAATCTATTCAAAATAAAGGAGGAATTATTTGCCCAGTGAGTTTACTCTCCTTTGTCTTCCAAACAAAGTTTTGACTGTACGTTCTGTATAAACGTACTGAAGGAGACTTGATTTTGAAAAATAAACTTTAAATACAGATATGTAATCATTCAGAGAGAGACTGCCATATTCAGGTCCTCTTTCAAGGCTCAATTCTCCTGCTGTTGGGTACCTGCAACTTTTACTGAAGTCAAATGTCAAGATTCTGAATGAACTATGCATTACTTTCCAAAACTAATGCCTTTTTTAAATTCTAAAAGAAGAGTTTTAGGTTCTCTCAAAGTACCGAATGGCATCCTGTAGGCAAAGTTCAGTATCCTAATGAAGGTTCAACCCACTGAGTGACAAATCAACCAGAATGCGTTAAAATAAAATAGTAAAAATGGGTTAACTTTGTGTATTTCTGATGAGTGTAAAAGAATTTTTCCGTTTCATGGCCATAACCTGAGCAGAATATGTATAAATAAGACACAAACAGTAATTAGTGTCCTCTGACTTGCCTCTCTTTGGAATCTCTCCAGTGTAAGTTTCCTCTGCATCTGGTCCTGTACCCAAGGATCAGCAGCATAGTCATTTTCTAACAGAGAGGTCCAACAATTTCCAGCATCTCGATTGGTTTTCATTAGAACAATACGTATCAATTTTCTGTCCTCTTCATAAGAAAAACAGAAATAACCATTGGACTTCTTAAGTGCTATACTCTTTTTCAGCCAAATTCAACATTAATAATTCAGTGAATTTTCTGATGAAACTTCTTCTTAAAGCCTATGCAAAAAGATATTTCATTCACTGAAAATGAAGACAAACTCAGAAGTCCAGACCAATGTGTAACAAGAAAACTTAAAGGGAAGATCCCTTTATTCATATATTTAAAACATGGTACATACATATTTCCTCCCTCCAAACTAAGTGGAACCTTTCTAGAGAGACTGACTGATGAGGAAAGATTAATAATATTAATACAGTAACTCCTCACTTAAGGTCCTATCGGTTTTGTTGTTACAGCGCTGTTCTATTAGAGAACATGCTCATTTAATGTTGTGCAATTTGGCCGCCTGCTTTGTCCACACCTTGCAGGATTCTCTGGAAGAGCAGCCCGTCCTCGTGGGGGCTTGGAACCAGGGTGGGTCAGCAACCCCCCTATCAGCTCCCCTGCACCCCCCCACCTCACCCTCCTTCCTCCCTCCCTGTGCCTCTTGCCCACTGCAATCAGTTGTTTTGCAGTGTTCAGGAGGCTGGAGGGCGGGGAGGAGTGAGGATGCAGCATGCTCAGGGGAGGGCATGGAGCAGGAAGAGGTGGGGTGGGGCCTTGGGGGAAGGGGTGGAGTGGGGGCAGGCCTCGGGCGGAGCACCCCCCAGCAAAGTTGGCAGCTGTGCTTGTACCTGAGTCTCAATGGGGGAATCTGCCGCTGCTGCTACTCAGCCTCCTTCAGTCTACTTAGGAGTCTACTCAGCCACCTTCAGCCTCCTTGCCCGCCTTATTGTCTGCAGCGGGCTGTGCCTGTGTGGGGTAAGGCAGGGGCACCTCCCAACTACTGTATGTTTGTAAACACACTCCAGGTGCAGGCTACCCCCCGATTCATCATCGCTTTGCCATTCATTTCAATGCCAGCTTTCTCTCTCTGCCCCTGCATGCACACAGCAGGGAGGAGTGCAGCCCTGCAGCAAATCTTATTTTCCTCCTCTGACAACAGTCACAGCTACATTGGCTGCAGTGCTGCCTCAGTGCTGAGTGTGTGGTTACTATGGGAGGTACAGCAGGGCCAGTTTTTCCAGGGCACCCTGGAAGACAGGCCTTTGGTCCTCCAGCAGGGCTCCTGTGAAAGTAAGAACCTGCAAGCGAAACTGACTCCATAACTAGTCCTAGCCTAAACCCACAGGGCTTCCAATAGGGGAGCAGATTACCATAGAGAATGGCATGGGTTTTCCAAGTTCTTTCCCTTTCAATAGCTGATTGATGCTGCATGACCCCAACCACTCAAGGCTGAAGGGAGTGAAGAGTAGTACATGCATGCGCCGTCCAGAGGAGTATCACCCAGCATCATGAGTCAAAAATGTCCAGCAAGTGATAGTCAAGCGCCTAGCAGTACCACGAGCAGTAAGAAAACCAGGAAACCATTAGTTTGGGTACTAAATTAGACATTTTAAGGTATTTTGATGCAGGTGAACGTGCGGTAGACGCTGGCATCACTCTAGGTCTTACCCCGACGACTGTGAGAACAATTCAGAGTAAAGCCAACAAGAGCAGGGCTAGTGCTCGGTGTGTAACACTGCTTAGTGCTCCTACAATAAGTCAATCAAGAAGTAGTTTGCTGGAAAACATGGCGCATCTTCTTTCAGTGGAGATAGAGGACCAAAACTAAATTTGCGAGTGATACAAACTTTTTGCCTTAGCTTGTATGACAATCTGAAGAGAGACCAAGGTGAAGGATCACAGACAGAGATGTTCACCGCAAGGTGGGGATGGTTTGATCAGTTCAAGAGGCGCTTCCACCTGCATAACATCAAGATGTCCGGTGAGGTGGCTAGTGCCAATATGGCAGCAGCTAAAAAATTCCCTATCTCAAGAAAATAATTGAGTAAGGTGACTATTCCCCTAAGCATGTCTTCAGTGTCAATGAAACGGGCCTCTACTGGAAGATGATGTCTAAGCGGACTTACATTTCCTAAGAGAAAAAGAGAGCGCCCAGATTTGAAGTAGCTAAAGACCGCCTAACCTTGCTTCTAGGTGGTAATGCTGCCAGAGACATGAAGATGAAACCTCTGACAGTATACCAATTGGAAACACCACAAGCTCTCAAGGGATTTTCAAAAAAACACCTTCCAGTCATTTGAAGATCTGGAGCTATTTTTTCCAGAATGACTGACTCTCTATGCTGTCCCTGCATGGAAGGAATACTGTGCCAAGGAAAATCTTGATTTCAAGATTTTATTGCTTATTGATAATGCACCGGCTCATCCAATCAACCTGGATGACCTGTGCGAAAACATCAAAGTTGACTTTCTGCCACCTCACACCGCATCACGCATCCAACTCATGGACCAAGGAGCCACCGGTGCATTTAAAGCGTATTACTTACGCTGTACTTTCGACCAGCTCATCAGAGGCAAACCTACGATTCAGCAATTTTGGCATGACTACAACATCCTGAAGTGCATCAATAACATTGGTGAGTCCTGGGCTGAAGTTACTCAGGCATGCATGAATGGTATGTGGGGAAAGTTGTGGCCTGAAAGTGTCAATGACTTAAAATAATTTAAAGATATTGTCCTCGCTGTGAAGAAAGATATCCTCGGCTTGGCAAAGAAAAGCAGGTTTTGATGAGGTGGAAGAAGCCAATGTTACACAACTTCTGCAATCACACGGAGAAGAGCTAACCAATGAAGATCTGATGCAACTAGAAGTGATGAGAGCAATGGAAGAGGGCCAAGTAAAAGAAACACCAATCCATCAAAATTTGACTGCCAAACATCCTTCTGAAGCTTTCCAAATTATTGAAGCTGGCTTGCAAATCCTTAGTGATGACGATCCTGACAGGAACGCAGCTCCAAAGTGCTTAGGGGAGTTGGTCTTGTAATGACTTGCTATAAAGAAATTTACCAAAAGCAGTGGGGGGGAAAGGAAAGCAAAACAATCTCTAAACGTGTTTTTTTTTTTAGTTGTTCAGCAAGAACAGCAAGAGGAGCAGCCAGACGATCCACCCTCTTACTCGACCACCTCAACCGAGCTTCACAGTCATCAATTCTGAGTATAGTATTAAATTGCTTGTTTAAAATGGTTTAAAATGTATACTGTATGTATATAGAATGTCTTGTATCTGATAAAAAGAATGTCCCTGGAACCTACCCCTCTCCCCCCCACTATTTATGTTAATTCTTACAGGGAAATTGGATTTCCTTAAATATCACATTTTTCAGGAACATAACTACAATGTTAAGTGAGGAGTTACTGTATGCGTATCTTGGCTAAGGGAAAACAATGAAGCTGAGGTCATGGTAACAACTTTCAAAATGGTCAACACTAAAGAGGGCAAGGAATTACTTTGGACAGCATACTGAGATATAACAAAGTAATGGGATGAAATTAAGAAAAGGAAAATTTAGGCTGAACGTCAAGGGGGAAAAAAACCTGGATAGCAGTCTCTCAATGAGGTTTGATTGCTCATGACATTTATAACTAGATGAATGGAACCAGCACTCCAAAGTATACTAATGGGAACAATCCTGCATTGGTAGGAAATGGACTAGATGACTTAATATTTTCCTTTCATCTCTAATTTCTATGATTCTCACTAAAAAAACAAAGACGTCATTAGGCTGTTTTTGTATTGTGATCCAAGAACTGTATGTTTGTGTCATGATCTGCTTTCTTCAATTATAGTACACTCTGGTTCTTAAAAAGAAATAAACTCTAATGTTGAGAAAGATTTGAACACACAGAAATTTAACTGTCTTTCAAAATTTCATTTAAAGGAAGCAGATAGTTACCTAACGTCCATGTCCCTTCATCAGCTATTGTGCAGTCAAAGAGTCTACCCTGAAAAAGACATTTACAAAGTTAAGTAGTTTATCAGTATCTGATTGATATTAGCAAAAAGAAAAGGAGTACTTGTGGCACCTTAGAGACTAACCAATTTATTTGAGCATAAGCTTTCGTGAGCTATAGCTCACTTCATCGGATTACTCCCAGTTTATACAGAAGTTTGAAAACTTCCTACAGTTTAAAAAGGAACAACCTGGCACTGAAAAGTTATTATTATACATAAGAAAGTAAAATTAATTATGAAAAAGAATTGCTTAATACAATAAAAATACCTGTCACTGTTTCAGTATCTCAGTGAAAGGGACTGTCTTGGGGGGGTGAGGGGGGGATTTCCCATTTTAATGTGACTTCCCATCAAGGTTCCAGTATGTCTGTAAAGTGCCATGCACACCTATGGCACAATATAAATAAATTATAATGATGCAAAGAATTGCTAATTACCAGCGCCAATGAGAAAGCAAATGGGCTTTCCAATGAGAAAGGAAAGAAAGTCAGAATGTTTTGAAGTACTACGATAAATCCTACAGTGTACAGTCTCTCTTAACAACTACTGAAACAAAAACTTTTAGACATATACCATAGAATTTACACTGCAACAACTTTGAAAAATTTCTCATTTCTAATTTTTTTTTAATTAGAAAGTTGATTCTTTCATTCCCATGGATATTCTACAATGCATCATCATTAAATGTGTTTTACTGTTTGCTAATGAAATACCTTGAAGACAAACTTTGTAATGTACTATTTGTAAGTAGATACAGTAACTTAAAAATATTTAAGGGACAGTGCCAAGACAAATACAAATTTTATAAAGTATCAGGGAGTAGCCATGTTAGTCTGTATCCACAGAAACAACAAGGAGTCCGGTGGCACCTTAAAGACTAACAGATTTATTTGGGCATAAGCTTTAAGAAGTGTTTTTTATTATCCACGAAAGCTTATGCCCAAATAAATCTGTTAGTCTTTAAGGTGCCACCGGACTCCTTATAAATTTTGTAGAAGTCATTACCTATGTTACCAATACACTATTTTTATTATTTATTCGTACAGCACTTTGTACTGAAGGGGAAATGCAAGATCTCCATCTTCAAATGCTTAAATCAAATGAAATCAATTATGCTAATTTGAGGAGTGAACGAGTGGACCCCTATGCTTGTATTTCTACTCAGTTTCACTTAGGTTCTCATGTACTAGTAGAATACTACAGTTTGCATTTCAAGCATTGCAAGGAAGTATTTTAATTCCCTCAAAACTATTTTAACTGTTTTGGGTTTTTTTTAGAAACTGCAAAACCAAACAAGAAAGGTGTACTAGCAGGTTTCATAAAAAAGAAAAAAATTAAGACCCTGGGCATAAAATTACTTAACTGTCTCTCTCCTAAATGGAAAATAATCAACCTCAAGGATTGAGAAATGAGACAATATTCTGAATTGTTTACAGTGTTGCTGTGGCCCTGTCAGTCCCACAATATTAGAGAAACAAGGAGGGTGAGGTAATATATTTTAAGGGACCAACTTCTGCTGATGAAAAGACAAACTTGGGAGTTTAGACCAGCCTAGACCAGAAGAGCTGTGCAAACTCGAAAGCTTTCTATATATTGCCTGACCCACCTTATCAGTCTAGTATTCTCAGTGTTAAATAGCCGACTCCCATTTACCTTGTGTATGGCCTTTCGCAGGTTTCCATTGGATTTTACAACAAACATAATTTTTTAAATCTGAATTCCAAACTCTTTGCTGACACGGGTCGAAAATGTTCAGAGCTCCCTGCGCGAGCTGCATCCCAGCCACTAGACTCCCTATAGCCAAAGGAGATACTACTCAGAGGGCCACGTCAACGACACATGGGCCCCCAGCCCCCCAGTCTCATACCACGGTGCTGGAAGCAGCGTCTCCCGCAAGGCTCCCCAGCAGTGCGAGCAAGGGCACGAAGAGTTACACGTTCCCCAGTGCAGCAAGGACCGGGTGTCAGCGAACCAGCGCCGGAGCAAGCGCACCCCGCCGCTCTTGACTGCCTGCAACAACTGCTGGGGCCTCCCCGCAGCTCTGCGGCCCAGGCCAGGCCCTGCCCCACTGGCAGCCTAGTCGGCCAGCCTCCCCCTTCCCAGCGCTACCTTGAGCACCTCCTGCCCGCGCACGGCCAGCGCCAGGTGCCGGCTCTGCAGGCTGCACTGGATGTCCTTAGCCCGGGTGCCCGGCGGGACCTGCACCTCGATGAACACCTCCTCCAGGGTCTGGTACCAGCAGCCCCATGGAGTCGCGCAGGACACCACCCCGCTCCGCTCCTCAAAGGGGCCCGACATTGGACTCACGGGCCCCACCGCGCTCAACTAACTGCGCGCTTTTCCCGTCCCCTCCGAAAACAGCGCGACACGCATGCGCCGTCGCGGGCTAAGCAGGTTTTGCGCACTTTTCCGCTCGCGAGCCGACATCACTGGTTTCTCGTGGGATCTGGTGCGCATGCTCTAGGCAGAGGCTGTGACTGGCTGGGTGTCTCTACAGGCTTGCAGGCGGTGTTCTGTGATTGGCTGTCGGGGGCGAGTTAAGAAGGCGGTTGGCGGTTTGAATCTGAAGCGGAGAGTGGTCTCTGGGAGCGTGAGTGGCTGTAGCGGCGTGTGCAGCCATGGCCTTCCCTAAGGCTCCTCTCAAGCGCTTTAACGAGGCTGCTGGTGAGCGTGCGTGGGGCCCGCGCGCCGGGCCTGGTGGCGCCCTGGGCAGCTTGAGGGCGGACCTGGCAGTGCGGTGTGCAGTCGCTAGCCCCGGGTAGCCGGGGCGTCCCGTGGCCCTTCCGGGGAGGGTGCACCAGCCCGAGTAGGAAGGTTAAGGGTGCTCTGTGGCCTCGCAGGGGAGGCGATTGGGGGGTGGGGCGGCTGGGCTTGATGGTGTCCCTGAGGCCTCCCCCTGCTCCGGCGGGCTCAGTGATGCTGAGTTAAGGTTTCTCTCATCCCTGAGGCGCTGGTAGGCTCCCAGGCTTGCGGGCCTTTGTGCCTTGATTAACTACCCAATCAACTCCTGAAGGCCGGCGTTGGTGTAGCGCCGGAGGAAATGGGGTGCTAAGCCCCCTGAGTGCTAGCATCCAGGGGGGCAGCTGTCCCGGGCTTACAGCCCTTGTTCTGGCTGCCTGCGACGCTAAAACGTCTGCTTGAAGGGGTCTCAGGTCAACAATGCCATTCTTGGATTTTTGTGACCACTAATACAGCAGATTTATTTCAGTAAGGCAGCAAGGTTGTGCTTACGGATTAAGGTGCACCTCCTTATCCACATCTTCTGGACTGTGAGCCATGAAATTGCATGCATTAGGACTTGGCCTAACTGCGCAACTTCTTCCTAGGGCTGCTCTGTTGTCTTCACTGGAATGTAAATGGCCCTATTTATGCCTTGTATAGGGAACTCAGTGTAGCATGTGGGTATGTCACAAGCGTACTTGACAAGGACTTTTGTAGTTACACTGTAAATATCCGCAAAAAGAACAGGAGTACTTGTGGCACCTTAGAGACTAACAAATGTATTTGAGCATAAAGCTTTCGTGAGCTACATTTCACTTCATCGGACAAAGTGAGCTGTAGCTCACGAAAGCTTTATGCTCAAATAAATTTGTTAGTCTCTAAGGTGCCACAAGTACTCCTGTTCTTTTTGCAGATACAGACTAACACGGCTGTTACTCTGAAACCTGAGAAGATTATGCTTCTTCTATTGAGCTTTGCTTGAGATATTTCTAAAAATATATGCTTTAATCCAGTTGCTTGGATAAATTCTATTGTCTGTATGCTGGGGAGGTCTTAGTGGTCCCTTCTTGGCCTCGAAATCTGAATCTACAAATCCCACTTTTCATCCACCTCAAGGAGAGAACAGGATTTCCTCCCTTGCGGCTCTACTAATCAACTCTCATACTTCGGCTAGTTGCCTGCGGGGATCTGGAGAGAATTTTTCCCTACTGTATAACTGGCACAGCTTCTCTTCTTCCCATTCTCTTCTCCCACCCCCCCACCCACCCCTCGAAGCCATCAATTTGTCTGGTGTCCTGTCACTATCTCTGGCCAGAGTGAACTGGTACTCCAAGACAGTGCAAAGAATTATTTCCTAGATGCCTGGCTGGTATGTTTTGGTCATATGCTCAGGGTCTAACTGATCAGGAGATCAGTTAAAAAAGACAGGAATATTTTGGTCTGGAGGTTTTTCCTCTGCACTTTGGGGCATGGTTTGGCAGCTAGGATCATCTAGACATGTCTCACCTAATCAATTTCCAGGCATTGGTGGTATCTCTCTCTCGTTCTCTTCCTCTGGCACACAACTGTTTCGTCTCCTGAGGACTAAATTGCTTTGGTCTAAAGTCATTAGTCTCAATACAGGGGTATGTGAAATGTTATGTCTTGAGATAAACAAGAGGTTAGGCAGATGATCTGTGGTCCTTTCTGGCCTTAATCTCTATGAAACAGACTAATAAATCCTAAACTTTAGGACACAAATAACCTGAGTATTCCTCTAATGGGCTGGTACAACTAGCCTTGTGGGTAGGATTCCTAGAGTTCTACAGTGGCACGAGTGTCTTGTGAAAACCATTCTGATTTTTCCACCAATTCCATTGCATTCCTTTTCAATATCAAGATACTCCATGTGTACTTAATGTATATGTGTGGTTCCCAGACTATGTTCCTTGAATCAGCTGGCAAGTCACATGGTGGTGGCTTTTTTTTTAAAAAAAAAAAAGTTGCTAAAATGCTCTTACATTTGCCACAAGAGATGGAACAGCTGCCTACAGATGTTATAACATGTGGGAGAGGAGGTGGTCTAAACTATGGAAATAATTTAAGAACTTGTTTTGTAGATCATGGCCGTCCAAGGACAGCAGTTCTTGCATCTCTACTTTTTGGCTTCTTAGTGCTTGTCATGAAGCAGAGGCACTTGCAGTAATGTGTCATTAGCACTGAATATTACTGACTACACTTTTTCCAGTCAACCAAAGGTCACTGTAACTGTCCAATCCTCCTTTTAGAGTGGAATCTAATTTCTTCTTGAAATGGGACTACAGATACAGGCCACTCACTAATAATAGGGCACCAAGTTAGATGTGGTTTTGTTTGTTTTTTTTATTGTTGTTTTGGGCTTTTTTTTTTTAAAGCCTTAATACAAGATATAAAAAAGCAAAGATTATCCCCACAAAATCCTAACCGGTGAGTTTGATACAGAGCTTTAAGACATTCACTAAGAACTTCCTTTCACAATAGATATTTATCAGTGACTGCAGCTGTATGCAGTCCCACCAACATATATTTGGAGAGATCAGAGGGTGGTAATTCATATCCATTCAATCCCTGACCTCTGTGCCAGTAAATCAGTCTTGGAAACTGAAACAAGTTGACAGATATGCTTAAATTAGCTTGTCATACCCGAAGATCACCAAGGTCAGGTAAGTGTAAGAGCAATGATGAATCCATGCCAGTGTGTTCTCCTATCTTTCCTGTTTCTCTTCAAAGACACTTTTTTGGAAGCAGTTTTTTTTTTAAATTACACACTTGGCAGCATCTCCTAGTGTTAGGAAGTGAAAAATGATGGAGTTCAAAATGAGCCTCCCTTTTAAAGTGGAAGGACTACCTTTTAAAAGTTTGTGCCAATAAAAGTGCTGAAATGTTGATCCAGTCTTAAAGGAACAAGATTGCCTTCTAATTGCTCATGTGTTTCCAATAACTACTTGAATAGACTTTAATGAACTAATTTTTAAATCTTTCTGCGGTATTGAGAACACACCACAAATCTAGTTTATGGTGGTGGTCCATGCACAAACAGGTAAGAATGCTTTGCTATGGACATAACTCTACTGCAGATCATATCAGCAGTAGAGTTTACTCGGACAAATGACGTCCATCTTCTGCTCTCTTATTTGGATCTCTCTTGTGCAGATTAAAAACTGGGAGATGAAATATAGGTCTGAACTGCTTGATGGCAATCAATCCATAAATATAACTGTCTTCTTCCAGATTTTCATAACTAGTGTAATCTCCTGTGCTGAACATCTCATTCCCTCATTTCTAGCTTATGCCCCATCACCAGGGCTCTATGAGCTCAAATCTTCAGAGGCATTGAAGGGACCTGTGTCCTTTGACAAATCCCAACGCTTTAGAAAGCAGAAATCTCAACAGTTGAGAAAGCAGAAAGGTAAGTAGTCCTACAAATTAAAAAGTTTAAAAGAACATGCAATGCTGAAACTATCACCTAGTCTATACTTAAAAAATCAACCTAGTTACATTGGCTGCTGGAAAAATGTTGCATCCTAAGCATCATAGTAAGATCAGCCTAACCCTGTGTAGACCCAAAAGAAGTCTTCTGTTGACCTAGCTTCCACCTCTTGAAGAGGTAGATTAACTACATACACGGGAAAAACTTCTTCCATCAGCACAGCTGTAGCCCTTTTGCCACTGTAGTGTAAACATGGCTTTGGTGCTGAAATGCTGCTGCTTCAGTTTGCTTTCTCAGTGCTTGAGTTTATGGTCTGTGCTTTGCTTCTGCTTCACATTGGTTCATTGACTACCTGCTTCTATTTTAAAAGGTTGCCAGCAAT
The DNA here is from genome assembly GCF_965152235.1 of Eretmochelys imbricata. NCBI lineage: Eukaryota > Metazoa > Chordata > Testudines > Cheloniidae > Eretmochelys > Eretmochelys imbricata. The sequence continues at coordinate 25,657,105 of NC_135579.1, forward strand.
TTGAAAAGTATGCTTATCTGAATTTCCCTCCTCCCAGTAATACTGCATTATTTTCATTGAAACATTAGGGACTCTTTTTTTTTTTTTTTCTTCCCCATTTACTTCATGCATTCCATCCACCTCCCTACATAGTCGGTTTCTCCTTCACACTGCAATTGAGGAGATACCATAACCTATAAAGTGGCAATATTTCACTTCCTGAGTGTATGTCTCAGGACCGGTGGTAAGTTCAATGGAAACTGAATAGACTATGAATTGATGGTGTCCATCTAACTCTTGTACGGTGCCAGGTATAGAAGATAGTGTTTGTTGGGTTTTTTATCAAACCTTTTGATTTGAGGTTGGCATTCTAACAAAGATCAAAGACTCTATTAAATGTAGTCTTTCCACAAAAACAGTTAGTCAATCTTGACCCATTAGTATGGTGAAATTTTGTCTCCACAGGGGAAATGGAAAGTCAACCAAATTTGAATAGTGAAACGAATGACTGCTTGCCCCAAACTGCAAGAAGACTTAAATCTCTGGGATCAACAGTAAGACTCTTTTGTCTCTGGTATAGCTATATCCATGCTGTTAATTTTGAGCAAACCTATAATTTAGTCTACTCTGAACTCGGGTATTTAAAACAATGCATTCTCTAAATTTTGAACCATTCAGTAGGACAATTGGGTTTATTTCAAGACCCATTCTTGTGCTCAGGTCCTATAGGGACTAAGAAGGAAGTCCCATTTTTCCCTTTTAAATGGAACGTAACTTAGGCAGACCTGGAATAATCCACTTGCTCAGGATCAATAGAAACTCTGCCTGTGACTGGAGAGGTGACAGCTTTTTCCTGAGAAGGGAGAGGTAGGGAATAGACCGTTCAAGTGCTACTCTTTCTGTTTAGAGTGTGGAGAGAGAGGAGTGAGGAACTCAGTAGCTATTGAGCGTCTGGTGCCTTCCCCATAGAATAAAGTGAAAAGCAGAAAGCTCAGATATGGGGACGTAAGAGGTTGAGGGTCCCAAATGCCAAGGATGTTTGGGTAGGGAGAGACTCCCTCAGTGATGTCCTGTGAAGAGTAGGGGTAGAACCACTTAGTGTGTGTGAAAGTCAATTTAAATATATTGTAGTTTTGAGGGAGGAGGGGATTCAATGCAGGGTTGTGGGGGGGGGGTTGTTTAAAACAAAACCATGGGCTAGTAAATGAAGTGCTTGTGAAGTATTAGGAATTCTTGCTAACACCACTTCACTGTCATGTTTTCAGTATTGTATGATAATCATAAGGAATTTTATATTGATTTAACTAAGTTCAAATAGCCCAATATCATGCATCTCATAGTGGCAGTTTATTTTAATATGTAATTTTCAAGAAACCCTGCAATGGAATAACCAGCTTTAACTGAATACCTGTTAGTACTTAGTTTTTGTGCTCTTAGGTATGAAAATGTGTAACCCTTACATGATTTTTTTCCTATCTAAAGGATACAACCATCATGAAAGAACTGAAAAAACAAAAGATGCTTGAGAAAGAGGTATGAACAGATTTCTTTTTGGATTTTTTTAAATAATGTGACCACTATTGGCTTCACATGTTAGCTAGTAATTTTAATTCCTTACAAAATATGTAACCTGACATTTCAAAGAAGCTTATGAATAGCTCTGTATAATGACCAAAGCAAAATTTTATCAAAATGTCCTAACTACTGGGTTTGTCAGTATATAAAACCAAGACATTTTGATTTAAGTGTTGCCTATTCTGTATAGGTTCTTATAACATGCTCATATCTTAGCTCATTCCATTAATGCAGTCACCTGAATCTTCTAGGCTGGCAAACTCTGCGGAAAATATCTCAGAATGAATGTGAGAAAACTGAATCCTGCTTTTAGACACTGATTTTTTTTTTTTTTTTTCCTAGTCAAATGGTGGGGTATTGTTCTACGTAATAATCACCTGCTGAAGTTGTAGCTTTGGAATTAAGATACAAACTTCAAGTTTGGGGATGTTAAACTATATTTTGGCTTCACGTAAAAATTGCTCAGATGTTAAGGGTGTGATGTTGACATAAGTGTCTTTCCACCCCTCAGTCCAGAAGGCCAGCTTTTGCCCACACGGCAAATTAGAGAAGATGTGACATTACTGACTTGCGCCCCAGTTAAAATAAACTGAGTAAGGTAAAGTAGCCAAATGATATGCTAAGGATACAAAATCCACTAAGCTTAATGGCAGGTAAAGATTTTCTGTAGTAACTCACATGTCCTTTCCAACAGTTGAAAGTTGTTTATAACTAAGGATAATCTGTCTTCACAGGAGAACAATGGGCATCACTCAAACCAAACTTGGCAGGGGGTGGCTGTATGTTTTCTTAAAAAAAAAAAAAAAAAAATTAGAGAAGTGTAATAAATATTCAAACAACATGTTTCCTCTAGATTCGTGCATTAGTGAGAGAACGTGGAGAGCAAGATAAAAGACTCCAGGCTCTAGAGGAGGATTTCATGAAGTCTGAAGCAAAACTAACTGCAGCAGTCAGGGAGAAAACCTCTCTCTCAGCAAATGTTGCTTCCTTGGAAAAACAGCTTCTTGAATTAACAAGAACTAATGAATTTCTAAAATCAAAGGTATTTGTCTGGAATTGGATCCCCTTAATCAAGTTAGCAGAGACTTGCTATGGTTTTTGTCATTTTCTGTGCAGACAACATCTGCAAGCTTGTTCACAAGCAACGAAGTTAATGTTTTGAAGGGTTTTTTTGGGTACAATTAAGAAAAAAAGACTGGACCCGATCCGTTACGCTGGGGTTGGTAGGTTGACCAGTAGGGCTAATGCTCAGGCTTGTGTGAATGGAGTACTAGGCTGTATTTGTAAATTTATATGGCAATTTAAACTTTAATTGCACTGTTGTCTTTCACGCTTTCTCACTGTAATGTGGAACAAATTATGTTATAACAAAGTTGAAGTAATACTGCTGGGTAGACAGGGACGCTTGGTGTTACTGTCTGCAAAATGTCCTCTCATCTTATGCCTGTGTGGGTTGTACCAATGTAGTGCATAAGAAGAAAGGTAAATTTCCTGCTAAACTAGCAACCAAGATGCTGTGCAAGGAAAGTTTTTGTGGTTGGTTTTGTTTTGTTGCTTTGGAGGACACTGACAAAGAGTTCATAGGTGGAAGAAGGTTAAAGATAATGGGTGAAATTCTGTCCCCATTGGAGTCTATGGAAACTTTGCCACTGACTTCAGTAGGGCTAGGATTTTACCTACTAGCTTTAATTACCTTGATATAAGCAACTGAGGCATATCCTACCCTCCAACTAAAGTCCCATATTAAGTGTGTACTTGTGTGGCTGAATTCTTTTGATCAAACTGGTTAGACTTGACAGGTGACAAGTTCAATTCTGCTGTTGATTCTAAGGTGCAACTAGAATTTATGCATAAGCAAATGGTAAACTTTCAGTGGAAATTATTAGTGGCTTGTGTAGAAACATTTTGGGTATAGTAAGTTTCTAGGGCTCTAACTTCAACCCTTCAGGTTCCTGCCCTCACCAGCAATGGGACCTATTATACTGTGTTAAATTCATAACTCTGATTCAGTTAAATAGAGTGAAACTTTTACAACACTTCTCTTATGCTACATTGCAACACTTCAATAGTGGATACTGTAGAACAGAGTCAGCAACCTGCAGCATGTGCACCAAAGGCAGTACACAAGCTGATTTTTAGCGGCACTCTGCTGCCAGCCTGGGTCCTGGCCGCTGGCCCCGCTCATCCCGCTGCTGGCCTGGATGGACGGATGGAACCCTGGGCCGGCAACGGGCTGAGCGGGGCCAGCGGCCAGACCCCACCTGGCAGATGGAACCCCAGACTGGCAGCAGGCTGAGCGGCTCAGTGCATTGCCAATCTGGGGTCCTGGCCATCCAGACCTGCAGCAGGCTGAGCGGGGCCAGCAGCCAGGACCCCAGACCAACAGCACAGGCGCCAGACGGAACACCAGACTGGCAGCAGGCTGAGCAGCTCAGCCTGCTGCCGGTCTGGGGTTCCGTCTGGCTCCCACGCTGCCAGTCTGAGACCCCACTCTGCCCGCTGCCAGTCTGCCCGCTGTCAGGAGGCCCCTGTAAAAAATTATTACTGGCACACAAAACCTTAAATTAATGAATGCTACTTCTCAAAGATTACCAACGCCTGCTGTAAAACTTTATAATTTAAGAGTCTAAAGCCACAAATATGCTTTTTCGATGTACATTTGCCTTGGCTTGTGCACTTTGCAATTTAAGCAAAGTCAATTTACAAGTGCTTCCCCTAAGTCTGGTAAGAAATGCAGATATCTTCTTTTGGAGGCAGGATTAAGTGGGGGGGAGACTAAGTGTCAGGGAAGGCCCTTATTAAATGAATATGTGAATTGCTCTTCTGTGTAGGGCTAATTCTGTGTTAAACTTTCTGGTTCTTTAAGTTTTCTGAAGATGGCACACAGAAAAAAATGAGCAGTCTATGCATGGAGTTAATGAAGCTCAGGAACAAGATGGAGGCAAAGAATAAGGTAAATTACTATACTAAAATTGCTCATAAGACAGAAACTTGAATCTCTTCCAGAATTAGAAGCCGGGTACTAGCATTCCTACATTGTAGCTTGCAATTGAAATGCCTTTAATTACAAATCAACTTGCAAATAATGGGTTCTTCCAACTCCACTGTCAGAAGTAGCTATTCTTCCCATTTAACAGAATGGTGGAGTGAGCCAAAGGACTCAAATGACTTCAAGTTTGCACTGCAAATCTACAGCAAAGACAAGAGCAGAACCCAGATAATGAAGCTTCTAGAAATCCTTTGATGTCACAACATCAATGTGCCTGGGATGGACCACACTGAGAATGCCACACTTGGGGCAAACTGCAAGAGACAGGGTAGACATTCCCCAAAAGTGTAGTGGTTTATCCTTTTAATTAGATTCACCAAATCCCTATCAAAAGAGCTTCTGTAGCACCACACTGACTACCAAAAAGCCAAACACAGTCCCTCTAATTATTCCAGCCATTGGTTTCCCATCCAGACAAACTAGTCTAGTACAGTGAGAGGTTACTGGAAAAACCCAATTCATTATATGCGAGGTTCTACTAATCCTGAAGGATCAGACACCCCTGGTCAATATGTAAGTGTCTCAGATCTTACCCAGGTATCACACTGTCAACTTACTAAGGATTGGCTAACTATAAAATTTTATTAAGAAAAGAAGTTATTGAATGGCTAAAGAATCATATACATGCCAGTGACTTTTTTCAGTGGTTGTAGATCAAGATCATAGCAGTGATGGAATAGACTGCTGGCTTGCAAAAGTCTGTCTGGTAACTTCCAAAAGATTGGAAGGTCCTCAGTCCATAGTTAAAAATATTCATTTTAGTTGTAAACCCATAGTCCAGAGAACTGGAGCAGGAATGAGGCAAAATGGAGATAGCTCTGGCAGTGTTCTCTCAAAATTTATTCTGCACATGTGGGAAAAATTAATATGCACCAATATGGAGGTGATGTGTCACACATCTCCATATTGGTGCACATAACAAAATTCATGTGGCCAGGGTGGGACCAAGGGGTTTGGAGTGTGGGAGGGAGGAGAGGGTTGGTGGGGCTGGAGATGAGGGGCTCAGGACTGGGGCAGAGGGTTGTGGTGCAGGGGGGTGAGGGCTCCGTCTGAGGGTGTGGGCTCTAGGGTGGGGCCAGGGATGAGGGGTTGGGGGTGCAGGTTGTCCCAGGCTACAGGGGTGTGGGAGGACTCCGGGGGGGGGGGGCACTCACTCTCGCCACAGCAGCACATGGGCTGGCTGGGACAGTGAAGCAGGGGGAGGAGCTTCAGCTTTGGAGCAGGGTCAGGGGCCGCTCCACATGGCTCCCAGAAGCAGTGGCATGGCCCCCCTCTGGCTCCTATGCCTAGTGGCAGCCAGGGGGCGTGGCAGCCAGGGGGCTTGGCCCTGCATGCTGCCCCAAGTGCCACCCCCACCACTCCCATTAGCCGTGGCTCCCAGGCAATGGGAGCTGCAGGGGCGGCGCCCGCAAAAGCGGCAGGGTGCAGAGCTGCCTGGCCATGCATCTGTATAGGAGCCGGAGAAGGGACATGTCGCTGCTTCCGGGAGCCGCTTGACATAACCGCTGCCTGGAGCCTGCACCCCTGAGCCTCCCCACATGCCCCAATCCCCTACCCCAGCCCTGATCTTCTGTCTTCCCCACCCCCCTCCAAACCCCTCAAACTCCATCCAGAGCGCTCTCCAAACCTCTCATTCCTGGCCCTGCCCCAGCCCTGATTCCCCTCCCACCCTCTGAATCCCTAAGTCGCAAAGCACCCTCCTGCAGACCAAACCCCTCATTCCCAAAGCCCCCTCCCACACCCAAACTCCAATTCTGTGAGTATTCATGGCCTCCCATACAATTTCTATTCACAAAGTTTGCCCACCTCTGCAGCCACAGGAAAGGCCCATTCAATGGCCCATTGTGAGCCATTGAAGAGGCAGGCCTTAATGGGCCACCAACACATAGTTGGCTAGCCCTGATATAAATCTAGCTTGGAGGTGTCACCAAGGCCTACAATACATGTTTGAGATACAAATATTGAATATGGATCTGTAACTTCAGATACAGTGATGCATGGATTTAACCAGAATAATCATTCTTGACAAATTGTAACTTTTCCATTGACTGCTTACGTGATATACTTTGTATAAGATTTGTTGCAATTGTATAACAGCAATACAAATGGTTATCTTCAATCATACAGGATCACAATCCAATTATGTGTTTAGACTCCACTGCCTCCAGAAAGAAAACAAAATAGTGTCATTTAATTCTGTAAAAATCGCTGCCATTAATATATCTTCCTGATATACGTTCTCACTTCATATTCATCTTGAATTCCAAAGTCATAATCTGACTCCAACTGCACTGGGCTGTACCAGTAGTAAATGCTGATTTATGGTAGCAAACTACCCTGGATAAATAAGCCTGCCACGATGCATCGTAGGAATATAACTTGCTGGCTGTATTTTTATGAATACATTTATGAATTTTTGTGAAACTGCTATAGCTATTAACTAATGACTTTTTTTTTCTCTTCAAAGAATGTCCTTGCTAAACAGGAAGACATGGAAATGAAGCTGCAGGCAGTCCAGAGGAATCTAGTGCATTCCAAAGGAAAAGTAGCACAGCTGGAAGAAAAACTGTAAGTAACAGAGGAATTACCTCTGGTGTAAATTACCAACTCTTTCATTGTTGCTTATACTTAACTGTAAGGATGTAACGTATGGCAAATTTAAATGAGTGCCCTCAGATGCTAAGGAGAAGAGAAGTACTGAAAACAGGGAGTTGACAGGAGCTTGCCAGTGGATTGGAATCTGGTGTTGGAGGAAACTAATAAAGTCACCCTGCAAATCTGGTTTAGGCCTGTTGTAAGAGGTGCCTAGTATATGACACTACCCCTTAGCATCTATTTGTAGCAGACAAAATAGCTCCTCTAGTACTCCAGTTGTGACTGCAATTAAAATCAGTCAACCTTCGGTGACTTCCATTCCATAGCAAAAAGAAGGGATTGCATCCTGCAAGACTTTAATTTCTTTTGTGTCAATTTGAGCTATTGGTGTACTGTAGGTAACCAGTTGCCCAACACTCAGGTGAACTAGCATGTATAATATGGTAAGAAGGATAGTTTAGAGGATAAGGCACTGGACTAGGACTCAAGCGATCTGGATTCAGTTCCTGGCCCAGCTGTAGACTCTTCGGTGAAACTTATGCCTCCATTCTCCAACTACAAAATGGGGAACAACACTTCTCTCCCTCACAAGGTTGTTGTGAGAATTTCTGACCTGAAGGTCCAGCTATTCCCCCTCCAACTTGCTGTAATACCCATTGTGGAGAATGCCTTTCTATGTAAGAAAAAGTTGGCTTCTAAAGACTGCAAATCAAGTGCCTCAACTTGAGGCGGTGTATCACAAGGGCAGAGAGGCAGGCCCCAGCCATCACCTCAAATTCTACCCTGAAGCCAATCAGCAACCAGTGTACTTCAGTAGCCTGCACAGTGAGGTGCTTCTCTATATCAGTGCACATTTCAAAATGAATCTCAAGTGTGACCCATACCACCCTGAGCTCAAGAATTGTACTAAATATGGTTTGTACACTTTTCAATGTCTCAGCTCAGTCATCTGACTACTAACATTGCACTTTGAGTTTGATGATAAAAGTAAAATTCATGAAACTGGTGGTGATGATTCTACTGGTAAACTTAGAGCTAATAGTTCCTGAGGAATGCAACTAGTCATGAGAGACCTCAGTATGTTGACTTGTTAATGTGGCCAGGACGTGAGAGAGGCTTCAGCCTTTTGAAGAAGGCTACCTGTCGTACAACTGGTGTCCCTAATCATGAAGATCACAGATGGGCAGAAAAATCTACTTGATTTTTCAGATCCCTAATACCATTTTCACACTTCTACCAGAAGCAGCAGTCACTGACTGGGCAGGACCTCAGCATCTCCTGCCACCTCCTTCCCAGACTGTAGGACAGAGAGCCCCTAGGCTGGGTATGGAAGAGATTGAATTAACTTATTCTTTGAGTTAGCATTAGCTCTCCTTAAAGTTTGTTTGTTCCTTCCCACATATATGTGAATGGCTGAACATTCGTATTTGAAATTGACAATGCAAAATCTACTGAAATGCAACTCTCATTTCATATTGTGTAATACTGAATTACTTGTCGTCTAGGTGTCTTCTGGTGCATGATTAGATGCCTTAATACTAGCAATCCACAGATGAATGCAGAATGTCTGTTAGTTGTCTGCAGGCAGCTACTTATTAACCTCTAGCTCTGTGCTGCTCTTCTTGAATATCTGGTTTTAGAACTGTCATGTTAAGTGCAGCATCTAAATGTCTTATTTTTAGAACTGCTACTGAGAGAGACAAGGTTGAAGAAAAGTCTGACACTGAGAAACTCTTGGAATATATTACAGAACTCAGGTAACAAGTCTCTATTTTAGATTTGACAAATCAAGTGTCACTTAGTCTTTTAGTTGTAGGGGCTTGATCAAGCCTTTAGTGGTATTTCTAATTTGAATTGTACCAACATCAGTATTATGACTCTTCCCTTTCTATAGGTGGGGGGAAATCTCAAGTCCATTTCTTAAATTTAAAACCTTCACATTAGCTTGACTCTTGGAAGTTTTGAGCAAGGTTTCACCTCTCTATGGAAGTAGCTTTCTACACTACTATGTACAAACTGTCTGGTCAACACTATCTATGCAGAGTGTGGTGGGTTTTTTTTTGTTTTTGTTATATGCTGGATTTTCCCTCTTAGGCCTGGTCTACACTGCCACTTACAGTGCCAAAACTTTCTTCGCTCAGGGGTGTGAAAAAACAACCCCCGGAGTGATGCAAGTGTCAGTGCTGTAAAGTGGCAGTGTAGACAGTGCTACAGCGCTGGGAGCTATTCCTCTCGTGGAAGGTGTGTTTTGGTTTTTTGCAGCCCTGGCAGTCAGTGCTGTAATAAAACTACTTCCGCGAGGGGAAAGTTTCAGCACTACACAGCCACAGCAGCTCTTTAACATCAGTTGTGTAGACATACCTTTAATACATATGTCTTCCAAGATCAATGGGACAGCTAAGTGTATTGCAGATTGCAATAAAGAGAAGGCATATGTACAATTAGTGTGGAATTGGGCTGCAGTAAATTCTGTAGCACTTTCTTTGTTGGAAATCCACCCTGCCCCTTAAAGGGGCGCAGAGAGATACAAAGATGCACTGGGGGGGGGGTGCTTAAGCAGAGCCTTGTATCTTCATGCAGTGAGTCGGACATTGTGACTTGCTTGGATCTGTGCAGTTCCTGCATAAATCTGAGACTGGTTTCCACTTCTCTCTGGAGAAGGGCAAACCCCCAACCAGTCCAAGCGGCTGGGGTTGGGAGGCACTCAGGGAATTTCATAGGAGTCTTCATGAATATTTTTCCATAGGAGGAATGATCTGAGTCTTTTAGTTAACACAACCAATCTTCAGTACAAGTTAATTCTCTAATGCAGCTTCCACTTTGAAAGGTGAACTATAAAGATCTGATCTCCATCATTGCCCATTAATATAGATCCTGTCCTGAGCTCTTCCACCTAGAAAGGAATCTTTCCCAAGTCCTGTTTAGATACTTGGGACCTCAATGTTACATGGGGATTATGTTGGTGAAAATTGTGACAAAACAAATATAAAATTAAGCAAAATGTAATTCTGACATATATCTGGATTTTTTTTCTTAGTGGAGTTGCAGAACAGATAGAGAAGTACAAACTAGATCTTCTCCATATGGAGCAGATACTGGCACAAAAGGACCAGGATGTTGTGGCCTTGAAAGACTGTTTTACAACAAAAGAAGAAGAGCTATCTAAACTAATCAAAGAGCTTAATGAAAGGTGTCAGTTGCTTGAACAAGAAAAAGGTAATTGTTATAGCCTATGGGCTGAGTCTCTGGGCCCATGTCCAAACTGATTTCATTTAGACCTTATGTAACATGATTCTGTTGAAATGTCAGCTAGTGTGTCTCAAGTCAAAACTGTGGTATGTAGTTACACTGATCTGCTTCTTTACCTATTATCCCAGATTCTAGTCAGAAGTATTGTTACTAACAAATACTAAAAACTTCACCCAGCAGCAGATGGAGGTGGGGTGGGAATGGGGAGTTGTCTGAACCAGTTAATTTACACTCTGGAAATTCCAGGGTAAGTATGATTCCACTTGAAAAATCACTTTGGTTCTAGTTCCATATTCTAATATGATGGCTAATGGGGTGTAAGCCATTCTCCAGGCAGCAGTGCAGCATTGCATTGTCACAATTCACTGCTGCATACCGTGGTATCTTCTGGCTCTTGACTCCACTAAGTGACTCTCATCTCTGCACACCCCTCTCTAATCCCCAGTAGCTGTTCTGGGAGAGGGTTATGCTTCCTCCTGCCCCACTTCCTTTGATGCTAAGGGAGGTAAAGTCTTAATGGTTGCTCTTGTCACCTAGGATGGAAGAATGTTCATATGATAAACTCAGCAGCTCACCAAGTTGTGGGAAAGGTGTGTGTGGCTTTTTTTTAAAGTGAAGATGGAGCACCACAGTGTACTGTAGAAATGAAAGGAGTACTTGTGGCACCTTAAACTAACCATTTTATTTGAGCATAAGCTTTCGTGAGCTACAGCTCACTTCATCGGATGCATTCAGTGGAAAATACAGTGGGGAGATTTATATACATAGAGGACATGAAACAATCGGTGTTACCATACACACTGTAACTACAGTGATCACTTAAGATGAGCTATTACTAGCAGGAGAGCCTGGGGGGGGGGACACCTTTTGTAGTGATAATCAAGGTGGGCCATTTCCAGCAGTTGACAAGAGTGTCTGAGGCACATTGGGGGGAGGAATAAACAAGGGGAAATAGTTTTACTTTGTGTAATGACCCATCCGCTCCTAGTCTCTATTCAAGCCTAAGTTAATTGTATCCAGTTTGCAAATTAATTCCAATTCAGCAGTCTCTTGTTGGAGTCCGTTTTTGAAGTTTGTTTGTTTTTTGTTGAAGAATTGAAACTTTTAGGTCTGAAATCAAGTGACCAAAGAGACTGAAGTGTTCTCTGACTGGTTTTTGAATGTTATAATTCTTGACGTCTGATTTGTGTCCATTTATTCTTTTATGTAGAGACTGTCCAGTTTGACCAATGTACATGGCAGAGGGGCATTGCTGGCACATGATGGCATATATCACATTGTAGATGTGCAGGTGAACGAGCCTCTGATAGTGTGGCTGATGTGATTAGGCCCTATGATGGTGTCCCCTGAATAGATATGTGGACACAGTTGGCAACGGGCTTTGTTGCAAGGATAGGTTTCTGGGTTAGTGGTTCTGTTGTATGGTTGCTGGTGAGTATTTGCTTCAGGTTGGGGGGCCGTCTGTAAAGAAGGACTGGCCTGTCTCCCAAGATCTGTGAGTGATGGGTCATCCTTCAGGATAGATTGTAGATCCTTGATGATGCGTTGGAGAGGTTTTAGTTGGGGGCTGAAGGTGATGGCTACTGGCATTCTGTTATTTTCTTTGCTGGGCCTGTCCTGTAGTAGGTGACTTCTGGGTACTCTTCTGGCTCTGTCAATCTGTTTCTTCACTTCAGCAGGTGGGTATTGTAGTTGTAAGAACACTTGATAGAGATCTTGTAGGTGTTTTGTCTCTGTCTGAGGAGTTGGAGCAAATGCGGTTGTATCGTAGAGCTTGGCTGTAGACAATGGATCGTGTGGTGTGGCCTGGGTGAAAGCTGGAGGCATGTAGGTAGGAATAGCAGTCAGTAGGTTTCCAGTATAGGGTGGTGTTTACGTGACCATCGCTTATTAGCACCATAGTGTACTGTAGGGTACAGATCTTAATTATTCTGTCCTCAAAGCTTTTTTTATATTGGCAACTTTCTCTTCCATAGAGAAACTCTTAATGGAGAACAGAGAAAAAGAGCAAAGTATGAATGCTGAAATAGAAAGCTTGAAAAAGAGACTCCTCCTAGAGGAGCAAGAACACCAAAAACTTCAGCAGAAACAGGAGGAGATCTGTTCTCAGCTGCAACAAGAGAAGGTAAATGAAATACAGACTTGATCTACTCCCATAGCAAATGCTATTGAATTCTTGCTCTGGTTTAGATTAAACCCATTGTGAATGTATTGATGAGTAAGGGCTTGTTTACACAGAGAAAACGGACTGGCGTAGCTATAGTAGAATAGCTGTTAGCTAGTCAACCTCATGTACACAAGCCCTTAATCTTGTTCATGAAAACTAAGATCACTGTGTAAACTTAAACAAAACTCCTTTGTACTAATAGCTATGTATTTGTGCTGTTTGTGCCTGCAGGAACTTTCCACTTCCATGTATCAAAAGCTGCTAGAGTTTCAAGAAGAGATGAAAAATGAGAGGCTCCTTTTGGAGGAAGAACTGGAAGAAGCTATGGATGAGTTGGATAAATTGCATATTAAGGAAGAAAAGGCTGATAAGCTGGTAAAGCGCTTGGAACAAGAGAACAAGTCCCGAGCTGAAGAGCTAGCACAGATGGAAGCAAAGCTGAAAGGGTTTGTGAAAAGAGTAACTCTAACTGTTGCTTGTAATGAATTTGGAAATACAAATGCCAATCCCAGGTTTAGTTTAAAAAAAAAAAAAAAAAATTCTCACTAGAATACACAGGACTAAATTGACCAGTGGCCACCAGCTCATTTTTCTATAGCAATTGGATCTAATGCAGTATTTTCAAAAAGCAGCTCTTAAATTTTAACAACTCAATCATATCTGTTATAAGGCCCTACCAAATCTACAGCCACGAAAAATGTGTCAGACTGTGAAATCTGGTCCTTTTTTTTGTGTGTGCGCTTTTACCCTATACTATACAGATTCAGGGGATACCAATGTTTCTCAAATGGGGGTGGGGGGTACTGTCCCAAAAAGGGAGTTGCAGGAGGGCAGGCGCAAGGTCATTTTAGGGGGGAATTGTGGTATTGCCACCCTTACTTCTGTGCTGCCTTCAGAGCTGGACGGCCAGAGAGTGGCAGTTCATAGACTATCAGGGTTGGAAGGGACCTCAGGAGGTCATCTAGTCCAACCCCCTGCTCAAAGCAGAACCAATCCCCAATTTTTGCCCCAGATCCCTAAGTGGCCCCCTCAAGGATTGAACTCACAACCCTGGGTTTAGCAGGCCAATGCTCAAAACACTGCGCTATCCCTCCTCCCCATGGCAGTTGTGCTGCTGGCAGCGACTGAGCCTTGAGAGCTGGGCTCCCAACCAGCAGCCACTACTTTCCATTTGCCCATCTCTGAAGGCAGCACCACTGCCTATAGCAGTATCGCATCCCACCTGCAATAACCTTGTGACCTCCATCCCCTCCCCCATAACTCCCTTTTTGGGTCAGGACCCCTACAATTACAACACTGAAATTTTCAGTAAAATGTCATGATTTAGCTATTTAAATCTATTTGTAAAATCCTATGATTGTGAAATTGACCAAAATGGCCATGAATTTGATAGGGCCTTAGTTATAAGGACACCAAGTTGCTCAGCAACTTAAGGACTGAAGTGTTAGGTTAAAAACACTGGTTGAACAGCAGCTAACTCTGTAGCAAAGGTGTTAAATCAATTACTATTTTTATTTTTCTATCCAACATTAGGGTGTCTAATCTCAGAATTAGATGTAATTTATGAACTGCTAGACAGTTTACTGATTCAGAATCATGAAAAAGTACATAAAGCAAGGTGTTGTGCACAAATGTACTCTATTTAAGCTCTTATTAGACCTGCTAGCTCTAAAGAGCTATTTCTGTTCCATATGAAGATTTAAAATCTAGAATACTCTAGCCCAACTGGATAACATTGACTTTAGGGTTCTGGAGAAATTAAACTATCCCAAGGAGACATGCTGTGAGGACCAGGGAAGAAACAGTTTGTTTTAATCTCAGAGTTGAGATTAATTGGGCTAAGCGCCTTACATGCAGCTCTTCTTCCGCCCACCTGAACTCAAATTCCTTCTACTTCCATGGTAAAAATCCCAACCTACAGACAACTGAAATTAAAGCTCTGGGGAAAGGAAATTTTGTAAAATCAAACCCGCTAGGCAGTGTAATGTTTAATTCTTGAAAGTGGTGTTAAGGAAAGAAATATACTAGTTTGGATCAGAGGTAACAGGAAGCACAACCACGGCTGTTTGTCCTAGACCAATACCAAGATTTGGACTCAAGAATAGAATATTAAAATCTATTTTCAGGAAGAATGCTGAGTTGGAGAGAACCAATGAAACACACAGTAAAGCTATTCTTCAGATGCAAGAAGAGCACAGCAACACGCTGCGTAAACTTGGAGAAAGTGTTGCTGAATTTGAAAGGTATGCAAATTTACTCTAGATGCTGGAGGGAGATATAGGTAAGTGTGCTTTCACAGGCTCAGACTTTCACTTTTTCCAGGTAGGTGCTCCACCCGCTCTGCCTGGTGCCAAACAGGTGACCAGAGAGTGCTGAGCATCTGCCCCCCCCCCCCCCATGGATGTTCTAGCCCTGGAGCACCCATGGAGTCAGCACCTATGTGGGCTTTAAATCTTTCACTCAACTTCTTGTGTACATGACACGTGCCACACACTTGTAACCCAACACTATTAATGTTAGTGGGACACTTTCCAAATGATATTCCCATTCCTGAAACCAAAACTACAGTAGGACTATTTGGATTGGCAAGTGCAGCTTAACTTTCTGTTAAGATCCAGCTGAATATTATGATAGCTAAATTTCTGATCACAAACTGTTCTCCAATAAGGGATACTGTTTTAATCCCTGGAAACTAAACATGATGTTGCAAAGTATTTTAAAATTGAACTGGTAATCTTGTACTTTTAAACTCTTTGCTATTTATGTATCCACTGCCAGTTTTAAAACACTTTGCTTGTCTGCCAGTACTTTCCTAACTTTTAAAACAATGAGTAACTGTTTGCCATACAAAAGGGCATTCAGAGAGTTATGTCTGACCCATTGGTGACTTCTGACAGAAATGGAGAGGGTTTTTTGTATTTGGTCATCTGTACTAATTGAATTTAATCTTGAAGTTTTGGTACAATCTCAACAGGATTGCAGACTCTGCTTATAATTTGGGCACTCCAGTAGGTATCTGTAAACCTATATTTGATGTGCCATTAATGACTTGGAGTATGGTTCTAAAACTTGCAGATGGCACCACACTGGGAGGGTTGCAAACACTTTGGAGGGCAGGATTAGAATTCAAAACAACCTTGACAAACTGAGAATTGGTCAGAATTCAACAAGATGCAATTCAATAAAGATTGGTGCAAAGTACTACACTTGGAAAGGAAAAATCAATGCACAATAAAGAGATGGGGGGGAAACTAGCTAGGCAGTAATATTGTAGAGAAAGGTTTGGGGCTATAATGAATCACGAATTAAATAAGAGTCAACAATATGATGCTGTTGCAAAAATGGGTCATGTCCTTCTGGGATGTATTCACAGTCTTATATGTAAGACATGGGAGATAACTGTCCCACTCTACTTGGAGCTGATGAGACCTTAGCTGGAGTCTTTCCAATTCTGTGCACCCCACATTAGGAAATATGTGGACAAATGATAAAAGATTTAAAACACCTCACCTATTAGGAAAGGTATAGCGTGTGTGGGGGTTTTTTTGTTTTTTTTTGTTTTTTTTTTTTTTCCTTTAAATACTCTTTAGTCTAGAAGAGAAGGTTGAGGGAGAAGCTGATAAATCATCTCATATGTTAAGGGCTGTCATAAAGAAGTAAGTGATTTGTTCTCCAATCCACTGACATTAAGCCGATTGCTTCTTGTCCTAATCTGTAGGAAGGGAGACTTAGGTTAGATAATAGGAAAGTTCTAACTATATAAGGATAGTTAAGCACTGAAACAGGAGGTTGTCAAGTCCCTGTCATTGGAGGTTTCTAACAAATTAGACACACCTTTTCACAGATGGTCTTGAAATACTTCATCTGCATGCTGAGGCAGAATTGATTAGATGACCACTTGAAGCACCTGGCTCTACACTTCTATGCTTCTGTAATGGGGATCTCAAATACAACTTGCATCAAACTTATGGTGGATTGTTACTGTCTTCAAAAGGACTGAACACTGCAAAATGAAGTTTATCATTTAAGTAACAGATTCTAAACCTTTTTCCTTCTAGTTACAAGGGATCTGTGACTGAAGAAATGGCATGTCTCCAACTGGACAATTCTTCTCTACAGGAGAAACTAGTTGAGCTGAGAAAAGCAGGTCAGGATACACAACAGCAACTCCAGGAGCTGGAACATGCTAAAGACAAGGCAAAAGAGGAATATGCAAGGTAATGGACCATCCGATTATTCCTTAAAGTGGTTGGGGGGCATCTCTGACATGCCTATGGCCAGACCATATGGAATATTTCTCCAGTACAACTAGTGTTATGAACTGTTACTCGTTGTTGGATGAATAGACCTTCAGCTGCAGGGCATTGAGAGGTTGCTGTGCAAAATCCACCAGTATATGCACTGCAGGGTGGGAGGTGACTCAATTTAGTTGGATAGCTAAGGACAATACCTGGTCCCCCAGTGACACACTTAAAATCCCTCATCATAACTTGGTTAATGGACTATCAATCTATTCCATTGTATGTAAATGCTTGTCACCCAAAATCTTCTTGCTGTTGGCTACACTGAAAAGGGAACTTCCAGTCTTCTCTCTTTCTACCCCTACTTACTACTTCTCCAAATGCCTTCTATGACCTAAATCTCACAGCTCTAATTCTGCAATTCTGGGGTTCATCCCTCAAGATGCCTGCCTTAAAGTCCATCCAGGTCAAACATTTTGTGACTAATCTGTGCTACCCAACTTTCTCTTGCTCTTTAATCTAGGACGTCAAGATACACTACACTGGTATTTAACTGTCTTGAAAGCTGTCACAAGTTCACTTTTATTTAACCTTTTATCTCCAGTATTTAAGACTACAACAAGATATGTCTAGTAAACCACAAGATTACCAGTGAATGAAGTAGCGTTTTAAAAGTCTTTGGTAAGATTATAAAAGAGCAGTTGGCCTCTTGACATCCAACTGATTTTTTTTTTTTTTTCTTCTGTGTACAGTGAAGTTTGTAGCTTGGATAAATAGCGACTTACAGAAGTCACTAACTGTTCAGTTTAGAATCTTACAAATAGCTTCATTAAAACACTTTGAAGTTCACACCACCTTGAAATGCTGAAGGAGACAAAAGTGAACAATTCCTGCTGGATTTACTTAAGGGCTCTTCTTCGGAGTCTAAGCTTCTGCTTATATTAACTGTTCAATCGCACCTGTTTAGTTTAGCGTTGCAGGTCTGTTGGTATGAGATGTAGCTTGAGTGGGTAATCCATTACTAGAGACACCCAAAATTGTGTCAACTGTTTTTGTGTTGGACAACTACTGGAATAAGACATAAATACCTTGAGTTAATTTAATGTGCCAAAACAGTCCTCATTGGACAAATCAACAATAGGTTTTACAGAAGCTTTTCTTGCACAGAAAGGGATACTGTCTGAACTACTGAAACATTACAAATATTGTAGGCTTAATCTGATGATAGCCCCTTACAATCGCTCTGTTGGCTGCCTTATGCAACATTGCCAGTGAAAACCTTGCTGTTTCAGTCTAATTATTCTTTCTGTAAGTATAGTAGCTGGAATGCTGCAAGCTTTGCTTACTACTGATTAAATCTGAAATTCTCCAAATATTTCATGAAGAAATAACATCTGTTTTGTTAATTTTTCCCTTCCCTAGGATGCTTCTAGATGCCCAAACAAAGCTAGCACTAAAAGAAGCAGAAATAAGGAGAACCAAGGAATCCTGCATAGCACAGATAACTAAACTTCAGGCAAAACTGGAAGAGCAAACTGAAGACTTCAAGAAACAGCTTGAAGTTGAAAGATCAAGGTGACTTCAGATCTCTGACTAGCACAATAATGGGAATACATCTAAGACTAGACTGAGTGGTTTTTAAAAGCTTCCTTTGCAAACACATGATGTTTAAAAATCTTTATATTTTAAGAAACTGTGCTTGTATTTCTGTTCAGGAAAACTGTAGATGAAAAGGTGGCTGCTGGCTTCAAAGAAGAGATACAAACCTGGCGCACTCTCTATGAAGACTTGCACAACAAAACTAAGCCTTTTCAGGTTAGTCTCTGTGCTAAACACTTTTTTTTTTCTTTTTTTTAAAGCAGCACCTCGAAATTTAAGATTCATCACTGTGGGTCAACACTCAACTATTAAGAGTTGGCGTTAACTTGGAAGATATTACAATGCCACTGAAAGATCTACTCAAACTCTCTTTCAGCAACAACTGGATGCATTTGAGGCAGAGAAGAATGCTCTCATGAATGAACATGGTGTAGCCCAAGAAGAGCTGAACAAATTAAGTGATGCATATGCTAAGCTACTGGGTCATCAGAATCAGAGGCAGAAAATCAAACATGTTATGAAGCTGAAAGATGAGAATGCCCAGCTCAAACAGGTTTGTCAACTGACATGTCTAATGCATGTATTATGTCCAGCCACTAAGCAACATCACCTTAGTTTAAGAAACTATCTATATGCTGACACTAAACATCCGAAATGTATTCGGAGTTTAACACTGAAATCATCTGGGACAACTTTCTCTCTAGCCTGGAGTTGGACTGAGCTGCTTCAGCTCTAGGCATCAACATCTGGGCTAGTGTTTAATGTTTACAAACCAGGTAATTGTGAGAGGACAAATCTCTCGGCTTTTCCTCTTGCTAGACCTAATAGAAATGATCCCAAGATCCATATTGCCACATTGGCTAGAGCCTTGCAAAGAAAGCAGGGGAGGTTGATTGGTGCTATGAGACGCTAATAGACTTGAGGGCTTCAAGAATGCCATGCTCTTGAGTCAGATGTAAGTAATAGATTTTGGATGGCTGGGAACTTTAACTTTCAGTTTTTACAGACTTCTCTTGGCTAGTGTTCTTTAACATATTTTAACATAACTGTCTCATACCTGCTTCCTTCATAATGTGGTGACCTCAGACTTATACTAAAGTGTTGATGGTTTCCTACTTCAGGAGGTTTCAAAACTCCGTGCTCAGGTAGCTAAGGAAAAACAAGCACAGAGAGAGCTTCAGGAGCAACTGCATGAAATTCAAGGCATCAGGCGCTTTGATTCTTCTAAAGCTTTCCAACATGATAGCAAGGAAAATGTTGCTCCCAGGACTCCTTTAAAAGAAGGTAAGTTGAGGTGTGTGTTCAGGTCAGTGATCCTCAAATTGAGGCTCGCATGGGTCTTCTGTGGCTTTCCAGCACATATTAAAACACTGATTTAATTATTAACCAATTGTGGTTGAAAAAATAATACTGAGTCACTCATTTTGCTGTGAGGGAATAATAATATATATATAAAAAGTAGTAAATGAAACCATGAATTCACACTATTGTGGCTTCTTTGGGTAACATTGATCACTAATTTGGCTCCTGAATCACTGAGCTCTGAGTATCAATGGTTCAGATCATGGGTAAGTGTCCACACTTGCCTGCAATTATCCCTCCAATATAGTCAAAACAAGACTTCATTATATAAACTACCCATTCCATATTGGGGAAATGCAGAACCGGAACTTGGTTGCAGGAATTAATAATGTCTTAGGTAATGTGACCTTTTTGAGTTACTGTTTATCTACAGTGGTAGAAGCATTTACAAGAAGTTCACAGCAGCTTTTCTATTGCAGGCAACAGGGACAAGTGCTGACCTGCTCTTGGTTTCAAGAGGAGCCTGTTAACTTGCTGGGAAAAGCGAAGTGCTGCTTAGAAGATTCAAGGGACCATATGTACATTATAAAATCAAGGATCAAGGTTGCACAATGATGGGTCTAGTAAGAGCCCTTAAGGGAAAGGCTTTCTTTCATATTTTTAAAGAACAATGCTAGGTTTATAACCTATTACCCAGCAGGCAATGGATGACTGTGCACTGTAAAGGTTCCCTGGTCAAAGCCTGCTTCACACTGGGACCCAGGGAAATATTTGGCATGTCACTTCCTAGTGTATCTAAACTGTCTCAATTGAAGAGAACAAAATACCAAAAGCAGACTTAAAAATCTGTGCATGTCTATGGCCATTTAGTACAACCGGCAACAAGTTAAACAAAGTAACAAGTATTTAATTTTAATTCAAGAAATAAAGCTTTTTATTTAGGTTAACTGCACATGATTCTTGTACATTAAGCTAAACTTTTTCACTGTTTGTTCACGTGTGCTTACTGATGGAAGGAATGTTTTGTGAGATCAGTCATTTGTCTGGTTTCACATGTGACTCCCTACACCACAGAATAGATGTGAAATTCAGGTTGCTAAGTTGATTTCCTAGCCGGGTCCATGCCCCCTTAAACCACAGTTGACATTCTAACTGACAGTCTTAGAGGTTAGTGACTAAAACATATTGCTGTAGAAGTCTCTGGTCAGGATTGGCACAGACAGACTGAGAATTTTGTTTGACTGCCTGTGCCCCTACATCCTGATGGGCTTCCATATCCAGGTATGTCAGTGACCTTTAACAAATGCTAAACTCACTGGGCTCTTATGCAGTTAACACTTCACTTTTATCTAGCTGTTTGCACAAACTCAACACATGGGAAAACAAGGCAGCCAGTCTTCATTGGATGGAAGATGTTCACTGCATAAGTAGGGGTTTCATTATATAAGGTTTAGACACTGGCAGTATAGAAAGACAATACACGTGCTTTGTTAAAATGTTATACTGGTAAATATGTATAAGGTTTTTTTGGTTTGAATAAAAATGGTTTTAATGAATTGGTCTGAAGTCCTAAATCTTAGCCCTGGTCAACACTTGGGGGGGTGGGGGATCAAACTAAGTTAAGCAACTTCAGCTATGTGAATAACATGGCTGAAGTCGATGTACTTAGACCTACTCACCACAGTGTCTTTATTATGGTGAGTTGACTGCTGCCACTCCCCAGTCAACTCCGCCTGTGCCTCTTGCAATAGTGGAGTACAGGAGTCGATGGGGGAGTGCTCGGGGGTGGGGGTCAATTTATCACATCTAGACTAGATGCAATAAATTGACCCCGTTGGATCAATCACTGCCCACCGTTCCAGCCAGTAGTGTAGACATACCCTTAGTCTTGTTAAGTTGTCCACTTGTTCTCTAAGACTGGTGCCATTAACATTTATTTTGTCACACAAAGAAATCTAACTGTTTTTTTTTTTTTTCTGACAAGACTTCTGGGCTGGGTGGGGCAGTCTCTCTCTTCCCTTTGCCAACGCCCCCCACCCCTTCTTAAGCTAGCTATGCCCTCTATTACTGCCTGTACCTGTATGACTGTAAGGGTTATTGGAGAGTATAATGCTAAGTTACATACTCAATTCAATATGAGGTGAAATGTTCCACAAGGGACTTGTGAGGGCCAGCAGGAGTAAACTTATCTTTTCTAGACAAATTTCACCTCGTCAAACTTGCCTGACAGCACAATCTCATATCAAAATTCTATGATCTGGGAGAAGCTCAGGGAAAGATTATAACTTTTTGCACAGTCCACCCTAAAGCAGGGGGGGTCTAATGCAGAGTCTTCCCCCAAATGCACAAATGTAGTGTGGGAGCAAATGCACCCTTCCTGAACCAAACTCTTGCCTTCTTACAAGTCATTGCAGTCTCAGACATCAGCAGGTACAATTTCAGCTGGAAATGGCTAGGATATCTTAGCTTTCAGGCTGCAAATTACATAGGTGCCCATGAGCTATAGAACACGTGACATGTTATCACATGTATTATCTTCTATGTACACTGTCCTTGAGGTTATTACTACAAAGTTTATGGATAGTCATGTACATGATTTGAGGGGTGGAGGGGGAAGTCTGAAACCACCTACCTTTTTATCAGATGTGTGTATGGTTCATTCTATCTAGCGATACTATTTGTCCAGGTAGCACCATAAAGACACCTAATACTTGCTGTCCCAGTTGAGAAAGTAAAACTGAAACTTGGCTCTTACATACCCTGAGACAGAACCTGTCAGTTATAACAGCGGATAGGATTTCAAATAACTGAATGTACTGCACAAATGGATGAAACCAAGGATTTATTTGTTTTTTTTCGTGTACCCATTTATGTTGACTCTGAGCTTAATGGTAGATGAAAGGGTGGGAATCCCCTTCACAGTGAGATTATATGTTGAAAAGGGTGACTTGTGAAGAGGTGAGATCTTTTGAAGCATGTCATGTTGTGGATATGTGGGAGTATTCATAGACCCTTGAATTAAGAGATGTATATATCTTTTGTGTTTCTGGCTTGCTGTAGATACTCAGCCCCCTGAAGCTTTGTAGCTATCCTTCCTCTCCTTCCCCCCCGCCCCCAAAAAAGGGGGTCAGTGATTTGTTTACTATTTTCAGGAGGCCTGAGGAAGAAAAGCTGACTAATACAGATTCAGAGCCTAAGCTCTTTCAGAACAAAGATCTGACAAACTTTGAACAGACCTACCAGAGTCTTCATGTAGAAGATGACAGGTTTCAGAGTAACAGCCGTGTTAGTCTGTATTTGCAAAAAGAAAAGGAGGTACTTGTGGCACCTTAGAGCCTAACAAATTTATTTGAGCATAAGCTTTTGTGGGCTACAGCTCACTTCATTTGATGCATGCAGTGGAAAATACAGTAGGAAGATTTTATATACAAAGAACATGAAACAATGGGTGTTCTCATTCTCACTATAATGAGAGAACTCACCCTACCTGATCAATTACCAGCAGGGGGAACCTTTTTGTAGTGATAATCAAGATGGGCCATTTCCAGCAGTTGACAAGAACATGTTGGGGGCGTGGAAATGAACATGGGGAAATAGTTTTTTACTTTGTGTAGTGACACATCCACTCCCAGTCTTTATTCAAGCCTAAGTTAATGGTGTCTAGTTTGCAAATTATGAATGATTTAACAGTATTCCTTATTCCCTGTAACTAGATGTTTTTAGAAGAGCTGTTTGACATTAACTCTACTTTCTGAGAAGAAGGGGTGTGTGTATTCACACTCTAAAGGGAGCAAAGGAACAGCAAAGATGGAAAATACAGCTTGTCTGCTACTGACTTTTTTTGTTTGTTTTTTCTTTCTCCCACAAGTATCCTCAAGGCTGGAGAAATAGGTACACTATCTTCTCCGCTACTTCAAGGCCTGGGAAACCTTTTTCACCAGACAAGACATATATGTCTACACAGTATAAGTTTTAAACAATTTAATACTGTACACAATGATGATTGTGAAGCTTGTTTGAGGTGAAGGAAGAGGGTGGGCTATTTCCCACTCAATACCTTACAGCTAAATGATGAACTAGCACTCAGCTGAGCCCTCAGTGGTTAACACATTGTTAATGTAGCCTCACTCTACAAGGGAGCAGGAATGGAGGGAGGCAAGATAAATATACACCTTGTGTGAGAGAGACAAACTGTATGTGTGTGACAAACACATTGCCCCTTTAAGTACACTGACCCCACTCAAAGCACACTGCCTTTTAAAGTAGGGGACGGAGGACAGACATCCTGACATTAGCACCTCTCTTTCTCTCCTTCCCTCCCCCAAAAGCAAGCAGGAGCCTCCTGGGGGCAGCTCTAAAGCAGAGGGTAGGAGCAGCACATGGCAGTAGGGGAGGGATAGCTGGACTACCCAGCAATTGATAGCCTGCTGGGCAGCTGCTGCACAGGGAACTTAGGGGAGCTGATGGGGGCGGGGTGGGGTTGCCAGTCCACCCTGGTTCCAAGCTCCCACCAGCTAGCTCCTGTGGGCTGCTCTTTCTGCAAGCAGTGGACAAAGCAAGCAGCTGCCAAACAATATAAGGGAGCACTGCGCAACTTTAAAAGAGCATGTTCTCTAATTGATCAATGTAACAATTTTAACTGGGACAATGTTAAGTGAAGATTACTGTATTGGGCTGTGCAGGGCATTGCTTTTTTGGGTTGGGAGCAGGAACCCAGGTCTCAGATTCTCGGTAGGGGTTCAGGATTTAGCTGAAAGTGAGGCCAGTGCTGCTGTTGTCCATTCTCTAGCCTGATGGCTTTAGGATGCTTTTCAGGATCAGGATGATGCCCCGAAGATATCCTGGTGGATAGCAGGGTCCCAGGAGCCAATGGGTGTGGCAGCCATGATAAAGCTCACTCTTTTCGTGTTACCCATCACCTCGCACCCGCTAAGTGTCTAGGAAGGGGCAGCAGCCCCATCCCACTAACCAATCAACACACTGATGACCTCAACTAAAAATGTTTCCTCCCACTTTTAGAATTTCAGCTTGCTAGATCAACTAGTGGCTCTACCAAGCCTGGAAGACCCCTTATCCCTGTTCTCGTAAGCAATCCGATATGTACCAGTCTACTTGTTCTTGATTCTTACAAACAATTTTAGATAAAAGGTTAATTTGGACAGTTTATAGGCGAGGCCCCTGCATGACATTCCGTCTAGTTATGAACTAAATTTGTGTAATAGTTCTGATGTTGGTTCATAAATTACAAATATAAAACATTTCCTTTTAACATAAAACAACAAAGTACTTTGTATTTTAAGGTCTGCAGATTGTGTCCCAAAATTGGAATTTACCTTATTTGATTAGATGTCATAAAACTTGTTAGCTCTTTCCAATATTAAAGCTTAAAAATGTATTGTATTTGCAGTAAACACAAACACTAACCTAGTGGTGGCAGTCTGTTCATAGATGCATAAAAACATGGCAGGGCTAATCACTTTTTTTTTGGTCTGTGTGTCCAGAATGGGTAGAGATGGGGGAAGAGAGTGGGAAATAACACCCCTTTCCTTTTTTAAGCTTGTACAGTTAAAGCTGCACACTTACACAAACTGAAAATTCTATGCAGAAATGGTTAAACTTTGTTAAACGCTAAACATTTCTCCATTTTCTTTTACCCAAGTATAGTGTTTCAAAAGAAGCAACAAATTCATGATCTTTGAAGCCATTTTTTGCATTCATCAGCCACTTGCAAAACCAGGGGCAGTAAAAATAGGCAGGCATTTTTATTTCATGGCGGGATGTTCACCTTTTTACCCCCAGCATCTGTGTGAGGACATCATGGCAATTTAGCCCATCTAAGGAATCTTAACCTGCACTACTAGACTGACTTACATGCATAAAATAAATGCTTAATCAACCACAACAAAAAGTTTGGTGCTGCACTAGCCTTTAGTTCAGGTGCCTTGACTGCAAACAATCTCTGTGGTACCAGCAGATCTGAATCAAGATGGCATTCTGTTAACAGGAGTTACTTCTGGTGTTAATTTCGTATGGGTGGTTTTTTTAGCAATGTAGGTTTTACTGCTTTAAAAAAAAGGGGGGGAGGCCGAAAGAAAAGTCTATCCTTTACATGAATGTTGCAATCAGAAAACTTACAAACCTGAAAATATATGAAAGAAAAATACAAAACATTTGCTAAGAGTAAAATTATAAACCCTTATTTCATGATTTAAAAAAAAAAAACAAAAAACCCTTTTGTTTTGCATGCTTAGTCCAAACATGCTCAATGTGTTCAAGAATTTTAAAACCAGCTTTTGTGTGAAGTGGATAAAGGTTTACAATAAAGGTTTCCAGTTTTTATACTGCTGATCCTTTTAATGCTGCATGTGAATTATGCTGTGTACACCTAGAAAGATTTTTGGATCTACAATTTTTGGTTTACAAGGGTGGATGTAAAGCCCACAATTTTTGGCTTAGGGAGCAAATACTGAGCCCTCCCCATGGATGCCATGTGAGAAGGGCTCAGTATTTGAAAAAGGGGTGTCTTGGACCCAATAGGAGGCTAATAAAACCCAAGACCACACTTAACATTTCAGTTTTGCATGTCAATTTGACTGTCAACTCCCATTATAACAAGCACTATTATAATTTTGTTAACTTTTTATTAAAGTTTATTTATTTAAAGACAGGAAAAATAGCTAAAGCAGCTGAAATGTAAAATATTTGTGACAAATGCACCCCTGTATTCACAGCCAACATGCCACTGTAATAATCTTTGTACAAAATATGCTTGTAAGGTCTCACTTGAAAACTAACTCACTAGCCTATGATACCATGGTGAAATGTTTGTGTCAACATTATATGTAAAGTTACAAATTCACCCTATATGATGTTGGGAGCACATGTTCAAACCCATGTCGCCCTGATTAGGCAGGAGTGGTTAAGCAGGTCTATCTTAAACAAAGGAATGTGTTTACCTCAGTTTACATACAAGTAGTAAATGAGGTCCTTGAGACAGCAAAATGGAGACAGGGCAAATCTGCATTTCACCAGACACAGGGAAGAAGAGAGCCTGGGGCCACTTTCATCCCCAGACTCCACGTTGAATAAATACTGTTTGAATGAACTTTGCCTTGAGGGGTAATCCTCTGAGGAATCCACTTTAAATGGGGACTGGACTAAAAAGTGAGAGGCAAAAACAGCTCAGGTATCTCCCTTCTAGCTCTCAAACTTTCACCTAAGAAGGCAAAGGAAGCAGCCCTTTGGGGACAGATGCTGATTTGAGCATTTGGCCAGCTATATTGTTGGGAGCATGTTGTAAGGATTTTTACCTTGAACCAAGTCTAGTATATGTCTTGGTTACAAGATAAACATTTTCTAGTAACTATTTCTGACTTCAATGGCTTATACTTGTACTCAAAATCTCTTATTTAAATAACTTTTGTTTTATTCTTTAATCAAAACTCATCCAGCATTCTGTTTAAACTGATTTGGTTTAACTCCAGTTAAAGTAGCAAACTGTTGTACACTGACCCCTTACAGGAGCAACAGACCTCTAATATCAACTGTCCAGGAGCGGGCTAGACAGTGCAGAACACATTTTGGGGGAAATTCTAGACTGGGATTGTGCTGGGGGTTACACTGCAAGTAATAACCAAGGCTGCTGGAAGCCAGTGTGTGACTGTTTTGTGAGTGGCCCAGGTTGGGAGCTAGAGCAGCAAAGCATTGTGAAGTATCTAAGGTTACAGGGCAGATGGTGACACAACTCCTCACTAGTTTGATTGCACCCTGGAATGCAATAACATTTAATTAAGACAAGGACAGTAAGGTAATATATTTTATTGGACCAACTTCTGTTGGTCACTGTAGCAGAGACAATATGCTGCAGGTTTTGCATCTGTTGTTCTGGTAGTACTACTATGAGTCGATGTATCCCAATCTGTGGGGTGCTTGCTTCTGATGATGAACTTAGTGAGTCTGGGAAATTGTTTGAAGGCCAGAAGACAGGATTCAGGAAAGATTTATTTCCGGATGGGATCCCCATCAAGCATGGGTTGTAACTGTTGATACTCTGAATGGGTTCCAGTGTGGCACTGTATCCAAGGACTGAGGTCAGCTATGAAGTGTTTGTTTTGCAAAGTGAAGAGTTCATGCAGAAGTGAAAGGGTGTTTGTTTTTTTCTCATCATTTTTTGCATGTGAGTTCATTCAAAACCATAGGGATTGTATGGCTTCACCCACATAGTAGTTCTTGGGGCATTTTTATACCCGTATGGTATACCGCATTCTGTGCTATCTCTGGGTATGTGGTCAGTGGATATTTTCTGTATTGAACAGGTCCTCTCAGGATATGAAGATGTTAAGCAGCACCAGACTTTGCCATAACAAAGATGCAAAAATCTGTGGCCAATGATCAATAACCCTCACAACACAGCCATGTGTAGGAACCATGAATCCTGAAAGCTTCCCAAGGAAACCTGCATGATACCTTCAAAGGACAGGCTTCAAAGTTTAAATTTATAATTCTGCTAGACACCAAAAATCATGGACTCAGTAGAAATACTAGTTTTATATCTCATTACAGAAATCTGCAACCCACTAACTGTCCTGACTGCTAAGGTGTTAATTGCCCACTTAATTTTGAATGGTTTCAGAGTGTTGGATCATATTAAAGAAGTTCTGTATTAAAATCACAAATGAGTTTGATTCCCCAGAGTTTAAATTCCAGGGTATTACTAATTAAGAGGTTTCTTGGTTTTTGGTACTGTTTCTCTCCCTGTATGTGTGAAACTTGCAAGCTGCTAATTGTGTTAGTACATTCTAAGACAGAGTCTATTCTCAAAGCAATTCACAGAGAGAGAGACTCAAAGCAATACTCTAACAACAGAAACAGCACCCAGAGACTCCCCACCCTTTTGTTGTATTAACAATTGTGATTAAAATAGAGATAGAGGATGTATGTGGATGGATGCTTGGTGTGGATAATAACTGAATGATCAGGGAGGTGCCAGCCTAAGAATCCAGTGTCCATCGGCTGAAGAAGGCGTCAAGTGGAAATAACCAGAGGACCCCCCGGAGGGCAGACTGGTATCCACCCAACAGCCTCAAGAATGGGAGAACCAAAGAACAAGATAACATCTTGGAGCCGTCAGGAATGTGCTATCTGCTGATTGATTCAGAAACAGCATGAAGCAGCAATTCCCATAGACTGGCATAGGAAGAAATTCCTATAAAAATAGACTCTAAAAAATGAGAACTTTGAGGGGTCTGATTCTGCAAACCAACTTCCAGGAGCATCAGATGAGCATCTGACAAGGCCCTGCTCCCTCCTCATGTCCAGGCCACCTTGCCAGTGGCTTGGCATGAGCAACTCTAAGGCTGGTAACTATGATAACAACCTTGCAGAACCTGTGTGTGTGTGTGTGTGTATGAATGAATGAATGTGTGAATAAATATGAGATTGAATGGAATGTTATAACTATAACTAACTGCTTACTAGGATTCTTTCTGTATTCACAATAAATGTGGTATTTTGCCTTTTTCCCTTTAATAAGATCCTGCTGGTTTTTATTTTATTGGTACAACAAGAGTAGCAGCCCTGTTAGTCTGTATCCATAAATAGAAAAGGAGTACTTGTGGCACCTTAGAGATGAACAAATTTATTAGAGGACAAGCTTTCGTGAGCTACAGCTCACTTCATTGGATGCATACCGATGACGTGAGCTGTAGCTCACGAAAGCTTATGCTCTAATAAATTTGTTAGTTTCTAAGGTGCCACAAGTACTCCTTTTCATTTTGAATGGTTTCTTGTGACATGTAGTTAATGCCTTTATGATTAACAATCTGATCCACCTTGTATTTAGCTGTGATGTTCTGATTACTTTCCCCACTAATCTCCAGCCCTGAAGAACAGCTTTATTGAGCTCAAAAGCTGGTCTCTGACCAGTTTTTGTTGGTGAAATAAAAGCTATTACCTCAACCTTCATATGTCTCATATCCTTGGACCAACACAGCTACAACAACATTGCAAATAAGTAAGGCTTTTATTTTAACAATAGTCCTTATTCCATTTAGCTATATGGAGTTTATTTTTTTAATGGGGAAAATACTTTTTAGCCATTCTGAGACCTGACAAACTTGTACCAGAGGTGGGCTGGGTGAGGCATTGCCTTTAGCTGTCTCACTGGTTACAGACTCACTTTTCTGTTACAAAAGTCTCAGTTGACACAGCTGGCTAAGCCAGGCTCTGAGACAGAGGCAATTGGGACATAGGGGAAAGGAAAAAGAGAAACCCTCCCTTGTGTAAGAGAAGGAACCCAAACCTCACATTCCAAGTATTGTTCAGGATTTAGCAGAAGTACCTGGAGTGCCAATGTCATCTGTTCCTTCAGCCCTAGTTGGATAAGGACACCTTTCAGGATCAGACCAGCGAAGGTCCAGTGGTGTCACTGGGGATCCTGGGGTTCCAGGACACCATGGGAGTGACAGCCATGATGCTAAATCTCACTCCTTCTGGTCCACCCATCCTCCTGTTTCCATGGAGCGATGCTCAGACAAACCATGCCCAGGAAGGGGCTGCCTCATTCTGTTAAAATTAATCAACACACATTGCAGTGATGTCAAGACTAAGCCTTTGCTCCCATTTTTAGGATCTTTCAGCTCATCATATTAAGCTGTGACTCTGTTAGGAGGAGCCTGGAAGAACCCTTATCCCAGTTCTTTTAACCTAGACAATCCAGTAACAGTCTTTTTGTTTTTTTGAATGCTCCTGACTTTTATCAACAATTGTAGGTAACAGGCTGAGTTGAGCTTTGGTTAGTTTGGACAGCTTAGACTACAGGCCTCTGCATCACACTACCCTCTCCAGGGATTCATACACCAGGTTCTTTGCTCCTTTCCACAAGATTCTCAGAACTCCCAAAGGGGCGTGTTTTACCCTGGAGGACAACAGTAGTGGGGCAGAGTAGAGAGCCTGCTCACACTGCCTACCATATGCCTCCTCCTACCACATATAAATACTGCCCTTGCCCTCGGCCCCTTAATGTGAGGTGAATAAACAGACTATATAAAAAAACCCTCTTATTAGTACTCTAGGCAGTGACCTTATACAAAAACTGCAACGAGCAGCAAATGTTATCTTGAGAAATCTATTTAGGAGTCTTACTTCTGGAGAGAAAGAACTATGCAAATAGTATCTTTAGATAATGGCTCTCTCTTGGGAGGGCGGGATAGCTCAGTGGTTTGAGCATTGGCCTGTTAAACCCAGGGTTGTGAGTTCAATCCTTGAGGGGGCCATTTAGGGTTCTGGGGCAAAATTGGGGATTGGTCCTGCTTTGAGCAGGGGGTTGGACTAGATGACCTCCTGAGGTCCCTTCCAACTCTGATATTCTATGAATCTACTCAACCATTTGCCTTTTTCGGCTGAGCTGAAGAGATCCTCTTGTGAAATTCTTTATCCAGCCTACCACCCCTCAAATAGATTTTGATGTATCTTTTTCTCTTGTGCTTGGCTTAGAAGTTTAGAGGCAGCACGTGTCTATCTAATGCGCAGCATCCAGAACTGGCTTTTTCCTAGAGTTTTGTTCCCCCCATTTGTTCAGAGGAATAATCATTGAAATATGAGGAGGGAGAAAATACTATATGGACCATGAGTTGTATGCACTATGCAATAGAAGACCTAGACCACTCATGGGTCAAAACCTTAAGCTGGGGGGAGTTTTGCCTGTTTGGTGCCAAGCAGCAAAGACCCAGCCATGAGCATCATTCAAGGTGAATAACTTTCTCTTTTTCCCCCACACTACCTCCAAATAGCAGACAGAAACCTCTGAAAGATTAAACTACCACAGACTACCAAGCAGTTGTGCACAACTTATTTCATGAGGAATTTATAATCAAGGGCTTTGTTATACTGACACACATAACATGGAGAAGTGTGTAACGCATTTATATAAACCACATGATCTTCCAAATCCTACCCCGCTGCAATATATTGGCATCCAAGAACAGCCTTAGAGTCCTAGAACAATTTAAAGGTATATCTTGTTTCCTAGAGTCAGAATCCATTTAAAACTGTAATGCTCTTTTAAAAATCTTTTTATAAAAAGCACCTTTTTTCCTCTCTCTCCTCCCTCCATCAGAGCCTGAAAGTGAAACTATGAACAAGTGGAAAAAGGATTAGTTTTAATTTTCTTTGAAATGCTGCAAAAAAACGGTTAGAAAAGTAAACGACAGGTTTCAGAGTAACAGCCGTGTTAGTCTGTATTCGCAAAAAGAAAAGGAGTACTTGTGGCACCTTAGAGACTAACCAATTTATTTGAGCATAAGCTTTTGTGAGCTAGCAGTAGCTCACGAAAGCTTATGCTCAAATAAATTGGTTAGTCTCTAAGGTGCCGCAAGTACTCCTTTTCTTTTTGAGAAAAGTAAACAGAATTCTCTTCTCCCTTTCCCAACTACATACTGCTTTCATATAGCCCCCATCCTAGCTCCATGGGCCGAGCATTTTCTTAAAACTCACTCCAGAAAGATTAGAAAATAAGCCTTAAGTATTTAAACAAAACTAATAACTCTACCAAATAGGTGCACTAGCCTTTGGAACAACATCATTATTTTTGTGGTCTCTCCCTCCACCTCTCACTTCATATCTTTAATTTAGAGCAGTGGTTCTCAAACTGTGGCCAAAGTGGGTCACAACCCTGTTTTAGTGGAGTCACCAGGGCTGGCGTTAGACTTGCTGGTGCCAGGAGCTGAAGCCAAAAATCTGAGCCCCACCACCCAGAGCTGAAGCTAAAGCCTGAGGGTTTCAAACCCAGTTGATGGGGCTCAGGATACAGCCACACACGGCTTAGCCCTATTCCAGTTCTCCAGACAGGGCACTGGGTCAGTGGCCGCACCACGTGGCTCGGTCCCACTCCGGCTGGGTCGGGGGCCACTCCAGTGCTCCAGACGGGGCTCTGGGTCACAGGCCGCACCACACAGCTCAGCCCCGCTCCAGTCGGGATGCTGGGTTGGGGGCCGATCCAGCGGTCCAGTTGGAATATTGTGTTGCGGGCTGCACCATGCAGCTCAGCCCCACTCCTGCGCTCCAGCTGGGGCACTGGGTCGGGGGCTGCACCACGTGGTTCGACCCAGCTCCAGCACTCCAGCTGGGGCTCAGGGTCAGGGCTGCACTACGCAGCTCCCGGAAACCATGGTGTGGCCCCGCTCTGGCTCCTAAGCGCTCCAATGGGAGCTGCAGGGGTGGTGCCTGCTGATGGGCCAGCGTGCAGAGCTGCCTGGTTGCACCTCTGGGTAGGAGTCGGAGAAGGGACATGCCACTGCTTCTGGGAGCCACCTGAGATAAGCACCACTCTGAACCTTCATCCCGAGCCTCTCCCCATGCCCCAACTCCCTGCCGCAGCCCTGATCCCGCTCTCCAAACCCCTCGATCCCAGCCCGGAGCACCCTCCTGCACCCCAAACCTCTCATCCCCAGCCCCACCCCAGAGCCTGCACCCCCAGCTGGAACTGCACCCCTTCCCGCACCCCTCCCCCAGCCCTGATCCCCCTCTCACCCTCCAAACCCCTTGGTCCCAGCCCAGAGCACCCTCCTACATTCCAAACTCCTCACCCCCAGCCCCACCCCAGAGCCCGCACCCTAATTTTGTGAGCAATCATAGCCCACCAAACAATTTCTATTCCCTGATGTGGCCCTCAGGCCAAAAAGTTTGCCCACCCCTTGTCTAGTGCAGTGGTTCTCAAACTTTTGTACTTGTGACCCCTTTCACATAACAAGCCTCTGAGTGCGACCCCCCCCCCATTATCAAATAAACACTTTTTAATATATTTAACACCAATATAAATGCTGGAGGTAAAGCGGGGTTTGGGGTGGAGGCTGACAGCTAGCGACCCCCCCATGTAATAACCTCATGATCCCCTGAGGGGTCCCGACCCCCAGTTTGAGAACCTCTGGTCTAGTGGTTGGGTGAGCAAAGACTGATATTCCCTCCACCTTGTGGTGAAAGGCTGAAATAGCTGCTAGGTGTGCTTTGATTGATCTTATGAATAAGCCAGATTCTTTGAGTTCCAGTATATTTATCCAGTATGATCGGTAGAGGCGCCGTGACTGCAGTTAAATTTTTTGGTTGGCACCATAGTGAGAATCTCTTTCATTTTTGGAGGTAGGTATGGTGAATGGTGGATCTCCTGCTATTTAATAACACCTGTTTCACTCTTTCTGAACAGGCTAATTTGTCACATTGGAACCATACAAGACATTCTTTGAGGTGACATTTCTCCGGAATTGGGTGGAGACTCTGGCCTTTGTTCTGTGAGAGGAGGTCTGCTCTCAAGAGGAGAACTCGTGGAGCACAAACTGCCAAGCACATCAAGTAAGGGAACCAAGTCTGTCTGGGCCATGTTGGAACAATCAGTATAATATGGGTCCTGTTGGTCCGTAACTTGTGAATGACTCGTGGGATTAGAGACATCGGTGGGAATGCATATACGAGTGCTGTGTCCCACGTGTTGAGGAAGACATCCCCTAGGGACTGGGGTGGTATTCCCTCTCTGAAGCAGAAAAGTGGGCACTTGTGGTTCGTTGCTGACATACACAGGTCTACCGATGGAAAGTCCCATTCCTGGAATATTGCTTGGAGAACACTGTCATGTATTTCCCATTTGTGGAATGACCAAAAGATAGTAGTCTGTCTTGACAGCAATTGAGGCCCACCATGAATCTTAGAAATCATCATGTGTGAGCCAGATGTATGGTAATATGAAAATAAGCATCTTGGAGGTTGAGGACTGAAAATCAGTCCCCCTTGTCAAGCACTAGGATGATAGTGGTCAGTGTGACCATTGTGAATATGTGATTCCTCACAAATTTGTTGAGCTTCTGAAGGTCTAAGATGGGTCTCCATCCACCATTTTTCTTTGTGGTGAGAAAATAAGGGAGTAAAAGCCCTTCCCTTTGTACTGAGTTGGAACTTGTTCCACAGCACCCAATTGTAGAAGATGGTTTACATCTGGTTGTAAAAGGTGCTCATGAGAGGGGTCCCTGACGAGGGACAGGGAAGAGAGAGGAAAAGGATGGCATAACCCAATCTTATAATCTCCAGTATCCTTTGGTCCATTATTGCTGCCCAGGTATGATAGAATGGGTGCAGGCAGTGACCATAAGGTTGGGTAGGAGTATCTCACAGCATTGTATTGTGGAGAAGGTCGTTCATGCCATCGACCAAGAATTAAAACTGTGGCTTAGTGGTAGATGGTTGCGAAGACAAGGACTGAGTTTGGAGAGCCCTACGTCTTTGTGAGTGTTGCTTATTTCTGTTCTGGTAGAAGTGCCATTGTTGTGGGTGATGGAAAGAGATGTCTCTACCCTTTTGGTATGGTTGATACCGACATTGTTTGTTGTGGTGGCATCTATCTGCCTAAAGTGCATTGAGTGGCCCGAGAGTCCTTCACCGAGTGAAGATCGTCACCAGTTTTTGTGGAGAAAGGTTTCTCCCTATTGAAAGGTAGATCCTCCACCTTGAGTTGGAGCTCTTTTGGGATCCCAGACAACTGCAACCACAAGGCCTTGTGCATTATGACAGCTGTGGCCATCATTCTCACAGCACTGTCCTGTATGTCCACTGAAACCTGTAGGGATGTACGGGCAATTAGTTGCCCCTCCATCATGATAGCATTGAGTTTAGGGTGTTTTTCCTCCAGTAAGACCTCAATGAATTCTTGCAGCTTACTGTAGTTATCAAAATTGTACTTGGCTAGAAGGGCTGTCAGGGTTCCCTCCCCACTCTGAACTCTGGGGTACAGATGTGAGGACCTGCATGCAAGACCCCCTAAGCTTATTTTTACCAGCTTAGGTTAAAAACTTTCCCAAGGCACAAATTCCACCAAATTCCTTGAACAGTATGCTGCCACTACCAAGTGATTTAGACAAAGAATCAGGAAAAAGGACAACTTGGAGTTCCTCTTCCCCCCAAAATCCCCCCAAGTCCTTCCACCCCCTTTCCTGGGGAGGCTTGAGAATAATATCCTAACCAATTGGTTACAAAATGATCAAAGACCCAAACCCCTGGGTCTTGGAACAATGGAAAAATCAGTCAGGTTTTTAAAAGACGGATTTTATTAAAAAAAGAAAGGTAAAATCATCTCTGTAAAATCAGGATGTAAAATACTTTACAGGGTACTCAGATTCAAGAACACAGAGGATTTCCCTCTGGGCAAAATTTTAAAGTTACAAAAAAACCAAACCAGGAATACACCTTCCCTCTCAGCACAGAGAAAAACACAAGCCAAAACAAAGATAAGCTAATGCATTCCCTTGCTAGTACTTACTAATTCTAATGGAGTTGGACTGCCTGCTTCTTTTGATCTGTCTCCAGCAAGCACACGGAACAGACAGACCCAGAACAGGAAAAAAAAAAAGCCTTGCCCCCTCCCCCACCCCCTCCCCAGATTTGAAAGTATCTTGTTCCCTTATTGGTCCTTTTGGTCAGGTGCCAGCCAGGTTACCTGAGCTTCTTAACCTTTTACAGGTAAAAGGATTTTGTGCCTCTGTCCAGGAGGGATTTTATAGTACTGTATATAGGAAGGTTGTTACCCTTCCCTTTATATTTATGACAAGAGCGGAGTAATTGGCTACCCTGAATTGGAGTGTAGCCAACGAGTATACCTTTCTACCGAGAAGGTCTAAACGTTTGTGTTCTTCGTCTTGTGGAGTGGACTGGAATTAAGGTTGTTTGCGGCGGTGATTGGCGGCTTCCAGAACTAGGGACTTGGGTTGTGGATGAGAGAAGAGAAAGTCCATCCCCTTAGCTGGGACAAAGTACTTTCTGTCAGCTCGTTTGCTGGTAGGTGGTATCGCTAATTAAACACAATTTACTAAATTGGAACTAATCTAACTCTTTCTGTGAACAGAAAAAACAAAGAGGTAGCCACTGAGCTCTGTCTGCAGGCAAAGAAAGTTAAGAAGGAACAGAAGGGTTGGGTTGTGTGTGCGCTACATGAGGCACCAATGGCACTGCGAGACGACTACTGTGCACGTACATCCCGACTGAGCACTGCTACTGAGAAGCTCCGATCTGTGGCACAAGGACGAACCGACACCTACATTGGAGCGGTGCTACTCAAAGAAGAAAGCTGGGTTTAAAGTTTATTTTTCTGTTTATTATGGGTAGCCAGAGAACTAACAGGTTTACGACCATGGAGAAGTCATGCAAATGAAACCTGAATGAGCGAGTTCTATTCAGACTTTTCCCTTACTAGTCTCTTATGAAAGACTTTGGGGCACATTTTTAAAGGTATTTAGGCACCTGAAATGCAGCTAGACACCAAATGGGATTCTCAAAAGCACCATTGATTTCAAAGGCACTTAAGCACTTTTGAAAATCCCACTGGGAACCAATCTGCATCTTTAGGTGCTTAAATACCTTTAAAAATCTGGCCCTTTGACAAAAGCTTTCTGAAAGCTCAGATGAATAATAGGCCAAATCCTCTGCTCCAGCTAAGCTGCCCTCAATATGAGACTGGTGCCGGAGGAAGAGCAAAGGTGCCTTCTTGCACCTGTAAAATCTTTTGGTGTGCAATCTGACTGGTTGACCACATCAAAATGGCCACATAATCAGCTGAATAACACTGGCGCGACCCACTTCCTCATATAAACCCTAGAACTCCATCACAGACCCCACCTGGTGCTTCTGCTTCAATTTTTATTTTTAAAAAAATAATGCTGCAGCATTTGGAAAAATAGCCCAAAGTGAACTGAACATTAAAATAAGGTATTGAAGTGGTGTGGGAATGAAGAGGAGTGGGCTCAGGGCTGGAACTGTGTACAATCTATGGATTCCTGCTGCTAGTGTAGTGTTGCATGTGAGAGAGGGTCTTAGTTAAAGGTAACTTCATTCAACAAATCTTTAAAATCATAAATTAGCAGGAAAAAACCCAGATGTCAATAGTATAAATCTGATTTATATTTTAAATATTTTGGCTATTAGCATAGGAATTGCTTATTTCCATAGTATAGTATCT
The DNA here is from genome assembly GCF_965152235.1 of Eretmochelys imbricata. Lineage (NCBI taxonomy): Eukaryota > Metazoa > Chordata > Testudines > Cheloniidae > Eretmochelys > Eretmochelys imbricata. Next base: position 25,694,850 of record NC_135579.1, read on the forward strand.
GCACAACTTATTGATATAAATACACAGCTTAAAAACAAATGAGATTTTTTGACAAGTGCAGCAACTTAATTGTACTGTAGTGATGTATATGTGATATTTATGGTTACATGTAAGAGATTAGCGACAAGAATTAACTACCTAACCAACTTAGTTAGGCCCACCTACTGTTTCCTACAAAAGGGAAATTGCACAAGATCTCAACAGCAAGCTATTTCCTGGAATAATTTGTGTACATAAAATGGTTCTGCTATCTCATACCGGCTTTGGTGAAATCAAAATTTAAGTTTTCACCGTGCATCTGAATTTTTTGCCACAGGGATTCAAGGATACCTTTAGTAGAGGGTTGAGAATCACACTGATCTGGGGCTGGAAATAGCATTTTTATTTCAAAGGTCAAATGGGCTATCACTTATTCCAATCCGTGTGCTCTCTGCAGGGAAAGGCAGACAAAGGAGAGAGGCAGTACTCTGACAGTTTGCAAGCCTGATAATTTGTTCTTTGTATTTGGGACAATGCCTGAAATACTGGTAGAAATGGAACAGGTAAGGTTCTATATATTGATTAAGAGGATGAGCAAAATACTTTCATGTATTGCTGAAACCTGGAGGTAGGGGATGAGCAATGAGAGACAGAGAGAGACTTTTTTAACTGCCCTGTCTGTCAGAATACCATAAGAACGGCCATACTGTGTCAGACCAAAGGTCCATCTAGCCCAGTATCCTGTCTTTTGACAGTGGCCAATGCCAGGTGCCCCAGAGGGAATGAACAGAACAGGTCATCATCAAGTGATCCAAAGATAAATTGAAAGAGAAAGTCGACCAGCTATATATCTTGTTTGCTGTATCTCTGGATGACTATTTTTGTAAATTACATTGTAACTGAATGTCAGTTGCACTGATTCTGATGTTCCATCTGATCATAGTATAGAAGCACACATACAATGATGTAAAATGCATAGGAAATACAGGTTAGATTTATATAAAAGCTACTAAAATTAAGTGCACATTACAAAATAAGTATGATTTCAAGATTCTTTATCCTTCTATGCTTTTTAAAGATCAATTATTACTTACAGATAAAATTAGTTACATTGTAATGTCATTGTAGTATATTGGTAATGAAAATGCACATAAAAATATCAGACTAATATATCAGCTTCACACTCAATTTAACACTTATTCAGTGTTACTGCTTCCTGGATCACTTTAAGTTTGTAAAAATAATAATGATTAATCATTAATAATGTGATTTCAACTTTTGTTCTTTAAGTTTTCAATGTTTAGAAAACTTAAATCCCCAAAAAGGCTTCCTCTAATGAAAAACGTATTAAACCCCTGTTGTTTTGTGGTATTTATTGTCTTGTGTTATACAGAAGAGTTTACAAATGCTTGCAGGATGGAGGTCAAAGACAATCTTTTGGCTACACTCACACAAATCATATCTTCACCTACTATTAACTTCAACAAATAACAAATCTGCTTATCTGATCAAATCTAGGGAGGAAAAATAGCTGAACTAAAACAAAACTGAAAAGCAAAAGAGAAGCTGAAAAACAAAAGAAAAAAAGCTATATAAAATTAAATAGAAATATATAGGTAAGAATAATTGGGGGGAAAGTTGTTTATTCTATCATCTGAATTGATCCAGGGATATTTGTTTATTGCAAACTATTGACAACTTGACATTTAAATTTTAAATGAAAAAAAAAAGGCGTGTACAAAAACAAGCTCAAGATTTTCTACAGTCACCTTCCCCTCACAAAAGCTTAAGTCCCTGATCCTGCACATTCTTATGCATGTGCTTAAGTTTAGTATACACATGGTAGTAAAGCTAAGCATGTGTATAAATGCTTGCAGGATGGAGCTTGGAGGATGGAGTTTACAAAGGGGCTTAAAAGTTGTAAATCATCCATTAAATTACTTTTTTTATTTAAAAAAATATAAAGTAATTGCATGTATGGTTTTTCTTAGGTGTGAAATGAGTTATTAATAGTTGTATGTTGGTCTTGAATTCCAAGACCTCTTTTTATTATATAATTGTAGGCCTTGATCCTAAAAACATGTACATACATGTTTAATTTTATGCAAATAAGTAGTCTCATTGACTTCACTGAAATTTAGAACTCTACAAAAGAATATAATTATGATTTAGACTGGGTTAAACATTATCAAAGTTACTCCTTAACGTAAATTATAACATGAGAAAAATAAATATTAAAAATAACCAATAGATTTTTTTCCAAATTACCAGGATCCAAGTTTCACAACTTCTATAAAGCACAGAACCAAATTATCCACACACCTGGACAGAATTTTTCCTCAGAGTCATAAAAGACAGAACATTATTTACTATTTATCATGGAATTCAGTAAAAGAGTTTTTCTCACTTGTAAATTTTGGGGTAGAGAGCAACTGACCTTCATCCATTCTATAAGGTTTTAAACTTCCCTACGCCAAAAAAAATCTGTAATGTCTGTTTGTTACAATTAACAATTATTCCTGGGATTTGCTGGGTAATGTCGAAGCAATACAACTCAATTCTTGCTTTCAGAAATAATAAGGCCCTGTGAATATCAGTTCTGTTTGCTTAACTATGCAAAAGCAAATGATACAACCAAACCTAGAAATTCATAAAACTGAATAAATGCCTGTAAATAGTAGAATTGGTCAAGAATTTTCTAAAAAAACATTTTTTGTCAGAAAATGTCACTTCATCAAAACTGAAATTGTTTGTGGGAAAGTATCTGCTTCAATCAACCTCCCCAGTAGAAAAATATTTGGAAAAAAAAGTTTAGAAATTGCCAAAACGTTCCATTTTGACATTTTCAAAATGAAGTGTTTAATTTTCTGGTTCAAAATTACTTTTTTTGTTTGAAAATGTTTTACACTAAAAAGATTTAATTTTTAAAGGTCAAAATAAAAATGAAGCTTTTCAAAATAATCCAAACAAAATGTTTGTTGACATAATCAATAAGCAAAAAAAAAAAAAAAATGTGTTTGTGAATATCTTTGAAAAAACACGGCTACCCCGATATTTGAAATTGCAAATTTTCATCCTGATTTGTATTGGGTAAAATTTCAATACTGAAATTTCTCATGGGATGGGAAAAGAGTTTCCTATCTATCCAGCTCGAGTGAATGGTAAAGGAACCCAATTGTGGGGTTTTTGTTTTGTTGTAAAATAAATCCTAAAGGGTAATTTCACCTCCACCCCCACCCAGCATTTGGTAGGAATGTTACACTAATCCTGATGATGATTTTCAGAATTGTAGCATATGTGCACAGATCACATTTATTTAACTGGATTTGTGAAACACTTTATGTTGAGCCCATCCTTCAAGGTGTTGGTCACAGATACCCTCAACTCCCACTGGAAACACTGAGAATTGAAGGAGCTCAGCATCTGTAGAATCTGACCTTGTACTCCTGGTCCTTATGTTTCAGTAGAGACCAGCAGTCTTGTTTGATGAGGCTGTATTTGCTTGAAAAGAGTGATCATTGCTGCCTTACCATTAAATCTACTTTTGTTTATGAGCAGGAAAGAACTAATCTGTTCCTTATCTAGCTCGGAGTCTGGAGGCTGATTAATTTGTACTATCTGGATAGAGTGGCACCAATCCTTGTCCCTCCCCCATTTGTACTAAGAGGAGAACGGCCAGCTGTTTCCTGTGGAGAACTAATTTTTGCAGTTGGAGCCACTGTGGATACAAACAGCTTCTGATATAAACAAGTAGAAGTGAATGGAAGGCAACAATTCTACTTCCAGTGAATTCTAGAAAGAATTCTGCCTACAGAATTCATATTCACCAGCATTAGAAAGTTATGAACAGGTACATTTGGGAAGACAAACAGGAACACGCATTTAAAATTCACTGAAATTCATTGGCTGGGGAGAGACTCAAGCTCTGTCTTTGCTAGAAAAACTACCTTACGAGTCTAGTTTGCAGTGAAAGATTATTCAGTGTAATCCAAGGATAACAAGCTCCAAACATTACACTTCCCATCTATTCCTTTGGTTGCTAAACCTCAACCGATATTTTCGTCTCACTCTCGCTCACTAGGAATGTCACTTTTATTTATTACTTGTAAAAGCAACAGAGATGGGGCCTCTAAAATGGTGCCAACTCTCTTAATTTTAATGAGTCTCATCATATTTTGTTTCAGAGTGGTAGCCATGTTAGTCTGTATCAGCAAAAAGAATGAGGATTACTTGCCCATTTTTTTCATGTTCTCTGTATATATATCTATCTTCCTACTGTATTTTCCACTGCATGCATCTGATGAAGTAGACTTTAGCCCATGAAAGCTTATGCCCAAATAAATTTGTTAGTCTCTAACTACTCCTCGTTCTTTTTTATTATACTTTGTGCTTTTCTTAAAACACTGCTCCTGGAGTTTTTTCTGTGAATCTTTTACATTTGAACTCCCAGCTGGGGAAGCTAGCCCCCAGGCCCGCTCCTGCTGCCTCCCCTGGCTCCGGCCAGGCGGTGCGGCTGGCAGTCCTGCCGCTCTCAGTGGCATGGTAAGGGAGTGGGGGGTTGGAGAAGGGGCAGGAGGTCCTGGGGGGCAGTCAGGGGACAGGGAGCAGTTGGATAGGTGTGGGGTCCTAGGGGGCCTGTCAGGGGTCGGGGGTTTGGATAGAGGTCAGGGCAGTCAGGGGACAGGGAGCAGGGGGGGTTGGATAGGGGGTAGGGTCCCGGGGGAGCAGTTAGGGACGGGCGGTCCTGGGAGGGGGCAGTCAGGGGACAAGGAACAGGGGGGATTGGATGGGTTGGGAGTTCTGAGGGGGGAGGTCGGGGGGGTTGGATAGGCGTGGGAGTCCCGGGGGGCCTGTCAGGGTGTGGATAGGGGGTGGGGCAGTCAGGAGACAGGGAGGAGGGGGGGTTGGATGGGTCAGGGGTTCTGAGGGGGGCAGTCAGGATACAGGGGGGATTGGATAGGTGTGGGAGTCCCGGGGGGGGCCTGTCAGGGGGTGGGGGTGTGGATAGGGGGTGGGGCAGTCAGGGACAGGGATCAGGGGTGTTGGATAGGGGGTGGGTTCCTGGGGGGCGGTTAGGGGCGGGGGGTCCTGGGAGGGGGTGGTCAAAAGACAAAGAGCAGGGCGGGTTGGATGTGTCGGCGGTTTTGAGGGGGGAAGTCAAGGGATGGGAAGTGGGAGGGGGCAGATAGGGGATGGGGGCCAGGCTGTTTGGGGAGGCACAGCCTTCCCTAGCGGGCCTCCATACAGTTTCTCAAACCTGATGTGGCCCTCGGGCCAAGAAATTTGACCATCCCGTTCTATAATGGAAAAAAAAAAAACACCCTCATGATTGTTAAGCCAGTTTTATGACTGTTGGAGGCCTGATAATTTTTGAATGCTTGAAGTTGGCAATACTGCTATTAACATTAACCAGATCTACCATGGCTGCAACAATAGTGATATGCTGGAGAGTCATCACTATCTTTTTTGTAAAGAAAAATTGTTACTGTTTTTCCTTTTTGGCAGGTGAACATCACATAGTTGAGCTAAAATGTAGACAAGGAACAACCAGGTTCCACACTGATTCAATATCTTTTTACTAAAAAAAGAAAAGGAGTACTTGTGGCACCTTAGAGACTAACAAATTTATTTGAGCATGCTCGGGGGTCGCATAACTAGTTAGCATGCCAGAGTCTTGTTTGTTATCGGAATTAACCAGACAAATAGCTCCACCAACTAAGAACGGCCATGCACCACCAACCACAGAATCGAGAAAGAGCTATCACTCTGTCAATCCTTTCCGTGTCCGGGCCGGCTTTTTACTGACAAGAATGGGTAACTTTTCTAGTCTAGAAATAGCAAAAGAGGCATGCCAGCCTAATACACTAAATAACCTTGCCTCACACGGATTCAAGATCCTGTGGGGGAAAAAGAATATTATATCGCTTCAGTCATATATTTATTCACATAAGGAGGTAGAGTGAAGGTTACACAGGCAACCTTAATTTTGACACTTCCTGATTCTTTATAGCCTCACTTTCCAATCTTAACATACTTAATATTTTAAAATATTTAATATATTTTAATTGAATTTCATATAAAAGGCTAAGTTCTGTGCATAAGTGAGTTGAATGATTCTAGCTACATTCAGAGATTCTTCTTCATTGAAGCACGTGTACATTTATAATGTAAGGACACCCAGCCACATTGGCCGTCCCTGAAATCCTCATAATTGGGCACTATGATTTTAGAAAACCTGTGCCAAAGACTCTAATTGTTCAGCCACTATTTTGATAGGAGAATTTTGTTCCTGGGATTAAAGGTATCGGGGTGGCACCGCCAATCTGTATGCAGCTTGAGAGTGGTTTGAGAAAGTAGCATTAGGGTAACAACTCCACATGCAAAGCAGCAGATGTACTATCACAGTGCAAGCTGCGATGGACCAGGGCGTGAGAAACCCACAGGACACTTGAAGTACTGTAGAGCAGCAGTTCTCAAACTTCATTGCACTGCAACCCCTTTCTGACAACAAAAATTACTACATGACCCCAGGAGGGGGGACTGAAGCACTAGCCCGTCCAAGCCCCACCACCCTGGACTGTGGTGCCAAAGCCTGAGCTCCACTGCCTTGGTTGGGGAGCCAAAGCTGAAGGACTTCAGCCCCAGGCGGGGAGCGCCAGTAATCTGAGCTCCGCCAGCTAGGGCTGATGCCCTTGGGCCCTGGGCAGTGCAGCTCAGGCTTGGGCTTGGGCAGTGAGGCTCAGGCTTTGCCCCCGGGCTCCAGGAAGTCTAACGCCAGTCCTGTTAACCCCATTAAAAGGGGTGGTGACCTATTTTGGGGTCCTGATTCAGTTTGAAACTGCTGCTGTAGATGGTTAATGGAGCTGCAGCAGCCAAACAATCCCTTGTGGCTGTGGGGGGACAGATGGTCTCTGCCGCTGTGCACCTCAAACTGGCTCCATTCTCTCCCCCCAGGGCTAGGGAGGGGGAGTAGGGTGACCATGTGTCCGGTTTTTGACCGGAACACCAGGTCGAAAAGGGACCCTGGCATCTCCGGTCAGTACCGCCAACCGGGCTGTTAAAAGTCAGAGCAGTGGTGCTGTGGAGCTAAGGCAGGTTCGTCTCTACCTGTCCTGGCTCCGCACTGCGCCCTGGAAGCAGCGAGCAGATCTGGCTCCTAAGCACCAGCTCTGCACTCCCATTGGCCTGAAACCGCGGCCAATGGGAGCTGCGGGGGCGATGCCTGCAGGCATGAGCAGTAGGCAGAGCTTTTTGCTGTACCTCCGCCTAGGAGCATTACTGCTGCTGGCTGCTTCCTGGGCACAGCATGGAGTCTGCCTTAGCTGCCCCACTGACTGGGAGTCACTGGAGGTAACCCTGCACCTCCTCCCCAAACCCAGAGTTGCCTCTTGCACCCCAAACCCCTCATCCCTGGCTCCATCCCAGAGCTTGCACCCCCAGATGAAGCCCTCCCCTTACACCCCAATCCCCTGCCACACCCTGAACCACTCTGTCCCACCCCCATCTGAAGCCCCCTGCACCCCAAATCTCTCATCCCCACTCCAGAGCCTGCACCCCCAGACAGAACCCTCACCCCCTTGCACCCTAACCACCTGCCCCAGCCCAGAGCCCCCTCCCATATCCTGCACCCCTCTGCCCCACCCCTCAGCCTGGAGCCCCTTCCAGCACCCCCAATCCTTCATCCCCAGATGGACCCTTCCCCCCACGCACCCCTGCCCAGAGCCGCCTTCCACATCCTGAACCCTTCTGCCAGAGCCCCCTCCTGCACTCCAAATCCCGCATCCCCAGCCCCACCCCAGAGGGAGCCCCTACCCCAGCCCACTGTAAACGAGTGAGGATGGGGCCCTCAGTTCGCAGAGGGAGCTGAGCTCTGGCACAGCGCTGGGGCCTGCCAGGGACCAGCCCTGTTGGCCCCGATGCCCGCAGCGGGAGGGCTTGACCCGGGCCCCACCAGCACTCTCCCTGCCGCTGGGCCTTGCCTAGACCAGGGTGTAGCTCGCACCAGCCAACTCAGCCTTAGCTAAGTCCGGCCTAGGCGGCAACAGCTGCACCCGCACTGGGGAGCAGCTGATTGGCTCCTCAGCCGGGCTAGGCTGGGCCGCCGATTTACTGCTGCCCTCCTGTTAATCAAAACAAAGCGTAACAGGGCTGCTGCGCCTTTAAGAAGCTTGTGTAAGGGCCCCCTCCGGCCAATGGGCGTGTTCCTGAGCCCCGCGCGTGAGCTAGCTGAGAGCGGGGCCAATGAGTTGGCGGGAGGGACCTTCGCGTGCCTCACGTACAGCCCGTCTCTCCCGGCTGAGGAGCCAATCAGCTGCTGAGCTGCGCAGCGAGCGCGGAAGCGGTCGTCGGTCGCGAGGGGGTCGGTGGCGCAGCGGAAGGCCGAGGCCGGCGGGGATGGTTGGCCGGGAGAAGGAGCTCAAGATCCGCTTCGTGCCGGGGCAGTGCGAGCTGGTGGAGGTGAGCGGGGCGCGTTGGCGGTCCGAGCGCTGGGGCAGGGTGCGCAGAGCGGCCGCGGGGCCTTGGGCTCGGCCTGTCCCGTAACAGCTACTGGCGGGGGCTCCAGCCACCGTGACCAACTCGCCAGACGCTTCCCCTACGGGCGGCAACTGCGGCCTGCTTCTAGCTCGCCCCCCGAGGCCTGCACCCCGGAGAGCCGTCGCCTTGCGTCGGCGCCGCATCGGGCGAGCTCCCGGCTGGGTCGGGTGGCGCTGTCTCCCGCCCCGCCCCCCCCGCAGCGGGTGCGGGGGAGCGGGACAGCTACACTCCTGTGGCATGACTCTGAGTGGAGACCCGGCTCCCAAGTAGCCTGCGCGCTCATCAGCGGGCCTGCCCAGCCCCACCCCCGCTCTCCAGGCCAGCCAGGGTCACCTAGCTCCCCAGACAAGTTGCCTACTGCAGAATGAATCTCTTAGCCTTGAAATAAGTGTTCCTGCTGCCAAGTCTGATGCAGCCCTACACCAAACCCAGCCAGACAGCAGTGCTCATCAGTACCGCATTAAAAATATCAGTGGACATAAAGAAGGAAAACAGACCTAATTAGATTTCTGGGCAGTAAGAAGTAGTTATTTACAAAACTGTCATTAGATAACCTGATGAAAAGGTTCCTTCAGCTTCCGGTTCCTTGGGGGGGGATGGAAGTAATCTATTTCTGCATTATCTAAATGTATGAATTCAATTTATTTGAAGATAATATGTTTAGTGGGATCCATTACTACCACTTCTGTTGTATATGCTCTTTAATTTGATCTTAATAAACCAGCTTGTGCCTCATCCAGATGTTCACCTCCAGGGGGAACAATAGCACTCTTTTTGTGGTGGTCTAAGACTCTATCCTTATCCACTGAAGAAGAAAGGGAGGCATTGTTCACAAGATATTTTCTGTATAACCGCATCACCACTAATTTTGCAAACATCTAAAGGTAGACATGGCATACAAAAAGCTCTTGCCACTTGTACAGGTGGCTCAGATTTTATGTCAGACTTTTTTTTCGAGTAGTCTCAGGGGACCATTATATCATTTGAGTCCCCTGAATTTTGCTGGAGATATTGGCCTGGGATTAGAATTTAGAAATTCTGACTCCTAGTAGCCTGCTAGGTAACTGTTGTGGTCATATCTTTTTATTTTAGCTTGAGAGTATTTACAAGCTTCATATACTTAAACAATCTGGGACCTGTCTACCTTTTTATTCCATGACAACAGTGAAGAACCTAAGGAATGCTTTTACTTTGCAGAAAAATGTTCCCAGTGCAGGCCTCTTACCTGAATTTGCTGCCTTGGAAAATCCACCTATACCTATTTGGTCCTGTAGTTTTTTATTGATTGGTGGAACAAGAATTAATGACTAATTTTTTCATAATTTTGTTTTATATTAATGTTATAGCAACACTTTTACTACTGATTATAGGTGTCTTTGTCTTTAATATTTGCAATGTGGTGTTTAAATACTGTTAGAAGTGTTTTTCAAAATTTTGGTAAATAAGTGAGAGATTAAATTTCCCTCTAGTCCAGGGGTGGTCAAACTTTTTGGCCCGAAGGCCACATCTGGGTGGGGAAATCTTATGCTGAACCATGAATATAAGGCTAGGGTAGGGGGTTGGGGTGTGGGAGGGGGTGTGGTTGGGGCGCAAGAGGGGGTACAGTAGGGGGCTCAGGGCAGAGTGTTGGGGTGCAGGAGGGGGTACAGAGTATGGGAGGGGACTTGGCAAGGGGTTGAGGTGCAGGAGGGGTGCGGCGGGGGCTCAAGGCAGGGGGGTAGGGCCTCAGGGAAGGGGCAGTGGGATGCAGGCTCTGGGCTGGCGCTGCTTACCTCGAGCAGCCTCTGGGGTGGCAGCAGCACACAGCACGGCTAAGGCAGGCTCCCTGCCTGCCCTGGCCCCACACTGCTCCCGAAAGTGGCTGGCATGTCTGGCAGTGATTCCTAGGGGTGGGGTGGGGCAGGTACCACCCCTGAAGCTCCCACTGGCCGCGTTTTCCTGTTCCCAGCCAATGGGAGTTGCAGGGGGCGGTGCCTGCAGGCAAGGGCAGTGCATAGAGCACTCTGCCCCTCCCCCGGGGCCGCAGGGATGTGGTGCCAGCCGCTTCTGGGAGCGGTGCAGGGCCAGGGCAGGCATAGAGCCTGCCGTAGCCCCGCGGCTGGCAATCCCGTGGGCTGGATTGAAAGCCCTGATGGGCGGTAGTTGTCCCTCCCCTGCTCTAGTCAAATATTTTGATATGTTCACTTTTCTGTCTTTACAACTCAAGTCTGTCAGCCTTTTCATCACTTTTTTCTGAGTTCCCATTCATTTTTGTTGTTGAGGGTGTCCAAAACTAACTGGAGTATTCTAGGGATAGTCTTGACAGTGACTTCCCAGTTCGGATATTTCTGTGCATGGTACAGCCGAAAACTGCATTGCTTGCCAGTTCAGATCCAATTACTGTGTATTGTCATCACTAAATTATATTAGCTTTGAAATTTAAAGGATTTTAATAGTTGGACTTCATTGTTGTCTCATGCTGTCAAGCTCTTAACTCCTTAACTAACTCTTTTCATCAAATATTTTTATAACAGCTTTCAAGTTGAAAGCTGAAACTTTCCACCTCTTTTGAAAACTTATACTCTTAAATTGCATTCAACTAGTGTCTACAGAGGAATGTTGTCTTTTAAAATATTCTGTTTCTCAGCTTTTGGTGTCATTGTGTATTCATTCTTTTTATCTGAAAGAGACCTCTGATTAAAGTTCTTTTGATCTTATTTCAGACTTTACTGTTAAATAACTCAGGTTAACATCCTAGTTCGTGCTTCAAAACTTCCTTTGCCTCTATCCTCAGTGAACACCTAGAAGAGTGAGACATATCTGTACAGTGCGTTATTCAACTTTTATATTCATAGTTGGAAGTGTTTGAATGCAAGCGATTGCTGCCAGGATTTCTAGGCACTCTTTATAATTGAGAAGCAGTGAGGCTTCCTTGAACAGTAACTTGAATCTGTTAATTTGATAAAAACGTACGTGTAACGGAATGACACTCAAAACATTACAGACTATTCTTTATGTTGCTTTATATTTTTAACTTAAGTCATAGAGAGAGAAATCTTATCAGAAACCTTCATAGCCATAACTAGCTTTTTGGATGTATCCTCCAATCATGCAGGACTACAGTAAAACTCAAGCTGACATTCAGCAGTCATGTCACAGTTTTAATATTAAAGTCAAAGTATCCACCCTCTTGTAATTTGATATAAAGTGGGATTGGTAATTTTAACAAGCTCAAAAAAAGAGTTAACAGACCTGTGCAGCTTGAGTTACCTAGGCACAGCAGTTACCAGACATAACTTTAATATATAATATTTAGCCCTGCCCCTTTAGTTAGAGAAATGCAGAAGCAAACAGGAAACTTTTCTTGCAGAAAGGGGAATGTGGAGCAAAACAAGGAATTAGCATTTAAGCTTCTGTGTCTTCTGGTTTTAAAGGAAAATCTTCTGAATGTGTTCAGATAGGGTGTTGTCATTCTGAGTCTGCAAAAAGAATGCTCCAGTACCTCTGTAGCTGATTTCCTAAGGAACCTTGAAATTGACCAGACTTGTTACTGTTCACTCTGTCAGTGCTCCTGCTGACACACAGGTTCTGTTCACTCTGTCAGTGCTCCTGCTGACACACAAAACCATGAACACCATCAAAGGCACCCACTGGATCTGCTTGCAGAGCAAACATTGCTTCAGGGAGGCATTCAATGAAGAATCAATGCAATGCTTATTGTGGGTGGGTTATGTATAGAGGTTGGAAAATCTGATCTATTTCATACTTAGAATGACAGGTTTCAGAGTAACAGCCCTGTTACTTAGAATACATTTGTTCTGAACCTATGGCAGATTGAAAAGACCTATGATTGTTTATCCCAGTGTTTGAAATGGTTTCCTGGTCATAAACTTGCTTACTCATTTGTGCTGTCTCAGCAAGGTAGAGTAACAGAATACAAATTGCATCTAGTTAAACTGTTAAAGGTTATCATTTTGCTTAGATTTCATCGGATGTGTTCTCAGTTTCTAGTGCAAATTTAAATGAGCATCCAATTTTTGACTTGTAAATTCAGAATGATTCTCTAAAACATCATCCAGTTACCTGACTAAATTTAAGAATAACATATTCTTGCTTATAATTATAGGGGAAGCAGCTCACAACCCCTATATTGAGGTTGCTAGTCACTTTTTATTATTAAAGATTCTTGCACGCTCCATTTTGTATGTAATTTATATAAGTTTATCTGTAGGTAATCTTGTTAAGCACTGAAGTATGCTTTAGTATACCACATGGACAGTTGGAACAGTTAAATAATCAAAGCATTTTTCTGATGCATCTTGTCCAACTAAACATGAATTGTGTGAGTATTTTATTAATTATTTGCCTGAAATATTCAATTTACATCTCAATTCTGCAGTGAGCTCCTGATGGGAATACCTCTGCAGAATCCTTTTGTAGTGAGTGGGACTCTTCCTGGGCACAGAGGCTGCCCAGAAGGAGCTCATTGCAGGATTAGTTCACAGCTTTTTCAATAAAACATTCAGAGTCAGATCTTCAGAAGCACTCATCACTTAGCAGTTCCTGTTGTGCAGGGGAGCTCTTGAATTATGAGCTCCCTTAAATATCTGACCCTTTGTTTTTGATTTTTTTTTAATTCTTTGTTTAGCGCTACTGACATAAATAAGTTTCTGAATGAAGCTTAGCAGTTCAGATCTCTGAAATATAACATAAATGTGTATCTATATTTGCTGCTGTAACATTATCCTATGCTTTCAAGTATTTACATTTTACAAAGCTTTATAGGGCTCAATGTATCACTTAATCACTACGTTTTTGAAAACAGTGAAGAAAGCAAACCTGAACATTTTTCAGGAATAATTTGATTATAGTTGCATTCAAATAGCAAAACATTAAACTGAGACATTAAGTATAATGGAAAGAAATAAAATGTGTGGGTTTTTTTGTTTTTGTTTTCCCCACACCCAGGAAGATGCTAATATTCCCAATAGACGTGTTCTGATTACAGGAGCTACTGGGCTTCTTGGCAGAGCAGTGTACAAAGAATTTAATGAAAACAATTGGCATGCAGTTGGCTGTGGATACAGTAGAGCTCGACCCAAATTTGAGCGGATTAATCTTCTGGATTCTATTGGGGTTCATGACATTATCCAGGATTTTCAGGTAAGATTACTGGAAGGAAAGAAGAAGCAGACAGTCTCCAGTGCAATATGGCAAGTTATGTGTATCCTTCATTAAACAAATAAGTTTAAGATGTCTTACACCATTTAGCTCATACGATCCAAGTGGCACTCCAAAATCCTTCTGAGGTAGTAGTTTCGAAGAAGATGTCAGTTTTCGTGTTCCCCTAATTTGTACAGTGACTACTCTGTGTTTGTTGTATCTAGGGTTATTACGCAATCAACAGCAAGTCAGTGTGTAAACACCCATTTAGTAGTTAAATAAAAAGCTGTTACATTTCTGTAATGATTTGTATGGAGACACTGCAATGTTACAATAAGGTTTCATTACACTAAAGATACAGAATAATTGTATACCTTGTTTCTCTCATGGCAGAAATCGCCTTGTAACAGCCAATTCTGTGTTTCACAAACTTCCAAGCTGTTTCACAGCTTCCAAGGAATAAATTTTTAAAAAGTTTATTCTAGAATAAATAGGGACCTAGTCTAGAAAAGAGTTAGAAAGCTCTTGTGTCTGGTCTACACCTGCCAAGCAAATCATTTATGAACTCTGCATTAATACCATTTAAATCTAATTTGGTTAGCATTGTTTAATTACCATTGTGGATGATTGGGTATTGAGTCTAACCCATATAATCCTTAACACTCAGATGAGAACAAAACTCCTTGCTGTAAGATAGATATTATTGAGGATCATGACTGCAAAATTACTAAATGAGACCCTTAGGTATTCATTATAAAACCTTAAGGCAGCTTTATTCTATTGCATTTCCAAAGGAAAGAAAGCTATTTGAGATTTCACAATAAATGATGATCGTTGTGGATCAGTGCCACAATTAAATCAAAATACTAGTTAGTTTCTCTGTAGATGAGACAGACCTGGTTTCTATGTTGAGGGCACAATTGCAATTTTTTTATTTTGTTCCTCATTAAAATTGAGTCTTTAATTTTCAGCCTCATGTGATAGTGCATTGTGCTGCTGAGAGAAGACCAGATGTTGTAGAAAGTCAAGCAGATGTTGTTTCTCAGCTCAATGTGACTGCTTCAGGGAACTTAGCAAAAGAAGCAGGTAAAGAGACAATGAGATGGATTCATTTTTTTTTTTTTTTTTTTTGCGAGGATACTGCATTAATTTATACAGTGGCATAAGTATGCATAGCACTTCACACTTAAACAGCCAAGATCCATCATTGCCTCAACAAGCTTTCTATCTAGCTTATTTAGGTGAAGACTGCACATGTGTATGTGTGGAGGATTATCAAGGAGACAAAGTCAGGGAATGAAGGGGTGAGAAGGCAAGGGGATAGTATTGAATCTAGAACATGCATTTTTTTCCCATCTATGACTGTAGTTTCATACTGAAAGTATGAATTATAGTGAATTTGAATTGGAGTACAAATGTCTTTAGGTGCAATGAATAGCAATTTTCCCTTCCATCACTAAAGGCTCATAGTAAGTTTTCTTTCTTCCCCCACCACACATCTTTTATCTTAGCTGGAATTGGAGCATTTCTGATCTACATTAGTACAGACTATGTGTTTGATGGAACAAATCCTCCTTATAAAGAGAGTGATGCACCAAATCCCCTAAATCTTTATGGTAAAACTAAACTAGAAGGAGAAAAGGCAGTCCTTGAAAATAATGAAGGTAAGAACACAATTTAAAGCCTTCCATTGAAGGTTTTTTCTTCTCACTTTGTTACAGATGAGCTAATAGGTCATATTAAATTAATACAATCATAGACTCTGGATTTGGAAAAGACCTATTAAAACATCTAATCTAACTTCCTGTCTCTGTGGGATTGTTTTCTGTTTCTTACAAGTGGAATCTAATTTTCTTTGCTGATGTTCCAAATCTCCATAGCTGCCTCTGTATTATTTATGTCCTAACAGTGTTTACAAAACCTCCCAATTTAGTATGATCTATTCATTTTATTAAGATGCTGTTTGCTCCCTCTTCTGGATTGGTAATGAAGGTAAGACTGGAACCAACACTAGACACCTTCCCCAACTCAGTACTTTGCTATGTTTCATAACCCTTTGGTTATGGTCTTTCAGTCAGTAATTTAGTCTGTGGCAGTATTCCTGTGTAAGCAGATTTAAGTTGATTTTGAGTAAGATATCATAATACACTGAATTGGTTGTTTTACTAAAATCCAAATAGTATATGGATCAGTCTTTCAACTGTTAACTTTGGTTTCTTTTATTATAGAATTACAATCAAGTTTGTATTGGAAGATCTTTATATATTTGTATTGTGAATAGTTCTATTTACAATTAGGTTTTTAGTGGCTTTTCTTATGATTTTTTTTTTTTTGTTTGAAGCAGTGAGAGATCACTTTGCTTCCTTTAAAAACAAAACCAAAAAACAACAACAACCCAAAATGGTTCTTTGTTCTTTCTTCCCTGTGTCAGTTTTGATAACCTTTCAAAAACTGTTAGTGTCAAAGCAAATGGTAATTCCCTTCCTACATTAGGGAGTATATCATCCAGACAGCAGTCTTGTATATAGTCACGGCATTAATGAAAAAATCTCTTATACAGTCTCAGCAACTTATATGTTCTTCTTCTTCACTTCCTAATTGCCTACATTTACATATTTTCTTTGATTTTTTTTTAAAGTAGCCACTTGAGTTAATTTAATTCCCTCTGTTTACTAATTTCTCACTTTCTCTGTAATATTGTTTCTCCCCTCCACTCCTGCCTGCACCATGGGTCCCTTGTGAGATACCTTTTGTTCGCTCATTCTCTTTTCTCTGCAAGTCTTGGGTAATTCACCTGTAGGTGCCTCTCCCTGTCCATTAACAGTACAGATCACTGGCATTATAAACACTTTTAATAAAAGTATTAGCTATATAAATGTCTGCTTTACTCAAAGAGGAATAAATGTCTTTTGGTGTAATTTTAGCAGCTCTAATTTACCGTATATAAATGTTCTCACTTCTATATGAAATTTGAAAAATTCATATCGATTAAAAATGAGATGACAGCAGACTGTACACAAGCACTGTTTTTCTTTTAGGGATGTGAATATATGTAAAGTTTACCAAAGGTCTAAAACAATTTTTATCCACGTTCTGTAATTCTGAAATTCTCTTAGGGTTATTCTCAAGGATTCATTAGGTCATAGTTATTCATAGTTTCCTTTTAACACTTTTAAAAAAAATATTTTTCCTCTTTAGGTGCTGCAGTGCTCAGAATTCCTGTCTTATACGGGGAGGTAGAAAAGCTGGAAGAGAGTGCTGTGACTGTTATGTTTGATAAAGTGCAGTTCAGTAACAAATCAGCCAATATGGACCACTGGCAACAGAGATTTCCCACCAACATCAAGGATGTAGCCAGTGTTTGCCGACAGCTATCAGAGAAGAGAATGTTGGTGAGAATTTTTGAGAAAATGAGCCTCCTTTAGACAAAATACAGGTTGTTTTTGTTTTTTAATTTTCCCCTCCATGCTTTGGTACAGTTGAGTACCAAATCAAATCCAAGGTTCTGGTTCTAATTTACAGAGCACTGGGCTGAGCCTCTGCTACTTCAATAACCACTTCTCTATCCATGACCCTCAATGAGTGTTGTGCTACTTGGGAAATGTTGGAATTATAAGTTGCAAGGATGAGAGTGCGAGAGCAGAACCCAGAGCTTTCTTAGCTGTTTGCGCACAAGAAATTAGAATGACCATGAATCTTGCTGTCTCCAGGACTAAAAATGCAAGTCATCGGTTCATCACCATAGTATTTCTACAATAAATTGTACACTTAAATTTTCTACCCTTTGGGTTTTTTTAAGATCAAGATTGATGAGACTTTTTATGGTGGACACAGTTCTTTTAAGATGCTCATGCAGTGGTGCTGAGTGCGGTTTAAAAAATATTTGATGCAGCTGCAGAGAGACAGAAGGGGGTGAATGTTGATAGAGAGGTAGGGGTTTCAGAGAAACTGTAAATGTTCCAATTTCTCTGAAATGGAGCATGAGCTCTCTACCATTTTATACAAATCCTCATTAAGCTGCTACTACAGAGCTCTTCCAGCTGAGCTGTCAGAATAGGACCATGGAGGAGGTATTCATTTGTGCAGATAACCCTTGTAATAACATTTAGCTGCTGTAGACAGACTCCAACTGAGAAGGTAAGAAGGCCAAAGAGAAGCCCAGGGAAGCACTGCCCGGTAACAAGTTTCAAACATGCTGGGCCCTGGAGTGCATTTTGGGGCTCAAAATCCAGGAAGCATTAACTGAATTTTCTCTAATGATCCCAATTTCAAACAAACACAGTTCTGGGGAAATAAGGGCTTAGAGGCCTATCCAGAAGGCAGTAGCTCCAAATTTAAGAGGGAGCAGCCCAGAATCTTTATGCAGAGTGCACACTTCTGAGTTGCGCAGGCATGTTCAGTTAATCTGTCCATTGTGTGCACTTCATTGAACATGTACAGTCTAGGAGGGTTTTCAAACTATCATAGTTCTGCAAAACCAAAATAAGTTGTGACCCCCCCACACCCCCCCAACCTGGCAGAAGTACAGCTCTCCAGAGAGCTGCTTACATGTCCAAGAGCCATCTTTCAACCTTTAGCTGTTTCTAACTATCCCAGTCCCATCACTCTTCTAAAAACTGCAACTAGTATTTTTTAAAATAAGTGTATTTTTCCAATTTAACTCAAAACTGGCAGGCATAGTTTCCCCCCAAAAACTATTGATAGGAACCATGCGTGGAAAAATTCATGCTAAAGTGCAAAATTGCAGCTTGCTGAAAAGTTACACACATGTGGAAACACTAACACTAAATTGTCTTGCAATATTAGCTTTGGCAGTCACTACCCAGAAATCGCTATGTGTGAGGTGACAAGTAAATTGACTCAAAATGTGGCATACTGCACAGCCAGCCGTATTATGTGGACAGGATTGGATTTGTCAACTCCTATATCTATTTATATATTATGCCTTTGTTCAGTCTGAGAACTTCTACATAGCCTTTATTTGATGTGAGGGAGAAGAGGGTTCATGGTGTCTTTCACACTTGCATTATTTGAATTTTGATAAATGATTGGCTTAGAATGGATTTTTCTATACGTTGAACCTTTTTTGTCATGTCGTCTTTAAGAGCGCATTTAGTTCATGCACAGTTGAGTCAAGCATATTCACCGTCTCTGAAAAGTCAGGCCAGATAAGTGTAGCATCAGGACTGTGCCAGCCCCACTGATAGCTTTATAAGGGCTACGTTTTTCACTTCCCAAACATCTGCTCAGTCTCTACTCTGGAAATGTATTTGTTCCAGAAATATTTCAATTAATTATTAACTTGTTTTTCAGGATGGTATCATCTTGTTTGAATGGCAGCCTATACATTCTGTTTCTGTAAAAGAGCCAGCCTGACTCTTCATCTGTGCTTGTTTCTTTCTAGGATCCATCAATAAAAGGAACATTCCACTGGTCTGGTAATGAACAGATGACCAAGTATGAAATGGCATGTACTATAGCAGATGCTTTCAACCTCCCCAGCAGCCACTTGAGACCAGTAAGTAATGTTGAGGTTATATAAAAGTATAGAAATTTCTGAATGTTTTCATTTGAGCCACTTTCTTATACTGAAAATACAAGTGAGCTGCTTCTCCTGATAGTGTGAACAATTACATGTTAGTACTGCAAAAGGAAGAATCCCCAAAATCCTCAATTTGGCATGATGTACTGCCAACAACATTGTCAGATATCTTCTGCTGCAGGGAAATGACAGTTGCTATGTTAACTGGATTCTGTTTTCCTATGACAGATGTTTCATTCCAATCAGAAATCAGTTTACCCATAAGTACAGTATATTCTTATAGAAATGTGCAAGTCCAGTGTGTAAAGTACTTCTAGGATACAGCTGGCTAAAGCAGAGTCTTTTGATTTTTTTAAAGTGAATAATAACCAACTAGCCAACTACTTAATTAGCAGTCATAGATTTAATTTAGCATACCTTAGTTTCACAGACTACTTTTTGTAAACTGAGCAATTTCTCTAGTAATCAATAAAGTTGTAACTAATTGTTGCCTCTTATATTTTTCATTAAAGGAAGACTATAAAATTTACTGTATCTTAATTTGAAGTAATCTCCTATGTAATGTCATAATGTTTAAGTTACTATTATTTCTTTTCAAATTCCATTCTCTGAATAGGTCTTCATTGTTGAGAGATATCCATGGATATTTAGAATGGTGGATTTAAAAACATACAACTTTTGAGTTTATGTAAAGGAAGAAATTTCAGGAAAAAGGGAAAATTTGGAAATGCTTAGCACCTCAGGATCAGACTTAAAAAAGAAATCCACTACATATGTTGTTAGTTAGATGCTGTTAACTTCTAGGGTTTATATTT
The DNA here is from genome assembly GCF_965152235.1 of Eretmochelys imbricata. NCBI lineage: Eukaryota > Metazoa > Chordata > Testudines > Cheloniidae > Eretmochelys > Eretmochelys imbricata. The sequence continues at coordinate 25,714,863 of NC_135579.1, forward strand.
AAAGGTAAAGTGAGACTTATTAGCTCACAAGTTCATGGATTCTTAATTAGTAAAGTTAGTACTGAAATGTGACACGGAAGAAAGACACCTTACACACACACAATACTAGGTTGGTCTGAGATCATATATTTAACAACCTTTACTGTTGGTGGCCGAAGCAGGTCTCTAAAGCATTTTTCATCCCACGAATATGCACTCCTCATCCGTTATCCACAACTGCTGATTTCCTGGCCGTTGTTAGGGGAGTGGGGATAAGATATGGAAGAGAGGAGACGACGTGGAAAAACATTAAATGGCTCACTCTTTACCAGTTCAGACAGGTCTGATGCATTTTGTAGCTGTCTAGCTGAAGGAAATTCTTCCACTTGTCATAAAGAAGATTCACACAAGGAGCACAAGTAAAACGGGATTTTCTGTTGGGTGGTTAATACACACCGTCCCTAAATGCTCTACAAAATGAAAATTTGTCTTCCTAGCCTTTCATTGTTCAAAAATTTTAGGTAAGGGAAAAAATGGATTTTAACTTACTTCAATTTGAGATGAAGTCTGAGATGGAGAGAGAGGGCATTTCAGGTGGCAGGAATTCCTTATGTAGGCTCTGTCCAGCAACAGAAAAATTGCCTGAAGGGAACAAACATATTGAAAGCAACAAATGGTAGTGTGCACTCATTCTTATTTAGAAGCCCCTGTTTTTAACTGTATATAGTGTTTTTCTCTCTTTTTTTAAAGATTACTGATAGCCCAGTAGTGGGTGCTCTTCGTCCGAGGAATGCTCAGCTCGACTGCTCTAAACTAGAGATGCTGGGAATAGGACAACGAACGCCATTTCGAGTTGGGATCAGAGAATCGCTTTGGCCTTTCCTTGTTGACAAGAGATGGAGACAGACTGTCTTCCATTAATTTGTAAACTTTTTAATTAAAGTATGGTATGTGGCACTTTTTTAAAAAAGGAAAAAAATAGTTTTGTATGAGTGTTCTTAAAAATTGTGACACTTATGAGCTTTCATTGAATCAGGTAAAAATATGGTCTTGCACTAGTGAAATTGTTAGCCTAAAAAGCTCAATGGCAAAAAATGAACCTTGTTTAAAGTGTTTTGTTTTTCCTTCTGTTTGTACTGGTCTAACCTAATATCTGATCCTAGTGAATTATGGTTCTTAGTCTTCAGTAACATTTGATGCTAAGTATGAAACAGGTCAGCTGGAGACTTCCTTTTGGCTGGAATATACTGTTGATGCTTAGGATCTTTGCTATATGTACAGTATCTTCTTTGAAGGACCTGGTCAGTTTCTTTATCACCAAAAAAGATTCTACTTTTAAATTTTAAAGTTATTGTACTAATGTGAGTTAAGGCGAGAATCATTGAAGTTTAATGTTCATTTGCTTTGAGCTTGGATCAAAATGTTTAAAAGAATGTGAAACTTTATTTTTGCAATTACTGAGTGTAGTTTTTATGCTTGAGATATATTTTCACAATGTTGTATATCTTGGAACTCCTGCAGCTTCATATATTTGTTCATTGTATGCACTTGTCTCATTGTATGCATTTGTCTCTCTGTAAAGGTGACCTGCCAAGTGTAGGGAGGGAAATGGGCTTGGGCCTGCCTTTGCTTTGTGTAAAGACTTGAAGTGTATATTCATTTTCCTGTTTGTTTGTTATACTAGAAACTCAGATCCTACGTAGGCTGGAACACTGCATGGTAGGAGAAGTAGTGAAACAAGGGCAACAAAAAGAATAAAAGTGAAAGGTGAACAATTCAGGGGAAGAAAGTCAAGAATTTGACTACAACAACCTAGTTCCCCTGTGAAAACTCCTGAGGTAGGCACATACACTGATGTGGTAAGTGTCTTACTGGTGTAATGCCTACATTAAGGGTTTGCTTAACTACAACAGTGTAAGCTCCCTACCGCAAACAGTTTAGACTATTCAAAACTTTGTTCTTAATACCTATTTGAATTCAGTGCCCAATTAACGTTTCCGAGAATTGATGTATACTAATGTCCTTGTTTAGAGATTCAAACTACCAGTAAGAGCTTGATGCTTACAGTATTCCTGTTCTGAGATCTTCCTGGGAGACCACAGAAAACTGGATTTGATATTCTAGATCTGAGGCAAAAATAAATAGGAAAAAACCTGGAAACCCTTCAGGCTTTTATGGATCAAAAAGTTGGAAGATAACCAGTTTTAAAAATCTTTTACAGGCCAACTTGAAAATTTGTCCCTCTAATTCCATATATGAGATAAGAGTTTATCATAAACTTGGTTTTCATCTGAATTCCTGATATGCACACAATAAGTTATATCTTGAAAATGACAATAAATATATGTTGCTGGCATCAGCGTCAGTATTGACTCAAGAATTTTTTCTAAATCTTAACAAGTTGCAACCCCCTTCACAATGTTCATATGTCCTGGAGGAAATAATGGTAAAATCATATTGATATACTTCAAGTAAATTAAACTCCACAGTCATGGGCTAGAGAAATCTTTCTCAACGGATGGGCCACAGTCCCCAAGGGATGGGTGGAGTGTTAAGTTCCCTGCAAGCTGTGCAGCCATGCAACAGCCTATTGAGCACCGCGCAGGAAACTGCCTGGGAACCACCTTTCCCTGGCCCCAAGCTGCTGGGGTGCCCGGCCCCAAGCTGCTGGGGTGCCCCTCCCTGCCTCGGACCTGCCAGGGCACCTATTCTGCAGCCCCGGCCCCAAGCTGCTGGGGTGCCCCTCCCTGCCTCGGACCTGCCAGGACACCTATTCTGCAGCCCCAGCCCCACAGCTGCTGCAGCGGGAGAGGCGCGCCTCTCCCTCCTCCCGCAGCAGCACCTGGGCTGAGAGAGGCGGAGGGAGTTCGTTCTCTCCTCCCCACCATAGCCCTGGAGCACCTTCCTGCATCCCAAACTGCTCATCCCTGGCCTCACCCCCTTCACCCTTGTGGTCCAGCAAGAGCACCCACTTTAAGTCCCAGCTCCTCAGTCATCACCTCTTGGGCTGAGACCCACACCTGCATCTACACTTTGTTTTCTCTTCAGAGATTATAAACAGCATAATTGTCCACAGTGATAAGTTACCATATAGCTTTTTCTAAGCAAGCATATTTACTATTAAGATGAAAGCCTTAAATAGAAAATATTTAAACAATAAAAGAACCTACAGAGATCACACCTCCAGTAAGGGCTTTGGGAGGTGATGAGTCCTTCAACCTGATAGAAGCATTTTTCTGTGGTTATGAGTTCATAACATTTTGTAGCATGTAGAATAAAATCACTTATCACTGTAAAGTAAAATATGAAACATGTATGTTGGCCTAAACTTTCCTCCTTTCACATGAAAGCAGCTAGTTTATTTTTTAAAATCCCTTTGAGAATGAAAGTCTGAAAGCTGCACCTCTAGATGTTGGGAGCATCATGAAAATAGCATGAAGACCCAAAGTAGGAGCAGGTGTGGCGAGTTACATGGGCCTGCGGTGCCCAGGCTCCAGCAATATTCAGGGCTGGGGGCCCAGGTCCACTACTGTTTGGAGACGGGTCTCTCCCCTGCCCCCATCTGCTGCCCCCCTACATGTCCCTGCCTGATTAAAAGTGGGCGCTGCCCTGCTGCTCCATGCTGCTGTCCTTTGCTTGCGCTGCTGCCTAAGGCTAGGCTACAGCACAAGAGCAGGCTGAGGCAGCTGGCAACTGCTGCACCAGAGTAGGGGAGGAGGTGCACACATGATTGGCAGCCCTCCCCTCCCCCAGCACCCACCGGGAGGAGACTCCAGAAGAGCCTCTGGACCTCACTCACCTGAGCAACTGCTGGGGCTTCCTTGAGTGTCTGATCCTGAGATCCTGCCCCTAGCCTGCAGCCCCGGATGAGGGGCAGCAGGCTGCAGCAGGGGAGGAAGCCACATGTGATGGCAGCCCCCTCCTCTCCAGCACTCACCACCACAGGGGAGGTGAGGGGTCTTCCTAGACCTGAGCAGCTGGGGCTTGGGTGAGTGTAGTGCCACCCTGCATCCCATCCCCACAGTCACTGCTTCTACCCCACGCTGGGCAAAAGGCAGCCCCATCCCCCACCCCCAGTGAGGCTCTGGTAAGGGGCAGCAGCAGTGGGGGAGAGGGATGGGGGAGTCCGCCCTGGCCCTGGCCCTAGCCCTAGCCATCTCCACCCCAAGCTTCTCATCTCTGCCCCACCCCAGAGCCAGTGCCCCCAGCCAGAGCCCTCACCCCCTGCACCCCAACCCTCAGCCCCAGCCCTGAGCCCCCTCCTACACTCCTGCCCCAGCTCAGACCCCTCACCCAAACTCCCTCCCAGAGCACATCCCTTACACCCACTCCTCCTGCCCCAGCCCAGACCCCACACCCCAGCTCCCTCCCAGAGCCTACACCCTGCACCCAAATGCCTTCCCAGAGCCCACTCCCTGCCCCAGCCTAGAGCCTGCACCCAAACTTCCTCCCAGACCCTTAAGGAGGTGGGGGGCACAACTTAGACCCATTCTGGGCACCACCAAAAATTATACAAACCTGCTGCCCCTGAGTAGGAGCAGGAGACGGGGGAGCCCAACAAGGGGGAGTGCTGGCGTGGAAGTGTAAAGTGACAAGAGCTGTAACAGGGTGATAGCCTCCCTTAGCTGCTTTGCTAGGAGCCTAGTGGAAAATCCCTGACAAAATCAACCGTTCTGTCACAGATCTGATTGAGTTCTACCTGCTGGACACTGTCACATCAGTCTCCGTCAGGAGCTTTCTTCAGCTTGAGCTAGTGGAAAAGGCTGAAAACCATAGCAGAGCAGCTCCTTCCCTTTTATAACCTTCCAGTCTCCTAGCTTGTGACCTGTAGCCTTAACAGGTGAGCACAGACCTATCAGGTGACTTTGTTCCGAGACCACCTTTCCCCTAATAAATCAGTTCTCGTGGGTGGGAGCCAGCTTTTTGTCTAGGGTGAGGACCATGGACGTTTAACAACTCTCTGTTATTAGTTCTGTGGCACTACCTCTTGGACTTCCAGTCCAACACCGAGGGACAACGGAAGACAAATAAGCCCCACGTTCAAAATGTAATCAGCAGTCTGACACAGATGCATATAAAAGGACCCAGTATCAAACAGAATTCATAAACTGCTCAGAGACAGATTCCCCAAATCATCTCCCATTTTCAGTAGAACTTCTTTCAAAGGTTCATAAAACAACTTTCTCAGGAACATTCAAAAGCATTCTTCAAAAGAACTACTTCCCCAGCTGAACTTGAGCTTTAAATCTGGGTTTTTGGGTACTGAAAAACTCTAGCAAGATCATAAAAAAATTTTTTTTATAACTGGAAAAATGAGTGAAAAAAAATCCCAACTATTAAGACAGAACAGGCTTTGCTCAGCTATTTAACAAAATAATAATTGCATTCAGGCAAGGCCTAACCATTGAAAATTGCAGCCTAAAAAGAAAATGAGAAATGACTGAAAACAAGTTAGATGGGGAGTGCTTATGCCAGAGTTACTTTTTTAGTTTTGTGTTACAATAGAGCATGAGACTGCAACCAAGACTGGGGCCTTGAACTGGCAGGTTTTTAACGCTTTAAAGGGGAAATCCATAACATCTGTCTGTTTTTCTACACTAAATAAATCAGTAACATTCTTTACTTATTTAAACAATATATAGGAACACCAGTCCCTCTTTTCTTTCTATGCCAAGTGTAGATCAAGTTCAGGAATCTGTGGTATCCACAAGTGGAGGAGAAAAACAGCTGAAATAGTGCAAGGAATGTGGAAAAATGGGTTGCACCCTTCACTTCTGTGAATGGAGGGGATGTTGCTCAGGCAAATCATGTCAGAGGGGAGCTTCTACCTCTTCAGCATTTTCTACCGCACTCTTTGGAATCCTGTAATAGCTCATCTGTGGGCTTGTTCTCCCCAAGGTTTTGGAGGGGAGCCATTCTTTATAGCATTCTTCCCCTCCTGAAGCCATTGATATCCAAGTGAATATCTGCATCTACAGTAATGCTGTTTGAAGCAGCACTAACTCACACTCCATGCCTGCACTATCCTTTCAGTGACAGACATTTTTGAATCCAGTCAGCTAGGGCGAAAAAGGCAGAGGTCAAAACTATTTTTCAGGCTGCAGATTCCCAGGAAACGCATTGCAGTGGGGCCTTACCCCTTACCTCGTCTGTGGCCTCTAAACCCAAGGTGAAGATATGCAGGAATAGGAGAGTACCTCCTCACAGTTTCCTGGCTCCCGTGTGCCCTTTCCATGGGAGGGTAGGTTTAGGCTCATAGACATTTGGCTGTCAGCAAGAAAGATCTGATTCTCAAATAATTTCTTTTAAAATGCAAGTACTTAATTCTGCCCATGTATTCTGGTAAGGAGGTGAAATCTAATTTATTGTTGTATACAACCCATTTTCACAACACATGCATATTCAGCTACTCACAGAATTCTACCCCTTGCCAAGGAGGCACTCCAGAATTTTCATGAAAAAGGCAGTTTTTTGATGTGCTGCTGAATCCTTATAACTTTCAGAAGTACTTTCAGCTCCTGGGCTTCAAGACCATTACCTTCATGCATTACTTTTGCTAGCAAAGAGGATCAAGGTGTGATATTGAGAGCATAACAAGGCTTTGATTTGTCTCTCCAACCCCTTTCACATGCCCTTTGTGGTTCATTGCTGGTCAATGTAAACCTTCACAAAGTTGTTACCTCCTCACCTGAGTCCATTTTGCAATTAAAGTTTGTCATATATAACTTAAGAAATATGGATCAGTTCCAATAATGACACAGTTCACTGCCTGTAGCTGATAAACTCAAAGACCATCAAGCAAAGGTACAGGCTCCTTATTAGACTAGCAGACTCCAAGCCATGAAGCAATATCTACTACCAATTTCCCAGAAAGTTGGGTACCTGTGAGTTCAATAAAAATATGACATTTTTCAGATGTGAGTCATATGAGGAAATTTCTTGACCATTTTGGAAAGCACTGAAGCATTAAAAGCATTTTGCTTTCCAATAGAAGTTTTGTAGCATTTCACTGCCAGTGATGTCATCTCTATGGGCCTTTGTGCAGTGCTGAACTTCATGGCCAACAGATTTGTAAGAGAGGTAGAATGTTGCTAGTTTTCTAAATCTGAAACTTAAAGTTTGAAGAAGACTCCTAGCAGTGTCAGCCCCCAACTTCCATATCTAGTGAGAGCTTTGCTGGCAAACTCCAAAAATAAAACTTACTTGGATGCAGTTCCCTGCCCTGTTCCAATTTAATAAATACTCCTCAGGATATTGAAAGTGAAATTAAATTGATTTCATGGCACTAATCTCTCTACTCCACTGTAGAACAATGGGATTCATGGTTTATGGGAAGATGGGGTGGGAAATGAAACAGAAAAATCTGGCCCCAGGTACAAAATTCATTTCAGTGCTTTATTAAGAACCACCTTCCAAAAATGTATTTGAAAGTTGCTAGACACCATACAGCTACAGATCAAAGCCAGCTCTTGGCTTATCTTGAGTCTCGTGTGTTATGGGGGAGATTTCTAAAAATAATGGGATTCTCAAAAGGTGATGATGACACTTAGCTTCACACTGAAGAGACTATAAGTCTGTGAAATGGCAGACTGGCAGATATGCCCTCTTCCACTTTCAGTTTGGTTCAGTCCTCTTGGAAAAGGATCTAAGAACAATGATCCATGCAGTCAACACCTCTAGATGGATTGGTGAAGCTGACTGTGTGTGAGGACAGGGGGGCTACCAGCTTGTGCACAATGCGGCAGCCCCCTCCTGAACAGGTGGGGACACTGAGCACACCATTCCCAGGTATGGATTCCTCAAATGGCTCTTGATCTGCTCTCTGGCCCATTCAGAGCTTTGGTCCTGATTTTCAAAGTAATGAATGGTTAGGCTCCAGCTGTGGCAGGGACAACTCCAGCCATGACCACCACGGCAGCTGTGTTCATCTGAGACAATGTGGCTACAACAAAGCCCAGGATGAAACATGAGCGTGAGCGCTAAAGCATTCTTAGCTGATGGGGTTTAGCTATGTAATGAACTCGCAGAGAAGATTAGACTAAAACAATGTCAGACTGCTTTTAGAAAATGCTGCAAAGGTCTCCTTTTAGACAAAGATCTGCATCTGTAACTTGAAGGATTTAGTGATGTGTGTTTACATAGACAAAGCCTCAGACAGAGAGCGCCCTAGGTTCTGGTAAGGGCAAAGAGCATAATCCTCCATAAAGTCCACAGTAGGCTTTGCTATGCAGCTTTTGATTACCTGTGTCATGTTTGGGTTCTCAGGAGATGTGCCCAAAGAGAAACTCCTGTCTTAGGGTTTTGTAAGCGATGGCTGTCATGTTAGAGTTGCCACCTTTCTGGTTGCAGAAAACCAAACACCATTGTCCCATCCCTTCCCTGAGGTTACGCCCCTGCCCTGCCCCTTCTCTGAGGCCCTTCCCCCACTCACTTCATCCGCCCTCCCTCCATCGCTCGCTCTTCCCCACTTTTGCTCACTTGCTCATTTACACTGGGCTGGGGTATAGGAGGGGGTGAGGGCTCCGACTGCAGGTGCAGGCTCTGAGGTGGGGCTGGGCACCAAGGGATTCAGGGTGTGGGAGGGGGCTCTGGGCTAGGGCAGTGGGTTGGGGTGTGGGAGGGAGTTTGGGCTGTGGGAGGGAGTTTGGGTGTGGAAGGGGGCTCAGGGCTGAGACAGAGGATTGGGGTGTGGGAGGCAGTTCAGGGTGTGGTCTCTGGGCGGCGCTGACCTCAGGTGGCTCCCAGAAGCAGCTGGCATGTCCGTCCTGCTCCTAGGTGCAGGGGCGGCCAGGGGGCTCAGCATGCTGCCCGCACCCACAGGCGCTGCCCCTACAGCTCCCCATTGGCCGTGGTTCCTGGCCAATGGGAGCTGAGTAGCCGGCACTTGGGGCGGGGGCAGCGTGCGGAGCCCCCTTGGCCACCCCTGTGCCTAGGAGCCGGAAGGACATGCCAGTCGCTTCCAGGAGCCGCGCGGAGCTGGTCACTATGGCCAACTGGACTTTTAGCGGCCCAGTCAGCTACGCTGACCAGAGCCACCAGGTTCCCTTTTCGACCAGGCGTTCCAGTCAAAAACCAGACACCTGGCAACCCTAGTCATGTATGCTGTATGCAGAGGGTTTTTGTTTTGTTTTTTAAACATAAATTCATACAAAATGTCATTAAAAATACTTTGCATTAACGATGAGATGTTCCTGGCCATACTTTCCCAAGGCATCACTACACTTCACAGAGGGTTGAATTCACTCAGCCAGCTGTGCATAACACCTCTCAGCTGTGCTGTGATCATCCCAAACATTCACTGCCTTTTTGTGTTTTACTGTGTAGGTCCAAGAACAGGTATTTAAATCTTTTGTACTTACTGAGTGAAAACAGAACACACGTCAGATAAGTATACGATGGCAGGTCTGTGCCTGCCCGTCAGGTGTACTTAGTTTCAAGCTCTGTCACTCAGTTCTGGCCTAGATTTACATAAGGATGGCTTACATGAACTCTCTGTTATAAATGATCAAAATTCATGCATCTGAGATTGTGAAAAATGTTATATGCAGAAAAGCAATGAATCCAGCATTATTTCACTCCTCCTTCTATGTTTCCAATATTTTTATTATTTGGGGTGTGACAGAGAGTTCGGTATCTGTCTATATTTAATAGCAAAAGAAAATTAGTAAATGATTTATAATGAGAAAATACCTTCTTACCTCTTTGGTCTGGTGTACACACAGTTTTTATACCTAGTATAACTATTCTGCTTATGGTATATGATTTTTTTTTAACTGGAAGTTATACCAGTGCAAACCTGACTGTGAATGTAGTTATATCAGCCCAGGAGTGCCACTGTAGCTGTACGGGAACAGCAATACCAGCATACGCACTTTTATACCAGTACCGCTGCAGACTGGTGGGGTGGGGAGTTGTTCTACTCTAACTATACCAGTATTTTTAATACAATGTAGCGTGGTACCAGTGTAGGTAAAACAGTACAACTTCTCTGCATGTGGGCAAGGCCTGAGAACCATTTTGTGTATCGGCACCTCAGAGTGAAATCACGTGCTGTAACATCCATAGCCAAAGACAATGGACATGCAAAGGAGAATTCGATCACTTTGACTTTTGAAAAACAAAGTGACTTTGGAAATGCTGGATTTGAAAATCAGGAACCAGATACTGTTTCATTTCCTGTGAAGAATGTGCCTGATCAGTACTTCGAGGAAATGCTTATGTGACCTCAGCCTGACATAAAACCTTTTGAGATAAACAGAATCACTGAATAGGGTCTTGAGAAACAGGGCCAGGCTCAGACACACAGAAAGCAAATGGTGTCTTCATGCTGTTTTGGCAAGCGAGTCGAAGGCAAGTGGATGATGCTTTTTAGCAATGTGATGTATTTTCCTTCCAATATTCAGTAAGAGAGTGCCTTATCTACTTTATTGTAGGAGGGGTTTCATCTAAATACCTCCTGCTGATTGTTTCTTGATTTACTATAGTTCTCCTTCTGTTTTAAGAAGCGGATGGGAGTCTTAGGATCTTTTTTTTTTTAAAGCATCTAAGTAATTTAGGGTATTCTGCACTAGAGCTGGAAGTGTAATTTCCAGCTGGTAGAGGTACCCAGGCTAGCTCTAACTTAGCTAATATGCTAAAAGTAGAAGAGTAACTGCCACCATGAGCAGAGGGAAGGACTAGACCCTCTAAGTGCGATCCAGCCTGCGACTTTAGGTACATACTCAGGTCGCTAGCCCCTCCCCCCACTCAAGAACTTCTTTTTATAGCTCTCTAGCATGGGCATGTCTACCTGAGTTGGGCATTATACCTCCAGCTCCAGTGCAGACATACTCTTAGGAGCTTAAATCCCATTTTCAAGTGACATAAGGACTTAGGAGCCTAAGTGTTACTCAAAGTCAATGGGATTTAGGCTTCTAAGTCACTCAGATGCTTTTAAAATCTTTACCCTTACACTGATTTAGGTAATTTCTCATAGTCTGTCCCAAAGAGAGCAAAACTCCCTCATTCTCCAGGAAATGCAGAGAAGGATAAAGTGTGGTTGGAATCTTACATGCCTCAGTAAACAAGGCATGGATGAAGCTGTCCTTTCCCATCAGGTGTTTTGTAAGAGTCCATGGTCAGGTGAACACAACGAAGGACAGCCTGAGGATGGACAGAGAAGCAAGCTGCAGAAGGTGCTGGTAATGTGAGGTCCTCAGTACATATTTTAAAGGTCTGTCTCCTGTTGGGCCTCAACAGCTAAGGAGTTATGGATCTGTGGATGTTCCAGACTAGCTGTCAAGGTTCCTCCCCCACTCTGAACTCTAGGGTACAGATGTGGGGACCTGCATGAAAAACCTCCTAAGCTTATCTTTACCAGCTTAGGTCAAAACTTCCCCAAGGTACAAAATATTCCACCCGTTGTCCTTGGACTGGCCGCTACCACCACCAAACTAATACTGGTTACTGGGGAAGAGCTGTTTGGACGCGTCTTTCCCCCCAAAATACTTCCCAAAACCTTGCACCCCACTTCCTGGACAAGGTTTGGTAAAAAGCCTCACCAATTTGCCTAGGTGACTACAGACCCAGACCCTTGGATCTTAAGAACAATGAACAATCCTCCCAACACTTACACCCCCCCCTTTCCTGGGAAATGTTGGATAAAAAGCCTCACCAATTTGCATAGGTGACCACAGACCCAAACCCTTGGATCTGAGAACAATGAAAAAGCATTCAGTTTTCTTACAAGAAGACTTTTAATAAAAATAGAAGTAAATAGAAATAAAGAAATCCCCCCTGTAAAATCAGGATGGTAGATATCTTACAGGGTAATTAGATTCAAAAACATAGAGAACCCCTCTAGGCAAAACCTTAAGTTACAAAAAAGATACACAGACAGAAATAGTTATTCTATTCAGCACAATTCTTTTCTCAGCCATTTAAAGAAATCATAATCTAACACATACCTAGCTAGATTACTTACTAAAAGTTCTAAGACTCCATTCCTGGTCTATCCCCGACAAGGACCAGCATATAGACAGACACAGACCCTTTGTTTCTCTCCCTCCTCCCAGCTTTTGAAAGTATCTTGTCTCCTCATTGGTCATTTTGGTCAGGTGCCAGCGAGGTTACCTTTAGCTTCTTAACCCTTTACAGGTGAGAGGAGCTTTCCCCTGGCCAGGAGGGATTTCAAAGGGGTTTACCCTTCCCTTTATATTTATGACACTAGCATCCTACCAAATTTAAGTATTATTTACTAATCACTGAAAACAAATCAGGGCCAGATTAAAATCCAGCTCCCTGCACCATTTATGCCATTCTAGAAATTAATTGCTCTAGTTATTGATGGAAGAGTACGCCTAGAACAGGAATTGGCAACCTTTGGCACGCAGCCCACCAGGGTAAGCCCCCTGCGGGCCGGACCAGTTTGTTTACCTGCCGCGTCCGCAGGTTAGGCCAATCGCAGCTCCCACTGGCCGCAGTTTGCCATTCCAGGCCAATGGGGGCTGCGGGAAGCGGCAGCCAGCACATCCCTCAGCCTACACTGCTTCCCGCAGCCCCCATTCGTCTGGAGCGGTGAACTGCGGCCAATGGGAACTGTGATTGGCCGAACCTGTGGACGCAGCAGGTAAACAAACCAGCCCGGCCCGCCGGGGGCTTACCTGGCAGGCCGCAGGCCAAACGTTGCCGATCCCTGGCCTAGAAGAAGCAAATAGGATTCTTGCTATCTTGCCTATTGTCAGCTAAAGATCCAGTTGGAGAAAAGACCCACTATTCTGTTTTACAATTTGCTATAATTATCTCAAGTCCAAATGTTTATATTATTATTTATTTGTATTATCATAGCTCCTAGGAGCCCTCAGTCACGGACCAGCTCCTGCTGTTAGGAGCTGTACAAACAGAATAAAATGCCTGTCCCTGCCCAAACAGCTTACAATCTAAGTATACGACAAGAGACAGTAGATGGATACAGATAGACATATAGGAGAGTAGAAGGAAACAATGAGACAATATTAGTCAGTATGATCAGCTCTGGTATTAACATACCAGCTGCCTAACAATTTTTGAGTTTTTGTAGGCATTACAGCAAAGGCTGTGATTTTTTTTTTACTGGGTGTATTTTTTATTCATCCAAGACAGGGCCTAAACGTGTTCAGTTGACAGTCAACTGCTACAACATACACATGCATTTGAACCACTAGGAATTTGAATGTAACAGGAGTTGAGATCAGAGCCATAATAGGATGGCACTATGCAGCCTGGTACTACGTCTACTGTTTTTGATGAGATTTTGGAGTTGAAAGATAGAGGAAATGATAGGTTTAACACTCTTGAGGGACACTGAATTGTAGCCTTGGGCTGAGGAACTTGTGGCTTTTCAGCATTGTGTTTACTTTGCAACTTACATTTGCCTAAATTTGCTTTTAATGAAAACCTTGGAGAAAAGAAATCTGCCTGAGTTGGCTTCTTTATAACCCAAAGAAGGGCTCTGGAGGAGTATTTGGTGGTCTTATGACAATAAATCCCAAAATAATTACTGCTGTATAAGGCTTCAGGTGATTTGTCAGCATCAGAAATTGTACTCAGGAACTGTGAAAAGAGAAAGCATGTAGCTCCAGGACTTAGGTTTTATATTTCAATGATGTGTTAGGCCCCAATCCTGCAAAGATTTATGCACGTGCTTAACCTTACATTGATTTCAGTGAGATTACTCACTGTGCATACAGTTAAACATGTGCATACATTTTTGTCTCATCAGAACATGAGAGTTTCTTGAGTGGAGCAAAACCATCAGTATTAGTCCTGATTCTCCTCTCAGATTGGGTTTTAATAGGGTAGTTCTATGGGACTAAGTAGGGTTTATCCCGGTTTACATTGGTATAAAAGAGGAGGAGGCGTTTCCGTATCTTTGCACTGTAGTGTAAGGGAAGCTGGTAGCAACCTCACCTGATATAACAAAGGTAAGTGAGTCTGTTAAGGGAATCTAGGCTGTGGGCTGATCAATTCTGCAATAGGAGCTCTAAGAGCAGCCTGTTGAGAAGGCTTGAGCTGCACTTCACATTACGGTTAATTTCTTTGTTAATGAAACCAGTTGTGGGAAGGGGTGAGTTCTTGACTGTACTTAGTGTGTGGTCTTTGTTATAGAGCAGCCTGGGAAAGGCCGGTGCTCACACAGGCTTTAAAAAAAAACACTGGGGTGAGGAAGCAGGGGATACAGTGAGGGGGAAGTGATCTACCAATCTCCAAAGCACAGACCTTTACCATTTCAGATAAGAAGTAACTCATTTAACCAGTTGGTGGTAATAGTAGACACTTATCCCTTCATGTGTGTCAGTCACTACAGGAGAACAAAGACACCCTGGGTCTTGGTGCTACACATTTCCTCTGTCTGGAGGAGCTCATCCTGATTCTCTGAGGTCTGCAGCAGTTTAAACCCCTGTACAGATCACCATTAGAAAGCCTCTCCCAAACCCCCTATTTAGCTCATCAAAGAGAATTTGAATTGCTGTGGACCTGATGTGTCACGCTGTCTGGAGTGACTCACAACTGTGAGTGCCTACCTCAGGGCAGACTGTCCAAACAAGGCAAAAAGAAAAGGAGTACTTGTGGCACCTTAGAGACTAACCAATTTATTTGAGCATGAGCTTTCGTGAGCTACAGCTCACTTCATCGGATGCATACCGTGGAAACTGCAGCAGACTTTATATATACACAGAGAATATGAAACAATACCTCCTCCCACCCCACTGTCCTGCTGGTAATAGCTTATCAGGTTAGGCCATTTCCAGCACAAATCCAGGTTTTCTCACCCTCCACCCCCCCACACAAATTCACTCTCCTGTGAATTTGTGTGGGGGGGTGGAGGGTGAGAAAACCTGGATTTGTGCTGGAAATGGCCTAACCTGATGATCACTTTAGATAAGCTATTACCAGCAGGACAGTGGGGTGGGAGGAGGTATTGTTTCATATTCTCTGTGTATATATAAAGTCTGCTGCAGTTTCCACGGTATGCATCCAATGAAGTGAGCTGTAGCTCACGAAAGCTCATGCTCAAATAAATTGGTTAGTCTCTAAGGTGCCACAAGTACTCCTTTTCTTTTTGCGAATACAGACTAACACGGCTGTTACTCTGAAACCAAACAAGGCAGACACCCCAAACTGCTGGTGTGTTCTACTGTCAGGGTTCCTCCCCCACTCTGAACTCTAGGGTACAGATGTGGGGACCTGCATGAAAAACCTCCTAAGCTTATCTTTACCAGCTTAGGTCAAAACTTCCCCAAGGTACAAAATATTCCACCCGTTGTCCTTGGACTGGCCGCTACCACCACCAAACTAATACTGGTTACTGGGGAAGAGCTGTTTGGACGCGTCCTTCCCCCCAAAATACTTCCCAAAACCTTGCACCCCACTTCCTGGACAAGGTTTGGTAAAAAGCCTCACCAATTTGCATAGGTGACCACAGACCCAAACCCTTGGATCTGAGAACAATGAAAAAGCATTCAGTTTCTTATAAGAAGACTTTTAATAAAAATAGAAGTAAATAGAAATGAAGAAATCCCCCCTGTAAAATCAGGATGGTAGATATCTTACAGGGTAATTAGATTCAAAAACATAGAGAACCCCTCTAGGCAAAACCTTAAGTTACAAAAAAGATACACACACAGAAATAGTTATTCTATTCAGCACAATTCTTTTCTCAGCCATTTAAAGAAATCATAATCTAACACATACCTAGCTAGATTACTTACTAAAAGTTCTAAGACTCCATTCCTGGTCTATCCCCGGCCAAGACCCAGCGTACAGACAGACACACAGACCCTTTGTTTCTCTCCCTCCTCCCAGCTTTTGTCTCCTCATTGGTCATTTTGGTCAGGTGCCAGCGAGGTTACCTTTAGCTTCTTAACCCTTTACAGGTGAGAGGAGCTTTCCCCTGGCCAGGAGGGATTTCAAAGGGGTTTACCCTTCCCTTTATATTTATGACATCTACAGTTAGATGTTATGAAGCCAGTAACATTATGAACTCCTGCATCACTATATCAGTCTTACCATGGAGTCACAGACAGTCCCCATAGACTCTCCAGACTATCTCACCACCCAGACAAACTGGACTTCATGACAAATGGTCACTTACACCAAGAATCACACCATATTCAGGTTGCTTCCAGTCCCAAGAGACCAGTCACTCTCCCAGATCATTTGGTACCCTAGATCTTACACCAAAGACAATGCCAGTAGCTAGTCTTATAATAAACTATCTAAAGATTTATTAGCTGGGAAAAAGGAATAAGAGAATTATTTATAGGTTAAAACAAGTAAACATTTACAAACAAATGAGTTACCACCCAAAGCCTATGAGGGACAGGGTTGTAGTTATAGATAATCTTGATGGTCCCTCCTGAGTCTGAGTCAATTCAGAGTGTCTCTCAGTGTAACCCCTGGGAATCTCTGGATTCAGTTTGGTGTTTCTAGCCCTCTCAGAGTTCAAACAGCTCAGAGATGGAAAACTTTCCTGTGACTTTGTTTGATTTCCTTCATTCAGCTTCCAAGTCTACAGGACGAGCTTCTTTGCACACAGCATTTCCCAGGTACAATAGGGCCATTAACCAACCCTTTGTATTGCTATGTTCCTTGATGGCCCATCTGATTTTGATAGTCCTTCTGGATGGGTGAAGGGGGATGATTCCCATGTCTGGACTCATAAGTTCAGAACAAATGTTTCCAAATATTTCCAAAGTTATAAAGCAAAACTTACATATTTTCTTACAGCATGGAATACAGACATTACAAGTGAGATTAATGAATGCAGAAACTTACAAGCATTTCACAGAGTCTAAACTCTAAATACATTATAAAACTAATACCTATTTTGAGCAAAACTAACATACTGGTCTGGTCTCCAGCTTTGAGTCGGTCAGTTCTTAGCTGCTACCTGCAGCCTGGGTAAGAGCTGGCATCAGTGTCACGCGCAGAAGCTGGCTAAGTAGGTTTTTCTTTCCTTCTTGTGGCTGATCCATGTAAAAAGATAAGCTTCTACTACTGCTATCAGTACAGGGGATTTCTCTTTCAGCCAAACAAATGAGACCTGTACTTTGAAGCTGGAGGTCCCAAGTTCAGTTTCTGCTGTTGACTCAACCACGTGATTATTTTGTACTCTGTTGTTGTTTTTGGAGCCAACTGATACAGGGCCTCATTTTCAGAGGTGCTGAATATAATCTAACAGGGACTTTAGTGGATGTTGAGAACGATCAGCACCTTTGAAAGCCAGGCCAGTAGTTTTCAAAAGTCCTGAATTAGGGAGTTCAGTCAGAAAAGGAAAAAAGCCTATTAGAAACCAAGGAAAAGCAGAAGCTAAAAAGGAGAGTTGGGTTCTGTTATCAGTGGTAGCCACTTAGTACTGCGGAGGTACAAGTGCCGCAAAAGTGGTGCAACTCACTCTCAAGTGAATGGAGGTTGACTCATTAGTATTGGCCTTGCATTGGTCAGCTCAGCAGCAAGACCCCAACACTTTCTCTTTAGCTGGGCAGATAATGACCATGACACTGGTCTACTGAGGTGGTGATAGGGAAAGGGGAAAATGGGATCTTTCTTAGAGATATGGACATGCTCAGTGGAGAGGGGAGAGTGAAAAGAGCCAAGGAAATCAAGAAAGAAGTGAGAGGTAATTTAAATCTATAAGCAGCAAACAGCCAGGGAGAAGTCATTGGGGAAAGATGAAGATGGATGATGCTGATGTTGCCAAAAGCCAGAATGAATGAATGTGTTTGGCCCATTATTCATGAGACAGGCTGAAGAAAGTCAAAGTCTGGGAACCAAATTGAGTGAGATGTTAAAAGGTTTTATGATTATGCTGGGGCAGACAGGCAATTAGAACTATTAAAAGCTGAAAAGGTACAAAGTTGAGATGAATGACAAATTTCACTGTTCTAATGGGAATAGAAAAGGAAATGTTCTGGGTAGCACATGCTCTGTGAAGCCAGAGGTAGGCAAGACAGAGATAGGGTTGGTGGAGCAAGGACAGAAAAAAAAAATTGAAAAGGGGTCCCAATATGGAGGCGTCTTTTATTTTGTCCATGCTCAATTTCATGGATAGAGAAGAAGTGGGGGAACTATCTACATAAGTGCAAAAAGTGCTCTCTTGCCTTTGATCAAAGTTAAGGAATGAAAGTCCTATCAATAATTCATATAAATAGTAAATTAACAGTCCTACAATTGCTACATGCAAAGAATAGGTAATATGTGCACAGTCAAAGGTGGCAGTAGAAGCAAGAGCTGGAGCTTCCCTTAGGCAGCTAAATTCTCAAATTGTAGTCAACAGGTATTGTGCAGAGCTGCCTGTGCCACAGGGGTGGAACAGTGGCTTCAGGCAGTGATGCTTCCTGCTAATTGTAACCCAGTCCAACTCTTTCTGAGCTACAGGTTGGTTTTTATTTTTTGACCAACTAAACTAAAAAGCAAAAAGGAACCACTTCTTTGCATGGCTGGTCTGTGTCTTTCAACCACAAGCAAATATTTGAACAACAATGACACATGGGTACAAGAGACTCAAAGGAGAAGAAAACCAAATGGATATATGCAACCCTGCCTCAGCACGGAGGATGGACTAGTTGACCTCTTTCAGGTCCCTTCTAGGCCTACATTTCAATGATTCTAAAGTGACCTGGTGAGATTAGAGGAAATATTTGGCACCAGTAAACAAAGTCCTACACCGTGGAAGAAGAAATAAACAGCATAGGCACAGAAGAGGCTGCACAAAACCAAGCACCCATCACATGAAGATGCGTAATATTCATTTTATCTCCTTAATGTTATCCCAGTGTTGCTTTTCTTGCAACTAAACACTACAAGATAGAGGAAAACTCTACCTTAAGGAGATCTTCGATAATACCAAGACATAAGGCAACATTCAATAGATTGTATATCTTCCTTTTAGAATGGAATTTCAAGGGCGTTGGGAGCCAGGCATTGAGCAGAAGAGGCATACGTTTCCTATGTGCCTGTAACCACTAACCGTCTAGGTGGAACTTATTTAGAGGGGTCTGTGTACTTCATGAGGGGTGGGATTACCTGAGAGATGGCTTTCCAAGACATGAAGGAAAGTTTCAAAAGCATGAATCTTGAAGGAGATTTTCAAAGCTGCAAAGGAGAGTTATGCACCCAACACCCAGATGTCAATGGGAGCTGTAAGCCTAATACCTCTTTGTACCTTTGAAAATCTCCCCCCTTGTTAATGGCTTCATCTGTTCATTAGAAACAGGATAATCAATTAGTGGTGGGTTTTTACATGGTGCCCTCATTCTCCGGAGGCTTGGGGGGCTGTCAGGGGACAAGGAGCAAGGGGAGTTGGATGGATCGGAGGTTCTGAGGGGGGCAGCTGGGGTGGGAAGTGGGGGGGAGGGCGGATAGGGGGCGGGGATCAGGCTGTATGGGGAGGCACCTTACCCGGCCCTCCATACAGTTTCGGAACCTGATGTGGCCCTCAGGCCAAAAAGTTTGCCCACCCCTGGACTACCGTACTCAAAAGTCCACCCTCCTTGCTGGTCCCCAAATGGACTCGGAGAGAAACTGGTAGGCCTGGTGCCCTGTGTGGATCCCTCTGAGTTCAGTGAATTTGGAAGGCTTTACTGCCTGAGCCCTCTGCTGTAATTGGGGCAGGCTGCTTTCAGTTCTTAGTAATTTATTTTTGATTTTACTGACAATTTACTAAGGGACAAAGAAAAGCACCAGGCACTGGAGGGCATCTAATAGCAGAATGACTAAGGAAGATTGAGAACACTGCACACTCATAAATCTGATCTCAGCTGTGGAAAATACCTGGAGAGCAATTATGCACACACAACATTTAAATATATGTAATTGCTTAAGGGGGAGTCAGTGCGGAAAGGAAGATTAGGCCAGATAAATGTGCTTAGTTTCTTGAAGTAGACAGGACAGAGAGAGTAGATATAATTTATCTGGATTACCAGGGGAAGGGGGAATATCTCTTAATACAGGCCACCCAAAATAAATATGGGTTACAAAGAGATTAATGGAAGTAGAGACAAGAGAACACAATATAACAATAGCATTACCAACATGCCTGATATGAATTGTGGAAAATGATTAAAGGGACCTGGACCAAACCCACCAACAAACAAAACCACGTTTGGGCCAAAGGAGTTATGCTGATTTACATCAGCTGAGCATCTGTTACCATATGCCTTACTAACACCACCGTGAAGTCATGTTCTCCTTTTCACAGGATATAAGTAACTTCAGTATTGTCCTATTACTCCAGTCACTAGCCAAACCACACACACACACACATACATACACACAGGCATATGAGTAGTCCCATTTAAGTAAATGGCCTACACAAATGCATAAGGTTAAGCATATGCATAAGTGGTTCTGGGTCATACCTTACTTATCATTGTTATTAATTTTTATTATTATGGTATTTATTGGTAGCATGGTAGCATGTAGGACCCCAGTCGTGGACCATGACCCCATTGTGCTAGGAACTGTACAAACACAAAACACAAAACGTGGTCCCCACCTTAAAGAGTTTACTGATCTAAGCGCAAGCAATGCTGTCTCCATCATAAAGCAAACTAATTTGGCTTCAGTAGGAACTACTGTGGAGGGAGAGAATGATCACTAGACTGACATACTTCTGCAAACTTGATTTCCTTTTGCACTACATGGTTTGTTTCCTACCTGAATATCTCCCAGCTGAGATAGGGAAATTAAACTGGTTTGATTAACTTCTTGAATATAGACAGTCTCATTTTCTAGTTCTCACGCACTAACAGTGCTGTTTGATTTGGGCTTCCAGCATTGCAAGGGAATGTTTAAATAACACAAACACCACCTGCTTTTTCTTATATGTAATTTCAATTTAATAAACTAAATTTCTATTTGAACTGGATTTTAGAGCTCAGTCCCCACATGTATCTGCCTTTCTTTTTTCTATAGATTAGTCCCTGCATTTGTGGCCTAATCTGCTAGACTATCCCCTTAAATTCCTGTGACATTTCAATGCAGCAGATAGTACTTGAAGTGTAGTGGGTTAAGGTAATCAGAATGCTGCAACCTTACCATGTTTTTTCTTTAAACCAATAACTTTTATTTCCCCATTATAAACACTATGCTCCCTTAGCCATCAGGGGGCACCAGCATCTTCCACAAGCAAAAAAAAAAGCAAAACAACAAAGCACGAAACTAAAGATAGTAGGGTTGCCAGGCATCCAGCTTTCGACCAGAACACCCGGTCGAAAAAGGACCTGAGGGCTCTGGTTGGCACCGCTGACCGGGATGTTAAAAGTCCCATCGGTGGTGCAGTGGGGCCCGGGGCCCTAGCTCTGTGCCTCTCCCGGAAGTGGCCACCAGGGACTGGGAGACTTCGCACGCTGTCCCCGCCCCCAGTATTGGCTCTGTAGCTCTCATTGGCCGGAAACTGCAACCAATGGGAACTGCGGGGGTGGCACCTGCGGGCGTGAAGACACCGCATAGAGCTGCCTGGCCACCCATGTACCTAGAGGCCACAGAGACCTGGCGGCCACTTTCTCGGAGCTGCAGTAAGCACCACTGGGACCCCACACACCCCCCTGCACCCAAACCCTGGCCAAGCCCAGAGCTCCCTCCTGCACCCCAAAGACCTCATCTCCGGCCCCACCTCCAGCCAGAGCCCTCATACCCCCCGCACCCCAACACTATGCCCCAGCCCAGAGTCCTCTCATGCACCTCAAACCCCTCATCCCCGGCCCGACCCCAGAGCCCACACCCCCAGCTGGAACCCTCAAAACCGCCCCCCCCCACTGTTCCAGCCCAGTGAAAGTGAGAGAGGGTGTGGAAGAGTGAGCGACAGAGGGAGGGGGGTGGAACGAGTGGGGGTGGAGCCTCAGAGTAGGGGCAGGGCATAGGCAGGGCATCGGAGAAGGGGCAGGGCATGGGGTGGGGCAAGGGTGTTCAGTTTTGTGGGATTAGAAAGTTGGTAACCCTAAAAGATAGAGCAAAAAAACCTTGGATTTGCACATTCTGTTCCGTTCTAATGGAAGGCAGCAGTGCAGCACTTCTGCCACCAGGTGGGGCTGTGTGTATTTATAAATGAGCTGCACTCCTCACCCTCCCAGACTCAGTCACAGGATTCAAAATGGCAGCAGCGAGCAGTGGGGAGGTTCTGCCAGGTGTTCAGTGCCTCTTCAGCCAGGAGGATACTGGAGTGTTAACTGAGCCTGCAGGAACCGGCTTTTCATTCCTTTGCACTGTGCGTGGAGTAGTGCAGTGCTGCAGGAACCAGGAACTCAGCAACAGGTTTTTCCCCTTTACTTCTTTATGCAGCTGGGGTCACATACAGTTGCAGTCCCTTCCTGGGTTAACCTTTCCAAGGGTTTTCTCTCCCCTTCCCCACCCCTATGACTTCTCCTCCTCCATGGTAAATTGCTTTAGCATGGGGAAAGAGGGCTCCAAACATTGAAATAGAAGGTAGTTTAAAAACCCTATACTTACAGCTAAAAGCCATGAGGGCTCTTATTAATCCTTTTCTTACCCATGACTATTTCTGATTTCCAGTGGCACCTCAGATTTAATGACCATTTGACTTTGGAGGAGTAAAGTTTAAAATCTAGACATACTCACTTTTGTCCTGGGTTCACTTCCATGACTCCCAGGTCACGGGAATTCCTGCAATGCTCTACTTATGTGTTTCTAAGTGCCTGTAATGCCCTCTTCATGATAAGAATGTGAATCTTTTAGTCAGTCTCAAACACTATGACCTTTTCTGTACCCGGTCAGCCACCACTCCAGGGATCCATGGGCCAGAGTCACTATTCCCCTAGCGTCTCTTTGCCATGGGGGCTGAGCTGGCACCGCAGGTGCAAAGGCATTCGGGAGTGGGCTGGGAGTAGCTTGGAGGAGTGTGGGTGGGAGGGGAATGTAGCTAGGGAGAACCTGAACCCTGTGGTTTGCTGTAGAGGTGCTAGTGTTACAGGCACACGAGTTAGACCAGCCTCAACAGCCGCTCTAGTCTGCACTGAACTCCTGCAGTCTCTGAGTCGGGAGACACATCAACCTCCCATCTCTCTCTGTCTCTGCACTGGAATGAATCTGGGCTCAAGCATTACAATACCAATACAATACACGTGCCATGCTCCAATTCACCCTTGTCAGTTGTATTAAATAGAAGGAAGGCATAAAGAATGAACAAACCGACAAGCTGTGTCTGTCCCATATTCCCTTTTACAGCAACTCACATGACATTTGCTTAAAGTTAAGTTTTCTTATAGTAAATAAGGCATTTGTTTGCTGTTTATACAGTGCCAGGTATGGTGGGGCTATGGTCTGAGATGGGGATCATAGGCACCATAAACATCCAAATAAATAATAATAATATTTATGGAAATGCCTGAGTTTTCAAAATCAAAATTTTGCTGCTTCCTATCAATTCTAGGGTGTTACTCTTTATTTGTGCCACCAGGGGCCAGTGTTGCCTCATGACAAGCTGTTCTGTTTTCTCAGCCACTCCAGAACAGATGGCACATTTGTTAGATTTCATTGAGTGTATATTTTGTTTATGGAATCGCAAGAGAATTTCATGTTTGCAGGTAGAACCAGACAGATAGTTAAAAATTTATATTATATATTATTTCTTTGTGTATTTATATTGTTGGAAGTGGCAGAGTAGCCAATTTATCTTCATTTCCTGGCTTGATAGACACATGCTAACAATCTGAGTAGAACGTTCATCTCCCCTTTGATACTACGCTTATGGAATAGGTAGTGGTTAGTGGGAAATGTCACCAAGATAATATATATAAGCTTGATACCATTTAATAAGTCCTGTCATTCATATCTCAGGTTCTTGCAGCATTGAATCTGGATATGCATTATTTAGCTGTGAAGCAGAAATCCAGGAGACTTATAATAATCCATATGCCTTTTACAAAAACTATACTCTGGCCTTGGGAGCTAGTGTGGCCCAGTAGGTGGGCACTGGCCTGGGAGTCAGAAGACCTGCGTTCTATTCTTGTCACTGCCATATTCAGTGACCTTAAGCAAGTCACTTCATGTTTCTGTTTTGCCATCATTAAAAGGGGAAGAGTGATATTTAGCTTTCTTTGTAAAGTGCTTTGAGATCAGTGGCTGGAAAGTACTACATCAGAGATAGGGTTTATCATATATTTGAACTATTAAGACACATTACTAATCTGTCTCAATTTACTCAGCTGTAAATTGGATGTAAGCATCTATCTCATTTGGGAAGTGGCAATTTAACAGGTCACAGAATGAATCAATATACAAGCTAGGAAGAGAGCCCAGGAGTTCTACCATTCTGCCTCTTTTACATATTAGCAAAATGTTAGTGTTACATTTTAACTTGCTACTTCAGATTGCATGAAGGTTAAGAAGAAATGCACCTAATCATAAAATGCCCTTTTGACCCTGTGTCTTTGACCCTGACATATTTGCTTGCATCTGGAATCAAATCCCAGCAGTTTTGCTTGGTTCAGTAAAAGGAGAGTTTGCAGGGACCGACAGGAAATCCATTCCTTCTCGTCAGATTTATCACAAAAATGCCTAAAGCAAACAGCAAAGTAAGTTTGCTTTAGTGGAGGCAAACTCACACCTTTGCTCTTTCAAAGACCCTGTTTACAAGTAAAGCCATGGCTCACTTTGGCTTTTTTCTCAAGCTACCAATCTATAGGTGTTGCCCGAAGGCCCTTGCAAAGGAAAAGTCAGGAGATATCCTGCTGCTGTCTTGGTCTAACAGAAGCACTTGATGTTCTGAATATAGAATTGTTGTGTTTAAACAATCTCAGAGTCTGGCAAGCTGAAACTGAAATGATGGCACATGTGCACTAGTGCTAACAAACTCTGATTTATGCACACAGGATAACGCCCAACTACAGTTATCAAGTGCAATACGAATCTTGCCAGTGTAAAATGCATCCCCAATAAGTCTGTTATTGGGTTATATAGTAAAAAAGACTTCAGAAAGGTCGGTTGAACTGACTCTTACCTTACCTTATCCTAAGGCTCCATATATACTTGGAATAGAGTTGCATGTGAAAACTTTTAAACAGGGTTTAAACTGAGCTCCCAAGTAGTTCTGCAGGCTGACAATTAGGGTTGCTAACTGTATAATTGCACAAATCCAAACACCCTTGCCTCGCCCCTTTTCCGAGGCCCTGCCCCCCGCTCACTCCATCACTCGCTCTCCCCTCCGCTCGCTCACTTTCACCAGCCTGGGGCAGCATGTTGGGGTGCAAGAGGGAGTGCAGGCTCTGGGAGGGAGTTTGGGTGTGAGGCCTACCTCAGGTGGCTCCTAAAAGCAACCAGCACATCCCTGTGGCAGCTTTTAGGCTGGGGGTGGGGACCAGGGCATCTCTGTGCACTGCCCCTGGCTGCAGGCACGGCATTTGCAGCTCCCATTGCCCGCAGTTCCCGGTCAATGGAAGTTGCGGAGTTGGCGCTCAGGGCAGGGGCAGCGTGTGGAAACCTCCTGCTCCGCCCCAGGGGCCGCAGGGACGTGCTGGTCGCTTCTGGGAGCGGCGTGGAGCAAGGGTAGGTAGGGAGCCTGCTTTAGCCCTGCTGAGCCACTGGACTTTTAGCACCTAAAATCTCCAGATTTGGCTTCATTAGCCACCAAAAGATAGAGCTAAAGAACCAGGAGATTTCGGGAGACTCCAGGCGGAACCGGAAGGGTTGGCAACCCTATCAATAACCATTTAGAAGCTGTTTAACTTCCCCTCCACCCATCAAAACAACCTTACAGAGCCAAGGTTGGCCCTTATTTTTTGAAAGTTTTCCTGACACAGTTTGGTGCTGTGCTTACCTGCTGAGTAACATGTATTACAGATGATGGATAAATAGGAGCCATGCTTGGACTGCTTTTTAACACAGCACCATAGCCCTGTTCTTGATGTAGCTGAGGTGTAAGGATTTAAATTTCAAAGTGCCAGGGTCCATTGAAATGAGTATCTATTAGAAAGTATGTGAAATATCTAGAGAGCAGCAAACGGTGGACTTGCTGAGATGCAACTAAGCTTTTCCAAAACCCAGTGATCTTGTACGCTTAAAATAATCTCCCATGCCTTTTTGTTTTTTTAAGAATAAATTTTTAGGTATGTTCTGAGACTACACATTATCTATACACACAACTTTTCCTGCATCATTTTCTGCAGCGCTGAGACACTTCTCTTATACTTTGCAAGATTATGTGCAATTTCTGAGACTGCTGCTGGGTCTCAGACGCACAACTCATTGGCAAATGTTTGGCTGATGCCTCAAGGAGCAACTGATACTAACTCAGATGAGCATAGCATCTATTGGTTAATTCTCTCATTCAAATTAAAGAAACTAATTCTCTCATTCAACTCATTCAAGTTCTTTCCATCTTTAAGTTAGATCTAGCTCCACTCCTCACCCCCATCAACCCACATTCTAGGGTTGTTCTTGGATTATATATCTAAGGCCTGCTTCACCCATGCATTACTTCAATTGTAATTCAGTGTAATTTACACCTGTGTAATTCTGTTGAAATTAGTGAAGTTACACAGATGTAAAACTGGAGTGAAGTAGGGGTGAATGAAGCCCCTAATTTTTTGAACATCCTAAAAAACCTACTTAAATTCTTCAAGAACTGTGCTATCATATGAAAGCCCTTTACAAACAGAAGTAACAAACTCTTGCAAATCAGATTTTTTTCAATAATGATGATACATGAAGCCCAGTTTTCACAGCTAAAAGTCGCTGTTAGATGACCAAATCTTGCAGTTGGGTGCTTAATTTGACACGTAGGTGTTAAATAATAATAATTTGGTTGCCCAAATGGGCATTTAGGGCCAGTACACATATTTATTATCTAGATGCCTCAGCCAAGATCAGGGCCCTGTCGTCCTAGGTCCTCTACAACCAAATAGTAAGGAACAGTCTAAATAGACAAAGGGCAGGAGGGGAAACAGTCTCAGATATATGAAGTGACTAGCTCAAGGTTACACAGCAGGTCAGTGGTACAGCTGGGAAGAAAACTTCGGTCTCTTGAATCCCAGTACAGTGCCCAGTTCGCTTCACTTGTTAGATTTGAACGTAGGCAATTGATTGAAAATTGGGACTAGCATACATTAGTTGAACAAATATGTAATCTGACAGTTTTCATGGGGCACTGTTGGTGGCATCACTCCTTTTATGAAAACATATTTTAAATATAACAGATTGTTTTAAATTCAGTCAATTTTCTTGGTATTTGGGCAGATACATTCAAAATGCTCATCAAACTCTTCCCGTTCTCTAGCCACCTTCAGAAATTATTGTTACATGATTGTAAATTTAGACATGATGGCATAACATGAACTACAGAAAAGAAAAAAGGCTCTGAAATACATGTCACTGGGATCTGCTGGTAGCTGCTTCTCTCTCTGTATAGAACATCTATGTGTGGTTGTGCATCCCCATGTTGGCATGCAGATGTTAAATTTTCAATTGTCATAGGATTTTTCCTTGGGCTGAAAAGAGCAACTAAAAATATGGAAGAGAAAAAAGTATCATTAGAGGGACACTGGTAAATCTAAAATTTGCTCAGTGAATCAATGTTCTGTTTTGAAAATCCACTTGATGGCAGTGGAGTCTTAGATATGTTCAGAAGTCCCATCTTTCGGGTACCAAATCCTATTATCTAGGTTAGCTCATCTGTATTCAAAAGATCAATGTTGCATTATTACAAAGATCCTTTCAAGTGTAAAAAGGATGGCACTTCATTACAGAAAGTAAAAGAAACTAATCAAACTTTCTTGGTGAAATCATTGACTTTTTTAAGTAAAGGGCAAATGTAAGAATTTGAAAGTCCGAGATGTGAGAGAGCCTCACTATTCAGGCTCTATCTTTTTCTGACTTAAATCTCATTTCTTGGGTTTTCATGTACTCTGAAGAAGAAGATGGCACGATGCAGCTCTTGATGGATTCCAATTACACAAAGTTGCCATTTGCCTCCTTGAATCTAAGGTACTGTATATCTGTGGAAAGTTTGCAAGAGGTTCATTGAATAGAAAGAACAGAAGAGCTAAACTGTCAGAAACAAACACCATACATGCTGTGCATAATGAATGTAAAACCATGTGACACTTGCCTTGCAACTAAAACCAGGTTGTCATCTAGGGCTATGTAAATTGTTCATGGCCAATAATTTATTTATCTTTCCTCCCTCTACTACTGCTTGTGAATTGTCTGCAAACAATTATGAAATTCCCAGATTCATTAATAATATCTAGTTCTTACATAGCACTTTTCTTCCCTAGATCTCAAAGTACTTTGCTAAGGAATTTTACCAAATATTTTCCCCAAGTTGCAGATGGGGAAACCGAGGCCTAGAAAGATGATGTGAAGTGTCAAAGGTCACCCAGAAAGTCAGTGACAGAGTTGGGAACAGAACCCAGGTTTCTTCAGTTCTAGTCCAATACTCTAGCCACTAGGCCATACTCTTCAATGAATAAGTGCTTGCTTTGCAGATCATTTGTAAACACTTTCTTATGTATATATCCACAGATTGTGTTGCATTGAGAGGTACATAAGTTACTGTTCTTTGTGTTTTCTTCCCTGATTAGGTGACTTATGTAGCTCACCAAGGTAGGCACAAACTGCAATTGAATATGCTACTCAAAATTCCCTTTTAGTAACTATTTGAGCTTCAGATTCATTTTCATGAATAAAACTCCAGCACCTGATTGTCCACAGAAAATGAACACAAATGAGTTTTGAACACAGCCAAATTGAAATTCACTTTTGAATTCAAATGAATATTCATGGATAGTTTTTCTGCCATAGTTTGCTCAGCTCTATCACTGACAGGTTCACAAATTATTGGTGTGAATTTATCTCAGCCGCATGGTTTTGCACTGAAGTTGGGCAGCATACTCAGTTTAAAACCAGGTGAATCTTGGCAAGTTTTACAGAATTTTACTTTGGGTTTGTGGGGAGTTGATTTGAACTCAAAACATCAAGAGGCTTGGGGAAGTGGGAGAAGGTGGCGACAATCCCTCCATAGACTTGAGTCAGAGAGGGAGTTTCATGAATCTTGGCAAAGCAAAATCACAGAGTTTTGCACTTCCAAAAAGTAGTTCTTGTCTTCCAAAAAGCGTGTTGAAATTTTGCAGAAATTTGGATGTATGAACTGAACTCCTAACAAGGGTGGGCTGAATGAATTCATCCAATTGTAATCAGCTAACAGGTTTTGGGTGTCATCACATTCATAAAGATCCATTGTCAAATTTATATTGGGACATATGCATGTGCATCCTTCTGTGCTGCTCAGGTATTTCACATGGTCTAATAGCTAGATGTTCTGCACGCTCTTCTGACATTGGGACACTGGGGATGAATTTTGTGAATGCTTCAATAAAATAAAATAGTGATCTTCCAATAAGTTCATACGGACTCATTGTTTTATGAGGGGCCATAGTCTTGTGTCCATGCCATAAAACTGACTTTAAATTTCCTTATGTCCAGTCGTATTTCTCAGACTTAGCTTCTGTGAGGCAGGTAAAGTGGAATAGAATATCTACCTATCTGCTGTTACAGATGAAATTCAGCCCTGTGTAGAGGGCCAGCACAAGTAAAGCTGGTCAAAAAAGGGGAAATATTTTGTGACATTTTTTTCCAGATTTTTTTTTTAATTGAAATTCAAATTTTTTTTGATCTGCTGTAAGTGCAAAGCCAACACTATGTTAGTTGCTCCCTCAGAATAGTCTTGAATGGGGCTTAGCAATGTGTAGGCCTCAAGCTGATCTTCATAGTGGTGAATTTCACCAGAAGTGAACTAGTGAGGTACACTGCTCTAATCACAATTTTACACTGTACAAAAATATGAGCTAATGGGCCTAAAGCAGCTGCCAGTGCAGTGCCTGGATCTAGTTAATGCTGAATTGACTTGCTTTTGTGCTCACGTAATTCAGCTCTTCCAAAAAGAAAATTCAAGTTGTGACCCCCTGGAATTGACTGTGATGTTTGCAGTGTGCCAGTGGCATTTCTAGGAGTTAGCATCTGAAGTGGCGGGGGTGTGGTGGGAGGTGGCAAAGCAGTTACATGGGAGCACTGCCCCTAAATATTCTCTGGTGTGCCGCTGACCTTGCTAGTTCAAAACAATAATGGCGATACAATCTGATGCTTAATAGAAATGTATTTTATCAATCCCTCAATTACTGTGTAAATATTGATAATTCATAACACTTTTGAAGAGCTGCTACTCTTGCTATGTTTTACAGCTGGAGTGACGGACCTTTCCTATGGGATGGCAGATACTACTCAAGCAGACACATCGTTTCACTGCTCCCTTATATAGTATGAGCAAAAGAGCAACTCCATATGTCTATATTTAACATCCACATAGGCAGATTCTGAGTCTAGTGCCTGCTTACATATAGGTCCAGATCCACTGCCCACTGAAATAAATGGAAAATGTCCCGCAGAATTCACTAGATTCTGGATCAGGCCCGTACTTATGATGTCTTTAGGAAATGTACCATGTAGAAAACACATTCACCCTCTAATGCAGAGAAAACATATATTAGAATATTGGGGGTAGTTTTTATTGAGCTTTTATTAAAAGAAAATATCAGTCCTAATTATTTAGTGTCACCTTTTTATTAACACAAATTGAAGTCCTGCACTGGCAGCTGGATGACATGGACAGCCCAATAGGTTTTCTCTCAGTTCTGTGTTCACTGAGTAAACTTAGATCTCCAGAGTAGGGTTATATGGATGGATGGATGTAAGGGAGTTTACAGTTTGGATTTAAGCCCCAGATCCATAGCCCCTTGAAGTCAATGGAAAGATTCCCATCGACTCCAAGGAGTCTTGCATAAGGCCTAATAAATAACAAAATATAAAGTCTTCACATGTATCTATATAAAATATTTTTTCAAATACTTTGAGCCTTCTGTGTACTAATGAGCCAGGAGATGCCCCATCAGGATGTCACTTTATCATGTTCTGCTGTCACTATTTAGTTATCAGCTACTAATGCTTTTCCATATTTTTTAGTGCACTGGAGTTCCTTCTCTATTATTAAATCTTGTTCATAGGAACGAAAATGATTCAGAGTATTAAACACAGCTGTTATCTCACCCTGTCTAAAGTTCTTGTAATAGGAATATATTCCACTTCTCTAGCACTGAAGAATACTTACTTACTTTCTCTGGTATCAGAAACAGGCACTTTTGATCCACTTCACTCAATTTGTGTTCATTCAGAGGGATTTCGTCTACAGAATAATCTCTCTTCACTAGTTATTTAGTGACTATGTAAAACTAGTTATAAGTATCATGAGTGAGATGAATTAAACTTCTGTTGTCCTGAGGGCACACGGTCAAGTTGAAATTAATCAGCTGATTTCAAATCCTGGGAAAGAGACGTTTTCCATTTGGCTTCATGATCTCTGCATGTAAATTGCTGTTTATAGGATCACCTGTAAAACTAATTCAGCCTTCACTGATTTGAAATACAAAGTAACATATCTTTTCTATTTGTGGAAATAGGGACTCTGTTTAACATTCCACACACTGGACCTAATATTTAAAACAGCAGAATATTGCCCAGACCTTCTAAAGTGCATGTTCAACAATATGTGTGCACCCAGGCCCCAGTCCTGCGAACACTTACACATAAGCAACTTTACTCACATGAGTAGTGCCATTTATTGGAGCCATGATTTTCACATTCATTTGTGGACACCTACAGTATCTTTCCATATGGGCAGATTATTCTATAACTACCCCACTGTCGGTTTTTTTGCATCTTCCTCTGAAACGTGTGGTACTAGCCACCATCAGAGATCGGATACTGGATTAGATGTACCACTGATCTGATCTCATGTGCCAATTCCTATAATGTTCATATGTTTCTCATATAGTATGTGTGATCAAACTTATTGTGCAACATACACAAATATTTCCAGTATTGTAAAACTGGATACCTTTTATATTAGAAGTAGGGCTCCGTGTCTGTCATGAAGTTTGCAGAAGTCACGGATTCCATGACTTTCTGTGACCTCTGTGACTTCTGCAGCAGGCAGTGTGACTGACCCCTGGGCTGCCCAAGCAGCTGGCTCAGGGCAGCTGGAGCGGCCCAAGGCCAGCTGCATGGGCTGCTGCTCAGGCAGCTCCAGGCATATGGTCCTCGGGACCGCCCAAGCAGTGACTGAAGCCACTGGCCCCAAGGACTGCCCAACCAGCAGTCCCTGGGGTGGCCAGAGCAGCTGCTGCTCCAGAGGCCACAGCAGTTAGTGCCGCTGGCCCCCCGACAGCAGTGGCCCCTACAGCTGTGGGCCCTGGGGCATGACCCCCCCCACTTGCGGCCCCCCGCAACAGCAGCCGCCCCAAGATTTAGTCACAGGTATTTATAGTATAAATCATGGACAGGTCACAGGCCAT
This sequence comes from Eretmochelys imbricata, assembly GCF_965152235.1. Taxonomy (NCBI): domain Eukaryota; kingdom Metazoa; phylum Chordata; order Testudines; family Cheloniidae; genus Eretmochelys; species Eretmochelys imbricata. The sequence continues at coordinate 25,747,220 of NC_135579.1, forward strand.
GAATTTTTGTTTATTGCCTGTGGCCTGTCCATGACTTATACTAAAAATACCTGTGACTAAATTGTAGCCTTAATTATAATCAATATCTGATTGAAAGAAGATATTTTGTAATAACTAAACTTGTATTTAGTATATGTAGAATAATCAGTGGGCAGATTTGAAACAATTGAAATACTGTAAGACTTGGATTTGTACCTTTGACAGATGATGTATCTACAGTATGTATAACACAGTATTTGGCAAATGTGTTGGATATGTGTGGTTTTTAATTTTTTTTGAGTATTTACGTTTTATTTAGTTTTCTCAGTTTATGTAACAATTCCATTACAAGTGTCCTTGGCATTTCTACCCTAGAACAAAATGTGCTCAGGAAAATAAATAGTAGTGTCCTGAATTTTGCCATGGTTTCTGTTTGCCATTTCTGTCACTGATATATTGCAGCTTAAGAGGATGCAGGACTGAAATCCTCTGCCATTTTATTGTGACTTATGGAGGCAAAAGTGGAGTGCGCTAAGCTATTAAGCTAGATTGCAAGTTCCTTTATAGGGTTATTTCTGTACATGTTAAAATTTTATTTGCTCAAGCAGTGTTTGGACTGATTCATCCTTTTCAGGTGTTGATTTCAAGGGAACAACTATCTGGTGTAAGAGAAGGATACAAGCAAATATGGAGCTTTGCCAAAAGTTTGATTTTTATGTTCGTGTTCTCAATTTTTTTTATATAAAAGAACAGAAAAAAGGAACTGAAGGAAAGCAAATCTCAGAGCATAAATACATGGCGTTATTGGTATCCTTCCTTGGCAATATACAAACAAATTTGTGTGGGTTGTGGTAAAATCTTCTTTCTATATATGTAGCCCTTGCTTTTTATCTCTCTGACAGGCCTGTCTGAATTATATAAATAACAACCTAGAAGATCCAGTTACAGCCTGATTAAAAATTGTGCAGATTGGACCTAACTGTAACCCAGTAATAACTAAGCTATATCTTTTGTCTGTTTAGGGTTTTTACTCGGTTATAAGGATACAGACACATCCCATTTTTGCTTCAACTTTTAACTATGCTGTCACTGGATATGGGGACAATCCTTCTGTCACCTGGTTATACCTATATATATAGAGAGAGAGATGATCATCCCCTGTGCCAATTGTGACTCCCTTATTCTATTGTCTGATGAGTGCCTATCTGGTCCTGTCTGCCACATGACTTAGAGCAACCTACAGGCAGCTCTAACTTACATTTCTGGTATATACTAGCTGAAGATTTCATTGGGCAACCTGACACACACATGTCCCAGGATGCTTCTCTGTCAGTGTGGTACAAACCTTCAGGACCCTGTGCCCAACACCCATTTGTGCTGTCTCCTAAAAAGCAGCCTGAAATTTGAATTTACGCCCTCTGCATGCCAGCTTTTTTATGCATGGAGTCCTTATCCTTTTAACCAGGCCTTCATTTTGTATAGCCACGCTCACCTTTCCAGGAGGATGTTAGCTTTTGGTGCATCAGGCAAGTGTCAGGGAGCATGCTGAGATAATGGCAAAAACAGCATGGCTGAGCTCCTTATTAACTGTACTTTGTGCTTGTGTGAACAAAAGGTCATCTGTTCACCGGTCATCTGTTCACCACTCATCAGAGAGGGTGTTTGGAAAATGGTGCTGAAATGTTTGGGGTCTGGCCAAAAATTAATCAAGGAGCTTTGTCTGATGAAGAGTTAATTTTTCTCATTGTGCTTTTGACTCTTGTGGCCTTGACTACCTCTGGGTTTTCTGTTTTGTAAGGATTAACATACAATGCAACCACATATGCTATTAAGCCTGTCTCCCTATCACTTTATCTCATTAACTGCTTGATCATTGTGAATAAAAATAATCTTCCATTAACTCAACTTCAAAAGAGTCAGATTTTAGATCAAACAGTTCTTCAACAGCTCTTTAAAATTCTCTTTAAATCCAAGAGGTTAACTTCAAAGAATACCTTATTGGTGTTCAGAGCCCAGTTGACAGGTAAACAGTAATTTGTGACCACAGATATGCAGCTAATAAAGTGCTTTTTAACTAAGGGGAGTCTTTCTCCTCCCCCCCTTTATGGATTTAATGCTAGTGTAGGGATTCTGGACTGACAGCAGTGGAAAAGGATATGCTAATTAGCCACAGAACAGTCAGCAGCAATCCAGACTCACGACCACACAGACCTACCAATGTGTTTCAAACAACTTTTGGAAGAGGTGGAAGGGAGTAGTTTGTCTCCATTTTCATTCAATCTGTGGCTACTCTTCTGAGATCGACAATTGTGATGGAGACACCTGTCCATTAGGAGCTGGATTAAGGTGACAAAACCTTTCACACTGAGCAAATAACCACCAAGTGGTAACTCCGTCCTCCCTATTTTTGTAGAAGTGGCAAAAATATATCTCTGTTCTGATAATTCAGTGTAATTTCTAGTAATTGAAATATAATGCCCAAAGGTTGGCATTTTGTGTGGGGTCCAATCTTCTAGGCAGCATCTACAGGATTGGGTCCCGCAGGCAAGCTAGATGAGGAAATGCCTCATTTGAGGATCTTGCTGGAGCTTAGGCGTGAGGTAGGTGCAGGACTGAGGCAGTTGTGCACATTCCTAGTGGCAGATTTTTAGGAGCCTAAGAGACTTTATTGGTGGAAATTTAGGCACCTAGGGAATTTAGATGCCTGCGGGATTAGGCGGCAGCTGAGTGGGGGGTTTTAGGATCTAAATTTTGGATTTAGACACCTAAATCCCTTTGTGGATCTAGTCCCAAGTTTTCCCACCTCTTATCTATTAAATGACATTTCTGATAATGCTGCCTCAGGGTGAGTGTATCTCCAAAAAGGACATTTCAGTGCTAGCAAATAGCATAATAGAAACATCATATCTTGGATGTACTATAGCTCTTCATGTACAAGTGTTGCAAGACAAGTGGGAATAATATGTAGTGCAGCAAGCCTCTTTGGTAGTGCTACCAAAGAGTGGTGGTTGTTCCATGGGTAACAAAAAGGAGGCAGAGCATTATACCCTGCAGCCAGGCCATTTTGTGCTATGACCCCATCAGCTGTTACAAGGCCAACAGGATCAGGCTGAATTAGTATTATCATCATATATGGTAGTACCTAGTCTGACCAAAATTGGAACCCCATTGTGCTAGGCACTGTGAAATCATACATAAGACTTGGTGCTTATCCCAAAATGCTCATCAGCTAACTAGATGAGACAGACAAAGGGTGGAGCGAAAATGGGTGTGGTGACTTGCCCACAGTCACACAGGAGGTCATTGGTAGATCCAGGAATAGAATCCAGGCCTACTGATTCCTGTCCAGTAGATCCCACTGCTTCTTAGCACTTGTGTGAACAGTATCCAAGGAACATGGTGTTTATGGCTCGATGAGTTTTCTCTTCCATCTGAATTAAGCCAATACCTCAGCACAATGTTAGGGATTTTGAATGTTCTTTCAGTGAGGTGAAAAGCTGATATTATGAGTATGGAGGTCTCTATTGCATAGTTTCATAAGAGGAAGAAAGTTAATGCAGGTGAAGTGGCCAAATTTGAACTTGGGCAATTATATTCTGTTGTCTAAACACTTAAAGGTTCCACAATATCTGGATCATCCTAGGGCTACCTTTCGATCACTTTGCTTCTGGGGTCATTCATAAAATGGAGACTCATAAGAAGTTTGATCATGCAGCATATTCTGGAATGGTGTAGAGCATCACAATAGATAGAAAACTATTTAGTAAGGGGGCAATAACAATGACCAGGAGCCTGGAAAGCGTGAGATATTGAAATATGAGCTTTGGGTAAATAATGATCAAGGCCCAGTTTCTTTCAACGTTAACTGAAGTTGAGTAGTATCTTACTCTTTAAATGGTTCCATTCATTCAAAAGGGACCACTCGACGTTAGTAAGGGTAAGAGAACTGTCATAAATGTAAAGGGAAGGGTAAACCCCTTTAAAATCCCTCCTGGCCAGAGGAAAAATCCTCTCACCTGTAAAGGGTTAAGAAGCTAAAGGTAACCTCGCTGGCACCTGACCAAAATGACCAATGAGGAGACAAGATACTTTCAAAAGCTGGGAGGAGGGAGAGAAACAAAGGGTCTGGGTTTGTTGGTATGCTGCTTTGCTGGGGATAGAACAGGAATGAAGTCTTAGAACTTTTAGTAAGTAATCTAGCTAGGTATGCATTAGATTATGATTTCTTTAAATGGCTGAGAAAAGAATTGTGCTGAATAGAATGACTATTTCTGTCTGTGTGTCTTTTTTGTAAGTTAAGGTTTTGCCGGGATTCTCTGTTTTGAATCTAATTACCCAGTAAGATATTTACCATCCTGATTTTACAGGGGTGATTCCTGTACTTCTATCTACTTCTATTTCAAGTCTTCTTGTAAGAAAACTGAATGCTTTTGCATTGTTCTCAGATCCAAGGGTTTGGTGTGGTCACCTATGCAAATTGGTGAGGCTTTTTACCAAACCTTGTCCAGGAAGTGGGGTGCAAGGGTTGGGAGGATTTTGGGGGGAAAGACGTGTCCAAACTACGTTTCCCAGTAAACCCAGTTAGAGTTTGGTGGTGGCAGTGGTTATTCCAAGGACAAAGGATAAAATTAATTTGTACCTTGGGGAAGTTTTAACCTAAGCTGGTAAAAGTAAGCTTAGGAGGTTTTCATGCAGGTCCCCACATCTGTACCCTAGAGTTCAGAGTGGGGGAGGAACCTTGACAAGAATGGAACTAGCTACAGCTATCTGAAGGGCTAGATTATGATACATGCCTTAGCAGCAGAGTAAGAATCCTGCATACACACTTGAGTGGTGTACCAGGACATCAGGTCTGGTCTGGATGTGATTGTTTGGGTGTAGTTGTAAGTTTGTATCATGCTAATGCCTAGAAGCCCCAATCCAGGATCAGTACCCCACTGTGTACACATAACAAAAAGTTCCCAACATAAAGAGGTTACAGCCTAAGTAATTTGCTTGCCCACTAGTTCTCTGCCTCTCCTCCTATAGCAGATGGACAGAGAGGTTTGGGGTTCTCCACCCCCACAGTATGCCAGCCAGAAGAGCTGCACTGGCTTGAGGGTGACCTAATTTCCTACTGATATAGGCCAGCAGCAAATTACTACCACGCTCCCTCTCAGAGAGGGGTCTCTGAGGAACAGTGCCTTCCATTGCCTGCTTCTGGGGTAGGGCCCCTTGCTCAGGGCTGTTCCTAAAGGCTCAGTCTTAGCCCAAAGGATGTAAGTACCATCATGGAAGAGGAATTGTTTAGGTGCCACATGGGGGTATAATTAGGAATAATGGGATGACACTAGCAGCAGAAACTTACATAAATTGGGGCAAGAACAGTCTGTGTGTTCTGTGTTTGTACTGTTCCTAGCAGTGGGGTCATGGTCCAAGACTGGGACTCCCAGACACCGCAGAAATACAAATAATAATAATAGACTGATTATCAAGAGGAAATTCCTGTCTCTTAGGAAGTTGCTAGGTTGTGGGATAGTCTCCCAAGGGACTTTGCTTAGGACATCTAAAATTATTCTGGGTCAAGCACTTGAAAATGTCATGGTGGGAACAACCCTGACTTGACAAGGAGATAGAAACAGAGGAGATGCATTAGGATATTTTTTTTGGATTCTGTGACTTTGTGATCCCTGTAGGTCACTTAGCCCTGGTCTACACAGGCCGGGGGCGGAGGGGAGGTAATCGAACTAAGTTATGCAACTTCAGCTACGTGAACAACATAGCTGAAGTTGACGTACTTAGATCGACTTACTGTAGTGTCTTCACCGTGGTGAGTTGACTGCTGCTGCTCCCTTGTCGACTCTGCCTGCGCCTCTCACGGCTCTGGAGTACAGGAGTCGACGGGAGAGCGCTCGGGGGTCGATTTATTGCGTCTAGACTAGACACAATAAATCGATCCCCGCTGGATCGATCGCTGCCCGCCGATCCAGCGGGTATTGAAGACATACCCTTACTTTCTTCTTGAAGACTTGGGGCGGGGGGAGGACTAGGGGTGGAGTGGGTGTTATTTTTAATTAGCAGTAATTATTAAGGCATTCTTTTACTGCTGTGATCTGTGAAGTTTCTACAAATATTTCTCCTCATGGCTCAGTAGTTTCTGTAACTCGCTATGGGATTTTAATTCTTTGGGCTTTGATGTCTTTGCATAACAGCTCAATCTCATGTATCAGTGAAGGGGAGAAAAAATTCTTCCATGATCACTGCAAGTGCAAATGGGATTGTAAAGTGAGATATGGTGTAACATCAGCTTATCAGAATCATAATGACGCCATTGCTGGAACAGAGAAGAGATTTAATCAGAAAAAAGTTCTGTCCAAGAAAACCTTAAGCAGTTTTACCCACAAGAATACCCTTGAGCTAAGGATGATCGGAAAACATTTGGAAATCTTGTTAGTCCTTCAGCTTCTAACATTTTAGAGGATAGACTAAGTAAAAGTAACACTTTCTATTCCTCAGAACATTCTCAGTATTAATTATTTGTATTGCGGTAGGGCTTAATGGCCCCAATCAAGGATGAGGGACCCAGTGTGCCAGTCTCTGTACACAAATGGAACAAAAAGATGGTCCCTGCCTAAAAAATCTGACAATTTAATGCCTTATTTATACACAAGCTGACACCAGTTTTAAAAGGGTTTATGTAGGTTCTGTGTGGACACACTTGGGTTTAAGAGTGTTTAGATTAGGGTTGCCAACTTTGTAATATTTAAAAGCTGGACACTCCAGCAGGAGTGCTGGGACCTCCCCTTCTCCGCCCCTGTCCTACCCCTTCCCCCCAGGCCCTGCTCCCGCCCCTTCTCCCTGAGGCCCTGCCCTCCATTCGCTTCTCTTTCCCCCTCCCTCTGTCACTCACTGCTTTTTCTCCCCTCCCTGCATGGGTTGGGAGAGACTTGCCTGCTTTGCTGGGGCTGAGAGCTGCAGCTGCCCAATGCAGGTATTAGGGGCCCTGGCTGAGTAGGGGCTGTTGCGGGTGTTAGCTTGGTGCCTCCCACGCCTGCAGTAACTGGACTTTAGGTGTCCGGTCAGTAGAGCTGACTGGACACTGTCAGGTCCCCTTTTCGACCGGACACCTAGCCACCCTAGTTTAGGTGTAGATGAAACTGGTTAATAAATTTAATCAAAAGCTTTAAAACTGAACTAAGCGTGTCTGCATGGGTTTAAATTCACACCTTTAGTGAAACTGGTATAACGCTCTGTATAGGCAAGTCCTAAGTGTGAGACAACAAGGGGATGAACCTCCCCATTTTGGTCTCTTCATGAGTATCGTACAGACCAGTTGAGTACAGGCATTCTCCATTTTCGCCAGAAGTGCTCTCCACTGTTAGACATTTAGTCATCCACTCAAAGAGTGGCTGCAATTTCATGTGACATTGGGGACCAGTCATATACCATGCATAACGAAGAGCAAATAGTCAAAGGCACAGTTGAAGTAACTCAAAGAATCCAAAGCCAGAAATGTGTTCCCACCAAGCGTTTGAATGTATGAGCATTTTTTTGTTGTTAGTATGGCTGTAAGAAAGTGGTGATTTTTTTTTGTGTGTGTGTGGGAGGTTCAAAAGTTATGGCCACAGCTTCTTAAAGTTGCAGTTTTAGTGCAAGTCATGCAGCCTGCCTTCCAAAGCAGGGCAGCAGTAAAAAAAAGAGACCCACTTGGCTCTTGAAGGCAAGCGTAACAGAGCGGCAGCTGGGCCAAATTGGAATGGCATTGCGACCTTGTGCACTAGGTTGCAACACCATTTGCTGACAGGATCACAACACTGCTCACTCAAATTTGGCCTGTAGCTCCTTTGGTGTGACATAGGGGTGGTTGGGCCAGATTTGAGTGAGTGGCGTTATGACCTGGTGCATGGTTGCAATGCTACTCAAATGTGTGGCTACTATAAAAAGTTGTGGTGTGTATAAAAAGTGGTGGTTTCCACAATAAAATTGAGACCCATAATTTTCTTACATCCTTATCAGTAACTGTTGTGACAAAGTCAGGCTGCAGGAGGGTCTGGGAAAACAGGTATGTTAGCCCTAGAATGCTAAAGGCCCCTTTTCCTACAAGCTCGGAAGGGGTTACTTCAGGTCAATTAGGGACACCTGAGACCAATTAAGGGCAGCTTGAAACCTGTTAAATCTCTCACTGTTGCAAGGTTGAAGGCAGCAGGGAGATAGGCTTCTCCAGTGTGAGAGACTGCGGTCCTCCCTATAGGGGAGACACCCCAAACCCAGTGCCTGTTTAGGGGAAGGACTGACACCCCGAGGTGAGCAACAGGACAACATCTGCCCCAGTGAGGGGTCCAGGGAAAGGTATTCCCTTTTGTTTTGGTGTGTTATAGCAGGGATTGGCAACCTTTGGCATGCGGCCTGCCAGGGTAAGCCCCTGAGGGATGTGCTGGCCACTGCTTCCCGCAGCTCCCATTGGCCTGGAGCGGCAAACTGCAGCCAGTAGGAGCCCCGATCGGCCGAACCTGCAGACACGGCAGGTAAACGAACTGGCCCGGCCCACCTGGTGGGCCGCGGGCCAAAGGTTGCCAATCCCTGCGTTATAGACTTGTTTCCCTTTGCTTGGCAGAGTAGCACTCCTCAGGCCAGCCCCGAGGCCTACCAGGAAGGCTCTGAGAAACAAACCCCAAAGAGGGAAGACAGACACTCCAGAGTGGGGGGGCTGATTTTCCCCAGGCTGATTTTCCTGCCAGAGGAGGAAGTGCTAAGTCCGGTGAGGCAGAAGGGGTGCCTTGCCACACTGCTCAAAGTCTGTGTGTGCAATATTTTCTAAATGATAAAGGGCTAAAGGGAGGATTTTTGAAAGTGCTAAGTTACTGAGGAGCACAAGTCCCATTGAAAGTTAATGGAATTTGTGCTCCTAAATTACTTAGATATTTTGAAATCTCCCCCTAAATTCCTCTGATAAGTGATTTGCTATGAATGTCTCTAAATGTAACGATGCAGTAAAATATTTAGACAAAAAGGAAGCAAAGGGAATGATTAACATAAGGGAAGACATTTAAAATCAAATAATGGAAAATGGGTACAAACACATCATGAACTTATTAAAATGTAACATGACACTTCAAAAGGCAAAAGGAGCAAAATGTGAATTATGAAGTGTCGCTGATGACTTCAGCTCACAGCAAGAGCTTCTTCTCCAGCATCAGAAAACCTTAACATAAAATGAATTTCAGGAGCTGAATCAATTCACCTTATTTTATGCTTTACAGGGGGGATTACTCGACTGATGATGCTGACAGAGTGGCCCATTGGCATGTGAAGAAGGAAGAACCAGGAAAGGGCATTGGAATAACGGCTTGATTCAGCTCAGGGTACAACTCAGACCTGAAAGGTGACATTTGATTATTTATGTAAATTAAAGAATGAAATCATATGTGGAGGAGAGATACAGGAGGCCAAATTCAGCCTGGATACTGAGAGTGCAACTCCATTGACCTGAATTTGGCCCAAGAAGTTTATGATGGTAAAAGACTGCTCTGAGTCATGTTGACTGATTGGTAATTGATAAGTAGAGTCCTCTGGACCAGTGTACTGAGATGACAATTGACTGTGGACCAGAATTAAGGAGCCTGCCCTTCACTTTCTGCTATAGTGTTTTGCCTGTGTTAGTCCATGCTCCTGGTGCCTTTGTCTTAAGCACAATATTCCACAGCTATTTTCCCTTTTCCTCCTTCTAATTTGTTCAGCTCCTCCCTGCTCATCTGTGTGTTCATCTTCTCTCTCTCCCTGAGAATGGGAAGTGCTTCTCTTTCCTCTCCTGGGAGAAATAGGCCTGTTAACTCTCAAAATGGTGAACCCAATGTAGCGGAGGAGGAAGGAACCACTTCATAGCCAGTGTTGTGTTTCTCTCCCTCTGTGTGCTGAGGGGAAAGTCTTTCTGATGGGAGATCTTCAGAGATCCTGGCTGAAGATAGGTCTTCCTAATTTGGTCAGCAGTGATTCATTGGATTGCACAGATGGCTGCTCAGGTGACCCTCCCCCTTGCCACTTTTCTCACGGCAATACACAAGAGGCTCTAGGGACAGAAGCCTGAGCTAAGTAGCCTATTCAGCAGCCTATTCTCCCCTTTCTCAGATTCACCCAATCCTCAAGGCTGCAGTAGTGGTAGCAGCAATGCAGTGTTCCGTTGCTAGAAAGACCCCAACAGCAATAACCTCTGGCTCCTGGCCATATGTCCCTCCTGAAGTGTTGAAGTAGGTGATTCAAGTGGGTTTTATTCTCCATTTCCTCCCCTTCCCCCCAGCATAAACTGTAACAATTTCTGGGCCAGAGTCTCAAATCACTTACTTCAGTGCAAATCCAGAGGTTTCCCACTACATCCCAGGAAGATCTAGGTCGCGGGGGGGGGGGGGGGGGAAGCCTACCTACTTCTTTCAAAAAGGCTTTGGCCTGATGAAAGCGCCTGGAGTTGTGCCAGAGCACTTGGATACTTCTCATGGCAAATCAAAGGTGGAGAAGAAACTCCAAAGGGCTAGTGAACATAGCAAGAGCCCAGGTGCATTTATGTCTAAGGAGCCAACTCCTCCACCTGTGAAGAAGGGGAACTTTGAGCTTGTTGAGGTTGGATTCCAGTAGAGACTATTCCCACTGGAGTATATTGAAGGTATGAACAAGAGGGCTGTTATGCTCCTAGACACTCAACAAGCAGAAGGAGAGAATGTTCATGTAGCATTTAAGTGCTTCCTTACCAGTACGGAAAAGGAACCCCGTGTACCACTGAGCTCAGCTGTTCTGGAAGTGATAAAATCAAGAGGCGAAAGCAGCTAAAATCAGATGCCTAAGTGGGCAAATGAGTTTTGGAGGAAAACAAAATTACTCACTTATGTCCCTAATTTCAGTGCAGTAGTTGCTGCAGACATAAGATTCAGTAACCACCATAGAAGCAGTGGTGCAACAATAGAAAAATTGTGTGTTGGGCAGAGGGCTGCTGCGTTAGTTCTGAAGCCACACTGAGATGGACAACATGCCCTGAGCCATTCAGCTCTCCCAACTAGCTTTTAATTTTTCCAAGGTTCTTTGTTATATTTCTTTATAGTCATGTGTGTGTCTATTGATGTATGGGAGCATATTAGAATCTACACTTTGCTATAAAAACATCCCAGCTACCCCCATGATCTCAAATTTAGAAGTGACTCTAAAGATAAGTACCTGTAATAAAAGACAGAAAATCAACATGGCTGCTGATAGAGCTTTGGGAATTCAAAACATTTTTGAAAATAAAATTGCTCTAATCCACGTTTGGGTATTAAAATATGCTGCAAGTGTGGCACCTGCATGAGGACTCAAACTTAATCAAGCTAACTGAATGGACAAAATGGTGTGAGACATAATTAGCAATTCACTTCAGTGCTTTCAGCTGAGCTGTCTCCTGGAAAAGAAAACAAACCCTTAAAATACCAACAATGCCTCATGCATATTCAGTATTTCATTTGCTATTGTTTTTATGAAATAGGTTGGACTTTGAGAAATTTGAAACCTGTGCAATAGGTCAAATCAGAGGCTATACTTACAAAAAACAAAATACTTCCCCTGTATTAGAGGAACCTTTTGTCAGTCTTTTTACTTGCTTACAATAATTAGTCAGATATTTCCACATATCCACTTGATTTTGGTGGTCCTGCCTCTTTGGGCACTTCTGTCTGGTTCTTGAATTCTTTTCCATCTAAAATTCACTGGCCCACACGAGGGTTTGAACTCAGCCCCCAGATGATTCATTACCCCAGCCATTTACTGTTGTGTTTACCATACCTTGTACAGTGCTTACTACCGTGAGCAGTCCCAGTGTGGTCAGTGCTTAATTTGTGCCAGGGCTGAGCCCCGGCACCTGTAGGCTTGGCAGTTCATAGCCCTGGCATCTCTCTGGGCTCGCCACCGTCAGTTATGAAAGTAAAAAAATTGCTTGAGCCCTGGCACCTAATTGCTTGACCCCTTGTGCCTCTTTCATTACAAATTAAGCACTGGGGAGAATGTACCATGAGCAGTCCCACTGTGGTCTGGGGGACTGAATATCCATTTTGCTGCACACTGGCAACATAAAGGGTCAAAAACGGCCATGGGGGCAATGCCTCCAGAGTAAGGAGCTCCTCTGATGGCACAGAGGTGCTGGAACAGCCCTACGCTGGCCTTGCTACCACCCGCTACTGTAGCAGGGGGCCATGCCTGGAGCATGCTGCACTCTATTTTTTCTCTTTTTCCTGTAAGGGACTGAGGGAAGTAGTATGTAAGTTAAGAGCAAACTGAATGGCCCCAGAATATGGGTAGCACAAAGGTTTCTTTAAGTCCCTTTTTTGCTTCTCTTTGTACTGAGTACATGGATACACTAACTGAAAATCAGAGCCTGAGTCTTCCTGGCAATAAGCATTATGCCCAGTGGTAGTAAAGTGTTTGCAAAACAACAACCTAAGTGCTTAATAGTCAAGAGTGTGAATGTAAACATTTGGATAGTATGGTATCCCAAAATGCATTAAAAAATGCAGTTCCATTTGAGGTTTTCTCATGATGCACACAGTAGTTTTGACTGGATAGAACCATCTTTCTTCTTGATCAAAACTTTTCAGTTTTGTTTTGAACAAATTACTCTGGCTCTTTGAGACTTTAATCCTAGCAGCAGCTTGCAACCTGCGAAAGCTTCACAAAATGCATTTATTTTCTGTCGACAATAGATATTGTAGAGAGCACAACCTCTAGCAAAAACAGTCTGCCTGACTCTGCCATAACAATGAATGTGAATGATACTAGATCAAAGTTGTGAGTGAACTTACTTGCACTATCACCTCTAATTTTTTTAGCTTCTCTCTTTCTAACTGAAAAGTGTCTATTGAGAAATCTTATTAAAAATCACAAACTGAACAGCAGACATTTTTTCTGAGTCCCGGAAACAAGTTTTAAATGACAAAAAACCCCTTTAATCTTTTTGTACCATCTTGACAGTTGTGCTACATAACATCTGCTTCCGTCTTCACAATATAATTGCTTTTAGTTTGAAATAATTCATTTTCTCTCCATTTTTTTCCTTCCTCTTCTGGAAATTGTCCTTTCAATTTGATTTTTGCCTTAATTAATTTATTTTGTACTGTGTGAGTGCTATAATACATGTCATTGGTGGTGGTGTCTAAATGTGTAGATTCCATTCCACCCATATGTTTGCTGCTAACAAATTAGATTCACTCCTATGGTTTCAAAATATCTGCTAGCATCAAAAATACCTGACCTTTTAAAAGTCGCCAGTGCATTTTTATCTGTTCGTGCCAGGTGGCCATTTCAATATCTGAAGTACTAATATCACAGTGGAAAACCCTTTTATAAGATTTGTGTATTTTTAAAAAGGCAAAACTCCCCTTTGTTGTTGGTGTTTTATTTTTAAATGGTTGCTCTCCAGCCATGGAAAGAAATTAAAACTGTACTGACTGAAGTATAACAAAATCCAAGTGTCTGAACGTGCTATTCCCCTGCTCAAAAATCAATCTCAGAACTACGGTTGCAGCTGTTTCAGAGATGTATTATGTAAGGCCGGCTGCAGAGCAAAGCTGGGAAGCTTGGGAATGTTTTAGCTGATAACCACAAGAAGTTTGCTAAATATTGCTTAAAAAATAATCTCTCCTTTTGAAACACCAAACAACAAGGAACCAGATTAAAAACAAAAACAGAAAAACAATCAAAAACCCCCCTGCCAAAGACAGGAAACAAAAGAGTGAGATTGAGAATGGAGCACCAGTCATCAGGAAGTAGGACTAGTTAGTCTTTCTGCAACAAAATTCTTGCTGTTCTTCAACAACTGAATAAATTTTTAACTTGTTTGCTTGTGTGACGTGAAACACATCAGCTGAGAGTTTTAAAGAAGCCTAAAGGAATTAGATGCATAGCTTCCATTGATTTCAGTAGGATTTGGCTGTCTAAATTAACTTGAAAATCTCAGCCATAACTATCCAGGTGGATGTGTGGATAAGTTTTTGTTTTTTGTTTTTTAAATGTGGATGTGATTTCCCTCCCCCCCTCTTTTCACTTGCAGTGCACATTGAGCCTTACAGTGACCATGTGAATGAGAAACAGTGTAGGGTTTAGTCCTCTGCTGCCTCAGCAATCCCATACATTGCTACATTGCAATAAAAAAAACCCGTGGCACTGGTTTTTCATCTGACTTGGGCTTGTGGGGCTCAGATTGCGGGGTCTAAAAAATAGTGTAGATTTGAGGACCTGGACTCTGAGACCCTCACACATTGCAGGGTCTCACAGCCCGGGCTCCAGCCCATGTCCAAATGCCTACACTGCCTCACAGCCCGAGCCCTGCAAGTCCAAGTTAGCTGACCCAGGCTGATCGTGGCCATGCTGGGGTCTTTTATTGCAATACATACATACCTATAGGGTTGCGTGCATTGTAGTTTCCCCTGTTTGACCTGTCAACCTCAGCCCCATTCATAGCATTACCAAAAGGAGCACCCCCTTGTTTTAGTGCTCCAGTCACTCCTCCCTGTCTCTCCTCCCCATGTGGATCAGCAGCACGAGCAAATGAATATCTGTCTGCACTCTTTGTTGGCACCTTGGGTTTCTCGTGCTCTGGGCCACAGGCCCGCATGTTCCACAACCCTTTGCACTAAGTATAATATCTGAGCAGATGTTGGAGCAGATGCGTTTACAACAAACTCCCTTCTTTCTCCACAGCCCATCTAGCCCTTTCCTTCTTCAGACAGTTCTGTAAAAAGACGCAGCCAACTCTATGTGTCCATCTGAAGGTCTCACTTTGCTTGACAAAAATATCCCTAAAGCCCCTGTGAGGTTAGTACTTACCTGATTTTACCGATGAGGGAACAGAGAGAGAGAGGTTGTGACTTGCTCTCATACAGGAAATCTGTGGCAGAGGCACGCAGAAAACTCACATCTACTGACTCGCAAGCCTGTAGCTTAGCCACTAGACTATCCTTTTATCTGTTGGAATGTGGGGGCCACACCCATGAGACTCCACTCTCTAGCCACACTTCAATAACTAGTAATGGATGCTACTTCTCCTAAAAATGTTGTCTGTAACCTAGAAAAGAGAGAAAATATTGCCTGTGTCAGAGCTCTAAAGAGAGCTTCTGTTCTAGATTAATGACCACCCTTTATTTGTGTGTTATGCAAGTCCCTTACAAAGTGAAAGGGAGGCCGAGAGTGAGGAAACTATATTGACCCTTCAGGCCTCAAGCTTCTGACTCCGTGTGGGCCATTAAATGTCCGGGTGACTGTTGCTGGCAACATTATGCAATGTAAAAAAATGACTCTGCTAAAAGAGGGAGGTGTGGGAGACAGAGTATCTGATGTAATTAATGAGTACCAGTGACTATGCTAATTATATGTGATGTGAGACTCTGGCATGGAGTGTCCTGTCTGATGGAAACAAACATTTTCTCATCATTGAGTTATGCTGTGAGTCCCTTTTTTTCCTAACCTCCAAACCAAGGGTTCCCTCCTCTCCTAGGGGGAATCGTCACTCTCCTTCCCATCTACTGTGCAGAATGAGGAGTAGGGGCGAAGAGGGCAGCATTGTCCAGAGGCAGAACTGTTGTGTGTGTGCAGAAGGGAACATGGGGCCTTGAACTGGGAAGGTGATGGAGGTCACTTTCCCAGAGGTTAGTTGTAAATGTCATTAAAACCACAGACACAACTTGTACAGTGTGGGAATCATTCCAAATAAAATGGCCTCTCCTTCCCCTCTCCACCCACATAGCAAAGTGCTCTCAACTGAATCCCAGGACTGGATGAGCACCAAATAGCACTGTTGCTAGCAGCCTCAACAGAGAGCCCAAAGGCTCCATGTGGACTTCACTAATTGCTCGTCCCCTGGAGTAGTTGCATTGAGGTGTGCTGCCAAAGGAGTATTTGGAGGTTTACACAGTCATTGCCTATATTGTATGTTTCCTTTGGATTACTATAGAACTTCAGTCTCTATTGCTGTCAATCTGTCAAGTTTCTCCAGCACTTAAAATAAAAACCCTTTAAAAGTGCACTCAGAATGTTCTGAGGCTCACTAAGAGTGATCGATAACATTATAGAAATAATTGTTTAATGTGGACATATCAGTACTGTGCTGGTTCAGTGAAAGACTAGACCATTTTGAGGGAGAGGAGGGAATTTTGCAAAAGCGTGGGAACATCAATAGAGGAAGTGGATGTTGGGGGTGAGCCAGGTTTGAGTTGATGGGAAAGAAGGGCAAAGGAGTCAAAGATGATGGAATGACTGGGATGAATTAACAACTGCATCAATGGAATTTTGTTTTCAGAGGTACAGCTGACAGCAGAATATTTACAAATAATTGTTCATATTCTGCTTGGTGGAAGTTTTGCCTGAGTGAGAAGTTTGGATTGAGCCTATATTATTGCATTTCTATTAAAATTGAGATTTGCAATCTGAGAACTGGGCATGAGAAATCCTTAGGCCTCTAAGTCTGTGTGCAACAGATGTAATCTACGTTACCTTAGTCTGGGCTTTGTTTCCCTCTACTATCTGGACCACATAAAGAGTCTGCTGAATCTGTTCCTGCCTTCAAGCTAACATTCATGGTCTCTTAGCTCATGCAGTAGAGGCTCATGCATCTGTATCCAGCGGTCCCAGAATTAGGCCTCGCAAATAACTCAGTAGGGTGGTGTTACATAAAGGACAAGTCAATGAAGTTTGTTAATTACTGTGACGGTATCTAATTAAAATATGACCATATAGATCATTGTTGCAACCACTGTTATATATTTGCAACAAATCTTGTAAAAAATGTGGCATGTAAGATGTCTATGAAAAAGTTATGATTTGCTGGTTATGATTATGCTATCTGTATGCATGTATCATTTTTGCATTTGAAGTTATGAGTATTGGCTCTATACCTGGATTTCAAATGTTTGCTTCTGGGGTAACGCCCACAAGGTATTTAGCCTGCACACCTTGGAGGGACTATTCAAATTAAGTGGCTCATCAAGAAACATTTAGTTGACAAGGGACCCTGGGAGACGCCTATCTACACTGAATGGACTGTCCTGCAAACGTACTGTCTGGAGTATAGGTAATGGCTTCCTGCAATGACTAAGTGAAATCGGGCATGCAGAGGTGAGTTGCCCATGTGACTCCAAACTCCCACCTTGTCATCTGTAATTTTCTGCTAGCTGTGCTGAGGGTTTTGTTTGAAACAATAGGTTTCCCTCCACATGGCAGAAGATATAAAAGGCCCTGGAAACCCCTCTATTTTGCCTCTTTCCTGCCCAAACCTCTGGACTGTGGACTATATTAATGGGAGCATTCTAACCAAGGGACTGAGGTCCTTCCAGTGATTTGGAAGCAAGCAGAGATTTATCAAGCCAGCAGTTTATTCCGTCACTGCTACAAGTCTGAACCAAGAACTTTGCAAGTACTGTGTGTATTTAATTCCTTTAAACAATTTTAACTCTCACCTTTCTTTCTATGAATAAACCTTTAGATGTTAAATACTAAAGAATTGGCATCAGCGTGATTTTTGGGTAAGATCTAAGTTATATATTGACCTGGGTGGGTGGCTGGTCCTTTGGGATCAGAAGAACCTTTTATTTGAAGAGATTGGTTTTAAAGGATCACGCATCTCTAAGTCTAGTGTTTTCAGTGGTAATACAAGGACTGGAAAGCCTAAGGAAACTGCTTTTATGAATTCTTGTTAGCCAGGGTGGTGAAACAGAAGTTTACTTTTGTTTGGTATATCCTATGGGGGATTAGCCACCAATCTTGGGGTTTATCTGCCCTATTTCTCAGTGGTTTGTCCTGAATTTGGCATTCTCAGTTGTGGCCCAAGAAGGCACATTTACAAGACATATGCATAATACTCTTGTGGTATGGGGGAAATTGCTCATGGAGCACCCAACTGCATTATCTCTGTGAAGAACTGAGAGTCCGTTTACTCACTTTTTACTTATCCAATTCACTGAAATAAAAAATAAGTCTGAAATAAGTAATGAGCAAAGCTCAAAAGGCTCAAAGTTTGGCCTGGGTTGATATAAAAAAATCAACATCTGGGAGTTTATCCGAGGTTTATTCAAAGTATCTAAACTTCTTGAGCCTGTAAAAATTGAGGAATTGTTCCCACAGAATTTTAGTATCAACATTCCCATCAGGAATATTAGAAGGACAGCCTCTCCCATGTCGCTGCTGCTTCTTGTTGGAATCAGTAAGTCCAATAGTGCATGACAACAATTAACAGTGTTGGTGAAAAATGTTAATCATATAATGTTCAACCTCTAAAAATGCCTGGTGTGGCTCCAGTCTCGGATGACATTTGGATTCTAGAAGGCACAGACTCTAAACTCAGCAAAGCTTTGTTTTATTCCTCTTTTTTTATTTCACCTTCATCTTCGTTTTCTTTCAGTTTACTGACCTTTTTATATTATTTCTAGTACAAGGAGCATAACTAAGGTACAACTGAAACAACTGTAGGATTTACATAGAACACTCTTAAGCACTAAAGGTTTTGAAAGGTTGATTTTTATATGTCCCCACTTTTATCTGAGTTTCTTGGCTCACTGTTTAATTAGCTTGATCTCTGGCACTAGCAATTGCAAAGAACAGATCAGAAAATAAGTTCTAAAACTTACTTTCCTCCACAGAGTCCTCCAATTAAACCTTAGGTGTTTCATTCATTTCAGAATAAAGTGTAAAGCCAGTTCCTCAGCTGCATAAATTGGTGCAGCTCCATTTACCTCAGTGGAGATCTGCTGATTTTAAAAAGCCAAGGATTGGGCTCATGCCGAATGATAAAACGAGGGAATGAAGAGAGGTTGGGAGGGAAGTGGAGGGAAAAAAAATATTAACTCTTGATTTCCCCCTGCAAATTGCTACACCAGCAATCCTGGGATTCCCCCACTTGCTATGCCAGCAGTTTGATGCTCAAATATTTAACTGAAAAATGTTTTTGTAAATAATTTTTTTTAAAGTGTTGTGTGGGATTGATAGCTTCATAGTGTAATTTTTTTTACTTACTGAACAAGAAGGTTATGTATACTAAACGAACACTGGTGCTGTACAGTACATATTTTAAACATCAGATTATTAGCAAATATACAGTAAACATTTCAAATTGTTATAACATTTGTTGTGGTGGTGCCTAGAGGCCATCAAGATTGAAGCCCCATTTTGCTAGGTGCTGTACAAACATATAATAACTGACAGTTTCATGTCTAAAGAGCTTACAAGGGACAAATTTTTAAATGGTTGCATATGCCTGACATAGGTTTTTAAGTGTCAGAGGGGTAGCCGTGTTAGTCTGAATTCACAAAAACAACAAGGAGTCTGGTAAAGACTAACGGATTTATTTGGGCATAAGGTTTCTTGGGTAAACCCCCCACCCCTCTTCTTCAGATGCCCTGGCCAGGGACAACAGGCTCTTTAGAACTCAACCACTGCCTTTTCAGATGGAAGCAGCTTGGGACAATGGATTAGCTGAAGCAAGAAGAAGCAATTAGCTGAAGCAATTAGCCTGTCTGCAGTGGCTGATGTTGCAGTGGGCAAAAGTGCCAGCTCCAGGACAAAGAAAAGGGCATTGATGCTCACCTTTGAAAACCACAGCGGCTGGGTGAGTCGGGAAGACCAATCATACAGGAGGCTTTGAAGAGTGGGGAAGAACATGTGAGGCATGGTTTAACTCCATGGAGTTAAAGGACCAACCATTGTCAAAGCAAGCTGACGGAGATGGAAAGAGAGGTTTCAAGGTTCAGAAATCAAGCTGCAGCAGAAGGGTTCTGGCCACCTTCAGAGGACTCGGAATGCACCTCAAAGAAAACTCCAGAGTGGTGGGGAAAATGCGGCAGGAAAATGCATGTGGGGTTTATTATTTTTGTTTAGCTCTGCACTTCTCGTACTATTAAAGAAAGAGCAATGGTGTTTTAGAATCCAGTGCAAAGTCCGTCTGGGGTGTTTTATATGTTACATATGCCTTGTGTCCTTGAAGAGTTAACCTGTGGACCCAGAACACTGGAGTTCGGGGGATGGTGTGTTTAAGCTATGGGGGAGAATGGAGAATCACTACTGGTTTCAGGGGCTGGGCAGTTGCATTGTGACGTCTCAGCTCTCGTGAGGGGATACTAGACAGAGAGGGAGCCTAGAGACCCTCAAGCCAGGGGTAATGCATGGACTCTGTTCAGACTCGGGAGTTGCAACAGATCCAGCAGCTGGATTTCTCTCAGCAGTCTGGTGAGTGCTCAAGAGATACGCTGTGACAGGCTGTGCATAGAGAACCGTATTAGATATTGGAACCCCATTGTACTAGGCCAGGGGTGGGCAAACTTTTTGGCCTGAGGGCCACATCTGGATATGGAAATTTTATGGTGAGCTATGAATGCTCACGAAATTGGGGGTTGGGGTCTCCAGCTGGCGGGATCAGGTTCTGGGGTGGGGCCAGAAATAGAGGAGTTCAGGGTGAAGGAGGGGGCTGGGGCAGGGTTGTGGGGGGCTCCAGGTGGGGGTGCGGGCTCTGGGGTGGGGTTGGGTGCAGGAGGGTGTTCTGGGCTGGGATTGAGGGGTTTGGAGGGTGGGAGGGGAGTCAGGGCTGGGTATTGGGGCGTGGGAGGGGGGTCAGGGGTGCAGGCTCCGGGCAGCGTTTACCTCAAGCAGTTCCTAGAAGCAGCAGCACCTCCAGCACCTACATGGAGGCACGGCCAGGCGACTCTGCATGTACCACATCCACAGGCATCGCCCTTGCAGCTCCCATTGGCTGCGGTTCCAGGCCAATAGGACCTGCAGGGGCAGCGCTTGTGGCGGGGCCAATGTGCAGAGCCTCCTGGCTTCCCTTGTGCATAGGAGCCAGAGTGGGGACATGCTGCTGCCTCCGGGAGCTGTGCAGAGCCATGGCACACGTGGAGCAGGGCAAGCCCCGGTCCCCGTCAGGACCTTGAGGGCCAATTAAAACGTCTGAAGGGCCGGATGTGGCCCCCGGGCCATAGTTTGCCCACCCCTGTGCTAGGCACTGTACAAACATGTAGCAAGAGAGAGTTCCTGCCCCAAAGAACAGACAGTCTGAGACGAGACAGACCAAGAATGGGAGAGTAAATGGAGGCACAGAGAGGTGAAATGACTTGTCCCAGGTCAGTGACGGTGGGTTTTCTGAGTAGTCAGAAGTGCTAGAGATATTTTTAACAAAACACAAGATGGCAAGCACCAAGAAGATGCTCGTTTGTAAGTTGGTCCATTCCTTCCTTTCATTCACATCCCCTGGAGTACATATATGCATGTCTGTCACTCTGTCTCCTTGTGGTTCTCTTTATGCTGCCCTTCTATTCCATACTCACATCTCTAGACTATTGAGAATCAGGAGGAGAGACAGGGATGCCATGAGGTATTGGTTTGTGTACTGCGTGCTCTGCCTCTTCGGACTGCAAGAATGGATCCTGCACTGTTGACCAATATGCTGCTTGCTCTCACTAACATGTCATGAGTGGCAGTGGAATTATTCCTTAAACTACAAAGGCAAGAGCAGTTTGACATTGATCTCGCCAAGCGTAGTAGCTATGACATGAGATTGCTTGTGGCTTTCACGGAGGTGCTGACCACAGTGGAACACCGCATTTGGGCTTGGGAGATAAGCACTGAGTGGTGGGATCACATCGTCATGCACATCAGGGATGACGAGCAGTGGCTGCAGAACTTTCAGATGAGGAAAGCCACATTCATTGCACTGTGTGATGAGCTCGCCCCAGCCCTGCGGCACAAGGACACAAGAATGAGAGCTGCCCTGTCGGTGGAAAAGTGCTTGGCAATTGCTCTAAGGAAGATGGCTACTCCAGATTGCTACTGATCGGTCGCTAATCAGTTTGGAGTGGGAAAGTCAACTGTTGGGCTCGTGTTGATGGAAGTGTGCAGGGCAATTAATCGCATCCTGCTCCGAAAGACTGTGACTCTGGGCGACGTGCATGACATTGTGGTTGGCTTTGCACAAATGGGCTTCCCTAACTTGGAAGGGTGATAGATGGCAGGCATATTCCATTTTGGCACCAGACCACCTAGCCACAGAGTACATTGATCGGCAGAGGTATTTCTCAATGGTTCGCCAGGTGCTTGTGGATCACCGTGGGCGTTTCATGGACATTAACACAGGCTGGTCTGGAAAGATGCATGACGCACACATCTTTCATTACACTGGCCTGTTCAGGAAGCTGCAAGCAGGGATTTTCTTCCCGGATTAAAAGATCACTGTAGGGGAAGTCGAAATGCTGATTGTGATCTTGGGAGACCCTACCTACCCCTTAATGCCATGGCTTATGAAGCCATACACAGGGCACCTTGACAGCAGCAGGGAGTGGTTCAACAACAGGCTGAGCAAGTGCAAAATGACCGTGGAGTGTGCTTTTGGCCGTTTAAAGGCCCGCTGGCACTGCCTATATGGAAGGCTGGACCTGGCTGATAACAATATTCCTATGCTTATAGCCATGTGCTGTACGCTCCATAATATTTGTGAAGGAAAGGGTGAGAGCTTCACTCAGGGCTGGACTGAGGCTCAGTGCTTGGAGGTTGAATCTGAACAGCCAGAGACCAGGGCTATTAGAGGGGCGCAGCGTGGGGCCATAAGGATCAGGGATGCCTTGAGGCAGCAATTTGAAGCTGAAAACCACGAATACTTGTTGCTATGCTCAGGAGTGCAGTGCTTGTAATGCTAGCAGATGATTGTGATTGGTGCAGATGATGCACTATGAAGATTTAAGAAAATTGCCTGTTGCTTTGCAGGGCTCTGTTTTTGGTTTCAATTAATGGAATAAAGATTGCTTTCAAACCAAAACAATTCTTTTATTAAACAACTGGAGGAGAGAGACCAACAAAAAAAAACACATTAGCACTGAGGGGGATGGAAGAAGGGAAGGTCCCAAGAGGAGGTGGGATCCCAGGACGACTAAAGATTTGTGTATGTCCAGGTATCATATCCAACCTTCTCCTTTGGAGTACAGTGCAGCGGGTACTGTACTTCAGCAGGGCTAAACTGCAGAGGGACGGGTGTTGAGTGCGGTGGGTACTGGGAGTCCGTAGGGCTGGACTGTGACAGTGGAGGAGTGGAATGCAGTGGGTACAGACTGGAGCCAGGAGGTCGATAAGAGTGTGTTGGTGGTGTCTGGGGGCCGCATGGGAAAGCTTTGTGACAGCAGCTACAGAGGAGGGCAGGCATGGAGGTGCTTGGTTTGCAGCGCTAGTAGTGCCTGGAGTGTGTCTGCTTGGCGCTCCATAATCTTTAAGAGCCGCTCCGTGGCTTCGTTCTGGCACCCCGCGTTCTCCTTTCAGTTCCTCTTCTCGCTGTCCCGCCACTCCTTCAATTCCTGTTTTTTGGCCGCGGAGTGCATCAGGACATCGCACAAAAAGTCCTCTTTAGTTCTTTGTGGCTGCTTTCTAATTCTGCACAGCCATGCAGCTGGTGATAAGAAAGAGAGAGGCTGGGCTCCCAAGGTCATATCTGTGAAGCCAAAATGCAACATTTTGCAGAAGCAGTATTGTTTGCAACACACAGACCACTGATTCAGTGATTTAAAAAACAGCTACTATTCACATACCTGTCACTAACTGGATGACCCCAACCAAGCACACATGAGCCCCAAAATAGTGAGTAACCACAGGGACAGTGTTCCAGGACCATACAGTACACTGGACATGTGGCTCTTGGGGAGAGCCAGCACTGTAGGGTGGGGCCTTATAATCATTACTGTCCCCATATTTTCCACAAGCTGTGTTCATTATGAAAGCTATCTCACTGCTGAGGGTGAGAAGGGAATCAAAGAAGGTGTTCTTGAAGACTGCGGCTTCTGCCCTGGCCCTATGCAGCTTGCCTGTGTGTAGCAATGGTTCCCCCACTCTCCCGTGACAGCACAGTGGCGTGGGAAAGTTACCCTTAATGGGGCAAGAAACAAAGCAGCTCTGCCAAAGAACCTGTAGCAGCGGATTGCCCAGTATCTCCATGAGAGTTTCGTGGAGATTTCTGAGGCAGATTCCCAGTAACTGAGGGAGTCAATCAACACCCTGTTGTGCTGTTCGGACTAGGCATGTGGTGGTACACACAGCATACAGACACAAGCCTGCTTTCTGCAACCCTCCTGCCCCCAACAACTCCCTTCAGCAATTCCCAAAATTAAAGCTTCTCACCAGGGTCCTCCTCTCCTGTTTGCGCTTTGCCAAGCTCCGACAGCTGTGACTGGCTAGCCTCCTCCGGGGTAGAGAAGATCTGGCTGACTTTTGAGTCATCCTCTGCCTCTGGTTCCCCCTCCCTCTCCATATCCTCGTCCAAGATCTCCTCCTGGCTTGGTCCACTCTTGACTGGCATGCAAGCCACCAAAGCATCCACAGTGGCTTTCGCAATGGAGGTGGCGTCACCACCGAGTATTGCGTCCAGCTCTTGGTAGAACCGGCAGCTCGTGGGTGCAGCGCCTTGTGGTAGGCTTTCCGCAGCTCCTTCACTTTGACCCTGCACTGCAGTGTGTCCCGGTGATGGCCCCTTTCTGACATGCATCGTGAAATCTGTCCTTAGGTATAATTCCTATGGCTAGAGCGCAGCTGGGACTACACAGCCTCCTCTCCCCAAATGCTGATGAGGTCCAGCAGCTCGGCATTGCTCCCTACTGGGGATCACGTGGTGCGTGGAGCAGGCCTGGTCACCTGGGAAGATGCGCTGAGACCACTGCACACATCAACGAGCAAACAGGAAAGGGACTTCCAAAATTCTCAAGGAATTTAAGGGATGGGGCTCATGGTTGTTCACCTGAGGACAGGCCAGTAGAGTTCAAACAGATGACCAGAGAGGCGAGAACAGGCATTTTGGGGAACCTCCTGGAGGTCAGTCGACCAGGGTATCTACACTGGCACCGCTGCGCTGTAGCCCCTCTCGTTGGGGTGGTTTTTTTACAGTGCTGCAGCTACACAGTTTCTGTGCACTGAGTGGCTTGGCAGTGTGTGCACCTCGGGAGTTACAGCGCAGAAAGCTGCTTTACTGCGCAGAAACTTGCCTGTGTAGACAAGGCCTTAGTATGTTTTCCTCACTGGGCTTCTAGTTCAAGCTCTGCTTAGAACATTTTCAATATTTTAAGTTTGCATCACATGTTTTAAAAGAGGAGAATGAGGCCTTGCGTTAACGGAGCCCCTCCCCTCACAATAATATCAAACCGTGATCATGTAGGCAAAAAGAGTGTCGCTTGCTTGCTGATTGCTGCAGCACTCTATAATCAAGTTCACAGCTATTGTGAGCATACTTCAGTTTTTGTAATTGCCCTTTGTTTCAGTCAAGAGACTGGTAATTACTCCTGTGGGCCTTGCCTTTCGTTTTAGCAGCATTTGATTGAAACCAATCATTTATTGTGGTAAAAATCTTAGGGCTTGCTGCAGTGTTTACAGATAAATCTTCTGTGCGACAGTCATTTAGTCTACCCAGCCATCCATATATTAAAGATATTACACACTTTCCCCTTCTCTGTTGAAGACAAATCAACTGCTGTTTTTTAGTTTGATTACATTTCAGTATGTAGAATTCATCTCATAATTCTCATCTCTTAACTTGTACTAGAAACAAGGTTGCATTTCTCTGGACCTAAGAAGGGTGTATTTTTGTTCTTTTAAAATAATCTCCATGCTGCAACTTCCAACTGCATATCTCTGCAGAGATTTCCTTTATTTCTTCCGGCTTCTCTGTAGGACCACGTACAAGAATCAAGCACAGCCTATGGTGCCACATAGCCTGTGCTGCTGCGTGCAGTGACTTCGAACTCGCTGTAGTAGCTCCAAGTTTGCCAGCTGGTGGCAAAATCCGATCTACTATCCGGATTTGCTGGTCAGCTGAAGAAGTTTTCTTTATTTTAAGTCTGAAGTGATTTTAGTATCTGTGAAAGGTGCCAGAGGAACTGGAAGAATAGAGCCCCTGGGACTGAATTCCTCTGTCTGTAAAGTGCACCAAGTAGCAGGGCTAACCTCCCTTCCAGGGCTCTTTAATGGGCCACCCACTTCTAGGAGGGAGAGGTGGTTCAGTCGGCATTCTTGTTCAGTCCTTGGTGTTTGTGCTCAAGCAGCCAATTTGCATGGTAAGGTGTGCAGGGTGTTTTTTTGTTTTGTTTTTTGTTTTTCGTATCACTAGGTGCTAGATGGATTTGAAACAACAGACATATTTCTCACAGGCCATATGGAGACCTGACAGAAAGTAGTAATTTTCAGTCATAGAGGACCCAGTAATGCAGGATCTAGAGGTGACTGGGTTTTGATCCAGTGACCATTGAGGTCAATGGGAATTTTTTCTATTGATTTCTATGGGCTTTGGATCGGACCATTTCTCATTACAAATACCCTGACCCATCTAGTGCCCCTGCTCCTTTTAAAAAGAGAGCAATCAAATAAAATATGCTACTTTTTTTATACAACAGGGGCTTCCTTTTGTTTACACTTAATAATTTAAGAGAACACTTAGATCTTTTAAGGTCCTCAGATACCAGACTTATAATTCAGAGACTTGTAAATGATATATAGATTTACCATTTACGGGTCTTTCTTCTACACTAGCAACCAGCCCGTGTATAGATATGAGTCTTCTGTCCCTAAGCTGATGGGCTAGTTCCTTTAGTTCAAGATGTATAGATGCATGCTTTTAGATAATTTGTAACAATAACTCCATGGTTTTTTGGCTGGGATTGAATCTGGGATCTTTGGATTTCAAAGTATGGCCCTGTACTGTTTGATTTCTGTTTGTCTAGAGGCTGTAAAAGACTCATAAAACTTCACTACATCCCCATTATAAGTAAGAAATAATCTTTTCACTGTAGATTTTACCTTGGGACAATAAGGTTTGGAATGACTGACTGACTAATCACAATTAGCTCAGGTTGAGTTTCATCTTCAGATTTGGTTGATTCCTTGCTTCTGTTGGATTGTGTCACAACCTTAATGTTTTCTTACCTAGTTGTGCTTTTCCAAAGAAGTGAGATCTAGAAATAAAACTATAAACAGATCTATTAGTACGTATTGTGAGAGTCTGGACCAATCTGAGAACAAATGCAGAGTTAATTCTGTGGTTGAGCACCTGAATGACTTTGTTTGGTAAAGGGAGACAGTGTTTACAATTGTGTTTGCATTACTGTTGTCATAAAAATAAAGGGAAGGGTAACCACCTTTCTGTATACAGTGCTATAAAATCCCTCCTGGCCAGAGGCAAAACCCTTTCACCTGTAAAGGGTTAAGAAGCTAAGATAACTTCACTGGCACCTGACCAAAATGACCAATGAGGAGACTAGATACTTTCAAAGCTGGAGGGGGGAAAACAAAGGGTCTGTCTGTCTGTGTGATGCTTTTGCTGGGAACAGATCAGGAATGCAATCTCAGAACATGTTAGTAAGTAATCTAGCTAGAAATGCGTTAGATTTCCTTTTGTTTAATGGCTGGTCAAATAAGCTGTGCTGAATGGAATGTATATTCCTGTTTTTGTGTCTTTTTGTAACTTACGGTTTTGCCTAGAGAGGTTCTCTATGTTTTGAATCTGATTACCCTGTAAGGTATTTACCATCTTGATTTTACAGAAGTGATTCTTTTACCTTTTCTTTAATTAAAATTCTTCTTTTAAGAACCTGATTGATTTTTCATTGTTCTTAAGATCCAAGGGTTTGGGTCTGTATTCACCTGTACAAATTGGTGAGGATTTTTATCAAGCCTTCCGCAGGAAAGGGGGTGTCGGGCTTGGGGGGATATTTTGGGGGGAAGACGTCTCCAAGTGGACTCTTTCCCTGTTCTTTGTTTAACACGCTTGGTGGTGGCAGCATAGGGTTCAAAGACGAGGCAAAGTTTGTACCTTGGGGAAGTTTTTAACTTAACCTGGTAAGAATGAGCTTAGGGGGTCTTTCATGCAGGTCCCCACATCTGTACCCTAAAGTTCAGAGTCGGGAAGGAACCTTGACAACTGTTCCTTCCAAATGATGATCTAAACCAAAGAATAAATGCCAGACAACACGGTGACTGATTAACCACATCCACTTAATGAAATAATCACTAAAAATCTAGAGATCATCCTAAATGCTGATTTAGCAACAATTTTTCAAAGCAAGTTTAAATGTAAGATTGGATAAGTTTGGTCAAAGGTTAGTATTTAATTTGGAAGCCTGATTCAGAGTGTGTGTGTGTGTGTGCGCGTGCATGAATGCCTGAAGCTATAGCAGTATTTCGTTTAGCTGAGCTGCTTCTGACACGGGACAAAACATCATAAACATGGATGTTGTGTCTAATAAGACTGTCCTTCAGAAATCAACCCTGCCAACGTGACTTCCTTCAAACTACAAGAATTGGAACAATTTAGTCTCATATTTTTAAAAATATCATTACTGAAGGCCAAGTTTTTCAAAATTGGCAACCTAAAATTAGACTCCTAATTCCATAAGCTAGCTTTCAGAAGGTCTAGCATTGAGTATCTAGCACTTCCTATTGGCTTCGGTGGGGTTTAGACAGAGGGTACCTGGAGAACTAGGAATCTTGGGGGCTGAGGAGAACTTGAGCAGAAAATGGCACCCATTTTTGCCAGAGACCTGGTTCTTGATCTTTGCTGTAGCTGAAATTTTTTTAAAAATAAGGATCTGATTTCCAGAGGCATTGAGCAGACATGGTTCCTATTGACTTCAGATGGTATTGTAGGTGCTCAGCACTTCTGAAAATTAGGAACTAAAATTCTTCCTGCTTTCTGACCCCTTTATTATTAGTAGTATTACTTATGTAACCCTTCTGCCAGGCCAAGTTGATAGCAGCAAGGGCCGGGTTCAGTACACAGGGGTTCCCTCTCATCAAAGCAAATGCAAAACTGGCTCGAGCCCCCACCCAGTGACCTGGGAAAATCTTATACACCCCCTGGGCGCCTCAAAGAGGCAATACTTCCCCTCTCGCAAGCACAGAGTCTTGGTGTAGTAGAGAATCTTTAATAACATGAGGTAAACAACATCAGCATTAAATTGGGGAAACACCACAACTAGTGTTCATTAACCAAACCATGAGCAATGACCAACCCCAGAAAAATTGGGCCACATCCTTTCCCTCGGGTTCTTGAGTCCCAGAACCCAAACGTCTCTTGAGTCCAGCAATCCACAAATCACCCAAAGTCCAAAAAGTCCAGCCCCAGAGTTCAAAAGTTCATCTGCAGAGTGTTACTCCCCAGTCTGGCTAAAATGTGCCTGTGTGTGGGGGAAAGAGGTAAGGGGTACCTTACGTGTCCTGAAGCTGACTGCCCCACAAGGCTCTGCTCTGCTACGCTGTCTCACGAATGGCTCTGCTCCACCACGACCGACTCCTCTCTGCACAGCTCACCGTCTCACGAACAGCTCTGCTCAGCTCGCCGTCTCATGAACACACCGCTGTCTCACGACCGGCTCCGCTCAGCTCGCCGTCTCACGAACAAACCGCTGTCTCACGAACAGCTCTGCTCACCCCGCCGTCTCACGAATAGTACCGCTGAACACTAGATCTTCTGGCTCCCAACTACTTGATACAGTGCTCAGTGATTTCAGCTCTCAGTGATTTCAGCTCATAGTAGTGGGAGCCTTAGTGCTGGTGCACCATAAGGCTAAAGTGAATTCAGCACAGTACCTGTAACAAGACTCTTAATAGACCCAAAATTAGCTCTGACATTCCACAGTGGAGAGAGACAATTGGTGCTTCAGGCCCTCACAAAGGGGCCTACACCACCAGGCACTAATACCTGTCTCAAGTCTCTCTCAATTCACAGAGTTTTGGAACCATTGTCCCTTGCCTAGCGAGTGCTACTCAGTTGATGGTGAGTCCCTCCATCATAACAAAAGGCCAAGTACAGTTCCAAGCACAGTTCCCATAATCAGGGTAATAACAATTTATTCTTCCCGCCCCAATAACAGAGACACTGGGGATCCCACAACAGCCAAGGTGACCATTTGGGCAGTTATGGCCTCATTCTAGGCGGGGTGGGTGTGCCTATGCAAATGAGAGCAGCCCCTGAAGTTCTTTTCCACAACTTGCCACACCTCACCACCAGATGTCAGGGTGGAGCCCACCCTGACTCTGCTTACATCCTCCCCCCAGCCGAGAATTTGGCGTCCCGACAAATCATACTCCCTTTATACCAACTCATTGGTTTCCTCCAAAGGGCCTCAGAAAGCCCACTTTGGTTTCCACAGTCCTGTGTGCTAAATGTATTGGCTCCTCACTAGTCACCCCAGGTGCATCATAAGTTAACCGTTTTACTGGTCTTATCACCCTGTCTCGTCTATTGAGAATCTCTGTTGCCGAGATAGGGGGAACATCCTCTTGATTGACGGACGGAGAGGCTTCCTTTGAGAGTCCCTTGGCTACTGGCGTAGGCCCCTGCACTCCTAGTTCTAACGCGGGAGGGTCCAAGGTGCCCAGGACATCCTCGACCTGTGTGTCTCCACTGGCCAATAACCTGTGTGTGTCATCACACGGGGGTCTCATCAGCGGCACAGGGGTGTCAGAAATGGGCCAAAATAATTCCTCCATAGGGTTTAGGGTGGAAGAGGGAGAACTCTCATTTGGTTCAGCTGGTCGAGACTGAAATCTTGTCTCCATCCCAGGATACACCAGGGTTGTGTCTTCCTCCTCAGACTCACTCTCAGATGTGCAGAATAGGGGTAAGTTAGCTGCAGGGGGCTCACTGTCTGTGTTGGATGGCAGCTTTGGTCTAGCACTTCTGTTCTGCCTGGCTGCCCTGTCATGGCCCATCTCATAAGGGGTGCTTACCAATTCCCCCACAGGGAGCAAAAGGTTTCTATGCACCGTCTTTATTTGCCCTGGACTGTCTTCAGGTTTGATCTTGTAGACCGGCAGATCTCCCAGCTTTTCCATCACCAGGTAAGGTATTGCCTTCCATCTGTCAGCTATCTTGTGTTTGCCAGCAATACCCAAATTTCGCAGCAGGACTCTGTCCCCCGGCTGGAGCTCCTGCAATCGCACTCTAGCATCATATTGATGTTTGTTGCGGTCTGCGTTCTTCCGAGCCGCAGCGGCAGCTAAGCGATAAGCATCCCGCAGCCTTTCTCTTAGTCGGGATACATATTGCTGATGAGTTTCATAGCTATCTCCATCCTCTGATACACCAAAGCACAAGTCTATGGGTAATCTTGGTTCTCGCCCAAACATCAAGAGATATGGGGTGACTCCCGTAGCATCGTTCTTTGTGGCATTGTAGGCATGCACCAGAAATGCGACATGCTGGCTCCAGGTTGCTTTCTGCTCTGGTCGCAAAGTTCCCAACATATCTAATAGGGTTTGGTTGAACCTCTCTGGCTGAGGATCACCTTGGGGGTGATAAGGCGTTGTCCTAGACTTTTTAATTCCTGCTATCTTCAGCACCTCCTTCAGAAGGTGACTCAAAATCCTGCCCCTGATCAGAGTGTATCCGAGCCGGGAATCCATAGACTGAGAAATATTTGTCCCACAATACTCGAGCAACGGTGGTGGCCCTCTGATCACGTGTGGGATATGCCTGTGCATACCATGTAAAATGGTCAGTCACTACTAGAATGTTCCCAACATTCCTCTTGTCTACCTCTACAGACAAGAAATCAATGCATACCAATTCCAAAGGTTTGTTGCTGGTGATGTTCTTGAGATATGCAGCCCTCATGGGCAGAGTTTTCCTTTGAACACATCGAGCACAAGTCTCACATTTCCTGTGAACGTCTTCAGCCATTCGGGGCCAATAGAACCTACTACGAATAAGTTCCAGGGTCCTCTCCATCCCTAAATGCCCAAAGTCATCATGCAGGGCCCTCATGGCCAGGGCTCTGTACTTTTTTGGCAGTACTAGTTGTGCTCATTGCTTTTGTAAAGAGTCGGTGGTCATTCGGTGTAGCACTCCCTGAATCAGTTTTAATTTGGTCCATTCTCTCAATAGTAGTTTACCCTCCGGGTTAGGTGGGACAACCGCAGCTGGGCTTCGCCCCTCCCTTTTGGCAAGTAGTGTATCACGAATGTCAATATCTTGCCGCTGGGCTTCTTGCCAGTCAGCCGCATTGAGCATGGGCAAAGGAGATTGGTCCAATGCAATATAGTTCACTGAGGCAGAAGGCATGCATTCAGGGGGCAGGCCCAAAGCTTCTGCAACACATCCCTGAAGGCTCTCACAGGCCTCTTGCTCTTGACGACTCACACTGCAAATAGCTCTCACTCCATCTGTGGGTATCACAGCAACTTCTGGAGCCTGCGGACGCCTGGACAATGCATCTGCATCTACATTGCTTCTCCCTGATCAGTACTGAATGCTGAACTCATAGCTAGCCAAGGCGGCCACCCATCTCTGCCCTGTAACATTCAGCTTAGCACTTGTTAACACATAAGTCAGTGGATTGTTGTCTGTCCACACCTGGAACTGAGCACCATACAAGTAATCTCGAAATTTCTCAGTGATGGCCCATTTCAAGGCCAAGAATTCCAGCTTGTGGGTGGGATAATGAGTTTCACTATCAGACAATCCTCGGCTGGCAAAGGCTACAGGTTTATGTTTGCCTTCCACTTCCTGGTACAGGACTGCTCCCAGACCCTCCAAACTGGCATCAGTATGCAGGATAAATGGTTTGCTTGGGTCAGCAAAAACTAGGACTGGCGCATGAGTTAGGCAAGTAATGATTTCTCGAAAAGCCCTTTCACATCTCTCATCCCACCGTGGCCCAAATGGTGCAAAGGGGCCATAGTGTCTCTGCACAGGAGACTTTGGGAACCTCCCCTTATTCTTGGTCTTAGATTTGTTCTTGCTGGACTGATGTCCCCTGGTAAGATCATTCAGAGGCTTTACAATCGTAGCATAGTTTTTCACAAAGCTGCGGTAGTAGCCACTAAATCCAAGAAAGGTCTTGAGTTCTCTGTAGTTACTTGGACTTGGCCATGTAGTGAGTGCTTCTATTTTATCAGGATCAGTACTCACACCCTCTTGGGATACGATGTGACCCACATACTTCACTGAGGTTCTGCAGAACTGGCATTTGTCAATTGAAAGCTTCAGACCATAATCCTCCAACCTATCAAGCACTTTAAGAAGTCTTTCTTCATGCTCCTCTAAGGTTCTTCCAAACACAATCAGGTCATCCAAATAAACTAACACTTGCAGTAAATTCATGTCTCCCACAACTCTCTCCATGAGACGTTGAAAGGTGGCAGGTGCTCCAGAAATCCCTTGGGGCATGCGTTCGAACTGATAAAACCCTAATGGGCAGATGAAGGCTGTCTTCTCCTTATCTTCTTCTCCCAGAGGGATCTGGTAGTACCCACTTCGAAGATCCAACACAGAGAACCACTGGCTTCCCAGCAAACAGTCTAAGGCATCTTGCACTCGAGGCATAGTGTACTGGTCGACCACAGTACGGCTGTTTAGGGTGCGGTAGTCAATACACATCCGGATTTTCCCATTCTTTTTACGGACTACCACAATGGGCGAGGCGTATGGGCTGCGGGACTCTGTAATGATGCCATTCGCAGCCAGGTCCTGAAGATGATGTCGCACGTCTTCCATCTCAGAGAGAGCAATCTTCCTAGATCTCTCCCTGAAAGGTCGAGAGTCATGTAGTCTGATATTGTGTTCTACTCCTTTTGCACATCCCACTCATGCAGTGAGAACACCTTGGATCTTTCACAAAGTTTCTTCCTCAGGCGATTTTTCCACTCCTCGGACACTGGTGAATCTCCAAAGTCAAACTTTGCTGGGTCTATCGTCGGAACTTGAGTTTCACACTGGGGGGTTACAATTGACTCGGGCTCAAAGAGGTCTGCTATCTTTTGTCCTTGCCTCACAAAAATAT
Source organism: Eretmochelys imbricata (assembly GCF_965152235.1). Classification (NCBI taxonomy): domain Eukaryota; kingdom Metazoa; phylum Chordata; order Testudines; family Cheloniidae; genus Eretmochelys; species Eretmochelys imbricata. Next base: position 25,780,966 of record NC_135579.1, read on the forward strand.
CACGACTTGTTTCATTAGCAATCAGTATAGTCACCTCTTCCTGGGCTTCAGTAGGTAGGGTTATGACTCCACTAAGAACCAGCACTCCTTCAGGGAGCCCTCCCTTGGTCGGCTGCTCTACCACTGCTAATGTTCTCTTACTGCCTTTCAGGCAGGTACTCATGACAATCACCACCTTTTCTGTCATTGCAGGCACCACTAAGGGGACCGGGCCTGCGTACCTCAGTGCTCCCACCGGCAAATCAGGCATCACTCTTTTTGCGTCCTCAATTTTTCTGTAGGCTGCGGCAGAATGTGTGTGTATCACTAAGGTATTCAGGTATTGGTCCCCTGCTCGCTATCTGCAGTAATCTGCAAGTACCTTAAAGAGGCTGGAGTTGGTCCCTATTAGCACGGACACATCAGAGACACCTTTAGGGTCAGGGCATATTAAAGCTGCAGTGTCCACCTCCTGTCTTACCCCAGCGATCTCTTCTGGGAATTCCAGGTGTACAATGACATACCCCTGATACGGGTATTCATCCATGCTGAGACCACACAGGCCAAGCCCTGTCAAGGGCTGTATAGGCAGATGCATAAGCATCTGCTGCTAGAAAGACTGGAATATGATAGTCACTTGGGATCCCATGTCAAGCACTGCTCTACATTCTGTCCCTTCAACCTTTACAGTGACCTCAGCTCGAGGTCCTGTCAATCCTGGTGGGATTCGGGTGGCATGGTTCTTCGCAGGGGAGCCTCCAAACCCTGCAGGCCTAGGCGGCTCCCTTCCCAGGCCCTGGGGCCGTTTCCCGACTTTCCCCAGGTGGTCCTCAGCTTTTGGTATACTAGCGGGGGATTCTCTGCATTCTAACACCTGGCAGCAATGTGCCCATCCTGGTCACACCGGTAGCAGAAGAAGGATTGCCCTTTCCCGTGTTGCCGGGGTGGGGCAGAGGTTCTAAATGTAGTCTTCTGGACCGTGGTAACGGGGGGTTCCTTGTATGCTGAAGTCTTTGCTGAATCAATAGTATTCTCTAGTTCAGCCACTTTTTGTGTCAGGACCTGCACTCATTGGGTAAGTTCCTCTTGAGGATTCACCATCAGCGCCTTGGGCGTTCGTATGGATGTTGTGGCAGTTGCCTGGGGTGGCTGAACCTCCCAAACCTCACCAGCTGCCTGCCTCTCTTCCTCCTCTCAGACCTCTTTTATCAGTTGAGAGTAACCTGGTGGATTGTCTTGGCGCTCCCTTAATCGAAGGTGGAGAAGGATTGGGTTCTGATATTGAATTCCCCTCACAATCTGAGCCAATCTAGTCTGGTCCATTTGCTCAACCGCTACTGCTCCCCTCATGATGGCTCTCTGTAATAATTTCTCCAACCTCTGTATGTAGGCAGAAACTTTCTCTCCCTGTTGTTGCCTGGCATTGAGGAACTTGCAATAAACATCCTCTGAGCCCTCGGTTCTCCCAAAGGCATGATCAAGGGCCTCTAGGCAGTCCTTTACCTTGACCCCAGGGTTACTAAGCTTCAGGGTGCGAATCACATCTAGGGCTGGCCCCCTGAGGCACCCTACTAGTTTCCTTCTCTTTTCAGCATCAGGTACTGCCCACTCCTGCAGCATTTCAGTGGTGTGTTCCAGCCAGGGTTCATATGCTTCCTCCCCAGGTATTGGGGTGGGACCCCCAGAAAACAACCTTAGTTTACGATAGGGGCTTGACTCAGGGTGGGGTGGCACAACCTTCTCTAATGCTTGCCCCAAAGCCTTCACCCACTCATCAGGTGATGGAGCAGCCTCCCGGGTTGGGACTCCTGGGTCAAGGCCCAACAGACCCGGTATATCAGCCAAGGTCTTCCCCTCTTTCCCCAAAAGGCTGACATTTTCTTTAAAAACTCCACTTCAGATGCAGGGGCTGGTGAGGGCTGGCTCCCAGTAGTTATTACCTTCCACTCACCATCTTCCACTGCTATCGTGCCTGGAACCTGTAGAGGGTCCACAGCCGACGGCAGCTCACACAGTACAGCAAAATCTTCGTCCTCCCTCACAAACATGCGCCCATGCATTTTACACTTACTCAGGTACTCAGTGGATGCCCTTAAGGTAGGCTCTATTGAGCCTTCATCGAACGCCTCCGGCACCCCGGTCACCAGGACACAGTTCCTAGGGTTAATATTCATCCCCCTGCACCAATCCTCTAGCAAATGTAGGACCATTATACAAACTGTAATTTCTTTCCCAAATATAACAGATCAAAACAACAACAACCAGATTCTGGGTTTTCCCAATTTAATGACTCACCTAAGATGTGCTTGCGAGGGGTACTGACCCAGTCTTGATCCCGGACGAGCCCCCAATAACAGAGACACTGGGGATCCCACAACAGCCAAAGTGACCATTTGGACAGTTATGGCCTCATTCTAGGCGGGGTGGGTGTGCCTATGCAAATGAGATCAGCCCCTGAAGTTCTTTTCCACAACTTGCCACACCTCACCACCAGATGTCAGGGTGGAGCCCACCCTGACTCTGCTTACACTTATTATTATAAATATTAATTTCCATTGATCTCTCTTTCTCACCCATCACCACATATCTGAGCGCCACTCAACACTGTGTAAACCTATGTGAGTTATCTACTCAAAAGCCTGAGTTTCCTCTCTTCCCAGAAGCAGATTGGATTTTCTACTTTATAACTGCAGGATCAAATTTACTCTAGAATGAAGCTGAGCTGCCCAAGAGAAATCAGAATGAGATGATGGGATAACTTTATCGTATATTGGATGGGCCAAATTAGTATTTTATGACTAACGTGCATGTCTACATTGGTGAGTGGGCCAATATAAATGTGTCTAACAAGATACATTTATACATTTTACTTTAGATACATTTTAGTGCAGAAAATTTCTTATGCACTCTGCCTAGAATATTTCATTTGCAAAGTAGATTTCTCTAAAGCTGTCTAAGGTGGTGCACCCTGCTTAATTTGTGCTGGTTTGCCTGCTAGGAGGTAGGAATGGAGAATTAATCTGCATGATGTCTTCTTTAACCCTTCTGACACTGTTCCTCTAATGCCGGTGCTCTGCTGCCACTGTCTATTGACTTCTCACTGAAATCAGTGATGTCTTAAGTTGGACCTAGTACTTTGAACAATGCAGTAGGTGAATTCTATCTGGATATATAGCAAAGGAAAGCTAAAAGTGGCCTTTTCATGCAGAATCCTGCAGGGCGGGTTGCAAGTCTTGCACAATACTCAGGAGAAAGCAAATGGTTAACTTTGAATTTCTTTCCTTTTGTGGTTTAAAGTAAAACATTTGAATGTGTTACAGTATATGAGAGTCACAAGTCAGAGTAACTGCAATGCTCCATAAACCAGTCAGGGTTTGCAGGTTTTCGTTAAGGTTGAGGAGAGAGCAACTAGTCCCTGGCTCATAGTGCCACTATTGCAAATTCCCACTTTAAATTACACTCTGGATACTTTATTAGCAAAACTTCTTTTGTGACTCCCAAAATAGACATGTCTGTGTCTTCCAAGTACTATACTGCATAGAAATAAAAGAACACAGATTATATCCAGCAGTTTGAGTTGTGTTGCTAGTTCCAAAGCAAAACTGGAGACAGAAACCATTAGGATGTATTACTTACAGAAGGCTATTTCAAACAGTCAGTCCTTTCTTGTAGCAAAAGAATAAGCCTTGGAATGTTTAATACAAAGTAGAAGAGTATGATCAGCATAGCAAAGCTGCCATACTCTAACATACAACATGAGTAAATTAAATGAATATTCTAGTTCATGCTGCTTGAATAGGACATTCAAGGCATGAGTGGTGAGAGTGGTGGCCTGTTTGCTCTAAATGAAACAATGCCTAGAAACAAACAAGAGGAAAATCGGAACTAAGCTGGGGGAAGAGTATTCTGCCAAAAAAGTCTATTGAACATCTTGCTAAAAGGCTTCATCTAAAGTTGTTTACTCTCATGCTTTTCTCAAATTCTCTCACCATGACTCTTGCACTATTGCTGGCAATCGTGGGATGGGAGCACTAGTGTAGACCAGCTTTCTGCTTTTATCATTGAGTTATCTAACCCTGCTCAGGATAACTCTATTTAACACAGTTCTTAAGACCATCTTAACACATCTACACCAGGGCTCCCTGCATTGCTAACACTGGTGGAGCTCGACTGGGGCTATCAATGACGGGAAATTTGCAAAAAAACCCAAAAAACAAACAAACCAAAACCCAACAACAAAAAAACCCCAAACCCTTTCCTGATGTAGACAGGGACTGAAAGACAAACTGCAAAAATTTAAACACACACATGCACACATACCCACACGTACATATGTACATATATGTTTGTGTACGTATAAAAGTTAGATTCTGGAGCACAATTCTGAATTAAAGGGTGGATTTTGCAGCAGATTTTACAGCCAAAGAATTGTGGCTCTCACATGGCTTTAAACAATCCTTTACTGGCAGAGGGAAGACTAGCTGACCCAGTTAGTCTTTTCTTTCTCTAATTTTTTTTTACTATAATTATTATTTAGGAGAGACCATACATGCATATGGTACTTTACAAACCAATGAAAGGTGCAAAGATCTTATCGCTGTACTGACAACAAGTCCACATTATGTTTTGTTCACAAATGTATGTTTATATTTACAACATGTTTTTCTATCTAAATGCATTAGTTTAATTTGTATAATGACATTACAGGCTTGCCAGCAGTCCCATATAAACCAAGACAGATGGCTTATGAGTTTTGATGTTCTTGCTGGGAGACCAGAAAGGGACTGTTTCCAGGATTCACGCACAAGAGGAACCCCCTCCCCTCCCATCATACCATTCTGGAGGCAATCATCCTGAATTTTCATGAGGGCATATGTGGTCTATATACACTTGGAGACAAAGAGAAACCCAACTCCATGTGCTGAAATTAAAGGGGGTTAGAATGAGCAACATCTGGTTCTTGAGAAAAGATGGAATAAAACGAATAGGGCAACATGATCCTTAAATTATTTAAGCTCCTCCAGTGGTACTGCACTGTAATTGTTTTCTCTTCCTGTAAATGTTTAGCAGCTGTGAAGCTTACAAGTGAGGAGCTAAAGTAGTGACTGTTGTACAAAACTTAAGGCCAATCTCTACTTGTCTTGCTTGCTCCTTAAAATCTTTTTGGGCCTGATTCTCCACTGCCTTGCTCCTTCCTTAGTTAATTACATCCATGCAAAGTGGTTATTAAATGCTATTTTATGAGCTGATAGATCTTTACAACCACTTTTCACTGAGTTTGCAAAGATCTCAATGACAATACAAGCTGCAATGCAGTGCAGAATGAGCTGCATTGACCCTTCTCCCCAAGCAACTTTACATAAAATTTAACACCCATAAGAACTTGTCACTACGGATCTGCCTTGCTGGTTTAATTTCCAGCCTAAACCATCTGCTGTGCTGTTACCCATTTGTGGAAAAGATATAAAATATGAGAGCTCATCAAGGGTTGAGGAGTGAGATTAGAAGCTCAGGCAGTTAGCGAGTAATATTTCTGGAGTACTTAGTACTCAGCCCAGAGCTCTCTTACATGTCAAGATCATATTGGACTAACTTGTGGGTAACTGGGGAAATTACATTTTCCTCTTGGACTTCATTTTTGAATAGCTTCAAGGGGAGTGTGCAGAACCAGGGCAATTTTGGAGTGATCCATCTCTGTTTTCTACTCCTGGCCTTTGTCAGTCAGAGGTTTAGGGTTACCCTGAGCATGGGGTTGTGTCCCTGACCATTTTGGCTAATACTCATTGATGGACCTCGTGATGCTGCACCCCATAATGCTTTATAGAAATATGCTTATGAGTGTAAATATGACATAACTAGAATGTTTTATGATAGATATGCCATGTAACATATCTTTGCAAAGGTTATGTTCTTCTGCATGTATTCATGCTATTCATATGCATGTATCATTTTTATATCTGAAGTTATGAGTGTTGGCTCTATGCTTGTAGTTAAAGTGTTTGCTGTAGAAAGCATTGAAGGCAGATTTGGTCAACATAGTGTGAAGGGGTTATTCAAGTAATTGGGAATACTTGGCTAACAATGAATCTTGATAGACAACAATCCACATCTGAACTTCCCTGGGAACATCCTGTAGAAAACGGAGTCCTGAATGGATATGTGACTTGTCCATGTGACTCCAAAACTCCATTTTGTAAGTGGATTCTACACAGGGGGAGAGAGGGGTTTCCACCCCCAAGAAAGAGACTATATATGCCCCTGGGAAAACCCCTCCATTTGGTCTTCAGCTGGCACAAAAGATAGCCTCTCCACCCCAAGGAGATTCCTGAAAGAAACTGGAACAAAGGACAGTAACTACAGGGGTGTGAGTGATTGCTGGACCCAGACTAGGAGGAAGTCTAGTCTATAAAAGACACTTATTGGAACATCTCTGAGGGTGAGATTAACCTGCATTTAGCTTTTATTATATTAGGCTTAGACTTGCATGTTTTATTTTATTTTGTTTGATAATCTACTTTGTTCTGTCTGTTATTACTTGGAACCACTTAAATCCCTACTTTTTGGATTTAATAAAATCACTTTTTACTTATTAATTAACCCAGAATATGTATTAATACCTGGAGGGGCAAACAGCTGTGCAGATTTCTCTATCAGTGTTATAGAGGGTGAAGAATTTATGAGTTTACCCTGTATAAGCTTTATACATGGTAAAACAGATTTATTTGGGGTTTGGACCCTATTGGGAGCTGGGTATCTGAGTGCTGGAGACAGGAGCACTTCTTAAGCTGTTTTCAGTTAAGCCTGCAGCTTGTTTGGGGGCGTGGTTCAGATTTGGATCTGTGTTTGCAAAAGGCAAGCATGTCTGGCTCAAACAAGGCAAGGTACTGAAGTCCTAGGCTGGCAGGGAAAACAGGCTCAGAGGTAGTCTAGGCACATCAGGTGGCAGTCCCAAAGGGGATTCTGTGATCCAAGCTGTCACAGGCCTATCCTCCATAAATGTTTACAGTTTTTTTCACACACTTCTATTTTTCGCCGTCACACCACACCATCGAGTTGAGTTCCACAGGTTAACTGTGGTTTGTGTGAAAAAGTACTTCCTCTTGATTGCGTTAAACCCACTGCCTATTCGAGTGACCTCAGGTTTTTGTATTCTATTGTATTTGTGGTTTTCTAGACCTCTGTCATATCCCTCTTTAGTCGTCTCTTTTCTAAGATGAACAGCTCTAATCTTTTTAGTCACTCCTCATATGAAAGCTGTTCCAGACCCTTGATCATCTTTGTTGCCCTTCTCTGAACCTTTTTCCATTTCCACTATACCCTCCTTAAGATGGAGCGACCAGAATTGGACACGGTATTCAAGGTGTGGCTATGGATTGATGTAGTGGCGTTAAGATATTTTCTGTCTTATTTTCTGTCCCTTTCCTAATGGTTCCTGACATACTGTTAGCTTTTTAGACCATTGTTGCACATAGAGTGGAAATTTTCAGAGAACTATACATGGTGACTCCAAGATCTTTTTTGGGTGGTAATACCTAATTTAGAAATCTCCATTGTACATGTATATCTGGGATTATTTTTCCTGATGTGCATTACTTGTATTCATCAGTGTTGCCCACGTAACTATCCATAATCCCTGTAGGTTCCATGTTGCTCTTTCTGTAAGTACCCAGTTCTCTAGTAGTATAGGGGAACAGCTGCTTCTGAGCCATCTTCCTGCCAGTGGTCTGTCTGACATGGAGCTATATACAGTTCCCACAGGCAGAAAGGAATGTTTGCAGGTGGGAAAATCAGCTTTCAACTGTGAAAACTGCCAGAATATTGGGTGAATGCCCAAAATGTTCAACCGAACAGAACTGGTGGGAAACCAATAATAAACTCTTTTATTCACATTGGACATGTTAGCATCACACAGTGCTAATCAGGAGAATTTCCACTGAATGACTTAGAATCATAGAATATCAGGGTTGGAAGGGACCCCTGAAGGTCATCTAGTCCAACCCCCTGCTCGAAGCAGGACCAATTCCCAGTTAAATCATCCCAGCCAGGGCTTTGTCAAGCCTGACCTTAAAAACTTCCAAGGAAGGAGATTCTACCACCTCCCTAGGCAACGCATTCCAGTGTTTCACCACCCTCTTAGTGAAAAAGTTTTTCCTAATATCCAATCTAAACCTCCCCCACTGCAACTTGAGACCATTACTCCTCGTTCTGTCATCTGCTACCATTGAGAACAGTCTAGAGCCATCCTCTTTGGAACCCCCTTTCAGGTAGTTGAAAGCAGCTATCAAATCCCCCCTCATTCTTCTCTTCTGCAGGCTAAACAATCCCAGCTCCCTCAGCCTCTCCTCATAAGTCATGTGTTCTAGACCCCTAATCATTTTTGTTGCCCTTCGCTGGACTCTCTCCAATTTATCCACATCCTTCTTGTAGTGTGGGGCCCAAAACTGGACACAGTACTCCAGATGAGGCCTCACCAATGTCGAATAGAGGGGGACGATCACGTCCCTCCATCTGCTCGCTATGCCCCTACTTATACATCCCAAAATGCCATTGGCCTTCTTGGCAACAAGGGCACACTGCTGACTCATATCCAGCTTCTCGTCCACTGTCACCCCTAGGTCCTTTTCCGCGGAACTGCTGCCTAGCCATTCGGTCCCTAGTCTGTAGCGGTGCATTGGATTCTTCCGTCCTAAGTGCAGGACCCTGCACTTATCCTTATTGAACCTCATCAGATTTCTTTTGGCCCAATCCTCCAATTTGTCTAGGTCCTTCTGTATCCTATCCCTCCCCTCCAGCGTATCTACCACTCCTCCCAGTTTAGTATCGTCCGCAAATTTGCTGAGAGTGCAATCCACACCATCCTCCAGATCATTTATGAAGATATTGAACAAAACCGGCCCCAGGACCGACCCTTGGGGCACTCCACTTGATACCGGCTGCCAACTAGACATGGAGCCATTGATCACTACCCGTTGAGCCCGACAATCTAGCCAGCTTTCTACCCACCTTATAGTGCATTCATCCAGCCCATACTTCCTTAACTTGCTGACAAGAATACTGTGGGAGACCGTGTCAAAAGCTTTGCTAAAGTCAAGAAACAATACATCCACTGCTTTCCCTTCATCCACAGAACCAGAACTTCATCCACAGAACCAGAACATCCACAGAACTTGCTCACTTAAGGTCAGATTTTGAAGGGTGTTCAGCCTTTCAGCTCCAGGAGTTGAGGGCACTCAGTACTTCTCATAAGCCCAATTAGATTGGACTGCAGCTTGTTTTCATTTGCCATTATTTTGTTTTTCTTCTTACTTCTTTCTTTGTATTACTGATTTGCCTGAAGCAGCATCAGAGGTGGATTTTCCAACTTCCATCATCTTGGGTGGGAGTTACCATTAACTTCAGTGAGAGTAGAACTAAGTCAATGCTGAATTATTTTGAAAAATCTCACTGATCTGGGTTGCCAGACTAGTTCAAGGTGGGAGGCAGAGGCGATCAATAGGGAGTATCACACTATGAATATCTTCTTGTGGATTTGGGTAAAGTGTCAGGTTGTTTCTTAAAGTCTACCTTCTTTCCCTCCCTTGTCCCATATTGGCCTTTGGAGCAATCCAAGGGAGCAAATCACATGCCTAGGACTATAACCTTAGACAGACACTCATTGGCCCAAACTTCTCTTTTCTGCTTCTGTTGGTGTTCAGCCTGGGGCGGGAGGGATGTGGTCCTGCTTCACAAAGCCATCAGTGGAACCTACAGCCTTCTGTTGAATGGGAACCGAAAGAGGCTTAGGAAAAAGAACTAACAGTTATTTAATATACAGAGAGAGAAAATGCACAGTAAAAAGCAAGAAGGAAACAAAAGGCCAGAAAAGGTCGAGAGACAGGCACATTGACAGAAGAAAGAGAGAGATGACAGCAAGTGTATTGGGGCATGAAAGCGAGGGAATGCAGCATGGTGGGGTACAAATTTATTGGGGGGGCCTCCAAGAACATAAGGTTGGGTATCACAGTTGTCAGGCTAAATGCACCTCTGACTCCTCCTGGTCCTTTTGAGTACACCTTCTCTAGGTTTCAGGCATCTTGGGTGGAACCATGTGATTCTCCCAGGCTTTGTCTACACTGCACTTTCATCTGTAAAACTTTTGTTGTTCAGGGGTGTGAAAAAAACCCCCCCCCGAATGACAAAAGTTTTACTGAACGAAAACCGCCAGTGTGGACAGCACTTGCCAACAAAGCTAATGCCTCTCACTGGGGGTGGATTTATTTTGTTGCTGGGAGAGCTCTCTCCTGCCTACGAAGATGGCTACACGGCCCACCTTTTAGCTGCATGACTGTAGCGGCGCAGCTGTGTCAATCAAATGTGCGTAGTGTAGACATAGCCCCACTCTCAGACTGGGTCCTGGCTTGCATTCCTCTAGCACCAACTGTGATTAGTGGCTTCACTGGGGATCAGTACCTGCAGTTCATTTCCCACTGGGAGCCATGACTATTGGTGACCGAACAACCTTCTTGAAACTAAGTATTAATCATTCAGGACCAAAGCATGTAAGAGAAAATAGATTTTAAAAACAATAATCTAAGACTATATGCTTGCTTGTCTTTCCCCTTTGCTTATCATTCCCTGAATCTGGGGGGAAGGCCCATCTTCTTTAGACTCCCTCCACAGAGCCTCTTTCAGGGCTAGTCTACACTAGAAGTGTTATAGTTGGAGAGCTGCACCAATGCACCTGTGCTGCTGTAGTGCGTCTGATGAAGACGCTCTGTGCTGATGGGAGAGAGCTCTCCTGTCGGCATAATAAAACCATAAGAGGCAGTAGCTTTATCCGCAGGAGAAGCTCTCCTGCTGACACAGCACTGTCCACACCGGCGCTGAGGTCAGTGTAACTTCTGTCACTCGGGAGCAAGGGGTGGCTTATTCACACCTCTGAGCGACATAAGTTATACCAGTATAAATGGTAGTGTTTACAAGCCCTCACTGTCGACTTGTCTCCCTAGGACACTCCTGACAATTGACTTTCTCCTGAGCTGGCTTTTTAACTTTCTAACCCTTTGATGTGTTAGTTCCCAGCCTTGGCAACACAGCTATGTCACTTCGTCCAACGGCCTGGAAGAGTGCCATTGTCTTGTAATTGCGCCACACCCCTGTGTTCAATGAGAGATGTACTTATCTATAGCTATTGCATTGCTTATCTGCTTGCTTTTTGCACAGCCCCTTATTAAGTTAGAGGAAAACATTTGTACAGGAAAATCTAATCATGCTCCATAGTTATACAGTAACTTTACCTCACTGAGCAGGTTGCATTCAGTGTTCATATAATTATTACATCTCAACATTCTTAGATTATTACATTGCATCTCCACATATGTCTCAGTGGGAACTATGACATTTTGTTTTTTGTTCTCCTTGTCCTTTTAGTATATCCTTTATGGTCTTTGCATATTTAGAGAGTGAGTAGTGGCTATTGCCTATGACTCACTGTCGATAAAAGTCCATGCCTTTACATTTTTGAATACTTGCTTATTTGTATTGTTGGCATGTTAGACTTTCTGTAATTTATAGACATAACCCTCCCCATCTCAGCATGCTGTATTGAGAATTTAAAATCCAATTGAACCTTGTAAGTGGTTTAAAACAGTTCTTCCCATTTATTAGAAGCACAGTTCATGGGCACAGCAAAGAAAATGTAATTACTTAACATCTAGCATCCTTGCCCTACGGTAGACTAAGCTAAAAGCTTTACATAATCAAGTAAGTTCGGCTTTAATAAACTTGTTTATTTGAAGAGAGTTCATATTTTTAAAAGATCCATACTCTACTTGTAAATTCTTTTCATATCTTTTTTTTGTTGAGTTTGATTAGCCAACTAATTGGTAGTTAATCAATAGGTATGGTTCTGATTAGTTCATTTTCAATCCATGGCACTGAAACTTGAAATGCACAGTGGTTTGCTGACACTCCAATCTGTCTTAAGTGAATGCAAGCTTGCTAATAAATATTTAATGGGTAGTTGTTTGCGGTTTAATAGAATTAGATAATTCTATTAGAATCCTGTTTGGAGATTTACATGTGCCATACATCACTGCTGAGGACATGGTTAATAATTTAGGCTAAGTGACTAGTAATTAGAGACACAGTCAGATTAAGCAGAGACATCTTTGGTTCAGGTCATCTAGGAATTTAAATGGGTAAGCATTTGCTACATAAAAGAAACATGCAATTTTTAGTTTCTTTCTTGCACGAAAATACTAATGCAGGGAGTCTGGGACAAGCCTTAAATGTGATGATAAAGCATGAGGCCCCCGGGGTTTATTTAATATCTCATCCTCTGAGTTAATGAGATGGAAAATAGTTTGCTGTTTATCTACAGTAGATTGAGCAGATGTCGCTAGTTCAATTTTATGGAAAGTAATCTCAGAGAGATTGTCTTCTGCCCGCTACTTTTTCCTGGGTTTAGTCTCTACTGCCCTCTTCTCAGCTTCAAGAGAATGGTTTCTCACTTTGACCAAGGTGTTGATGAAAGATCAATACAGTAGAACATGGCAAAAATAGTTAATAGACAGCTTTTCAGAGTTGTTTTGTAACTACCCCAAATTTGGTGACATAAATTGTCTGGGAAGAGGGATAAACTATTCAGAAAGCACCGAGGATACTTAAAATAGTAACACACAATATAAAGCAAATGTTTCACCATATAACCACTCTAACCAGGTTCAATTCTGGGTGTTAAATATTCTGTATTTGTAGCAAGTGTGTTATAATGTGCAAAGTGAAATCTTGCCGGAATATTATTTTGAGGCGAGTACAGGTGGAGTCACAGATGTAGCACCTGAGATAGTATTGTTAGTCTAACTCTAGATTTTTCTTTACATTTACCCCAAATGTTTGTTCTGACAAAAAGAATTGTCATTTCCCCAAGGGTAATAAGAAGGCTGGGATGATGTGAATCTGTACCCACGTATCATAGACTCATAAGGTACGTCTACACGGCAATAAAAAAACTTGTGGCACAGAGTCTCAGAGCCCTGGTCAGCTGGCTCTGGCTGCAGAGCTATAAAATTCAGTGTAGATGTTATGGCTCGGGCTAGGGACTGGGCTCTGAGACCAACTCCCCTCAAGAGGTCTCAGCCCAGGCTCCAGTCCAAGCCTGAACATCTACACCGCAGCTCAAGCCCTGTGAACCTGAGTCAGTTGACCTGGGCCAGCCATGGCCATGCCATGGGTCTTTTATTTCAGTGCAGACGTTTGGGCTTGGACTATAAGGCCAGAAGGGACCATCATGACCTCCTGCAGATTGCAGGCCATAACACTTCACCCACCCTCTCCTGAAGTAGGCCCACAACCTCTAGATGAGTTACTGAATTCCCCAAATCTTGATGTAAAGACTTCAAATCACAGAGAATCTGCCATTTACTCTAGTTCAAATAAGCAAATTACCTGTGCCCCACGCTGCAGAGAAAGATGAACTTCCCCTAGTGTGTCTGCCAATCTGACCTGGGAAAAAATTTCTTCCTCACCCCAAATATGGTGATCAGTTAAATCCTGAGCATGTGGGCAAGAACCACTACCCAGATACCTTGGCTAGAATCCTCTGTAGTAACTCAGCCTTCCCCACCTAGTGTTCCATCTCCAGCTGCTGGAGATATTTGCTAATAGCAGTTGCAGATGGACCATATGGCATTGTAGTCAGTCTCATACCATCCCCTCCATAAATTTATAGGCTCAGTTTTAAACCGAATTAAGTTTTTTGACCCCATTACACTCCCTGGAAGACTATTCCAGAACTTCACTCCTCTCCTGGTTAGAAACCTTCATCTAATTTCAAGCCTAAGCTTATTGATGGCCAGTTTATATTAATTTATTCTTGCGTCAACATTAACCCTTGATTTAAATAACTCCTTTTTTTCCCTGGTGTGTGTCCTTCTGATATATTTATAGAGGACAATCATGTCTCCCCTCATCATTTGTTTTGTTAGGCTAAAGAAGCCAAGCTCCTTAAGTCTTCTCCTCATAACATAGGGTCTCCATTCTTCTAGTCATCCTAGTAGTCCTCCTTTGCACCTGTTCCAGTTTGAATTCATCCTCCTTAAACATGGGAGATCAGAATTGCACACACTATTCAAGATGAGATCTCATCCGCACTTTGTATAATGGTAATAACACTTCCCTATCTCTACTGGAAATACTTCGCCTGATCCAGGGATTTCATTTTCCTTTTCATGGCTGTATCACACTGGCAACTTTGTCATCGTCTGATGGTCCAATACACCCAAGTCTGTCACTTTCAACTGATACATTCCCGGTTTATAGCAAAAATTCTTGTTAGTCCTTAAGTGTATGACCTTGTACTTTGCACTATTAAAGTTCATCCCATTTCTATTGCAACAGTTTTCAAGGTTGTCTAAATCTTCTTGTATGATATTCCAGCCCTCCACTTTATTGGCAATATGTCCCAACTTTCTGTCATCCACAAATTTTATTAGCACATTCCCACATTTTGTGCCAAGGTCATTAATGAAAATATTAAATAAAATTAGTTCCAAGACCAACGCTTGAGGCTTCAGTTACTCCATTAGTAACCTCCCTCCAGCCTGATAGTTGACCTTTCAGCATGGCCCGTTGTAGTCTTCCTTTTTATAAGTTTCTTATGCACCATTTGAGTCTCGTACTAATCCCCATCTTCTCCAATTTCGCTAATAATTTCTCATGTGGAACTGTATCAAATACTTTATTGAAATCCAGATAGATTAGATCTAGAAAATCAGTTATCTTCTCAAAGAAAGAGATGTGGTTGGTCTGGCAAGTTCTACCTTTTGTAAAATCATGTATTTTATCCCAGTTACCATTTACCTCTATGTCACAGGACTAAATCCCAGCACAAGATATCTACAAGCGAGCTTTGCAACACTGCTTGGCTCTCTGCCTGTGAGGAGTTACTCAGTTCCTGAGTGATGAGGCCATCAAGCTGATCCACACTTCCCCAGTCCCACCCCAGATGTGCTCCTCCCTGCTACTGCCATGTATGATAGATACAATAAACTGATGATGCTAAATGAAGGCACTGCATACTTTAACATGGGGAAGCTGATAAGAGTGCACATCTTCAGACATGCATTGCACATGCAGTGTACATCTCAGAATATGCTTTAGAGTCAGAGGCAGCTCTCGTACTGGGCCATTAGGTTGCCTCTGCACTTGCACTCGGTCAGTTTTTGCAGTGATTAAGATGCCAAGGTAACCATTTGATGGACCAGTGCCTTTTTAGCAGGACCATTACTGTGCTTGACCATGAAGCATAAGAGGCTAGTTGCTGCCTTATGGCCCAAGTGCATGGATGCATACTCCTGGGATAGGAGAGTCTAAGAGGCAGCAGTTGGACAAAGCCCACCCGGCGCAAGCTAATTTTCACTCTTATGGCTTGTTACTCACTCTGTAAGCATGATGTGTCTATAGAGCCACTTTTTAGAATAGAATCACATTTTAAGGTTTTACAGTTAAGGATCATTGCACACATAAATTCTGATACAGTAATTACACAAACACAAATTTCATTAGATAAATGTGTCTCTAAAGTTGCAGAAAACACTCCAAGTTGGGTGTACAGTTAACATCACTGCATAAACATATGGCTTGAAAAACATCGCGTGATCAGCTAATTAAATATCATTGTGGTGTAATATGCAAGAGGGCAGAGTCAAAGATGAGTGCTTACCCTTAATTCCCACTTGAATAATGATGCTTAAATGTGCAAATTCTAAAGTTGTATTATCATAGTTTTTTAGTATTTTTACCTTGTTCCCCTTCATCTCCCAAAAAGCAAAACGAATTCTAGTAATTACTTTCTCATACTGAGTTTAACTGGAGATCTGTGTGGCCAAAAGAGTTGATGTGTTGTCTCTGACATAAATGATTCAAGCTCTGCCAGGTAAGGCCTGTTGTTTTAATGTTTTTAAAGCCCTGAGCTGGATTTTCATCTCCTTGACAGCATTACAAATCCAGAATAACCTCTAAAGTCAGTGGAGTCACAGGCGCTGACTTTTGTTTTTGCTGGTGGGTGCTTTTGAAGAGGGGTGTGTGTTTAGGGGGGAGGAGCTCTCTGCCAGTTTTGATGGGAGGCTATTTTCAGCATATTTATACACTTCTTTCATATTCTAGTTATTGAATATATGTCTATCATTGGTATCTTAAGAGTTTAATCATTATTAAATGAACTACATACCGTATATATTCATTCATTAGCCCATTTGTTTATAAGCTGACCCCCCCTCCCCAAGATGGATAGGTAAAAATAGCAAAAACTGCATGACCCTTTCATAAGCCGACCCTATACTTCAGGTGTCGGCAAACTTTGGCTCCGGGCCCGTTAGGGTAAGCCACTAGTGGGCCTGGATGTTTTGTTTACCTGGAGTGTTCGCAGGCACGGAGCTCCTCAGCTCCTAGTGGCCGTGGTTTGCCGTTCCCAGCCAATGGGAGCTGCAGGCAGTGGCACCACTTCCCCCAGCTCCCATTGGCTGGGAACGGCAAACTGCAGCCACAGGGAGCTGAGGAGCTCTGTGCCTGCAGACGCTCCAAGTAAATAAAACATCCCGACCCGCCAGCGGCTTACCTTGATGGGCCAGGAGCCGAAGTTTTCCGACCTCCGCTATATTTTAAAAGCTGGCGTCACAAGAAACACACTCAAAAGTTTTTGCTAGAATTATTTTAATGTAATCTAATGAAAAAACTTTTGTTATAATAACTGAACAAATATGTATTCACCTTCAAAATTACAGTCAATATTTAAAATCGGTAAATGGATATTTAAAACAAGTAACTTAGAACAGTATGACAGGTTTCAGAGTAGCCGTGTTAGTCTGTATTCGCAAAAAGAAAAGGAGTACTTGTGGCACCTTAGAGACTAACATTTATTTTAGCATAAGCTTTCGTGATGAAGTGAGCTGTAGCTCACGAAAGCTTATGCTCAAATTTGTTAGTCTCTAAGGTGCCACAAGTCCTCCTTTTCTTAGAACAGTATGAGACTTTAAAAAGTCTTAAAATCCTTCAAAGTCTGAATCAGTTTCTGATTCACCAAACAGTTAATTAAACTTGGCTTCAGTCACAGCTGCACCTGCATTGTCATCGTAGATGTCGGCACTGTCATCTTCAGACTCTCATCATCAGCCTCTGTTGTTTCATCATCAAATATGGCATCATCTTCTGACCCGTTGAGTGCATTGCTGATACAGCATTTCCTAAATGATTTTTCTATCCTTTCCAAGGGAATGGACACCCACGTGTCCTTGATCCACTGGGCTACCAGATTGATTTTGGGCTTCATAAGATTCCCCCCTTTTGTCAACTTCACCATGCCTGAGCACATCCTTTCAGACCACATTTTGCGTAGCCTGTCTTTAAAGAGTTTGTTCAGGCAGACATCAAGTGGTTGTAGAACTGAAGTTAAGCCTCCAGGTATTACAGCTAAAGTAGCTTTCATATTTTTGGCCACATTTTTCACCTCATCCGTCTTGTGTGCCCTTAACATGTCCCAAACGAGCATAGCAGGTTTCTTGAAAAGTGCTCCTGGTCTCTTATTCCACACTTTTTCCAGCCATTCAGTAGTTTCACTTTCATCCATCCATCCCTTTTAGTATGCACGTATGATGGACACCAGCAGAAAATTTCATGTTTTTAGGCAAGGTTTTTCTTTTAAAAATAACAGCAGGAGGGAACTTTGATCCATTTGCCAAACACGATAAAACCACTGTAAAATGGATTTTTTTCGTGGCCAGTGGTTTTAATTAAAACTGCTTTTTCACCAACACCAGTTACCATTGTGTTGCTCGGGAGAACAAATGTCATTGGTGTTTTGTCCATATTTCCTATTTGTGACGGTTCAAATGCATATTGCTTTCCATATTTTATAGTAAACCTTTGGAAAGATTCGATTTTTTTTCTTTCAGATCTCTTGGCAGCTTTTGCACTATCTTTGTTCGCTGACGAAGACAGAGACTATGACAGTTCATGAAGCGAGTACACCAACCCGCTGATGCGAGAAATATTGATGGCTTTACTGACCTGTATTTATTATCTTTCGACATTTTCAGAGCACGCAGATGAATTCCAGTTCTAGTGACAATGTACCCATTTTGAAGACATTCAACAACCCAATTATTGAGATCTCTCTCCAGCTCAGGAAATGAAGCGCACCTCATTGGACATTTTTTCTTGCTTCTTGGCATGCCTTTTAGTGTTTTATTTTTTCGCCATTCTCTTACTTGCTTCTCATTGATACAGAATTCATGAGCAGCGGTGCAATTATTGTTTGCTTCTGCATATTCAATAACTTTAAGTTTGAACGCTGCGTGATAAGCAGACTTTGTTCTTTTGATTTCACTGTTGTTCATTTTAAATACTAGTATGAAAATAGATTATTATTATTGTAGTTATAGATTTTGTAGGACTTTATTCAGGAATGTCACCTGCTTTGTCGCTGTACAATTATTTTTGTTCTTTGTTTATTTCAAAGCAGCCCTGTAGATTGGCATGTCTGTGGGGATAACCGGCTATTTCAATTTTATTAGAAATTCCATCGATTCTGCACATTATATTTTCATATTGACTCGAGACTTATGAGGTCTATTGGTTGAAATACATGAAGAGATCAAATTACACAGTAGCAGACTGACACGAGTGCTATAGTACTATCGTTCATTGTATTTTTATGATTGGCTTGTAAGGCACAGCATTTTGTGAAATGGACAGGTCAAATGTCATGCAGATCTGCAGCACTGCTCTTTTAGTATTCCTTTCACGCCAATCTAGTCCACTAAACAAAGCCTTTGCAACTTTAAAAGGCTGCAGTATTGACGTCAATAAATGGGTCGGCAAACTTTGGCTCCCGGCCTGCCAGAGTAAGCCACTGGCAGGTCGGGACGTTTTGTTTATTTCATAGAATACCAGGGTTGGAAGGGACCTCAGGAGGTCATCTAATCCAACCCCCTGCTCAAAGCAGGACCAATCCCCAGTTTTTGCCCCCTGATCTCTAAATCGCCCCCTCAAGGATTGAACTCTCAACCCTGGGTTTAGCAGGCCACGGCTCAAACCACTGAACTATCCCTCCCCCTAACCTGGAGCATCTGCAGACATGGAGCCCCTCAGTTCCCTGTGGCTGCGGTTCACCATTCCCAGCCAATGGGAGCTGAGGGGCTCGATGCCTGCAGATACTCCAGGTAAACAAAACAACATGTATTAGATATTCAGTTCAATGATTCCATAGAGTTTAAAATCATCAAATTTTGGTGTAGACCCGTTAATAAGCTGACCCCTGCTCTTTGGTGCGTCACTCTTTTAACAAAAATATTTGGCTTATGAATGAATATATACGGTAATTATATTATCTTGAATTACAATATATTAAAATCATTGCACTCACCTACAAGCTGTCTTCACTAATGTCCCAGTTGAAAGACATTATGTCTCACTGTAGCTTTTTGGATGAAACTGTCAGCAACACTGTGGCTCATGGGTGTTTCTTCTTCCCGAGGCCTTGCCCGCTGCTCGCTCCTCTCTTCTCTCTCCCCTCTTGCTCCTCTCCACCCTCTTCTCCCACCTGTGCAAGTGACAGGCGGGGCCTTGTGGGTGTAAAGAGGCCGCGTGGGGGCAGGGCCTTTGGGCGGAGTGGCAGGCGGGGCCTCGGTAGGAAGAGGACGAGAGGAGGCTGGGCCACAATGACCGAGTGCCACGGCCCACAAAAAATTAATCTAGCCCTGTAGGTACTGAGCATCCCCTATTTTTTTTCAGTGGGTACTTGAACCGCAGAACACCCATGGAGTTGGTGCCTACGGGAGGCGTGACCTGTGATTTACTCCCCTGCAGCTGAGATCAGAATCTGGCCCTCATCTTAGCATGTATAAAGCAAAAAGAAGCAAAGCTACTTGAGGTATATGTTGGAAATATACCCAGGCATTATTGTGTATGATTGTGCTTCTCAGGTAAATTAAGGTGCCACTTGTGTCTGATTAGCAGTGGAACAACAAAATAATAAAAAGAACATGAGAAAAATTTACAGTTGCTTGGATCTGCTCCTTTTAGTTTCTTTTTTCATTCCCCTTGAACATCCTCTATTTTTGGCACTCCCACCCCCTCCTCTTGTCCTTTCCCACCCCAGTTCAGCAACTGTTCTGGAGGATAAAAGGACCAGTGGAAATCCGCTTTCTGGTGGTTTCCTTGCGCTTGTCATCTTTGTTTCAGTTTTCCAGGAGTAGTGATGTGCATTATATTCTCTGGAGAACAGTTCCATTGCTGTGAGCTGTTAGTTCCACTCAGTAGTCACTCTTTGGGAACAATGGTTTGATGGGCTGGGACATGGATTGTCATATTAACCAAGAAAATAACTTGTACTGTTGCTGTAATTACTTTTCAAGCACACACAGTCTAGTAGAATTTCACCTATCAAATTCTCCTTCATTTCTTCATATATAATGGCACAGCACTTAGCACTTATGTAGCACAGCTTTACACCTTCAAAGTGTTTTACTGTTATTAACTAATTAATCCTCACAACACCCCTGTAAGGTATATCTGTTTGTTGCTGCTTGAGTGGCTATGTAGATGACAACAGTGTGTGGCTTAAATGTTAATAATAACTAGGTAGATGCAGTATGTTGCACTAATTTTTTGATCAAATACACTATTGTCAAACTTCATTTCTGGTTTAGTACAATCTTAATTTTTTTAAAATCAGGGCCATGATATTTTAAAAACAAAATCTTTTCATGGATTAAAAATCTAAATTAAACATACCTCTGCAGAGTTTGCAGCCACTCATGGCCCCATCATTCTACTGCATGGAAACCAAAGAATGAAACTGATGAGAAACAGATCTGTCTACTTCAGCAGATGCTATAAATGATAAGTAAATTAGCTTTTTACAAGCCTGTCAATTTTAATAACCCAGAGTGGTGCTAGTACATTGTAAAATGGGTAAGGAAAGGAGACCAACCTCATAGGAAACATTGTCTTATGAATAAAGCACTGGACTGTGATGCCGGGGACCTGATTTCAGTTCCTGACTCTTTCAGTCTTACTCTGTGACCTTGGGCAAGTCACTTAGGGACAGATTTTTCCAAGGTTTTGAGGTGCCTAAAGATATAATGTGATGTTTTGGCATTCAGCCAGGCCAATAAGGGGTTTGATCATCATTTTCCTTGTTACCCAAGGCATCTTTTGGACATACAGCTTGGGTCTGGGGCTCTGACCGCTTACAGCCTGCCAGCAGCCCACAAACGCCCAACCTGGTTACTCCTTGCAGGCTGACCTTAGTATCATTCCAGCCCTAAATTTGCCACCAAAGTGTCCTTCTGAATGGACTGTGCCTCTCATTGGACCCTCACAGAGGAAGTGTTTGGTTTGCTGCCTTTACAGACAGTAAAACACTCCAACCTGTCAGTTTTCCTGAAGCATACAGTTTATTGAATTTACCCAGCACTAATGCTTTACAATGAAAACAAAACAAGTTTATTAACAAAAGAAGCGTGGATTAAGTCATACCAAATGAAAGGGATAAAGATAGAAATGGTTACAAACAAATAAAAGTGAAAACACACATTTAAAGTTTAAAACTTAATCCAGCAGGATACAGTCTTTGTTCAAGATGGTTTCTCTGACCCACAGTATCCTTACCAGCTTTTGCTGGCCAGATGCATCATGGAGATTAAATCCCCTAGTTCCTTTGTCTGCTAAAGTGAAGGATAAAAATGGAGTCTCTCTCTCATCCTTGTATCCCCAAAGGGATGTCTTTATTTTACAGGTCAGGAAGGATTCCTGGGAATCAGTCTCCTGCATGTCTCTGGTGTGCAGGAGCCAGGTTAATTCTCTCTCTTGATTTCAGGATCAGGATAACTCCATTCTGTTTAGCTTGATGTCTTAGTTTACTGATAATATGTAATTTGAGGTAATACCATATTCTTTTGTCTAGGACATACCTGTTTATCACCTTTGCCTGGGCTAAGCTGTCTTGTCTTAAACATGTTATGGTAACATCATACAGAGGGAATTCGTAACTTCGCATAAAACATTATCATATGCATTTTACAATGATATTAATAACCACCATGTTGTTAGCTTTCATATGATATCTCACAAGGAATATTTTGTACAAATATTATTGCTTAAAGTTGAGTACATATGGAAGACTTTTGGAGATCTCCGATTTAATCTTTTTTGTGCCAGAGTTCCCCCTCTATAAAATGGGGATGTTTATAACCCTTCCTTTCTATCACCGATTGTCTGTTTTATCAGTTCAAACTTGTAAAATATTTGGGGCAGGGATTTTTCTCTTAATATGCCTTTGTATAGTAACTAGCACAATTGGCGCTTGACCTTTTATTAGAGCCTCTAGTTGCTAAGATAATTCAAATAATAAGAACATAAGAATGTCCATACTGGGTCAGACCAATGATCCATCTAGCCCAGTATCCTGTCTTTTGACAGTGGCCAATGCCAGATTCTTGAAAGGGAATGAACAGAACAAGGCAATCATCAAGTGATCCATCCCATGTTGTTCAGTCCCAGGATCTGTCAGTGAGAGGCTTAGGGACACCCAGAGTATGGGGTTGTGCCCCGACTATCTTGGCTAATAGCTATTGTTGAAGATATTCTCCATGAATTCATCTAATACTTTTTTGAATCCGGTTACAGTCTGAGTCTTCACAACATTCCCTGGCAATACGTTCCACTAATTAATTGTTTGTTGTATGAAGAAGTACTTCCTTTTGTTTGTTTTGCTGCCTTTTAATTTTAATGGGTGACCCCCAATTCTTTATAGCCATTGTGACAAGATGACTGATGCTAGTATGGTGGGTCCTGCGCTTTTCTTGGCGGGGGGCTAAGATGCTGTCCCTGCTCTTGGGGCACTGAGGGCACCACTGGTGGCCCAGGAAGGTGATAGAGGAGGGAAGCGGGGTAGGGGTCTGGATTTGCTTCTCACTCTGAGCCCCAGCCCCTCTCAACCCCTGAGGGTTCTTGCCCTCTTCCCCACCTTGGGTGGGCGTACCTTCAATCCTTAGACACTGGGAAAAGGAGTCTCCCCTGCTGGGGCAGGGTCTCCCTGGTTTTTCTGGTTCTCTGGTTTTTCAGAACACACCTCTAAGCTCCAGTCCTCTCTCCTTCCTCCTCCTCCCTGCTTGCCTGAAGCAGGGGGTTTTATTAGGTTCCTAATAGGGCCTTAATTGACTACAGGTGCTCCAATTAACCTGTAGCCCCCCCCCCCCAGTCTACAGGGAACCACGCCTTAATTAGCCTCAGGCTTATATATTTCCCCTCTACCACTCTCCCACTGCTCCCTGGCCCTTCTGTATCACACTGTTTAGGAATAAAAATAGCAATTATTTAAACAATGTATGTATTTATACAAGGTTATCTCCACTTGCCTTCCTGTAATAAGATGGAGAAAAGTTTTAAAGGGGCATTTTTTTTGTACTCTGTTGGGTGCATTAGCCATGGAGAAAAGCAGAGAGCAAGCCAGATTTAACTTTTATGAGGTGACTTGGCTGCTAGGTTGATTATTGAAAAATAACTGTTTTGACAAATCAATTACAGCCAGAGTGATGGAGAACAATAGTAAAAATGGTGACAAGCTTCATTAGGCATACTCTCTCTCTCTCTCAAGTCTTTGGCTGGGTCATTGGACTAACTGTGAATTTGGGTCAAGGACCTGAGTGGGTAGGGTGGCCTCGTTTATCATCAGTGAAGGCTGAGACAACAGTCATCAGTCCATTTAACTCCAGCTGGGAAGTGAACAGCTTATATTGTTTTAGTGATGATTTGAGAGGCTCATCAATAAAATCACCAATACTCCTTTGAGTGTGGTAATCCATCTGTGTCTTAGTGATCTGTGTGATTGCTAGCTGCAAAGACAAGGAGGGAGTAAGGGGAAAGAAAGCAGCTTGAGTTTTTTCCCTTTCATTTCACTAATTTCAATGGCACACTTCAAAGTCTCCAGGATGGTCTAATAAAAGTCACCTAGATTTGATTGTCTCATCCTGCAAATTAGTTTTATGTTGTTGAACTCGGATGGTAATAGAGAGCAGTGTGAAAAGGAATATTCATTCATCTGTGAGGTGCTGATTTCATTGGATGGCAATGTAGAACCTTTCTTCCTAAAATATTGGGACTGTTATGACCTTACTTACACCTGTTTTACATTGGTGTAACTCCAGTAACTCAATAGCAGTATTTCTGATTCACAGTGGTATACGGTAAGATCAGAAGGGGGCCCACAGAGCTTATTTAGTATAGGGAAACTACTTCATTAGATCCAAGAATGTTACAGGAGAAGAGATTCCCCTTTGCAGGTCAGTGCTCATGACACACATTCACCAGCTTTCTTTAAAATGTAGCTTCACCATTATTGAACCATAGGATGGGCAAGAGTGAGCACTAATTGAGCTAATTGGGAGTGAGCTAATCAAGCTGTACCAATTAGTTTAATTGGTGCAAACCCAATCTTGACTTCCTCTTTGCTTAAAGTAGCAGGAGTACTAGTACAGTGATTACTGCATCAAAGTTATCCTTCAGTGTAGATAAGGGCTCAGCAAAGTAAACAGTTAGCAGTCAGAATACACAAAGGGAAACTGAATGGTTGAGTGAGGAGCTATTTTTATTGGATCGCTCTTCAGAGTCGGACTGGCTTTTAAGTTTTGTTGGTGAGAATTGACATAATGCATTGTCTCTTGGCTGTTACTGTCCCAGATGTAAAGTGTAGATAATGCTATGAGAATAGCTATGGTACATCATTTTCTTTGTATTGCAGTTGTTTGTATTTTAATCTCATATTAGCTTCTTCATGATTATATTTTACTACTTGGCTCTGTTTGTTATGCTCCAGAAACGTCAATTAAATTACTAATGTGAAGGGTTTTTGTAATGATAGTCTTTTGCCATCCTCAAATGGAAGGCAGTGTAGAAATTAAAAGTGCTTTACGAACATTAATGAGTTGAACTTCACAGCACCCCATGGGAGAGGTAAGTAATTTATTCCTATTTTACAGATGGAGAAACTGAAACAAAGAGAGGTAGGTTAAGTGTTTTGCTTGAAGTTATGCAGAAGATTAAGTTAGAGATGGGACCAAAACCCAGATAGAATTTGTAGTCCTGGAACCATGGGTTTCATCCACAATTCCATACTTCCCCAACCAGGCTTTCTTACTCCCCCCACATCAGTCCAACCAAACAGACTTGCTAAATTTGTCCCAGCTTAATCTGTCTGACATAATTCTGGAAGAGAGACCCAGAGAGCACCATTTATTTATTTTGGCAGCTTGTGAGACTGTTTTGTTTGCCTAGCACCTTGTTAACTTTGGAAGAGCAAAAATTCACCTGACCTTAAAAGTTGGAGTAATCTCTTCCAAGTGTCCTGCTGTTAATTGAACAAAGAGCTTCAACAACTACATGTCTGCATAAATGAACAGTAATGGAACCTTATCACAGGTAAGTGCCAGGTTTTCCCAGTGCATGGGCAAATGCATACACAGGACACAAACACGGCGCAAGTGGCTGCTTTGCCCCAAAGTACGTTTTATCTCTGTTCCTGAATGCAGGAGTTCTACTGAGATTTATAAGAATCTTGCTCCCTTTGTGGTTCTGATAGCAAAATCCTAACAGATTTCCATAAATGTCTGCATATAACTGGGAGGCAAAACAAGAAAAAAACATTAAAAACAGATGCGGTTAGTCTCTGCAACCCTCTGTTCATGTTGGTGAACATGTACTTTCCTGAGTATTCCTATAAATCCAGGCATATTGACTTCAGTGGGACTTCTCCTGTGAGTAAATGATTATGAACATGAGTAAGTCTAGCCCATAGGCTTCTACTCACATAGATCAAATTGTTGGGCTAGTACTAACAGCATCTACAGTATTTCTTTAAAGGGAGACCACTGACTTAAAAGTCACATTTCTGTCTGAAAACTTCTGTTGAGGGCTGATCAAAAGTTTTCTATTTAAACTGTTTTTCGATGAATTTTTTTTTGACAAAACTAAAATATTCACAAAAATCATCTGGTTCCTAAGGAAAACTTCAGTTTTTCATCTGGAAAACTTATGCCCCCAAATTGAAATGTTTCTGTCAAAAACCAAAATATTTTAATGTGGATATGCTGCCATGGTGTCTCCTAGGAGTTGTTGCTTGGTTTCCTCATTTTCCCATTCTGCACTATGGGCCAGGGTCCCCAGTCGGACTACATCTTCCTTTGATGCACTGCCTCTACTCACCAAGAAGAGGTTCTCTCCAGCCTACGTGTCCAACAAATGGGCACTCATGGGCTAACTGCAGCAACTCTGGCTCACGATCATGAGTGGCAACCTCAGGAAAGACTGTTAAGAAACAGGGCACAAACTCCAAACCGGTTGTATGTTCTATACTTTTTGTCACCAACCAAGTATCGGGTGTGAATTCCTCAAGCACTACAACAGCTTTAACATGGAGTGACAGACAGTCCTCTTGGGTACTCTGGGGCATCTTGCCACCTAGACAGGTTTGCTTTTGTGATACAGTATGTGATACAACAATATTTTGTGATACAACAATATTCAGGTTACTTCCAGACCCAAAGGACCAGTCCCTTACCCCAGCTCAGCTGTACCTCAAAGACACACTTGTAGCCAGTGTTGTTATACTAACTAAATATTTATTAACTAGGAAAAAAAATGAGTTATTTACAAGGTTAAATCAGGTAAACATGCATACACTAATGAGCTACAGTGCTTGGGTCCAAAAGGTGATAGTAGCTGCTATCTATGCAAGCTCTCCATTAGGGTTAACTCAAACTAAGAAGCTTGGGGATCCCTTGCTTGTGCTTAGAAATATTGCCCTCTCTGAATTCCTAGCAGCATAGTGATACAGTTCCTTCTAATCAGGCATTTTTATTTCCTTCTCCCAGAGTTCAAAATGATGGAACAAGTATTGGTGCCTGCCTCCTCTTCATGTGTGTGCGTGGGAGCAAGCAACAAAGTCTTTGTCCTTTGTTTCATGTGGCTCATTTGGTTTTACTGGGCTTTTTTGTGTACAGGACCAAAACCTTACACTAATTAGTGCTTCTTTCTTGTTTGGTAAGTAACACAATTACAGAGGTGTACACTATAAACACTGAATATAACTTTATGCCATGGGCTACAGTTGTTATATGTGAGATCAATACCTGCAGCATCCTACAAGCATTTCATCAAGTCTAAACACATTCTTATCAAATTAACATCTAATCTAACATTAATCTGAGCCAGACTGGTTTCCAGCTATACATTTGTCAGTGTTCAGTGAGGCGTAGGGGCCTTGGCATGAGGTGGTACTGATCTGCCCACATCAGAGGGAGATTGTGGTGCACAATGGGAAATGTAGTCTGACAGGGAAACCTGCCTTTAGAGGAGAATGCGGTCACGAGGCACCTGAATTATAACTCCAGTGAGGCATTTCAGTTTTTGGAAAAGCCCCAGTTTTCCAACCAGCTCTACTTCTACTGTTACAATAATCTTAGGTGTTACCTGTATCTGGAAAAGATTTAGTAAAACACGCTTTTGTTTTTCACTTTGTTTACTTTGTGCATCTGTCAACATTTTGTGTATAGTCAGTGTAGCTGTTTGCCAATCACGTCCCTGTATTTGGGCCTTATTCAAACGAACATGGGAGAAAAGAACATTTAGAGGAGTAGGAAAATGTGATTGTGAAAACCAGGGAGCATTGTCAGGTGGACTCAGGAGCAAGTGTAGTACATGGAATTACTTTTAACTCTTCTGTTTTTTTAAACTTGATTAGATTATGAGTTGACAAAATGCCCTTTCAAAACAAATGTAATCTTCCTCTGAAAGGCACAGATGGCATTGCTTTGCATTTGGAGTTCTGCTGGTAAGTACAGCTGTTTGTAAAAAGATGTATTCCCTTTGAATGAAACAGTGCTATTATGGGCAGGGTGGGCTATCCTGTATAAATGTGCATTGACATGATACAATGATGTTTCTTATTGCTTTGTTACCAGGGCTGTGAAGAACATTCATAAAGAACCAAGAATTCACCCCAAATGAGGGTGGTTTTGGGTTCTGTTACATATATAGGAAACGTTCCTGAACATGGCCAGCTGTTTAAAGGCCCCTCTTCTTCTTTAGCTTGGGGCTGCACCTGGCTCTTCCCACTTCTACACACACTCTTTACCTTTTGATGCTTTTGTGGATGGAGGCCTGCTAGCCAGCCCATTTTCTGCCTCAGGCCAAGCAACCCCCTGCATTGGATCCTCCTGTGTCCCAAATGTTTTGTGTATGTGAGACACCTGTTAGAGATCATTGTCTCCCCAATCCATAAAGGGTCTTCTGGGGAGTGGAACTGGACAGGGTGGACTTCTTACTTTGACCTCATAGGCCAGCCAGTGCATGGGAAATGCTCTGGCTTCTGCTGTGGGACAGCCCTCTAATGGGATACAAGCAGAGATTTCTCATTTTAGCATGAATCCTGTGGCTTCCTCTGCAACCATGTGAAAGGGAAGAGATGCACCAGGGTTCCTAGATGTGCGAGGAGCACTGATGGCTAGAGAACTTTGTTTCTCTCATTAACATGCTTATTGGCTTGTGTTTTCTGTCCATGCTGCACTATGAGCGGAGTGGTCACATCCAGCCATCCCCCAAATTTTCTTTATACAAACTCTACTCCATCCTCCCCTTTAACTGAGCTCCTTCCCACCACCCCCACAAAGCAGAACCACAACAAATGACAAACAGGAAAAACATGGGAAAAACAGGTGGCATTTGCACTGTATGCTGGAGGTAACTTAATCCAGGCTCTGGCTAATCAGGGGAAGGGGTAAAGAGTTCCAGAGCTGAGGGTCATTCACTGAGAACACCCTACTGCCAGCCATCTCCTGTTTACCAGGAAGGGCTGAGATTGTCCCTTGGGAAGTCAGGACCCACACCGTTTTGAACTTTATGGTCAAAACCAATACCTTAAACTTCATGGAAAAGGTGAGGCTCTGGCCCAAGCTGGAAAAGCCCTTTGAGGGCCTTGTTGTATGGCACCTCCTACAAGCATCATGTCAATAATGCCTCAGAGGAAGCTTAGATACGTGGATGGAGTATTGGGGTGCATGTCAGGGTTCTGCTGGATTTCATTCATGGCCCGGCTGTTGACTTGCTCTGTACCTTTGTACAAGTTACTTAAACTCTTTGTGCTTCTCCATCTGAAAAATGGGGATTTTAATGGCTAATTTTTTAAAGCACTTTGAGATCTACAAAGAAGTGCTATGCAAGTGTTAAATAGTATTATACTATACAAATTGACTAAGGGAGCCTAGTTCCCAAGCAAGTATTCAGCCACTTAGAGCTGTATGTGACCCTGGGACCTCTTGGTGACAACTGGCAGAGGTCACTAGGGGGTGCAAAGGGTTTTACAGGGATCTCTTGGGTCAGATATATGCATAATAATTCACTTAAAGGGTGGCATATGAGATCTCTAGCAAACATTTATCTCCCAGTCTGGTAATTGTGTAGTGGGTGTTGTCTGCCTCACAATGCATGTCTATTTGCACATTGAACCTGAGACTAATCGGGACTGTGATATTGACAAGAGAGGAAAGCCATTTAAGCCGCAAGGAAAGCAGGGAAAAATAAACCAGTAAGTGGGGGGGGGGCATGTTTATGAATAAGTAGAGTGAATTGCTCTGATATATCTGCGGTGCAAACAAACACCCTGAATATTTCATCTAGGAGGCAAGCTGCCGTGACTTGTTTCTTGAATGGAAGATCCCAGCCAAGTCTGGCTATACTATGCTCTGTAAGACAGAAAAGGATCTAGTTAAATAAGTCTAGGTTCTAGAATGCATGTTTTTATTTTACATATAACTCTTTGTTTCTAATACTTCTAGTTCTATCACGTGAATCTCTCTACTTTGTTAAATAAACTTGTTTTCACTATAAACATATGTAAGTGCTGTGTGTTAAGTGACACTCATAAGCTGGGCTGTACCACTTCTTTGGGAGCAGGGAATCTGTAAATCCTGGGGGTGTTCTCTGGAACTGGGGCTGGGCACTCCAGGGAGATGCTCAGAGAACTAAGGAGTTGAAGCATGCCTATCGCTAAGCTAGAGTTTGTGTAGACCTAGAGGGGAGTGCTTGTGTTGCTCATGGCCATTGGAGTTGGGGAGCTGACCCCTAGCAGGCATGAACAAGATTTCCTCATGCTAAGTGCAGGTGGTATCTTGGATACCCTAGTTATCCTTGAGAACCGTCACCCTTTTGTCAGGAGGCACCTGCCAAAAATATAAAATAAATGGCAAACTCATTCCCCTTTTTACTTTTCTGTTCTTTCTCTTCTTCTCTGCTTTCCTTCTGGCTCCTCTTCTATTTTGTGTTGGAGTGTGTGACATTAGGCTTTTTTTTTCTAGTCTAAATGGCCCTTGACTATGTTTAAACATTGCTGGCTGTGATGAATTCAGTCTGAGAGAGGTAAATTTACATTTCAAGGAAGACTCAGTACACCACCTAGCCTCAAAAAAGGGAACTCATGACATAGCCTTGATATTGAGCTGTCACTGAAAGGGAAGAGATGGAGATGGGGAATCCGTTATGAAGGGGGAGGGTAGATATTTACTTTGATTGTGTTTTAGGTTCAGCAGCCACTGCATGACCTGCCCTTTTATATGGGCTTTGTCAGCTTGTCCTTCCACAATAATGTCCTTGGTGCTACTGGAACTAGTGTGCTGTTTCAGATCAGAAGGCAGTCTTCCATATTTAGCCATGATTCTGTGAAGACAGTTCTGAGAGCACACCAAACAGAAGGGGTTTGCTGCAGTTGAAATTAGATGGACATTGGTTCTATCAACTGCTGCAAGTTATTTAATCCTTTATAGTTTGCTCTGCAAGGTCCTTGTCTTGGTCTTCTATCAACTAGTTCATTTTGTCCCCCAGGGTGACTAATTGTGTACTGATACGGCCTCCGGGAGTTAAAGAAGTAGAATGCTTTACATGCTGAATTTCTGCAACTGATTGTGTACTTCAGTAGCATCCAGTGTACTACCTCCCTTCAACAGCAGTCTTTGACTGTAAGAAGTCTGTCAGGCTGCAGACTACCTTGTTCTTACCTAGCTTGTCTATCTGCCTTTTTTTTTTTTTTAAAGCTCTTCTCCGTTTCTATTTGTTATAGCCTCCTCTGGCCTGTTTGATAATTAAACTCATTCTGTCCCTTCTGCACTGACAGACTTTCACTATACATGCCTGAACTGATTTGCAACGCATGCCTCTCTACTGATTCTCTTATATGGCTAAGCAGATCTGCAAATCTTTCTCTGTTTTGGTCTGCACTGGATAAGAACAAGCACTAATTTATGTATTTATTTATGTGCATTTTTTCCAGATGGCCTATCTAAATTCTAATTGCACCCTATACATATAAAACCCCAAATTTTATGCAAAAATACAGTAATATAGAACTGAATTTCCCCAAGCAATGAAGCTTCAGGGAAGTGGAACAGATAGGGCTTTCCATATAAATTTGGACTTGTCACTACTTTCATAGTTTAGATGCTAAGGCCACAAGGGACCGCTGTGAACGTCAAGTCTGAACTCCATAGGACTGCCCAGAATTAATTCCTGTTTGAACTAAAACATCTCTTTTAGAAAAACCTGAAATCTTCATTTAAAAATTGCCAGTAATGGACAATCCATCACAACCCTGGATAAATTGTTCCAATGGCTAATTACAGTGTCACAACTCTGAGTGCTCCCTCTTGGCTGTGAGAGGATCCAGTGGTCAATCCCTGGATGCTTCAAGCCCCCAGAATCTGAATGGAGTCTAGGCACTACTGCTGTTTTAGGGCCTGTGGGCACACTCTTGGGGTACAGATCTTCTATCTGGGACCCCCTCTTGAAAGTTGCAACTACCCTGCCCAACTTCCTACCCAACCCCTTAAACCAGTACTGTACCCTGAGGCTCTCCCCATAGTTTAAACACATCCAGTCCCCAAACTCAACCTGAAGGTGTGAGCCTTCTGGTTTATCTCTTCAAGGGAAACATGGTAGGCATAATTCATAAAATACACAGATACTTAAAATACACAGGACTCTAGCAGCATTGCTCTTTCATGAATAGCATGAGAAATGCACGCTCTATACAAAAATAATAAACTGTACACACATTTCCCTGCATCAGTTTCCTCATCAGTCCAGAGCTTTCTTTTGGACCTTGGTCAGAGTTGTCTGGGTCCTTCAGTGGTAGTGAATGACTTGTGCTCTGAAACATGGAACGGTCTCTTTCAGCTCATCTTCTTTCATCTTGGCCACTCTGTCCTGTTCCTCATGTCCACCTGCCACCGTGCTTCCTGTGTGTGTCTTCCCCTTTTGAATTCTTTTTAAAGCCTAGCATCCCCACTTTCCACTCTCCAAATCACCAGACCCTTGTTGAAGGAATTTGGGGAAACCACTTTTTCCCCACTCAGGCAACCTCTTTAGTGTACCTATGATCAAGACATTAAATTCTAACGACACATGACACAGCCCTGCAAGCCCATGGCAGATTCCAGATTTACATAGAGGCATACATTAATTGTCATAGTAACAACATCAAAATATTAACTAGAATTCAAAAGTTGTACAGATTTTCCAAAACATCACATCTTTAAAAGTTTGCACATTATTTCCAGTGCAAATTGTCCTAGCTTCAATTTCCAGCCACTGGATTTTGTTATAGCTTTGTGTCATAATCATACAGCCAAGGGTAGCATAAAACCTGTAAGGGGTTAAGAAGATCAATAACCTGGTTGGCACCTGACCAAAAGGACCAATAAGGGAAGAAGATTCTGTTACTCTCCATGACCGCCGTGACTTCTGCAGGGGCCAGCATGGCTGACTTCAGGGCCAGCTGCTCACGGTGGCCCCTGGGACAGCCACACCAGCCGCTGCTCTGGCAACCCCAGCAGTGGTCCACAGGCAGCCAGCCAGAGCAGTTGCAGTCCATGGCCATGGATGGCAGCCAGCCGGAGCAGCTGTGGGCCGTGGCCCCGGGCAGTGGCCCGCAGCTGGGCTGGCTGGCTGGAGAAGCCACAGTCCTCTGGCTCCAGGCAGTGGTCCATGGCGGTCCAGCCAGAGCAGCTGTGGGCCATGGACCCCAGCAGCTCGTACTGCTGGTCCCGGGCACTCCCCTGAACAACTCCCCCCTCAAACCTCACCAGCACCCTGCCAGTGTACCCCCCTCCTCGCCCCTCCCCCCCAAGATTTAATCACAGGTATTTTTAGTATAAGTCACATACAGGTCAAGGGTTGTGAATTTTTGTTTAGTGTCCATGACCTGTCCGTGACTTTACTAAAAATACCCGTGACCAAGTCACCCCTGTGATCAAGTCATCCCTTAACCTGTTCTTGGATAAACGAAGCAAATTGAGCTTGTGGAATCCTTCCCTATAAAGCATGCTTTCCAATCCTTTTATCATTGTCGTGGCTCTTCTCTGATCCCTCTCCAGTTTATCAACATCCTTCTTGAATTATGAATACCAGAATTGGGCACAGTATTCCAGTAGCAGTCACACCAGTACCTAACACAGAGGTAATATGAACTTTCTACTCAATATTCCCCTATTTATACATTCAAAGATAGCATTAGCCCTTTTGGCCGCAGCATTAAACTGGGAGCTCGTGTTCAGCTGATTATCCCCCAATTCTTTTTCAGCCACTGGTTCCCAGGATAGAGTTCCCCATCCTATAAGTCTGAGCTAGGTACAACGTGCTGTCCTAAGTCCCACCCCTCCTTCGGAAGGGGACTATCCAAACAACTAGTAAATAATCGCTTTCTATTATAACAAGTCTTTTTCAACTCTAGTCTGGTCATCAAGGTTGCTTGCTCTTACTTCCATTATTACAAATACAGTTTCCCTGAATCTTAAAGGTAATTACCTCATGCTATAGATTCCAGATGTCGAAAATAAAAATCATTCAGCTGGCTCCTGGTCTGAGGAGGGATTCAGATATTGGCTTCCGAAGTCTCAATATCTCATAGGGCTCAAGGCTAGAGAGGACCACCAGATCATCTAGTCTGACCTCCTTTGTATCACAGGCGACCAAAACTACCCACCGCCTGCACCCTAAACCCAACAACCAAAATTAGACGAAAGTATTACAGTCCACAGGAAATGAAATTATGAGGTGCCACAGACAAAGAATATGAGGGCTGAGGTGCACCATGGCAGGGAATGGTTTAAGTACAATATACCTGGATGATACCAGTGAATGACTCATAGCCCATGATGCAGAGGAAGTAGAAGACCTTCCAAGGTCACTGCCAATCTGACCTGGGGAAAAATTTTTTCCTGACCCCACATATATGGCAGTCAGTTAGACTCCAAGCAGGTGAGCAAGAACCAGTCAGCCAGGCACCTGAGAAAGAGAATGCTGGGTGCTACCTCAAAGCACTGGTCTACCCCACAGCTCTGGGGTGGAGTGGAAGCTCTGAGCTACTGGCCCCGCAGGCCCCTGGAGCTGTGGGTAGTGGGGGTACCTGAAGCTCCTGGCTGACACAGGAGCTGGGGGCACCCCACAGCTCCCAGCACCCACGGGCAGTGGGGGACCCCCGGAGCAGCAGGGGTATCCCGCAGCCCCCAGATGCTGCAAGCGGTTCCTAGCCCCTGCGCAGCAGCCCTGCTTCAGGTGGTGTGGGGATCCGCAGATCCCCATTTTGTCCCATATATTTTTAGTAAAAGTCACGGACAGGTTACAGCTTCTGTTAATTTTTCTTTTTTGCCCGTGACCTGTCCGTGACTTTTACTAAAAATATCTGGGACAAAATCTTAGCCTCCTGATCCCTGCAGGTGACTGGCTGATGCATGAGATTTTAGGAAGTTAAGATATAAACTGGAAGGGAACCCCTGTCTGCTGAGCCCTGTTCCCCATCATCACAAGCAACCCTTTCATACAATCAAACTCAAAAATTTGCTCAGCTTTCTTTAAACTAATGAAGTTGTTTGTCTCCACAGCTCCTGTTGGGAGGCTGTTCCAGAACCTCACTCCTCTGTTGGTTAGAAACCTTTTTCTAGTTTCTAGCCTGAATTTGTTCATAACCAGTGTGTATCCATTTGTTCTTGTGCTAGTTTTGTCCTTTAGCTTAAATAGCTTACACCCTCCCTGGTGTTTTACCCCATTCCTTCACTCCCTGATGTATTTATAGAGAGCAATCATGTCCCTTCTCAGCTTTTGTTTTGCTAGGCTAAACAGGCAAAGGTCTTCCAGTCTCCACTCATAAGATAGGCCCTCCATTCCTCTGATCATTAGAGTAGAGCTCTCTGTTCCAGTTCCAATTTGAATTCATCTCTCTTGCACATGAATGACCACAACTGCAGACTGTATTCCAATATGTAGCCACAATGTAGCTTTCTTTGCTGAGCAGTCCCTTTTCCCTTTCCCTATAGGCTCTCTGTTACTCCTAGTGACCTTTTTTGAGGTGACTGTTCATCCAGTTGGCTCTGGAGTCTTTTCCTACAAGTCCCCCACCCCCTTGTTTGGGATGTAAATTGAAGATAGTTTTGTTATTTGATTGAAATAATTTTTAAGCTTTTTCCACATTTAAGTCCTTGAGTTCTTCAGTCTAGTTGATTTTAACTAGTTCCCTTAATTTCCCAAGGTCTGCCCTTTAGAAATAAAATAGCTCACAACCTGGTTTTGGTTATCCATCCATTTAATTCAAACTGAATCAGCTTGTGATCACTCAGTCCAAGGTTATTTCCTATGGCCAGTTCTTCTATGGTGTCCTCACTACTTACCAAACTAAGTCTAAAATTACATCATCTCTTGTTAGTTTAGTAGTGATTTAATGAAAAAAAATTGTCAGTCATATCCAGGTGTAACTGACTCCTACCAGTGTTAGTAGTGTTTATTCTCCAATCCAGGAAGTTAATTTCCCTTTATAACCCAATTCTTGGTAGTATTCATCTCTCTAATGATATTAAAGAGATCTCTGTCCATATCCAAATCCGATTGTGGGATTCTGTAGCAGACCCCTAACACATCTCAGTTATTCCTGGGCCAGGTTCTTTGCTTCCTTTTGTGCACTAGGACTGATACGTATTTTTTTAAATTTTTTTTTAATGTTTTGTTGTTTATTATGGTGCTTGAATGCCTGTAGCTAAGCACCATAGAAATCACAGCATCAGACAGATAGAGATGGAAAAAACCCCTATTAGATCATCCAGCTCCTCTGCTAGCTATATGTTCCCTGTGGTGTGTTTTCTAGTGGTATACCTCATCTAGTTTTTGAAAGTCCCAAGTGATGAGGTTTCCATTAATTTTCTTGGGCAATTGAATGTGAGCAATACATAAACAATAACATGGGATCAATACATAAAATGGAATGGTTCAATACATAAATAGTAACATATTAAATATAAGTGTGGACTAAAAAAGGTATTTCCTTTCTCTGTGCATATATGGATATGTTATCAGGGTAAAACAAAGTGTCTTCCAGATATAGCTATCTATTGAAAAGTAATTCAAGCTCTGGGTAATTAGATAAAGTTTGAATTCAGATCTGAACTGCTTAAATATTGAGGAATTTGTGTCCTCTTTCTTAATCTTAATGGGCCAAGTCTTGTTTAGTGAGCCAAATTTGGTTTGAATTGTTGGCAAGCCTTTGCACAGTTAATTTAATGACAGTTGTGACAAAGTTCCTCCTCTACCTTGGTGCGTCTTGTGCTTATTGGTGGATTTGCACACCTTGGAGCTTCATGGCAGCCCTTAGTTTGGCCGTTTTCATGAACCCACAGTCCAGGTCAACTCCTCCGGTGTCTGACCAGAAGTTGGGAGGTTTGGGGGGGAACCCGGGCCCGCCCTCTACTCTGGGTTCCAGCCTAGAGCCTGTGGAATGCAGCTGTCTAGAGTGCCTCCTGGAACAGCTGTGCGGCAGCTACAACTCCCTGGGCTACTTCCCCATGGCCTCCTCCCAACACCTTCGTCCTCACCATAGGACCTTCCTCCTGGTGTCTGATAATGCTTGTACTCCTCAGTCCTCCAGCAATATGCTTTCTCACTCTCAGCTCCTAGCGCTTCTTGCTCCCAGCTTCTTACACGTGTCCCACAAACTGAAGTGAGCTCCTTTTTAAACCCAGGTGCCCTGATTAGCCTGACTTAATTGATTCTAACAGGTTCTTGGTTGGCTACAGGTGTTCTAATCAGCCTGTCTGCCTTAATTGTCTCCAGAAAGTTCCTGATTGTTCTGGAACCTTCCTGTTACCTTACCCAGGGAAAAGGGGCCTACTTAACCAGGGGTTAATATATCTGCCTTCTATTACTCTCCTGTGCGCCAGAGGTTGGTCCTGGCAGAAGTCTCAAGAGTTGGAGACGTCTTGGACTACGACTGGGGAGACTGGCTGGATCCCCTGACGCTCGCTCAGCGCATGGGGCTCTCCAGACCTCAGACTCCCCAGCGCGTACTTCAGGAGGTGAAGGCCACTTTGCTGCCTGGGTTTATCTCGACTGGGTCTGCACGAGGGCATGCCCCACCCACCCTCTACCCCAGGCCCGCCAGACCTTTTAATTGGGCCCCTGCCCCGTGGATCCAACCGACCCTCTCACTCCTTCACTGTGAGCCGGCTGCATGAGATGCAGCCAGTCTGCTTCCAAACCACGCCAAGGAAACATCTATACACGCTCGTGCTCCACACCCTTTATGCCCTCACCCTGGTGTCCCACCCCGATACAAAATGACGGGACCTCCTGCCACTTTTGGAGGGTGAGGAGCCCCGGTGGGCCAGCCTCTATTCCACCTTGGTCCCGAGGCCCACCGGGAATATCAGTTGGCGGCTCCTTCACGGAGCCGTGAGTATGGGTGTGTTCTTGATACCGTTCACCTCCATCCCAGACACCTGCCCCTTTTGCGGCGTGAGGGAAACCCTGGCACACATATATCTGGAGTGTGCCAGGCTGCAGCCCCTATTCCGGCTCCTCACAAATATTTTATTATGTTTTTGGTTGCACTTTTCCCCTCACCTTCTTATTTATGCACTCCCTATCCGTGGCCCCACAAAGTTACGGGATCTCCTGGTCAGCCTCCTCCTGGCCCTAGCTAAAATGGCCATCTATAAAACCAGAGTGAGGAGGTTGGCTGATGGAGTCTCCTGTGACTGTGGGGCCTATTTCCGATCCTCAGTCCGTTCACATATCCGGGCAGAGTTCCTCTGGGCAGCATCCACTGACTCCCTTGATGCTTTTGAGGAGCAGTGGGTGCTGTCCGGGGTTCTCTGCTTGGTGTCCCCATCAGGTTCCCTTTGTTTGACCCTTTGACCACACTCCTGTCCCTGTTATTTCATTAGTTGCCCCCCGGATTTATTTGGTATTCAGGTCCTGTGGATCCCCCTCTTAGGCTGGTGGGGGGGAGATCCTTTAGCAGTGGACGGGTTTCGCCCGCTCACTTCCCGGATCCCAATAGGATTACTCTCCTGTTGCCATCTGGCCCGACCCTGTCACACTATCTTATGCCTAACACAAAAGTATAGCTACAACAATGGCTAATTAATATCTTAGTCCACTGTATTGTTCTTGAAGTGATATCATTTTGAATGTTTATAATATGAAATCACACAGTTTTTTCTGCAGGTTACATTTTCCCTCTTCTTTTGCACCTCTTAAATGATACAACAAAAATGTATAAAAATGTCAACTCTTTGGACAGTGTTTATTTCTCTGTGGCTTTTTCTCAGAAAAGTGTAGCATGATCTGTCTGGTAAAGACTTTGCTTTACAGATCATTACACTCCCTTTCCCCCCCTCCCCATGATACCACTGTTGATTGTACACAGTTCATTCAATGTCTTTTACAGAGTCCAATGGGAGTAAAGGGAGTTTAATGGACTGTAAAAGGGCCAGCTTTACAGAAGTGATTGTCATTTTCACTCATTCACATTGCTGATTTTGGAAAATGCTGTTGATTAAGCCATTCACCCACAAGTGTTAGGACAGCCTTAAGTTTGGAGGCATCCAAACTTTCATCCATCTTTTTGCATCTTAGAATTGTTTCTACAAATGTTGGGATCAGAAGTGCAAAAGGTTATGGGCTTGAGCTGCAGCGTTTGGAAATGAAGCCAAACTTTGAGTGTTGATATCACAGGTTTTGGTTCAAGCCCATCTTTAAGTGCAATATCTACATTGTTGCAAATTGCCGCAACAATACTGTAGAGTCCTAGAAAACTGAGCTGGTAATGGACTATTAAACCGTTGATTATTATCTAGTTCTATGTCTAATCCTTTCTGGAACTTTGTCCGGAGATGGAGCTTCCCCACTTCCCTGGAAAGTATTTTTACAGTCCCAAAGAACTGACTGTTAAGACACTTTCCCCCCAGTGTTTAGGAAAAAGAACAGGAGTACTTGTGGCACCTTAGAGACTAACAAATTTATTTGAGCATAAACTTTCGTGAGCTACAGCTCACTTCATCAGATACATTCAGTGGAAAATACAGTGGGGAGATTTATATACACAGAGAACATGAAACAATGGGTGTTACCATACACACTGTAACCAGAGTGATCACTTGAGGTGAGCTATTACCAGCGGGGGGGCGGGGGGGGGGGGCGGAAGAGGGGATACGGGACATTCAAAAACCAGTTGGAGGACACTTCAGTCTCTCTGGTCACTCGATTACAGACCTAAAAGTGGCAATTCTTCAACAAAAAAACCTGCAAAAACAGACTCCAACGAGAGACTGCTGAATTGGAATTAATTTGCAAACTGGATACAATTAACTTAGGCTTGAATAGAGACTGGGAGTGGATGGGTCATTACACAAAGTAAAACTAGTTCCCCATGTTTATCCCCACACCCCCACTGTTCCTCAGATGTTCTTGTCAACTGCTGGAAATGGCCCACCTTGATTATCACTACAAAAGGTCCTTTCATCCCCCCCGCCCCCGCTCTCCTGCTGGTAATAGCTCACCTTAAGTAATCACTCTGGTTACAGTGTGTATGGTAACACCCATTGTTTCATGTTCTCTATGTATATAAATCTCCCCACTGTATTTTCCACGGCATGCATCCGATGAAGTGAGCTGTAGCTCACAAAAGCTTATGCTCAAATGAATTGGTTAGTCTCTAAGGTGCCACAAGTCCTCCTTTTCTTTTTGCGAATACAGACTAACACAGCTGCTACTCTGAAACCAATGTTTAGTGTATATTTTCCTGAATGTATTATCATTTACAATTTGCTGGTACAGAAAAAAAGAGAAGCAGATTATTTCTTATCGCTCAATATATTGATTTGCAACATGTTATTGTGAGATGACAGTAAAGTCTATAGTTTGTTGTGTGTGCATATATGCACACTCATATAAGTACCACATACACAAACAGCGCATGCACAATGACATCCATAGTCCAGCAGGCCTCGTTGAAAAGGAGTTTCAGAACTCTTAAGCCATTAGATAATGCTCTTTGCGTAAGAGAACATTGAATTTCTGGAAGGTATTATTCTTTCAGAAAACACTATATTGCCTTATTTTAATTTAAATACAGCTTTAATCCAGCTCTCAGTATTATACTGTGCATTGAATTATCATTTAGGTAAAAAAAGAAATAAGCATGATTATTAAGTATTTATAAGTTAAAAACAAAATAGAAAGTATTTTGTTTTAATGTGATCCTCTTATGCCTTCCTAGCTAATCTGTCTTGAAAAGTCTTCTGCCAAGGTGGAGTAAATGTATTACAACAGGGACTCTATCTAACACAGCATGGAGCTTGCCTAATTTGACTGAAGCCTGGTCTCACATATCACTGTACCCAGTCAATACTCTATTATTGCAAGTTAAGTGGTTTGATACAGTATTCTGCGTACAAGGTATTAGAAGGCATCTTGCTTAATTTCCTAAGCAATAATGGTATAAACAGTATGCATTTTTTATTATAAAAAAGCTAACAATTGCCTCCACTGAGTTAATGGTTCTTTATATACAGTTGGTACCCAGGAGACTGAGTGATAAATCAGAATACAATTAAATGTAAAGTGTACTAAATTTTTGGAAAACTAAAATTTATTACAGAAACAAGGTCTTCGGTTCTACCTGCAATCAAACTTTAGTTTTCTTAGGATTATATTTATTTGGCTTAGAGAGTTTTTTATTGATTACAGTTGGCTCAAAATAATTACGACAGTAAGAATATTAAAGCAACAGAATAACAACAGGAAAATAAATCAATGGGTTATTTTTAGCAGACTACTTCTGCAGCCCTTTTCTTTTTTCTTGTGGTGCCCAATGTCAGTTGCATTTCTAGTTCTTTCCAAGTGTGCGTAGCAAAGTCTTTTTTTTTCCTGGGTGCATTGCATTTATTAGCCTGGCCCTGCATATTTTTTTAAAAAAACGTAATGCGTCTGAGATGAAACATTCTGGTGCATTTTCGAGTTTCAGTGTATTGTTTTAGATCTGAGATATCTCAGCTGGATGAGGGGACTCTGCCATAAAACCAATGCCTCATATCATATGCACAAGAAGAGACTTAAGCATGATATTTTAATATTTATGTATCAAAGAAGGTGCTTAAAATTGGTTACTAGGAGACAAGATGAAAAATCCTGAGGCAAAGTATTAAAATCCTCTCTTCTAACTCACCTAATCAACAAGTCATTAATTTTACCAGCAGTTCACCTGAAACTGTAGTATCCTTAGAATGGTACTGGATTCCCCACAAGTTCTGTGAGCCTTAGCAAAATTTGAGGTGGCTGGGGCTGAGTGTCAGCTTTAGAATGAAAGCAGAAACTAGGTGGGTTTCACCCAATTACAAGTTTTGTTGTAAAATATGTGCACAGCTCTGAAGAGAGACACTCCTCTAGTGCCAGAGGATAATTTTAGTTTGGATCTTCAGAAGAAAATATTTTCAAAATGGGTCTGATCTAAAGACCGTTAGTCAACATAAGGACTTCCACTGACTTCAGAAGACCTTGCATCAGGTCCTATATCAATACACAGGCTAGCACTTAGGCATCCAGATACCAGCATGTTAACTGATGTATCAAAACACTTTTTCTTTATTTAAAAAAAAAATCAGTTATTCCATAAATGACATTGCAAATAAGAAAGATGTTTGTTAAAATGATTGCTGATTTAGAATTTGGACATTAACAAAAGTTTTGAGAGCCACATTTTCCAAATGTGCCTCTAAAATAGGGTGTGTAGTTTTCACATGTACAAATCCCACATTTCTATGTGCAAGAACAATTTTTGTGCCTGCAGATCAGGTAGACAGACACCTAGACCCTTTGGTGGGTGAAGCCATCTTTCCGGAGGTTAGGGCTGAAATTTTCAAATGTGCCGAGTTGGACAGGTTTGAATATCCAGTTCTCATTGCATGTGTAATTACCCAGTGGTGGTTGGGTCCAGAAATGCAGATTTTTTGCTTGTAGATAATTGTATGCACAAAACTTGCAGGTAAAGTAATAGAAACTGATTTTGAAATCCAGTTCTTAATACCAAATTATTCCTCTTGATCTATAGATAGCGCTTCTACTAAGTTAATGGAAGCCACGCATTCTCTTCTTAGGGCAATGATTTGGCTTGAGAGCAGGTATGATTCTACCAGATGAGTGGCAATAAGCTGCTGAGCTTTAAGAGAGTTTGTTCTTCTGAGTTTACAAGTGGGATGAACAGTTCAATCCAACCTTATGCTTTAATAGTAAAAGCAAATAGAAACCAGACTATATATATGGGAATTAGGACTTTGGGGCACCTCAAAAAAATGTCAGTAATGGCTGTAGAAATATCAGACTAGTCAAACCTACAAAACAAAGTTTAACCTAAGCTAAAGTCATCTAAGGTATTGTTCCTTTCCCGAAAAGGCATGGAGGCTAAAAGTAAAGGAAATCCTTTCATTATCCTTGCTTACATGGAAAAGAACATAATACACATGCAAACCTGTTGAAACTTTTCAGTTTGTTCCTAGAGGTTGGCACCAACATAACTGAGAATTTCCTGTCAGCTGGAAGTGTTATCTGGCTAATGGCATACACTGAAATACAATAAGGCAGTCGTCTGTGTATTGAAATCCCCAAACCCAGTAGGGTGACCAGATGTCCCAATTTTATAGGGACAGTCTTGATATATGGGGCTTTGTCTTATATAGGCACCTATTACCCTCCAACCCCCAGTCCTGATTTTTCACACTTGCTGTCTGGTCACCCTAAAACCCAGCACTGTGTGAACAAAGCAGATTTGGTGTATTCTGTCAACAGTTTGTTTTTGTTATAAATTAGAAAGACTGGGAAGAGGAAATAATAAAGCACAATACAAATTCCATCTCTTGGACAGTAAGCTAGTGAGTTGGTTTCAAGATTAACACCCATGGTTAGGGCCCATAAGTGTTTGAAAGGAAGTTAAATAGCACTCCCAAAAGGGACTTTTTCCAACAATCATCAGCCAGAGGGGGGTTGAAGTTGCAAGTATGGGTTGGAAGTCCCCATTTGTGTGGATTTATCTTGAAAGGAATATTTGTGAGTAATAAGAAGCAAAGGTGAAATGTGCAATTGGGAACAGTCGTCTGGTACAATTACAGGTTAAGACTTCCAAGAAATCTGATCAGATAACAGTACTGTGCAGGGGAAGCTGAAGGAGAGATTTTACCAGAGTCCCAGAGGTGTATGATTGTCAAGCTGGGAGA
This sequence comes from Eretmochelys imbricata, assembly GCF_965152235.1. Taxonomy (NCBI): domain Eukaryota; kingdom Metazoa; phylum Chordata; order Testudines; family Cheloniidae; genus Eretmochelys; species Eretmochelys imbricata. The sequence continues at coordinate 25,824,561 of NC_135579.1, forward strand.
CAAGTGGGGTTAGTGGGAGAAAGAAGGACTTTTTGTAAGTGTAAAATATTTTGTTTAGATTCCTTGACCCATATTCTCAAAGATATTTAGGCACCTTACTTCCCGTGAAATCAGTGGGACTTAGGAGCCTAAATACCTTTTGTGGATCTGGGTCTTAGGTTTGTCTTAGGTTTAGTCAATATCTTGATGCACGTTGTCAGACTACCCATGATAATGCAGGCCATTTTTTCTGTTTAAATCTCATTTTCTCTCTCTGGTAATACATCTTATTTTTTATTAGACCGCTGGAGTCTTAGACTGTTTGGGAATTTTACAAAAGCTGTCTTGAATAGATGAAGAGGTAGTGAAGGGAGGCTGACTGGAGTCTGTTAAGATTTGCAGGTGGACTGGCACAGATGAAGTAGTCCTCTCCCATTGGGTGTGTCAGTTGGAGGGCTGCAGTTCTGCTACATTGACAGGAAATACCAAATGACCACGGACACAAACCAAGCTAAGGGATAAAAGCTGACAGCCACATAAGTAGCTTTTAAAACTCCAGCAAGGCTTACTCAGGCCGTGGAGTGAGGACCTGTTTATCTTCACTAGCACTCCTTTACATCATGTAGAGTGGGCAAACCTGAGCTGGGGGATGGGAATATCTGGTGATGGGAATATCTGGTGATATTTGCCCTCAAGAAAAATATAGAAACCAGTTAATCAACATGTGAAAACAATTTAACTCTCAGACTATGAGAGCATATGAACATAGCAAGTGTGGTCTTTAAGGCAATATGGTTGAGAGAAGAACCATACTTTGAAGGTAGATAACCAGAAGGCTAGTTATGTGCCTGTAAATACACTGCTCACTTGAGTGCGCAATATGTTAGCTACATCTGGATTTAGCATAATCATCCCTGACTAATGCAAGTGGAGGGGAGGGGTTTAAGTGCTGAATAAATAAATTACTTAATTACATATTATCAGAGAGGAACAGATGGTCAGTTTAGCACATTTTCTGACTGCTTATGCTTTCTGTGAATGGTGGATCTGCACAGATTCATGCAGAAAAGATTTTGCTATATCAGTAATTCATCCATAGACTGCACATCAAAGAACCAGCCATTGTGTTCTTGAGCTGTGTCTTATCCATATGTGTGCCAGGCTACTGAGAATTAAAATAGTATAGATGCCATGAGGGATTTTCTCTTGCAATTATATTTTCTTCTTTCTTGATTTACTAGCCTGATGGCTTTATGCTAGTATTAGTACACCTTTAAAAGGTCAAAATGAAACCCAAATCAACCAAAACAGAGCATGCCAACTAGTTATGCTGACGAGATTGGCCCTATCAGGTTTGGCTGAAATCTTATTCCCAGACTGATAGATTAGTGCTTGCAGCTCATATGTGCAGCAATGTCTACTGCCAGGCTCCTTCAGTGGGAGTTTATTCTCAAAGGTTGGTCTGCTGCTGAAGCCATTTTGGGAGGGGTGGATGTATGGATTAATTATTAACCTAATTGAAGATTATCACAGCATGTAACTTAATGACAGAAGAAGAAAAGGCACAATAGCTAATATTGAACCATAAGCACTGGCACCAAACCTTCCTGATCTGACATTCGTGGCTGGTTTATGTGTGTTTGCTTGTTTGACTGTAACTTTGGAGGACTCCTACTAAAGTGTGTTGTGGTTTTTTTCCTAGTTACTGCAAGACTAATGGATCTATTTGTACAGGGAATTTCTGAACTTAACTGAATAGGAAATATGATCTTTAGGAAACTGTGTTATACTTCGCTCTTCTGTTCTTTCAGAGACAGCCTTCAGTCTCCCCTCCTGTCATACCATTACAGCACCAAAACAAAAACAAACCACAACTTGAAGTCATATGATGATTTCAAATGGAGGACAAGGACTGTCCATTTTTTTGAAGGGAAGGTGCGGGAAGGAGCCATGCTGAATAGTTAACATCCCAGTGAATCCAGCAGGACTTAAAGTGACTCCGTGTGTCAGGGAACATGTCAAACTGTCATCAAAGCAATAGACCTCGGTGGAATGTGTATCACTCCTTTTCTGCCTTTGTAAGGATGCCTCATAAAGTTAGAAATAGTAAGAATGGAAAAAAATTAAAATAATACACAGACTTCTAAAAATGTTATAAAGCCTTTAAAGCACTCTTTGGTCTCTTCCAGGACTCGTTGAAACGCTTCTTTTTTAAAAAAATTAGTTTTGCCTGAAAATCTATATCCAATTTGAATGAAATTGAATGTGTTTCAGAGCTCAAGCAGCATGTCTTCCGTTTGAAACAAAATGCAGATAAATTTCAATTGGATGTTCCCGTTATAATCTGTCTCCACCTATAGTTTTCATCAAAATTGCAGGAAGTGTGATATAATGTATGATCAGGATTTGCCCACTGGCAGCAGTGTGCCCATTATCTTAGTAGAAAAGCACACAATAATTAGTCTGATGCATATAGATAGCAGCTTCTCACAGTGAATGACTTCAATTATGATGAGTAATCCTATATGGAGTTTGATGCTTATATGTGTTCTCTCCCTTCTACCCCCCCGAAAAAGAAGACACGAATTACTAATTCAGTTGACAAAGAAACAATGTTTCAAAAGATTTAATGTGAACTGAACGTTATAGTCAGTGGCCACTGTGAAATGTCCATTTTATGATTTTATTTTTGCCTATGATTAATTGATGGAAATTCTTTTGTGCGTATACCCATAAGCTTCATTCTAGTGCTTTAGCATTAACTCGTCAACATTTTGCAAATCATGGCTGGACCACCAGCCCATCAGCAGTTTCTGTCTTCCAATACTTTGAAGCCCTTTTGTCTTCCCATAGCTGTTGTCATGCTGTGAGCTTGGAATTTTGTGAAATGGAGACCACCTATTGCCTCATGGCACGTTCCATTTCCACAATTTTGTAGGGGCTGATATCTGTTCAGTAGAGATGATAATAAAATAATTTAAGTTTACACCCTCTCTTTTCACCCTGAAACCTACAGAAAGACGGCAAAGATTTGCCATAAACACAGTGCAGAAACATTTTATAAAATAAGTATCAATTCATTTTGTACTTTAGATGTTAGAATTGCTTGATTTTCTAGGTGTAATCCTGAAAATGTCCCAAAATGACAATTTGATAGTATCTATTAAAACTGTTCGTATTAATTTATTTCGTGGTAGTACTATGATGTTATGCCAAGAATATTATCTGCCTGTCTGTCTTCTGAAAGCATGTTTACAAAGTAGCATACTGTACTTACTTTGTCAGACTAGTTAGTTTAGGGTCATGTAAAAATGATATCCTAGGACTGATTAGGAGATGTTGCATAATTGCACTTTAGGGAATTGGGTTTGTGACATTTCTCCCTTTCTTACTATTAATAGTGAGATACACTCTTGTCACTCACGGAAGAGCCAGCTGATTCCCACTGTACTCTAATACCTTCAAACAAGGCACACAGTGCTTAATTTTTGCCAGGGCTGAGCCCCAGCACTTATTGGCTTGGCAGTTCATAGCCCCGGCACCCCAGGGCTTGCTGCATCAATTATGATTGGAAAAATATTGCTTGAGCCCCAGAACCTAATTGCTTGAGCCTTGGCAATTCTTTCATTACAAATTAAGCACTGAAGGCACAGTATATTCAGATTACCTGTAATGATAAGAAGGGAGTACAGAGCTGTACTTCAGAGCTTATAGAGAGAAGTGATTAAAATATAGTGTTGGTCTATAAAGTATGTGAAGAGAGAGAGGGATTTTCTTACTAGGTTAATTAGGAAAGAGTGTGTGCAGCGATTATTCACATAGCTGTTTAGTTTTTTCTGTGGGCTCCTGTAATCTTTCTACTTGGAGAGATGGACAGAGTTGTAGGTGGGTGATGGAAAGCATTATAGGTGGGTATGTAGGCTTGGAGATGCTGACAGTGTCCACGTGCAGCATAGTGTTAAGTTGTGCTTTAATTGACTAACATGTATCTAGCTCTTTGTGCAGCTCGTTTAGGTGCCAGATCACTGAGAAAGGGAACAGATCCGTCTCCTGGTACTATTGAACAAGTTGGCACATCTTCAACTAAAGCCTTCCTCCTGTTGGACATACACAGCAGGGATATATGGCGTATAGATATCAAAGGAACTGCACATACCCATGCTCACGATTTCAGGATGGATAGGGTTTCATTTGTGCTGGCCTGCCGCTCTTGGGGCAGCAATCCTTCCTTTTCCTCCCTGGTGACAATTGCAACTGTCCCACAGATTGGTCATTTCAGTGACAGTCAGCCTTATCTAGCTGAGGTTCGTGCCGCAGGCTGGAGCAAACACTGTAGATTCTCATATCATAGCTTCACCAGCTGCTGACACATGCTGATAATAGACTTTCTGTTAGGCAGCTACTGCAATTTTAAAAAATACACTGAAACCTTAGATGAGCATGGCTGCTTTGTGCTGCAGTCAATAAAAATCCACGGAGAGGATGACGACGAATGGGGAGCAAAAGAAAGAATTTACATTACTGTACTTGCTGAATGGACTTCTAAAAGAGATGGCAGAAGCCTCTACATCAGAATGCTGGAATGCAATAGACAGAGAAGGCAGATGTTCCTTTGAACTCCACCATCTGGAATATGGATGTAAGCTTCCATGCTCTTTCCCAGCCTTAAGGAGGAAAATACCAGTGATGTGTCTTCATTAGGATAAACACTGCCAGGAAAAAAATGAAACAGAACACGCAAAGCCACAGAAAGGAAATCCTGTTTGAAATCAAAAGCCTCTGTAACTGTCCAGTAGTACATACAGATGGCTTTTAGCCTGACATATAAAGCACATATTTCACAGAGAAGAGGATATACTCGCAATATTAGTTTGACTAAAGGGAAAACAGAATACATGGCTGAATGAATGCATGGTGGCACAATTTTATCAAGGCCAAAAGCTTAGCAGAATTCCAAAAGAGTTGGAAAAGAATGTCCAGTTGTTGTAATAAATATTTAAAGAGAGACTGAACAGGAGTTTTAGAAGGGATATAAATCCTCATGCTTCAAGGCACCTCTAAGTGTTAGGGGTTAGGAAGAAACTTTCCCTGGGAGCATGTGATCCCATAACTGCCCGCTGCAGGGCACCTTGTACCTTCCTCTGAGCAGCTGGTATTGGTCACTTTCAGAGAGTGGATATTGCATTGGGGAGGGATCTCTGGTCTGCTCTGATATGGCAGTTCCTATGTAGAAGCTATTATACAATTGGATCCTGATTTTAAGCTTGCTGAGAAAAAGACATGGCATATTCCCCCTTTTCTCTACCAAATCAGGGCAACAATCAGCACATTTATTTTACAACAGCTCTTCCATTCCAACTCTGAAGACTTACAAAACTCTGAAGTAGATGCTATTGAATTTGTAAAGGAGCTGAGGATTAGTGGCAGCAGCTAGAAGGAGAAAGTGGGACCATATTAGCAACAGAGAAGCAATCCAATTTTTGTAATGCCTCAGGCATGCTGGTGAGATAACCGGGGTGTGAGCGTAGACTTCTCAAGTCCTGGGCAAAAAGAAGGCAGGCTGTTGTTGGGTTATAGTAAATGACTTGCAGTCTGGCAGCATGAGTCTATGTGGAATGTGACCAGTTCCTCACTTTCCTGAAAAGGAACCTCTAAACCACTCTTGGCTATAAGTAGCCCCCATCTCCACCTCCATGGAAAAAATGTAACTGTCAAGTGCCGGGTGTGTGGTGGTATCCAGTTCTGGCCAGATTTTAAAAATAGCTCAACTCCCATTTAGGCAAGAAAATAAGTGGCAGTGTTTCCAAAGAGCTCAGCATACTGAGCCTTGCTTAAGAGTCTTCTGAAATTCTGACCCTAACTGTTCCTAACTGAGCACTTGAAAATCTGGTCCTTAGAGACTTTAACTTTTGTTTTGGTAAGACATCGTCATATCCAACTTCCTTTCTCCAAGATAAACTGGCCTCAGGTCTTCGCATATTTTTGATCTTTCTGTAATTATCCTAAATATTCCCAATGAAAGGATCCCAATTAGTAATATTATACAAGTTGTTAGACAGGCCCCGTTTGGCAATTTCTTCCTCATTTTGTTTCCTGAAGTCCTAAGTGAAATCTGCATCTGATGAAGTGAGCTGTAGCTCACGAAAGCTTATGCTCAAATAAATTTGTTAGTCTCTAAGATGCCACAAGTACTCCTTTTCTTTTTGCGAATACAGACTAACAGAGCTGCTACTCTGAAACCTTTCCTGCTAAAGCTCTTCATTTGCATTACACAAGGCTTCTTTCAGGCTTGGTGGGTTATTTAGTTACAGAGGTATACACAGTGTAAATATTTGCTATTACATTATAACGTCCCAGTAGTTTTCATGAAGTTTAAACACCAACGAAATACATTCTTTTACTATAGAGTAAAGTGATTGTTAAATGCATAACACAAGTGAATTGGCCTGGGGCTTTGACATGAACTGGCATGTGGTCTGCAGGTATCACAGGCTTCACTTTGGGAATGAATTCCCACTTCTGGAGATTTTAAAAGTTGCACTGGGCTCTACTCTTGTGGTGATCCTCATGTGGTTTGGAGGAAGGGAGAATGTCTTCTGCTGCACTGTCCCCCAGCTCCCTCAAGCCCCAGGATGAGACTTCTCCTGTGGTCCGTCCCCTGCTCTACTACTGGACTTCTACTGCTCCCTCCAAAGCCCCCTTTTAACCCTACTACCACCCATCAGGTAGTCCTCCTAAGGTATGAAATTAGGTAACATACTTGTCCAAGCCACTAACAAGTGCTCTTCCTTGCAAACTCCTTCCCTCAGAGCTTTCTGCCCTGTATGGCTAATCGTGGGCAAGCCAAGGAGTTTATTGGTGCTCCTGGCTATTCTGTGTAGCTTATTCAAACACCTCAGTCTCATTGTAATTCTGAAGAGTGTATTTTAGTTCACGGCTGTTATGATGCAAAGAGTTTATTTAAACTGGTCAGCTCCAGCAGTCAATGCAGCATCTCTGGAGCTGCCAGTGAGCCTAAATTAGGTTGTCAGGGCCAATGTACTAGTCTGGTGAGCCTATTTAAAATCTTAATAACTTTTAAAATTGGATTCTAAGCAACAAAATCCCTGTGCACTAGATCTTGAGTAGATAAATCCATTAAACTATGTTTTATCTATTTCCTTCTCTTCTTTTTGCCAGTCTATAGTGTGCTCCCTCCATCCCCCCCGCCAAAAGAGAGAATTTTTGAAATTTGATGTCCTCCTCTTAATTTTGGGTGTAATAAATCAGGTACTGTCAGTCCATGAATTACAGATGGTTTCGCTAAATGACTATAGTTGTGATATTAAAATTATCCTCTTTCCATTGAGATTTTCCTCGCCCGGGAAAGAGTTGCAGGGAAAAGAGTGTGGAGTTTGCTTTAAAAAAACAAAACAAAACAAAAAATGAAGACGTAAGATCTCAAATATTCATCTGGTGCCCATTTTAAACTTATGTCTGAGCTAGTGGTCTATTCTAACATTGCTAATGGAGAAATGGAATTATCAATAACTTTTAAAATGAGACTTCATCTAAACTTGGGTTCTGTGCACTAGAACTCAGCTAGAGTGTAGTAAAATAAGTTTTATAGCTTTCCTTCTTTCTGTATTTTTGCTGACAAAAAAGGTGATAAATAATTAACAGAAGGAGACATTTATAACATGGTACAGCTCTCACCATTTTTGTTCCCCATCCTTTGTTTGTGGATTAGAGAAGGGAAGGGGTGTCAAAATTGTGCTTGTAATGAGAATTTAGTTTCATCTTTAACTATGGAGAAACTAAGCCTCTCCATAATAGAAATCAACTGAATGTTGAAAGTTGGATTTTTGACTGCCAGAGAAACATCTGTTATCATTATATATGAGACCAAACCCATTTGTAAACAAGTAGTGAGTGATTAGACATAGCTAAGAGGAATTAAATGATTTTTATGAGAAACTCCTAGTAATTATCTCCTCTTTTTAGAATGGTAATTAGTGGCCTTTCAAATATTTCAGCCAGTTTTAATGTGCTCTGAACAGCAAATTAAATAAAAACAAGCGTGGACACAGAGTACAGCAATATCTACAATGGGACTCTTTCTACAATCTTGCCTTCTTTTTATTCAACGTAAAATGCAGCCGTTCTGTTTTTACACAACAATAAAAGACTATAGATGAAAGGGAATGGGGAATCAGGTCCAATATGCGTGTGTCCGTGTGTGTGTGTGTGTATATATATCGTGATGGACTCAGACCAGAAGGATATAAGAGAGTAGTGGAAGGCAGGTATATCAGCCTCAGAATGAGCAGGTCCCTGTTCCCTGGATAGCCAAACAAAGGCTACTCCAGGCCAATCAAGACACCAGACACCAATTTAACCAGTTAAGGTCATTAGGCTAATGCCGGCACCTGACCTCAGTTAACTGGCAAAGGGTCAGTTAAGGCCATTAGGCTAATGGAGACAGCTGGAACCAATTAAGGTCCCACTTATACTGCTTAAAAGCTCTCTCCAGTTCTCTTGAGAGAAGCCCAGGTGAAAGGAGCTGGAGTAGAGGAAGCATTGCTGAATCCTGAGGTAAGGGTGAAACTTGGAAAAAGGGGACCATGGGGAAGTGGCCCAGGGAATCAAAGCAGCATCAGTGATGAAGGGAAAACTGCCAACAGTTGCTACCATTAGGGTCCCTGGGCTGGAACCTGGAATAAGGGCAGGCCTGGGTTCCCCCTTTACCCCCATGCTTTATAGCGATCCTCTTGAGAGGGGAAGCAGACTTTGGTTCAGGCAGGAGGCCAAACTGCACCTACTGAGCTCTTAAGGAGCAACAGAGATGGTGGGTATTCCACCTTCCCACCTCCCATTCTGGCCTGTGATGAAATTAGCTCAATAAGCTATGACCTTTGCTGCTATACTGGGAAAAGGAGTTCATATTGAGGGTTTTAATGAGCTTCTGAGGCCACTGAATCATCCTGGAAGTGCGGGACCCACCAACACAGGCTCAGAGCTTTGTCACAATATATATATAATGTGTGTGTATAAACCAGGGATCGACAACATTTGGCCCAAAGTCCGCCAGGGTAAGTCCCCTGGTGGGCCGGGCCAGTTTGTTTACCTGCCGTGTCTGCAGGTTCGGCTGATCACAGCTCCCACTGGCCACGGTTCACCACTTCAGGCCAATGGGGGCTCTGAGAAGCGGTACGGGATGAGGGATGTGCTGACCACCACTTCCCGCAGCCCCCATTGTCCTGGAGTGGAGAACTGCAGCCAGTGGGAGCTGCGATCGGCCGAACCTGTGGATGCAGCAGGTAAACAAACTGGCCTGGCCTGCCAGGGGGCTTACCCTGGCGGGCCCCAGGCCAAAAGTTGCCGATCCCTGGTATAAACTATACACACAATGAAGTTTGAATTGTGTATAAATTGAATTCAGATCTTCACAGCTATATTTTGTTATCTGAATATGTACTGCAGACTTTGAAAAGGCCTATAGAACACTTACGAACCTAAGAAAATGAACATTGCATGCAACCAAAATATGCCAAGAATAAATATATAACTGAGGTGAAGGAACATTATTGATTTTGCCTCGGAGACTTTCTCCAGGAAAACTGTGGTTTGTCTTTCCCCAAGTAAGGGTTGCCAGCTATGCTAAAAGGTTAAAGTGCATCTGTAGATGGTTTCATTTAACGACTTTTACTAAACTCATCTCACTCGGAATATCAGGTTGGACTTCACTTGGGGACTCACAAGTGAACAGAAGTTTTACCTGCTAAGCCATCCAAATACCAACATTTTTGTATTTTTAAAGCCCAGTTATCAGAAAATCTTGATCAGAGGCTATTAATGATACCGTATTTTGATATTTAGACTCAGCATTTTTTTTAGAGGCTGTACTGAAAGAAGAAGCGATAAAGACAATTAGTTCTGTTAAAGGTAAGCCTGTGGCAGCTTATCTATGGATTTTCTCCTTAGATGTTTAAATATTCCCTCTGCAGTTTAGGTTTCATCAAACAAAGGAGATCTGATTTAAGATAATTCTTCTTGTAAGAAGGCAATCGGTGCTTCAATCTGCCATTCATCCAGATCCATTGATTCAAGGATAAACATTCATTTATCAGAGAATTCAAAATAAGCACAACATGCACCTCCTCATTTACAATAAATTGATAAAATTCTCTTTTGTCAAGCATTTACCACCCAAGCTGGTCTTACCTTCTAGGAGGTGAGAATTACTGTAAAATACAGTATCGGCCCAAATTTATCCTTAAAGCACCACTGTGACATACATTTTAGGTATCCAAACCCCATTAATGCTTACCCAAAAAGTATCTTTATCATTGTTTCTGGTTACGAAGACTTGTGATCATAGACATTTTCATCTTTACAAACAGTGCTCTCCTGTTGTCTTATTTATTATTTGTATTATGGTAATGTCTAGAGGTCCCAGCTAGATATCAGCACCCCATTGTGCCAGGTGCTGTAAAAACAAAGAACAAAAGCAGCATAGAGTCTGAGTCTAAGACAAGTGACAACAGGTGGATACAGGAGGACAGGGGAGTATAAAGAAACAGTGAGACAGAATTGGTCAACATGATAGGCAATGGTTTCAACACCCCAGTTGCCTAACTATTATGAAGTTTTTTGTAGGCATCATAGCAAAGTACAGTATTTATTCAGGGTGAGAGGGTGAAGTTAGTTTTGCATACAACTAGTCCCAGTGAAGTTTAGTTTTGTTGAAAATGCAACGAGAGTGAGGCATGAGAAATCACCCATAATTAAATGGTGAAACTTCTAATGCACAGCGCTGTGAAACAAAGCTTTGTTAGCTTTGCACAGCTCTAAAACCAATAATAATTCATCAGAGGATCTCAAAGCAATCTGCAAATATCCATTAATTAAATCTTGCAACAAATTTATGAGGTTGGTAAGGGATAATACAGAGATCACTTCACCTACCTCTGAGCTGAAAAGTAGCAGCTCTTTAATTGTATGCAGCAACAGTCTGCAACAATTTAAAGTATGGTCCATTTGAAACTGCAATACAAAGTGTTATAGACAGAATATAATCACTTAAGTTGGAATTTAACCAGGACACTATGTTTAAATGACTGTAACTTTACAAAGTGCCACAGGATTAGGGCCTCTGTTTAATGTCTAATATGAAAGACAATGCTTCCAGATCCCTAAAACCATGTTGGTACATGGAGGGCCCCAATCTTACTCCCTCTAAAATCAGAGAGACTTTCTATTGACTTTTAGTGAGATTTGGATAAGCCCATTGGTAGGAAAACTGATCTACTGAATCACTGTCCCTTACCACTTCCTGGAAAATCCTCCATCCACGGGCTAACAGCACTGCTTCATCACTAGTGAGATCTGATGGGATTATAATCACAGTGATACAGCTTCAGGTCACATAGTGCTGTTGATCCAACATAGTGCTCATTGGTATTACAGACTGAGTAGCAAGACTGTCTGATCTATGTGTCTGTCTTTCTCTTTATATCCTAAACTTCACTACTTCCAGCTCTTGAACTGCTAAATTACTCCTGTCTTCCATACTGAGCACCAAAACATCACTGATTGTGCTGGAATATGATGATTAATCTGTTGCTAACAGCCTAAACATCTGAAATTTCCACAAGGGTCCTTCTTGCTCCCAAAGAAGTCAGTGACAAACCTCCCAGGCCTGGTCTACACTATGAGTTTATGTCAAATTTAGCAGCTTTAAATCGAATTAACCCTGCATCCATCCACACAATGAAGCCATTTTTTTTGACATAAAGGGTTCTTAAAATCGATTTCTGTACCCCTCCCCGACGAGGGGATTAGCGCTGAAATCAACATCGCCATTTTGAATTAGGGTTAGTGTGGAAGCAATTCAATGGTATTGGCCTCCGGGAGCTATCCCACAGTGCACCATTGTGACTGCTCTGGACAGCACTCTGAACTCAGATGCATTGGCCAGGTGTACAGGAAAAGCCCTGGAAACTTTTGAATCTCATCTCCCGTTTGGCCAGGTGAGCTCATCAGCACAGGTAACTATGCAGTCCCAGAATCAAAAAAGAGCTCCAGCATGGACCAAATGGGAGGTACTGGATCTGATTGCTGTGTAGGGAGATGAATCTGTGCTGTCAGAACTACGTTCCAAAAGAAGAAATGCCAAAACATTTCAAAAAATCTCCGAGGTCATGATGGACAGAGACTACAGCAGGGACGCAACACAGTGCCGCGTGAAACTTAAAGAGCTCAGACAGGCATACCAGAAGACCAAAGAATCAAACGGACGCTCGGTGACAGAGCCCCAGACATGCCACTTCTACGCTGAGCTGCATGCAATTCGGGGTGGGGGGGAGGGGGCGCCACCACTACCCCACCCTTGTCTGTGGACTCTGATGATGGGGTACTCTCTGCCATGCCTGAGGATTTTGCGGATGGGGAAGAGGAGGAGAAGGAGGAGGACGAGCTTGAGGAGAGCACACAGCACACCATTCTCCCCAACAGCCAGGATCTTTTTATCACCCTGACTGAAGTACCCTCCCAACCCAACCAAGATGGAGAAGGGACCTCTGGTGAGTGTACCTTGTTAAATATAATACATGTTTTAAAAGCAAGCATTTTTTAATGATTAATGAACCATCAGGACTTGCGATGCATTCGTGACCAGTACAGCTACTGGAAAAGTCTGTTAATGTGTGTCATAAATATAAAGGGAAGGGTAAACCCCTTTAAAATCTCTCCTGGCCAGAGGAAAAATCCTCTAACCTGTAAAGGGTTAAGAAGCTAAAGATAACCTTGCTGGCACCTGACCAAAATGACCAATGAGGAGACAAGATACTTTCAAAAGCTGGGAGGAGGGAGAAAAACAAAGGGTCTGTGTCTGTGTGTGTGATGCTTTTGCCGGGGACAGAACAGGAATGGAGTCTTAGAATTTAGTAAGTAATCTAGCTAGATATGCGTTAGGTTATGATTTCTTTAAATGGCTGAGAAAATAACTGTGCTGAATAGAATGAATATTCCTGTCTGTGTGTCTTTTTTGTAACTTAAGGTTTTGCCTAGAGGGATTCTCTATGTTTTGAATCTAATTACCCTGTAAGGTATTTACCATCCTGATTTTACAGAGGTGATTCTTTTTTACTTCTATTAAAAGTCTTCTTGTAAGGAAACTGAATGCTTTTTCATTGTTCTAAGATCCAAGGGTTTGGGTCTGTGTTCACCTATGCAAATTGGTGAGGATTTTTACCAAACCTTCCCCAGGAAGTGGGGTGCAAGGGTTTGGAGGATTCTGGGGAGAAAGACGTTTCCAAACTACATTTTCTCAGGAACCCAGATAAAGTTTGGTGGTGGCAGTGGAAGTCCAAGGGCAAAGGGTAAAATAGTTTGTACCTTGGGGAAGTTTTAACCTAAGCTGGTAAAAGTAAGCTTAGGAGGTTTTCATGCATGTCCCCACATCTGTACCCTAGAGTTCAGAGTGGGGAAGGAACTTTGACAACGTGTCTGGGGATGGAGTGGAAATCCTCCAGGGACATCTCCATGAAGCTCTACTGGAGGTACTCTAAAAGCCTTTGCAGAAAGTTTATGGGGAGAGCAGCCTTATTCTGTCCTCCATGGTAGGACACTTTACCACGCCATGCTAGTAGCAAGTAATCTGGTATCATTGCATGACAAGTCTGGCAGCGTATGGTCCTGGTGTTCGTTGGCATTCAAGCAACATCCGTTCTTTGTCTCTCTTTGTTATCCTCAGGAGAGTGATATCGTTCATGGTAACCTGGTTGAAATACGGGAATTTAATTAAGGGGACATTCAGAGGTGGCAGTTCCTGCTGGGCTGTTTGCCTGTGGCTGAAAAGAAATCCTCCCCACAGTTAGCCATGTGGTGGGGGGGCACTGGCGCTGAGCTGTTCGCGTTTGGCTAGCAGGGATCTTCCCTGATACCAGCCACGCGGTGGGGGAGAGGGTAAAGCGATTATCCTAGAGAATTGGATGGTGGGGAGGTTAATTTGGTTTCTGCTGCTGCACGTTAACATGAAAACCACAGCACTAAATGGCCAACTCAGCAGGCTTTGCTTGGTATGGGAAAGGAGGGTGCTGCTGTCATGAAGGTTGCAGAAGCCGAAAGACTATTGCTTACCATGGCCGCCTGCAAGCCGAATTCTGTTGCCCGGCACTGTGTGTGTGATCTCTAGCTGTAGGCACTCAATATAAGATGCAAAAATGTGACCTTGCACCAAAATCACATGTGCTATGTAATGTGAATAGTGTTGTTCACCGTGAAAGAGTATAGCCATTGTTCTGTAAAATGTATCTTTTCAAATACTTCACTCACTTTTTTTCCTCCCGCAGCTGCAAATATTTCAAGCCTCTCTCCTCCATCCCAAAGGCTATCTCAGATAAGGCGGCAAAAAAAATGCACGCACAATGAAATGCTCTCTGAGCTCATGCAGTCGTCCGGCATCGACAAAGCTCAGCAGCAGGTGTGGAGGGACACAGTAGCACAGTACAGGAAAGCGGCTAATGAACGTGAGGACAGGAGGGACATCGAAAGAGAGGTGGCGGCAGGAAGATCAGAGGAGGCAGGATGCAACGCTGGGGCTACTGAAGGATCAAACGGACATGCTCTGGCATCTGGTGGAGGCTCCGGGCACCCAAACACTCCACCCCAATGGACAGCCCAAGCAACAGAAGGCTGTCATTCAACAAGTTTTGAAGTGGCCTTTTCCTTCCCTCCTCCAACACCCCACCCGGGCTACCTTGTGAGTTATCTCCCTATTTTCATAATCAATTAATAAAGAATACATAGTGACTTTATTTCCTTTGCAAGCAAACTGTGATCGAAGAGGGGAGGGCAGGTGGCTGACGGAATTAGAGTCAACCAAGGGGGTGGGTTTTCATCAAGGAGAAACAAACAAAAGTGTCACACGGTACCCTGGCCAGTCATAAAACTGGTTTTCAAAGCTTCTCTGATGCACAGCGCTTCCTGCTGTGCTCTTCTAATCACCCTGGTGTCTGGCTGCACGTAGTCAGTGGCCAGGTGATTTGCCTCAACCTCCTACCCCACCATAAACATGTCCCCCTTACTCTCACAGAGATTGTGGAGCACACAGCAAGCAGCAATAACAGTGGTAATATTGGTTTTGCTGAGGTCTGAGCGAGTCAGTAAACTGTGCCAGCGACCCTTTAAATATCCAAATGCACACTCTACCACCATTCTGCACTTGCTCAGCCTGTAGTTGAACAGCTCCTTACTACTGTCCAGGCTGCCTGTGTACGGCTTCATGAGCCGTGGCATTAAGGGGTAGGCTGGGTCCCCAAGGATAACTATAGGCATTTCAAAATCCTCAACAGTTATTTTCTGGTCTGGGAAGTAAGTCCCTTCCTGCAGCTGGTTAAACAGACCAGAGTTCCTGAAGACGCGAGCATCATGAACCTTTCCTGGCCATCCCATGTTGATGTTGGTGAAACGTCACTTGTGATCCACCAGTGCTTGCAGCACCACTGAAAAGTACCCCTTGCGGTTTATGTACTGGCTGCCCTGGTGGTCTGGTCCCAAGATAGGGATATGCGTTCCATCTATCACCACAGTTAGGGAATCCCATTGCAGCAAAGCCATCTACTATGACCTGCACATTTCCCAGAGTCACTACCTTTGATAGCAGCAGCTCAATGATTGTGTTGGTTACTTTCATCACAGCAGCCCCCACAGTAGGTTTGCCCACTCCAAATTGATTACCGACCGACCGTTAGCTGTCTGGCGTTGCAAGCTTTCACAGGGCTATTGCTACTTGCTTCTCAAATCTGAGGGCTGCGCTCATCTTGGTTTTCTTGTGCTTCAGGGCAGGGGAAAGCAAGTCACAAAGTTCCATGAAAGTGCCCTTACGCATGCGAAAGTTTTGGAGCCACTGGGAATCACCCCAGACCCGCAACACTATGCGGTCCCACCAGTTTTTGCTTGTTTCCCGGGCCCAGAATCGGTGTTATATGGCAAGAGCCTGCCCCATTAACACCACGATCTCCAAATTGATCGCGGTTTTAGAGAAATCTGTGTCCATGTCCTCATCACTCTCGTCACCGCGCTGCCGTTGCCTCCTTGCCTGTTTTTTCAGGTGCTGGTTCTGGATAAACCGCACAATAATGTGTGAGGTGTTTCCAATGGTCATAACTGCTGCGGTGAGCTGAACGGGCTCCAGGCTTGCTGTGCTATGGCGTCTGCTCAGGCAATCCAGGGAAAAGGGCACGAAATGATTGTTTGCCGTTGCTTTCACGGAGGGAGGGTTGACTGACGACATTTACCCATAACCACCTGTGACAAATTTTTGGCCCCATCAGGCATGGGGAGCTCAGCCCAGAATTCCAATGGGCAGTGGGGACTGCAGGAACTGTGGGATAGCTACCCACCGTGCACCGCTCGGAATGTCGACGCTTGCCACGGTCCTGTGGACGCACACCGCGAATTAATGTGCTCAGCGTGGACGCATGCACTCGACTTTATACAATCCGTTCCCAAAAATCAACTTCTGTAAAATCGGAGTAATTTCGTAGTGTAGACATAGCCCCCCAATGACTCTAATGTGGGAATGATCAGGCCCATAGGACCAAATCCTCACCTGCTTTTAAATTGATCTAGCTCCATTGGCTTCAGTGGAGTTACTTCAGTTCACACCAGTTGAGGATCTGATCCATAATCACTACAGTATTAGTGCATTATGTTTAAGTCTACAATACCTTATTGTGTTGCACAAAGTAGTAGACGAGGACTTTATTTTATTGTTTCCATTTTTTCTAGTAAGTTGATACTTCTGAATTCCTGTTTTTGCTAATCATTTAAATCAGTTGCAAGCCTGTGTAATTGGGGCAGTTTGTAGTTACCAAGAGTAGGTAGCACTGAAATTTTACACACACACAAGCACATTGATTATTTTTACTATTTTTCAGATTCAAAGGCATTTTCAGCTCATTGTGGCTCTAGTTCCTGTCAATATGTTTTTTCCCCTCTATTCCCTCCATGTCTACCCTGTTGGGAATGACAAAATTGCCTTTTTCTACTTAGAAATCTGGAACAAAAGCAGTCAACAAAATGTTTAACACCAGAAACTTTGTTACAGACAAGCAAGCTGTCTTCTCAGCTGTCCCTTCTTTCCATCTTAGCAATGCTCCCTTTTTGTGGTTAGGTAAGAGTATAATGAAAACCTCCTCTTTCTTTTTTTTTCAAATTCTTCTGAAACGATGCACTAATTCCATTAAAATAGCCTTAGATTTTTGATATTGGATGTTTCAAGAGAACAGTGTTTTGTTCACTCCCCCCCATTCTCCCTTATTTGATTACAAGTCTGCTGTATTGTGGGGAAAAACTGATGGGTATGGTTATTATATCTATCCACAGGGGGGGGAAAACATTTCTGACACTGATCGTTGAAGGGACATAGCTTTCTTACTGTTTTTGTTGCTAAGTACCTAGGTGATACAACAATGTGAGAGGCATTCCAAAAGTAGGAAGAAAATGGGGGAAGGGGGAAAGCACACTACTCAGGAGCTAAAAGGGAAGCAGGAAAAAGATAAATACAAGGAATGCCCTCTTTAGAATGTGACAGCCAATGTCATGTTGCATAGACTGGGAGATTGTTCAATAGTCTTAATCTTAATCTATTTAATCAACTGCAAATCTAATTTCTGTCCCATGACCTGGCTCGTTGGAATACAGCAATGGTGGCTCATTCTGAACCTTAAAATTAGAGTACTCTAGCTCTGTCTGCTGTAACAGACATTCACATAGTCTTTAGCTAATTCTGAGTTTCGTCCACTTAAGTGTACTCTATGGGAAGTCCTTTCCCTTTTTTACTGTTCTATGATTGAATTAAGTAGGATTGCTAGTAAAACCATCTGTGCTTCCCAGAAAAAGTGACCTGCTGGGCCATTTTGTTTTAACTAAAAATATGGCAAATGTGACCTGCAGTGAGATAAAGGAAGGAACAAAATATTCAACACCCTTATTCAGTTGCTGGCCACTTGGTGCCACTGTAGCTTTATGAACTGTACAGTATCACCTGAATATACATGAATACCTTTTTTCCACTAGGTTTGCTGTGTACTTTCAAAGACACAAAACTCTGAGTAACCTCCTTCAAATGTGTTGCTCTGATACACAGGGGATGGGAGGCTTTTTTCTCTTCTTTTTCTGGTATGGATGAGAGGGGAGAGGAGGTGATTGAATCCATGCAGTGGATTTTAAACTGACCATGTGTGGAGAGTCAGGGCACTTCTGCATTTGTTTCATAGCACTATCAATTAAACCCTGAGACTGGTCTAAACCATTTTAATGATAGTTCTGAGAACACTGCTTTTTCTGTGTCATTAGCCTTGAATGGAGGAGAGACTACCATTAAGTGCATTTAAAGTCATTTGCCCAAGATAATGTAGAAAACTGTAGGGTGTGTAATGGCTTTGATAAATTTGTTTGCATGCTTGTTACATAACACATTTAGCTAATTTATTTTTGTGTCCTGTGATTGGACTGTCTTCATGATGAAAGGGTCATTTTCCCCCATGCACCCTCTCATCCACAAAGTTTTTATCCAAGATACAGCTGTTTCTGTGTTGCTGAATATGGGTAAATTTTGTAAAAGAACCCAAGTTATTTAGGTGACTACGTTCTATTGACATAGGCACATTTGCAAATTTTAACTCAAAACTCCAAAGATTCTGTCCCCATTGAACATATTGTATCCCCTCAGAGCTAATTAATTTAGCTATGTGACTGGACTATGCATGTGCCATCCCCCACAGAGAGATTGAGCCTGAATTGGAGAAGGGATTTGAACTTGGGTTTCCCACATTTTAGGAGTGTGCCCTAGACACTGACTATTGTATATTCTGGGGGTAGTTCTCTGTCAGTCTCTCCTGATGAAGCTGTTCCACATTAATTAAATAGTCATTGGAGCAAAGATGTGAAACTGAATGATGATGAATAATCATTGGGCCAGTGAAAGAGCATGAGAATTACTCTATAGCGTACTGGGTAGGGCACTAGCCTAGGGTGTGGCTGACCCAAGTTTCAATATATCAGAGCCCAGTGGCTAGGGCATACTTTTGCAATATGGGAGACCCAAATTTGGTAGAAGGGATTGAACCCATGTCTCCGACATCCCACGTGAGTGTTCTAACCACTGGGATAAGGGTTATAAGAGAGGCTGCTGTCTGTTATCTAAGTCTGTAGTGAATAAGGTTGTTGTCCATGGAAACTGAAGATGCATTAGTGAGTGAGCACCACAGGAAAGCCCAAGAGGAGTAGGGTTTCAAAAGTGTGCAGCAAAGAAATCATAGGGCCACATGTTGAACAATATGGATAAAACAAAATATTGAATAGCTGCTCATTAATGGGGCACCATCCATCCTGTGCACTGAATGAGGCAGGGGTCCTGTGGAAAAAGAGTATGTGATCATATAATGAAAGACACTAACATATGTATATGCACAAAGGGCTAAATTAAAGTTGCACAGGCAAACTTAATTCTGGCATTTCCAAATTTTTGAGTGCTTGACTTTGCAAATTTAATAACGTTCTTTTCATGGAGTATTTTTGTGTGCAACAGATATACTCTACCAAATATAGATTATTCTATCATTCAGCCCCTAGGTGGAATACAGCAGGTGTTTGTATCAGGATCACTCCACTCCACTATATCCAGCTGAATCTGCAAAGAGAATCTATGTAGGCAGAATGTAATTATCCAGCTTGGAAACTGGGTCAACACATTTACACTTATAAAAGTGACAGGAGATCTTTAATGACTATAAATAGTCAGGGCTTCAGTTTTGTGTCTCATCTGAAAGACATACCAAGTTTTCAAAAGCGAAGAAAATATTTTCAAAAGTGCTATCTTAGAAATACCCCCCTTTTTAGTCTTCTCTCAGTCTTTTGTAGGCAATCATAGTAGTTTGTTGCTATGTTAATATCACACACAATTTCCATTCAGAATGAGGCTATTCTTGATGCAGCCGTTTTGCTTTGGTTATTACTTTTAATTTCCTGAAATTTCAGTTGGATGTGGTGTTCTGCATGTTTTCACTACTTGTCCTAAACTGCTGTGTGATGTTGCTCTGTGGTGGGATGTCTGCTGCATTCCACTCCAGAGGTGGCTGAATTTCAGTGGTGTGTATCGTGCTTCTGTATGAATAGCTTTTTGTTACTTTGTTTGGGAACCCTAGGGGTGAAAGGTGTTATATAAATGCAAAATTATACTATTTGAGCGGCTCCTCTGTTCAAGTCTCACTTTCCCCCTACCAATTCTCAGAAATGGCTTTTCATGGAGTTACTAAGTCTCTCTCTCACCATTCTTTTTAACTGTACATTCAACTTTTAGTGAAGAGAAACATCCTTTCAGCCATGAACCTATCTCTAAGCAAATGAGACACTTATTGATATGCGCTTTCAAGCAGAATGAACATATGGCTGAACCTCTGTAATAAAACCGCCATTTCACCTTAGTGTGTCGATAGTGTTTTATATTGTGCAGACTGTTTGTGAAGTGATGCTGCCCAGAGAGCTCCTTCTGAGTTTTCCAGTGCAACATCAACAATTACAATTTACAAACTTCAGCAAGAGTTTCTCTCTCTCTCTCTCTCTCTCTTTAAAAAGAAAATTCTGTGTTTTTGTTTAAAAAAAACACACAGAGAAATGCTAAAGGGACTCAGATTAAGTCTGTTGTTTAGTTTGAAAGTCTGTGCAGATGTGTTGCATAAGATAATAAACCTTACCTTTTGAAGCAAAGTTCATAACCATAAAAACACCCCTCAGAAAAATACCAAACCTTTAAGGGGCACATTGTGGTGTTTAGATGTTGCTTGTAATTATTAGAATTGGGAGCACTAGCTGTTGGGAGTCTGAAAGGACAGGAAACAGGATGGTGGAGGGAGGAGTTGAGAGGCTGGGAGAGAGCTACAGAGGGTGCAGCAGCT